>NW_027526422.1:188160753-188885753 GCF_048455015.1 Haemaphysalis longicornis
TCTTTCTTTCCAAATTCTTAATCTGTTTCAATGATCTACCACATCCTCCCCTTTGCTTTCCGAGGTTTTCTCGACTGCCAACCCTTATTTCTGTGTTATTTTCAACGAGCCCCTCATTTCCTATTCTGATTCGCTACATGCATAGCGAGGGCCTCTGTTCTGGCAGTCTTGTTGCCAAAGGGAGCTTAAGAGGGTTCAAAGCTGGTCGACCACTCTGGACATGTCGTAGACACTCGAGTCACGACCCGGGGGTTAAAAAGAAGGTCCCCTTCACCCCGATTAGTCCGAATGGCGCTGGCTACCACCCCCAAGCACAGGAAACAAACATACCTAACATAAATACCCCAGAAAGTGAATGGGAAAATCGCCCCGCCGGTAGCGTAGTGGTTATCGCACCAGACCGGTATTCTGGAGGTCGTGGGTTCGGATCCCACCTGGCGGGCATTTTTTCTTCACTTTCTTTCTTTCTTTCCAAATTCTTAATCTGTTTCAATGATCTACCACATCCTCCCCTTTGCTTTCCGAGGTTTTCTCGACTGCCAACCCTTATTTCTGTGTTATTTTCAACGAGCCCCTCATTTCCTATTCTGATTCGCTACATGCATAGCGAGGGCCTCTGTTCTGGCAGTCTTGTTGCCAAAGGGAGCTTAAGAGGGTTCAAAGCTGGTCGACCACTCTGGACATGTCGTAGACACTCGAGTCACGACCCGGGGGTTAAAAAGAAGGTCCCCTTCACCCCGATTAGTCCGAATGGCGCTGGCTACCACCCCCAAGCACAGGAAACAAACATACCTAACATAAATACCCCAGAAAGTGAATGGGAAAATCGCCCCGCCGGTAGCGTAGTGGTTATCGCACCAGACCGGTATTCTGGAGGTCGTGGGTTCGGATCCCACCTGGCGGGCATTTTTTCTTCACTTTCTTTCTTTCTTTCCAAATTCTTAATCTGTTTCAATGATCTACCACATCCTCCCCTTTGCTTTCCGAGGTTTTCTCGACTGCCAACCCTTATTTCTGTGTTATTTTCAACGAGCCCCTCATTTCCTATTCTGATTCGCTACATGCATAGCGAGGGCCTCTGTTCTGGCAGTCTTGTTGCCAAAGGGAGCTTAAGAGGGTTCAAAGCTGGTCGACCACTCTGGACATGTCGTAGACACTCGAGTCACGACCCGGGGGTTAAAAAGAAGGTCCCCTTCACCCCGATTAGTCCGAATGGCGCTGGCTACCACCCCCAAGCACAGGAAACAAACATACCTAACATAAATACCCCAGAAAGTGAATGGGAAAATCGCCCCGCCGTTAGCGTAGTGGTTATCGCACCAGACCGGTATTCTGGAGGTCGTGGGTTCGGATCCCACCTGGCGGGCATTTTTTCTTCACTTTCTTTCTTTCTTTCCAAATTCTTAATCTGTTTCAATGATCTACCACATCCTCCCCTTTGCTTTCCGAGGTTTTCTCGACTGCCAACCCTTATTTCTGTGTTATTTTCAACGAGCCCCTCATTTCCTATTCTGATTCGCTACATGCATAGCGAGGGCCTCTGTTCTGGCAGTCTTGTTGCCAAAGGGAGCTTAAGAGGGTTCAAAGCTGGTCGACCACTCTGGACATGTCGTAGACACTCGAGTCACGACCCGGGGGTTAAAAAGAAGGTCCCCTTCACCCCGATTAGTCCGAATGGCGCTGGCTACCACCCCCAAGCACAGGAAACAAACATACCTAACATAAATACCCCAGAAAGTGAATGGGAAAATCGCCCCGCCGGTAGCGTAGTGGTTATCGCACCAGACCGGTATTCTGGAGGTCGTGGGTTCGGATCCCACCTGGCGGGCATTTTTTCTTCACTTTCTTTCTTTCTTTCCAAATTCTTAATCTGTTTCAATGATCTACCACATCCTCCCCTTTGCTTTCCGAGGTTTTCTCGACTGCCAACCCTTATTTCTGTGTTATATATATATATATATATATATATATATATATATATATATATATTTATATATATATATATATATATATATATATATATATATTTATATATATATATATATATATATATATATATATATATGTATATATATATATATATATGGAGGAGATGACAACGCGATCTATTTACAGTACGAGATTACCTATTTACATTATTTACAAGGCAGCTATTGCAGACCGTTCGCTCAGCCTGCACGCCCTACACACAGCTCTTCGTCGTTCTTCATCGGGCCCACAGCGACGCATTCCCTACTGCGCCCTTCTTCGTCTCCTCGTGACATGGCTCCCGCGTGGAAGGCGACCGTCTCGGTCGAGATCACAATAAATGTTCGGATGCGGTGATGATGCGAATGAGAGGAGAAGATCGAGCCTGAACAGCGTTTCCCGCCGATGGAGCGAAGCAGCGGCCAAAGTCCTTGGAGCTCCGCAGGAGAACTGGGCAGGGGATCGGCGTCGTCGTATTGTTGGGTCGCGGCTGGTCACGTCGGAAGGTTACGGCGGGTCATTGGCTGGGGAAACAGGGCTGGGGATCGTCATGTCCACGGCTCACCGGGGCTGGGGCGGGCCGACGGGATCCAAGAGGCTTGTAGCAGTAGCTTCGAGAGACGAGACCGGGCGAGGCTGAGACTGCGATGGGGATCGAGACCCAGCAGCTCCACCAAATTGTTACGTGGCGGCAGAAGGAGTGAGGCGAACCACGGAGGATGACAACGCGATCTATTTACTGTACGAGATGACCTATTTACATTATTTACAAGGCAGCTGCTGCAGAGCGTTCGCTCAGGCTGCACGCCCCACACACAGCTCTTCGTCATTCTTCATCGGGCCCTCAGCGACGCATACCATACTGCGCCCTTCTTCGTCTCCTCGTGACAATATTTTGCTATTACGGTTGGGTATTTTCGTGAAATCTAAGTTCACTAAGGAGTCTAAAAACCGTGAATGCGAGATCTACCCCTGTTTCTATATACAATGACCAGCTCCAAAACAATTGCTATAGCGCAAGTGCATAAGCGGTAAGTCCATTCGATATCCACTGCACAAGGAAATCGCGCAATTAGTTTCTAGTGCTTCCCCCAGGCGGTGCCAGCTCTCTTCAGAAACTGCCCTTCTGATTGTATGAAATACATACCCTAACATTAGGGCTGTTTAAGCTTCAGCTTGGCCTTGTGGCGTTCGGCTAAAAAGGTCAAACAATAAATTACTACTGCACACGTGCTGGTTCTTCATGAGGAGAGCCCGACGTCGGCCAGATTAGCGATTGGGCTTTCAACACGTCAAAAGCTCCAAAAAACATCAAGAAAAATGCGGAGCGCCCGGAAGCTTGCCCCTGTCATATTATTCGGTCGGGCCGTCAACTAACCCGTGAGAAGATATAACCGAGCTTAACAACTTGAACAAAATATGGTCAAGACCGCTTATAATTAACCCGATAGTGTCGCAAAAAGTGGTCGTGATATCAGTAGTCCGTTGGATATGGACTCACGCTTTAAAACGACCGCAAAGTATGAATATGTCAAACAAGCCCCTCGGTGATACCTTAAGCCCTTAAGCTTCATAAAGGAATGCCCGCTGCTTGCTTACGAACGAACTAAACTATCTTTGCGTCGAGCCTACCGCTACCGGCACAATGCCCACAAAGAAGTTCTTTTGGGCGTGTTCGAAATCTCCACTCGCCGAAGTGGCTTTGATAGCTGACAGCCGCTCCATGAAGGCTGAGAGTAACGGAAGCTGCGTCGCTTTGGTCGTAATAGACCGAAGTTCGAAAGTTTGAATGTTAGCACGATTCGTTATCAGCAACTCTGAAATCGAAGTGTCGGCGAAAAGCGATCTGTAGGTGTGAGCTAAGTAACGGCACTTTTTGCAGCGCGCCGTGCCGTGTTTGCGTCGACTTGGGCGGCTTCATGCTCCCGTCAGGCTTCATGCTCCCTCTTTTTACGTTTTTTTTTGTTCCTCACTGTCATTCTGCCTCAGGAAAAAATGCCTGAGAAGTGAGTGACCTGGCTCGCGGCGTCCAAAATCTGCCGGTGGTGATCGTCGATCTGGGATATCTTCGTCATGAGTAACCTAAACGGTGAATGCATCAGAACGTCGCCGCTTTCATACTTTTACGACTGCTTTGATTTTTCAACTTCGTATGTGTCCCATTTTTACCCTGACTGTATCGGAATTGAACGTTGTAAAAGTAGGACGCTTTGAAAAACATTTTTTACATCTGGACGCAGTTTCAATGGGTAGCATAGGAAAGTCGCAAGTACACCTAAATATAGTCGTTAGAGCTAATAGATCGTCATTTCTGGGATCGTTCCAAGTGGCTTCGACTGTACCTTCTCGTCATACCCGCGGACACACCTGAAAATATTACTGTCCCCGTGTAATACCTGACCTGACAAACGGCATCAGCTTCTATCTCTGCGGCGACATAAAAATGATCTGATGAGACCCACCATACTTCTGCAGCGCATCGCTGTACCACCCAGTATTTTCCACCAAACGGTAATTAACGTTCTAGCCCCGTTTTTACGGCACAACCCGATAACAATAGACTCTTATGGCTACAGAGTACATGACATAGTACGCAGAGACAAACAATCTTCTCAAGGGGGCCGCACAAGAAGACGTGGAATTTTTCATCAACGAAATTGTGCTGCGATATGGAGCCCTTGAAGCCGTAATCAAATACCGCGGAACTGCCTTTAATCTAAAGTTCATGGAAGGATTATTTCACTGCAATAACATGGTCACCGAGAAAACGCGGCGTACCTACAACTCCGAAACGCACAAGCTAACCGAGAGCCACAACACGACAATCGTAGAAGAGCTGTCTATGTACTGTGTCATTAAACAGAAACTCTAGGAGTACTTCTTCTACCACGTTAGCGTACAATACACGGTTGCAGAAAACTACGCAGAGAACCCCGTTCGAGGTAGTTTAGAGAACACAGCCGACTATGAAGCGCAACAGAAGTGCTACCGATCATTCAAGATGACGACCTCAACCTTGACGTCAAGGCTACTTACAACGTGCGGATGAAGTTCGCCAGCTTGCCCCAGTGCGAAGGACGGACCAGGCGCCCAGGAATGTCATACTTTTTTTCCTTCCGACGCCAATACGCCGACTATCATCTACGTGACCTTGCATGGGTTTGGATCCAAGATCCCCTACGAGGCGTCATGGCGAAGCTCCTGCGGCGGTATTTCATGCGATACAAAATCCGAGGACGTGTGGGAAATTTGTCTACGAGGGGGTCCGCGAAGTGGGCTACAAAATACAATGACAAATGCGGCTCGAGGTCATCCATGTGGTTGGGTCTCCTGTTGATCTCCTGTTGAGTATAGACTCCATATTGTCTGCCAAATGCATCGCTTTCGCAACCGTCGAGTGCACTGCTAGAGGGAGGTAGTACCGTATACTAAGCTTTGGAAGTGGTTTTGCTAATTACCAGCCCTCAGCCACACCCGTTTATCTTATTTTTATTTTTCAGAGAGGCACCCATTTCGTTCATCCGCGTATGGAAACCTATTTTAAATAAGGAAGAAGTAGCTAATTGTTTCCGCTAAGCTTGAGTGTTATAGCGTGATTGGGAATGTTCTTAAATTTTTGCCGTGGTTGTGGAAGAGTGTTATCAGATAAATAAAGAAAGAACAACATTCGTTCCGCCGACCTTTAACCACGCACGCTACAGTAGTAACTGTTTCGGCGGCATTTGTTTAATCACTAAAGTGATTGGAGGGCACACGTTCGCACTAACATGGGGCAGGAATATTTCACTAACCGACATTTCTTGTTCACTTTACGAAGATATAAGCATTGGTGAGGTGTCAATTATTCTGTCAAAGTGCGCGGTAAAACAAAAAAACTGGCACGTATAGCTGACAGTTGTATTCAAACGTATTCTGTGGGGCATGAAGGTGAGCTGGTTTTCTGTGGCGTGTGCAGCTTACCGGAGTGTATAAAGACTTGCTGTTCAAATTTCAGTTGTTTCTTATCGTTCTATTTCCCCGACGGCCGGACGAAATTTTGGTGCAATCGATTTCAATGGTGGTTCTCCGTGTGCTTGAAACTTTGCAGCTTGCTTTTGGCGCCATTTATTTGCACGTTTTCAGTGTCTGTTACCTAATATATCTCGTTTGGGCAGGTTTTGTACACCAGTTATCTTCGTTTCTGTCAATGCTCCGATATGCTCGTGCTTACTTTGATTCTAAGATAAACAATTGGGCATCATTTGCTTTCATTGGAAACAAACAAGCAATGAACACTTCTCAGCTGAACTTGTAAAAACAATTTTACGGGTGAAGCTCCTATTGCTCGGGCCCTGTCCCGTCCCTCGTTGCTGCTGTATACGGCACAGCACACTAATAATGATTGTGCTAGAATCTCCCTAGGGATTGGCCAACCAAAGATTGGCCGAAGAGGACAAAATGTTCAACGCGTTCGTTGCTACCCAACAAGGAGAAGAAGAAGAAGAAGAGGTGGTCGTTCGTAGCCTGCGAGCTCAGGACACGTACCGGGCGTACACGACACAAGACGCTCTGCAGAAGGCGACGGCCAAGGTGGCTAAAAGGTCACACACAGAATTCACCAACGCTCCCATGTTGATTCTAATCGTCCAAAACAACCCCTACATAACCACCACAAACATCGACGTCGTCGACGGCTTGTCAACGGAACGGTGGAAAGCTTGACGTGTCGAGTTTTTTATGATGTGCGGGCGAATGTTTCACGGTTTTACCGATAAGCATTTTGCTTCGCCCCTCTCATCATCATTCACTTCGTCGAGATTGCGGAATTTATTTCACACATTACTCGCATGTATGAAATTTTGACGCTGGAACTGGCCTCAACGGAAATGCTGTTGCAGTTTTTCTATTTCAAACACATATACTTGAATTCGCACAAATGTGTTCAGCTTGCAAGTTGTGTCACTCTAACCACCCACTCCTTAATATTTGGACTTTTTCGCGGATTTCTTCCAAGATCTCTCCTATGTCTCTGGAATATTTTCAGTCCTACTAAAAAACAAGCAAAGGGCATCAAGCATGACTGAAAACCACATAGCACCTGACGAAAGAAAGAGAATATCCCAGAGCAGCTATAGCAGAAGGTGATTATAAGAATTCGATAATGAATACGGAAGAACACAATACAAGCCAGGAAAATGAACGTGGAGATGATACAGGCCTTGTGAATGCAAGTTCTGCAGTGTAGGAAAAAAACTCCCACCTCCCCTCGCGCGAACCCCTGTGTAGATGCGACGCATAGGCGGAGCGCCGAAGGGACCACGTTTTATAGCGCGCATAACGTTGAGGGGACTGCGTAAGCCGGTCCCAGTCGATGACGACGTTGGCGTGCTTTTACAGCGGCGTGGACTCTAGGTGTTTGAGCCAAGTGTGGATGTTGTTTCGCCGGACAACGGCACACCGGTTATATGCGCAGCGCGCCCGAAGGAGAGGAAACCGCGGAAGAGAGAGTACTGCAGATGCGCCGGCCCCAGCGCGTCTGCCTAGGCTATGACGCAACGTGCCGCGTCTATGACGCAACACAATCCAACACAATCCACTTTAATCCAATCCAAATCCAATCCGAGCCAAGTCAAGCCAATCCAATCCAATCCAATGCCCTCGCGAGAGAGTGTTCGCTATCGGAAAGGAGAGGGGTGAGCGGCGGAGAGTGCAGCTGGCGCGGCGAGGAGAATGGGGCAGGGGTGGACAACGCCGACGACGACGACGGCGACGACGACGACTACGCCGGAGGGACAAGGCGAGGTAATCAGATGATCTTCATCTAAAAAAACTACTTCGAGTGCTTTGTCTGCGAGCTGACGAGCTGAAGGAGCCACTGCGAGGCGAAAAAAAAACATTATGTAGGAAATCAAAAACATTCATGCATAAAGGTAATAAAACAGCTGGCGTCTTTGCGAGACTGTTCAGACTAAGAAATGCAGTATTCATTACCTTGCTTTCATCCTTTAAATTCTTTCAGTTTGCTTCAGATGCATGTGTAGGTTGCCGCTCCGTAAGTGGCGGGCTACTATAGCGCGATGAAACGGCGTATAGATTATGCGAAACTGCGCTGAAGTCCCATCAATGGACTATTAACGCGTCTGTTATTTGACATAATATACACAATAGTAATGCTTCTTCGGCTTCTAAACATCATAATTTTTTTAGCTCTGAAAGGAACACTAGCTAAACAGAATATAATAAACCCATTTGTTTTGATGTGAGAAAAACCGGTTGCATAATAAAAACTGCAGGAATGCCTATTAGAAATAAAGAGTAAAAAATTCGTCCAACTAATAAAGCACGTAACACAATAAAAAAACGCATTCCTTGTCAAACTGTACCTTGAATCCTAAAAATGGCGCTAAATTGCGGACCGCCAATTTAAAAGTCAATATTTTATAAATCTGACATGAAGGTCAAAGCGTTTTGTATACAAACACACGGACACCATCACCGATTTGAATGCTAGTAAGGCTAGTAAGGCAAGCGTTGCAGGGGGCGGCAGAAAGTTAGATGGGCAGATGAGATCAAGAAGTTTGCGGGGATAAATTGTTCACAGTTGGCACAGGACCGAGGTAATTGGAGAATAATGGGAGAGGCCTTTGCCCTGCAGTGGGCGTAGATAGGCTGTTGTTGATGATGATGATGATGAAGGCAGACTATATAAGCTCTAGAATTCGCACCTTGTGATATTAGACACTTAATATGGCAGTTACTAATATTTTCTCCAGCAATGAGCTTTTGCAGTGCGTTGCGCCTAATGTTTGTTGCATTGTCTGCAGTATACTGTGTGTAAGTACCGTTGTTATACTTTCACCTCAGCTGGGAAGTTCGCGGGCCCCAAATAGCAAGAGCTGAAGTTTAATATATGTTTTAATGATTCTTTGCGCTCTAGCTCTTGCTCTCAACCTAATGCCGCAGCATTTGCCCTGCGAATTTTATCGTATTTTCTGGTGTATAAGTCGCGGTATTTTTCTGAAATTTTCGTTGGTGCGTCTTATCCACCGGTGCGACTTATGTATGGAATAAATCTGGTTCGCGGCGGCCGCGCGTGGCCAGCGCACATTGAGACACAGCTCTATGGTGTAAATCAATCCCAAGCGCACCGGTCGGCATTTCTCATAGCCCATATGTCGCTTCGGGACGTTGCACCAAAGAATTTGCAGCTTTTTCTAGTCAAAAGCAATGATAATGGCCTGCGACAACCATGCGCCACTTTAGGCCAAGCGCAGTAACTACAGTTCAGAATAAATTCAAAGTAAGATCAAACTTGGTTGCAAAAACAAAATAAAAACTTCCGTCCGCCATGACACCTTTATTACGCTGATTTACAACAGCACGCAAGAGACGCGCGACGTTTGGATAGGTGGCCAAATGGGTCTCCTTCTCTTGGAACTCCATTTCTACAAAAAAAGTTGTAGCCGGATTGATAAAGGCCAGAGTAATCCGGTCCGCAAGTGGTAACGATGTTGGCGAAGAAGACATCAGAGAGTCGGAGGATGACAGTGATGCCCCGGTGGAACTCCCACTGAAAACATTGAATTATTTGTTAGCGAGTCTGAGGAAAAAGACTTGGATGGTTTTGCCTAAACGCCGTGTGTATATGCCATCTATGTGTATCAATAAACCATTTTTGAGAAGTTAGTTCTGTCTAGACTTTGGATGTTATATGCCCGTGTCTATGGGGGGCGGCCGCCGCAACCATGTACGTTGGCCGCACTTTCTGATAATCTGATTCACTATGAGTTTACCTAATGAACAAGTGCGTCTTGTATACCGGTGCGTCCTATACAACGGTGCGACTCATATACGTTGTTTTGTAAAAACAGTCATTTTGAGGGAGGTGCGACTTATCCAAAGGTGCGACTTATAGACCGGAAAATACAGTATCTTGTCCTGCTGTGTTTTTCTCGATAAGACAAATTACAACGATAACAACAGGATCATTTTAGAGAGGGGGCAGCCCTCTCCCCAAGAAGTAGAAAAACTCACCCGCATTTCCCCGAAGGGCAGCATGGGGAAGTGCGAATGCACGGGTGATGCGAAGGAACTCTTCTTGGCCAATCGCCCTAAGTGCGTATGTGGTGGGGTCGCTTTCGCACTTAAAAACTCTTCTTGGCCAATCGCCCTAAGTTTGTATGCGGTGCGGACGGACGGACGGCGGTGGACGCGTGATTCAGGGTCGCTTAAGATAATACTGATTGTGGAATTAAAAGCTATTTAATTCCACACTAGCCTGGTCAAAGTTTCAATGACTTGTGGGCTTGGCGCCTCGTGATCCCGATGTATGCTATAGGATTCAACCAAGGCTTCAATCCCATCTCGGTGAGGTATATTTGTGTACAGAGAAGTTACATCTATAGTTACAAGGAAGGCGCCATCAGGGATTTTTATGTTGTTAATTTCCCGTAGGAAGTGGTTAGCATCACGAAGATATGCCGAATGGGTAGCGAAGGAACTCTTCTTGGCCAATCGCCCTAAGTGGGTATGTGGTGGGGTCGCTTTCGCACTTAAAAACTCTTCTTGGCCAATCGCCCTCAGTGGGTATGTGGGGCGGATGGACGGACGGCGGTGGACGCGTGATTCAGGGTCGCTTAAGAAGTGAATTCGCACCTAATATCTTTTGAGGCATACAAAACGGAGGGGTAAAGCCGCTTTTAGCTTAGATCATAGATAACACAGACCCGCGCGACGAGACGCTATCATCAATGCACGACGCAAAGTTCGCGCCATGTGCTCCTCCTCCCTCTTTAAAAGTGCATCATCCCGATGCTGAAATAAAAGCGAGTCCTAGCTCGTGAAAGCCCGTCATTTAGCGAATAAGGATTGACGTAAACCACATGTTCGACTTCGCGCCGCGTCCGTCGTTGCAAAGTACCGTAGGGACCGTCGGTGACTACGTCGTAGATATGTTTTAGGGGCGAAGCTTCTGAAGGCGTGGGTCTGTCCATCCTCGACGTATGTATGTAGCCACCTCTAGTTTAGTTCTTGGATTGTTTACTAGATGGCGGTACTTGTATATGATGAAAAGATGCGCTTGGATTGTTTACTAGATGGCGTGGCTACCTCTAGTTTAGTTCTTGGATTGTTTACTACATGGTGTGGAGCGTTGTAATAAAATCCGTTCGCTGTTGGCGCGCGCTCGGAGTCGCCCGATGGATAAGGCTGCAGATGTGCGAGCCCGCGAGGCAGAAGCTCTCCGTGAAGCTGCGCGACGCCGCCGCCAAGATCCTGCCGTACGAGAGCGGGAGGCCGAAGCGTGTTGTCTGGCTGCGCGACGACGCCGCCAAGATTCCAGCGTTCCAGAACGAGAGGCCCAAGCGTCACGGCAACGGCGCGAGGACCCTGCCGTACGCGAAGCGGCACGGCTGCGGCGCAAAGAGGATCTCCAAAACGTCAGAGAACGGGAAGCGGCGAGAAAGCGCGCGTATCGGCAGGCAGACCCCGATGCAGTCAGAGCTCGTGAAGCGTCTGCAAAACGCATCAGGCGAGCTCAGCCCCAAGGTGCCGACGCGCGGTTTAAGCGAGACTTTCTAGACGTTACGTTCGGACACAGATGTAGTGGGCGAACTTTCACTGAAGAGTCACGGTATTACCGATGATTTCCCCTCAGGAGCTTCGCCCACTCATCATCATTCACCCCGTGGATATGCTGTGAATTTTTTTCAACGAATCACGTAATTCAGTAGGATCTGAAATACCATCACAGAAGTTTCTCACCGAGGCCGCGTTGGCAAGTTCCACACCCACAAAAGATCACCTGGGTGATATTCGCTGTCGGAGATTTTAGCGTCCGGCATCCACCAGCTACTAGTACGTCATACGAACTCTAGCAAACTTGTGGGGCGCCTCCGGACGGTGTAGCCATGCTTGGGCATCGGTGTTGAGATCGTCGTCTTCCACATGCTGCAGCGTGGCATCCAGCTTTGTTTTTGGCTGTTTTGCGTAGACGAGACCGAACGGTGTCATCTGAGTAGTTTTCTGGACACTTGTATTGTACAAAAAGAAACATCAGGGAGGACTTCGTTGTAAGTCTCGCGTTCAACGTCGACGTACATAGCATATTCGCCATCGGAATGTTCAGGCGTTTCATAGGCCCATTCGTTTGGTGGTGGTACGCCGTCAGTCTTTTCTGATCCGTGTTCCTCGGGCGTTGGACTCCTGACATGAGCTCCGCAGTAAAGGCCATTTTGTGGCCCGTGATTAAGACATCATGGTTTCCATGTCGCAGCGCACCTCAGTAGGCGGAGAAATTTGCGACTGTATGTGCACTACCCTTTGGAAGAGCGGTGGTCTCCGTGTAGCGCGTCGTGTAGATTGTCGCTACGACCTTCCTGCACTTCTTCACAGGTCACGTCATTTAGGAAGGCGGCACATGGTTGCAGCATCTTTGACAAAAAACTTCAGCCGCTCATCCTCTGGCCACTGCACGGATGGTCTCGCGGACGACATCTGCATTTGGAGTGCGGCGCGGTCACGTCGCACCACACAACAAAGACTGCAGAAAGCTCTTGCGAAAATATCAGCATACCTTTCGCCAATAGGACTGCATTTATCCTCTGAGAAAAGTGTTTCGATGGCTTTTACTCGCAAGAACATGAAGCAATATCCATTAGTCCTCGGAGGCCGTACCCTGCAATATGTACGTACTCAAAGATTCCTCGGAATCTTAATAGACCGCAGTATTTCGTGGGCTCCGGAGGTTAAAAGGCTCCGTACGAGAATATCTGCGATGTCAAAGGTCGTCGGGTATCTTGCCGGTAGTCGATGGGGCAGTGACTGCCGCTCCATGATACTACTCTGTAAAGCCTATGTCGACGGCATACTGCGCTACAGTCTCCCTGTCCTCCAAAATCTGTCACCAACAAGCAGGAAACAGCTAGACGCGGCAAGAAACAATTGCCTCCGTATCTGCCTCGGACTTCCCAGAGGGTCGTCGTGCTTGGGTACTGTCGCTGAAGCTGGCTGTCTGCCCTTGGACGTGATTAGGCTCCAAGAAACCGTGCGGATACACCTGCGACATCGGATGCACGCCAAAACCCGTACAATAACCCGACTGATAGAAAATGGGAACTCAAGTTTCGGTAGAACATTGAAGTCGTTGCACCTTTCGATTCCCACCCAGGCACCAAATTCAATGCCGTCTCATTTCCCGCCCTGGACCCTATCGCCATTGCATATTAGATGCAACATCCCGGGAATCGACTCTAAAAAGAATATGAATCAAAGCGGCTTGTTACAGTTGACACTCTGCCACATTTGCCGACTATACTCAGGCACAAAACAAATTTTTACTGACGGGTCGTGTACGCCTGACCGCAGTTCCTCCGGGATCTTCATCTCGTCCACTGGACAGACGTTCTCTTATCGTCTCGAGCGGGCAACGTCATCTATGTCAGCCGAGCTTCACGCCATCAAGGAAGCCATCCGGTACATTCTCCGCCAACCGCCGGGGCAATGGACCATCTTCACAGATTCCAAGGCAGCCCTCCAGAGTCTACTGCGCAACGACTGCTTCAGCATTCACGAACACGCCTCTCGTGAAATAACTTACTTGCACCACCAGGCCAAACACACTGGGCACCAAGTGACATTTCAGTGGCTACCAGGCCACTGTGGTGTTCCAGGTAATGAAAAGGCAGATGAAGCAGCTCGCAGGGGCCTTCAAATGCATAATATGAGGAAGGTCTTCTTCACCAAACATGATGCCTCAGCTATGACGAAGGCACTTGTTTTAATGGAGCGGAACCGTCTCTGGTCTCTTCCAGAGCACCACTATCCGTTCTTGCAATACATAGACCCCGAGCTGAGGATTAAGCTGCCAGAGCGACTTCCGCGCCGACTAGAAACTTTGTATCACCGATTACGACTCAATGCAGCGCTTACAAAAACTTACCTGTTTCGACTTGGCGCCACCTCGAATCCTTACTGCGATAACTGCGGATCGCCAGAAACCGTGGAACACGTACTGTTAGAGTGCCCCGCTTACATGCTCGCAAGGTGCCGTTTGGAGCAGAAGATCGAACACCTACGCCCAGGACCAATCAGCCTACAAGTGCTCCTGGGCCCCTGGCACACTCCTTCAGCACAACGCAAAGCACTAAAGGCGTTGTTTGAATACCTGGACGAGATCGGCGTCACTGAACTGATTTAAACTACTGAGAACATGACGTTCGTCGAACTGTTCACGCAAACTACATGATGCCCGTTTCTTTTTTTTTTTTTTTTTACTTCTTCTCTTCTCTTTTTTCTGCCCTGTATCTATAGGGCCTTTTCTACCCTCCCCCCCCCCGCCGAGTAGCATGTCGGTGGTACGATTCCGGCAAAACTCTCGGCTTTCTCCTCTAATAAAGAGCTTTCTCTCTCTCTCTCTCGCGCAGTGTATGCGAGATATTACACCCGCACTGACCGCCTCCGATACCAGTGCATTGAGTAGGTGGTCGTACTTCTCAGTTGGAATTTCAAGCGTCTTCTCCATCGCGGCCACCTCAGAGGCCAATTCAACAACCGTCTTCGGTAGGTTACGATTAAGGCAAGCGACGACTTCGTGCTTTGCGCTGGCATCAGAAACTTTAGTTTCTTTAATTTCGTCTTTTCCGGGCACGCACGACCAAAAAATGGCTTCAGCTACTTAACAAAGGCCCCCGCCCCTTTGGTGGCATGCTGCGCTCCCGTTTCCTGCAAAAGCTCGTAGGTGTATTTCGTATTTCGTACTACAGTGGTGAAGGTTTAAAACAACTCCCTGTTGCATTGAGTCAAGCCGGTCGAGGAGCTGTCGTGGTTCCCCCAATATTCCACCTTCATAATTTAAATGGAAGAACACATGCCGAAAGGTTGTCGGCGAATAGATTGTACAAACGTTTTTGTTGCGGGCAT
This sequence comes from Haemaphysalis longicornis, assembly GCF_048455015.1. Classification (NCBI taxonomy): domain Eukaryota; kingdom Metazoa; phylum Arthropoda; class Arachnida; order Ixodida; family Ixodidae; genus Haemaphysalis; species Haemaphysalis longicornis. Next base: position 188,175,619 of record NW_027526422.1, read on the forward strand.
TTATCTTTTTGAGCTCTCTTATCTCAAACCATCAAACTACAGCGAGAACAAAGAAGAGCATTCTAGAGAGGCCGCCACGGTCTCTCTATAAAATGAGATAGCTTATTCAGCACACAAACGAAGAAACCAAGGGAGCTCACACTAACGCATAAGACGTCAATGTAGTGAAGCTTAGCGCAACCTTCATGACCATCACAAAGGAGTAAGTCCACAATTGCAGCTGATTTGCTTCTTCCTCGGCGCCGCAACGACCACCACTCCATAATTGCTGGTATTAGTGTGAGCTTCTCCCTTTTCTTGGTAGTGATAAAAATTGAACATAACCTTGAAGGAGCGTACGCTATGACTTGTTTTTCTAATTCCGAGCAACTGTAACCACAATTACGGTGAACTCCAGAGTTTTTTTTTCGGCCTGTTGTTTCCTATCTTTTGTTCCTTAAAAGTGCGTATGGTTGGCTTGACGAACTTACGCAGGGGACACCAAGAGGTCGTCGCGAGGGAGGCTCACATGAGCCGTAGGCATTTTCTTGCTTTTGTTACATGCCGGTCGGTTTCCGCGAGGTTGGCGCTCACGTGCGCACGCTCGGCAGTTTCATGGTATTTTTATTTGGAGACACCGGAAATTGTAATTTGCTAAACACCTTCGCTGGTAAAAAGAGGGGAACACGCCCTTTGCTTCGAACGTGGACAAGTAGGCCACGCGCGGCCAGACGATGGAAACGAAGTATAAAAAGTACGGAAATAGTTTGTGCCAATATATTGTTGTGCCACGCAAAATAATTTCGAAGGATATGTATAAGGAGGAGTATTGTGTGATTGTTTAGCGTGGTGCAAAATTACCATCTGCCAGTAATACACGTACACGAAGCGTAGTAAAGTGGGTGCTTTAAAAGTATGAGCCAGAAATAAAGGATTCAGCCTCCAGCGGTTGAAGCTTGAGTATGAGTGAAGACAATGGCATCTCCTGGCCTTGCCACTTGTATAATAACTGCAAAATATTCAGTGGGTAGAAAACAACTCGTTTGTACCAGCTACCTCTATACCGCTGGCTATTACTTGATCGGCTGTAAGTTACACCGCTACGATATTCTGACGGCAATCAAGAGAGAGAGAGAGAGCGAGAGAGAAGGATCTTTATTTGAGTCCATACAAGTGGACGGAAGGGAGCGAGAGGGAGGAACGTTTTCCCTGTTAGATAGTGGCCATGACACCAGGGACCTGGTGGCATATTCCTCCAGTTGGACGAGTTCCTGCTGCGAGTCGGGGTAAAAAAAACTCGCCCCCCCCCCTCCCCGAAGGAGATCGTGCGGCAATGCGAATGCATTGGGTGCACCGATGAGTGCGCTGCGGCAAGCAGTCACGGAGAGAGGCGCGCGCTCCACTGCATTTATATATATTTTTCCGAGCGCAGCGAGCGGAGAGAGGGTACACGGAGAGGAGAGAGACCCGCGCAACACGCCCGCCCCGCGCGTGAGCTCTCTCCGCAGAGCTCCGCGATGCGAGCGCCCTCACACGCCCGAGCGCGCTCCTCCTCTCCACTCACTCTCCGCTACTCCGCCCGAGCTCCGCGATGCGAGCGCCCTCACACGCCGAGCGCGCTCCTCCTCTCACCTTGCCCTCCGCTACTCCCGCCCGAGCTACGACCTGCTCCGGTTGCTAGGCCCGCCACGGCTGTTGCTAGGCGCACGCCGGCCAACGCACGACAACCCCCGACTAAGAAATGCATTCGCATTTAAAACTGGGCAAAGCACTCTTCCATTGGTGATTAGTCTGGATGTTGAAAGATACATTACGTGTGTGAGGTTTCTGTAAGCATCCCCATATGATATGTTGTAGTTTGGCATTATCTGCACACAACTGGTGACTGGCATTTCTACAGCTTGCTTGTGGGCTTCCGGCATAATGCACAGATTTTTCTGTATTGCTTTCCTTGTAAAGATCTGAAAACACTAATGAATATGATGCGGCTAATATTAAAAGCTTCAACGAGGTGCACCAAATTTACCGTCTTGTTACCGTGGTATTTTCTATGACTGCAATAAGTTGGATAATTTGGTCCGCATGGGATCTCAATGACAACAAGTAGCGTTGTTGGCTCTATTTGACGGAACACGAAGGCCAAAGGGGCGAATGCCCTGTATGTGCGGGATCAGGTCGCCTCGTATGTAGCCTTCAATTCTCAGGGCGTGTTTCTTTGTTCTCCCCAGTGTAGGGAGTTGGTAAAAAAGGATGTAGTTTGGATGGCATCGGCAGCTTGTGGCAACCTGTCTTGAAGGTGCCGTTCACGATAAAAGAAGCAGGGTTAGGGTCATGTTACTGTAGTTGTTGAAGTATATGGTGTTCTCTGGAGAAGTAAGTCAGCAAGATCGATATAAATGCATGGTCATCGCGGGCATAGAAATGGTTTATTCTTCATAAACAATTGCTTTGGCGTTGCTTTTCCCCACTTGAAAGAAGGAAAAGCAGACACCTCGGAGGAAGTGTACGCGAGGTTCTTCGAGGCACCCAAATCGTATATTGCTTCCATTCTGTTGACGCTCGTTGTACATTCGGTGCGTTAATTTCCTCTTATAGAAGCAAGTGGTTTTAAGAGGTATGGCGTGGGAAATTGCCTTTCGTGACTGCTTCGCGCTTGTAAGCTCTACATTACTATGAGACGCACGCTTGCGTTTGCGAAAGATTGGAACCAGCTGATTTCACCGCAATCTTTGCAGAGAAATGTAACAAATCAAGTCAAAAATAGCTACAGCGCGAATCGAAACAAGGACACAGAAAGATGGCGGAACGAGAACTCGTCCCGTCGTCTTTCTGTGTGCTTGTTTCGATTCGCGCTGTTGCGATTTTTACAATGAACTGCCAACTCCGCCAACAGTGCACTTTGTTAAAATCAAGTCGCCCGGCACATTTTCTTCACTTGCACTCACGCTAAAGAGTGGGCTATTGTGCACTCTATGTGAAATCTTCTCCTGTGGCGCTAATATTTTATGCTAAAATTCATTGAAGGCCATGTGGTTACAGTCAAACGCCGCTACAACGAACGCTTCTACTACGGAATGGCCTGTACAACGAAGCATGCCATATGGCCTGGCCAGATTCCGGTGTTTCCTATGTATTGTGAACGCCACGACAGCGAATACCATTACAGCGAATTCGCATGTTTAACGAATAAAATCATGCGTTCCAATCGCTGAATTGTTGCTTGATAACGAATACGGCTAGCCGCACACGTGGTAACGCGCAGCAGCGAACCGAATGGTATAGGCTCGGGACTGCGTCGCCGCGGCCAGCTTCTGCCGCCGATGGCACTCGCTAATGCAAACGACCAGACCAAGGTCACCCCGGGCTATCTTTTAAAGAACTACAAAAATAAAAAACGGCGATAATGCCGCTGCACTGCTGCTCAGGGATGTAGCCAGCAGGAAGTAGAAGTTCGACCCCCCCCCCCGCCCCCTTTCCCCCTCCTTCCGAAATATTTTCCAGGCAGCGCGTGTAAGGGAGGGCTAGTGTTTCCTCCCACAAAACTCCTCCTTAGGAAGCCCACATATTTCCTTTTACGCAGCCAGAGAGGGGACGGTTCACCTAATTGCGGCTTTGGCCCTCGGAGCGAAGAACACAATCACTGCGGGGGCGCAAACACCTGCACACAATGGCGGCGTGACCCGACTGCGGTTACTCGCTCTTTTTAAGGCGTTGCCCTGGAGCTGAACCAGCTGCACTTTCGGCCTTTCTTGTGTCGACAGACGCCGAATAGACAAAATAGGAGCGCGGGAGACATCGACAAACAATTTCCATGTCGCCTCTTAACTTCCAGGTTGGGTGGCCTTCCTGTTTTTCCGCTCCCTTCACTGTTTTTCTGCCGGCGGAAAAGCAGTCTGGACTGAGTTTCGTCGTCGCAGCAGGGTCTACAGTGTAATAAATAAAATGAGAAATGGCACAAAACAGGCATGGTATGTCGGCGTGGTCCCAAGTCCTGATTCCGCTGTTCGCGGAGCACTTGCACTTTTTAGCGAGAAGAAAGAAGGAAAAGGGCGATCGGTGTGCAAATTTGGGATGAAACGTGTGTTTGAGATGTTTTTGTTTAGAATGACAGGGCGGTTGCGAGAAGGAAGGAACAAAGTGCAATAATTATTTGGAGGAGAGTTTTCGGGCAAGTCTTGGGGAGGCGGCAGCAGAAAAACGGCGTAAGAAGAGTCAGCTAAGTGTGCGCATGGGCGCACTGCCTGACTGCGGAGAGAAGCGAGTCTGTTCCTGATCTGGTCTGTAGCGTGGTTGTTCGATTGCGCCGTGTTCGTGTTGTAACGCCTTGGAATCCCGATGAGTGCTAATAAAGGTGCAGGGAATAAAAAGCGACGACAATTCAGCCTCGATGAGAAGATGAAGATCATCAGTGCCGTGCAGAGGGGCCGGAAAAAAAAGGACGTAGCCGAGAACTACGGTATCAGCGCATCGACCTTGTCGGCGTTCCTTAAGGACAAAGAAAAGATACAGGAGCAAGTGGCACAATATAAAACGGACCCGTCAAGGAAGCGGATCCGTGCAGCCACATTTCAGCATGTTGACGCCGCCGTCTACACGTGGTTTTCCGATGTACGTGCAAGGAAGATTCCTGTCAGCGGGCCGTTGCTGTGTCAGAAGGCTAAACAGTTTGCCTTCGCCCTCGGCGTGGATGAAACGGACTTCAAAGCGACGAGCGGCTGGCTGAGAAGCTTTAAACAACGACATGGCATTGTTTTCAAGACTGTGGCTGGCGAAGAGGCCGACACACCGCACGATCTCGCCGACAACTGGCGTGAGTCCGAACTGCTGAGAGTGCTGCACGAGTACAGGCCGGAAGACACATTTAATGCCCACGAAACTGCTCTTTTTTATGAGTTGCTACCTCAGAAGACCCTGTGCGAGAAAACAGATCGCAGCAAAGGGGGAAAAAGTCCAAGCAACGTCTGACTGTGCTGCTCTGCTGCAATACAGCAGGGAATGAAAAGCTGAAGCCACTAGTGATTGGGAATTCGGCAAAGCCACGATGCTTTAAGGGTGTGCGTAGCCTTGCAGCAGATTATGTTGCGAACAAAAAGGCCTTGATTACCGCGGACGTTTTCCAAACCTGGCTTTTGCAACTGGAGAAAAGAATGCGCCTTCAGAATCGCAAGATTGCTCTTCTCATCGACAACTGCGCCGCACACAACAAGATCCCGGTGCTACATCACGTGGAAGAGATTTTTCTACCACTGAATTGCACGTCGGTGCTGCAGCCATTGAACCAAGGGATCATACGGTCCGTTAAAGCGCGCTACCGCACCATGATGCTGCAGCGAATTCTGCTCAACCTCCAACACAACATTGAAGGGCCAACTAGGATCAACGTCCGCAAGGCTATTGAAATGGTTGTCGGCGCACGGTGGAAGGTGCCCGCCGACGTTGTACGCAATCGCTAGCACAGTGCTGGCTTCACTGAAGCTGACGACAAAGCCGATAGATGTGCTGACGATCATGAGTCATCCATTTCGGCCACGGAGCTGCAGGAGTCCATAAACACGTACAGTGCGTGTTGCAACGCCGCATTGGTTGTGACGGCCGACGATTACGTCTGAGTGGACAACCAGGTCCTGATTTGCTCTGACCTTACAACTGACGACATCGTGGAGGCCATCATAGAGAAAAGGGATGCCACAAATGACCAGGCGAGTAGCGATGAAGAGCTTGCAGAGGAGCCAAGCGTTATGACTACCCGCGAAGCGATAGCGGCATTTGACGCGCTACAGATATATATCTCGTCACTCCCTGACCTCGCGCCGCAGCATGCCGTGAACCTCGATAGCATCAGGTCGATGGTGGTTGCGCATTCAGTACGTCATACTGCTGTTCAGAAGAAAATTGATGACTTTTTTTCGCCTATTGGTGTTTAAATCTGATGTAAATAAACATATATGTTCGCTTCTAATTCTAATTATTTGCTTACTTTATTCCAGTAACTACGGTAAAATGCCTTCTCATCTTTCAGTTATTGCAAACTACAACAGCTGCCCGACAAAATTGAAGCTCTATCATCTTTATCATCATTTAAAAGGCTTCTTAAAAAGTTTCTTCTAGAGTGCTGAATGGTACATAACAGTCGCAGTGAAATTTTTTGTGTATTTTAGAGTATTATTCGTTGCACTTTTGCGTAATTTTTTTTTCTCGCTGAATGTATGTTTTGAGTACTGCACTGGGTTTTTATTAATTTATGTTGCATTTCACTTTTTTTCCTTCTTTTCCTTTCTGCTTTATCGTGTTTTCTCATACTGAGTGAATGTAATTATGCCTGCTTTTGTTTCTTGTGGCATAAAGTGTTTAGAAATTTCACCTAGATGCGCGGTTTAGTGTTTTCTATCTCGTGAAAATTCCTTAGTGTTCTTTTGAATATTACTATAGTATTACATGTACAATATTGCGTTTGCTGTTATTCTATTTGTCCTTTTTTTTCTCCCCCTTCGAGTCCGCCCTAAATATACTACTTATTTTGTATTGCTACATTGTCAATATTTTTTTATAATTTATATTACTACTCTGCAATGCATATAGCTCTATAATATGCCACTGTATAATAGGATTCTAGCGGCTTTCACTATTTTTTTATTTTTCTATGTTATATTTAACCGAGGGTCCTGGTGCAGTCTCGACTATGGGACCCTCGTCTGTATAATTTTGCTTTGTAACCTTCATCTTGTAAGATTGAATAAACTTCTGCTTCTTATATATGCTTATCTGCTTTATGGGGTCTTAATTTAGTGCGCAACGCATATAGCGAAGTAACGTGTATAACGAAGAATTACCACAGTCCCGCACGCTTCGTTATACAAGCGTTTGACTGTACCACAATGGAATATCGTCTGATTGCGATATCCGTCAAAATGCTTAGAACTGTTTGACTTGTTAGTGGTAGTTGATGGGTTATTTCTGATAACCTCTGTGAGGAGCTGCTTCCTACAATACAAAACTGAGCATAACTAAACGTTTGCTCTTCCTGTTCACTTTGCGACATTATTTCTTATACAAGTTCATGTCCTAAGTGAAAGCTTGGAGTGGCTAAGAAGATTATTTTATTGTAAAGGCAGTTTCCTTGCAAATAGTTGATAGTTTCTTAATGCAGAATACTAAGCCTTCATATGTTACTTCCTGTTACCCACTTTCCCGTCGAAATAATAAAATCTATAGATGGGAAAAATGTTTTCGATGTCTATCAGTCCTCATTTGTGGTAAAAATATTGCAGAACTCTATCTGCAGTTTTTCAACAATGAGTGAGTAAAAGCTTGTTTCTTTTCAGTGTACGCCCGAAAAGGTGTGTCCAGATGGCTGCTACTGCCTTCCATCCCCTGGCGAAAATGTTAGCATGTGCGTCACATCGGAATACTTCGACGACAATGCAAAAGAATAGAGTAAGAGTCAGTTAAAGGACCTAATAAAAATACTCCTTTAACATTACCCCGCCGCCTATGTATTTTTTGTTCTAAACGATGGTGTCTCTAATTTGCATGAGTGTTTTTGTTTAGGCACCAATAAACACTGCCTGGTTGTGACAATGCGCCCAAGGCAAATTACCAGAATTATTTAAAACCCGTGCTGAATATTTACGTGTACGTATCATGTTGCAATGCCTCCAACATTTTAGGACCATACCTGGGGAAAGAAACCCGCGCGATAGCAGTACACTGAATGAAATATCATTATCACCACGATCCTACATAGGTACACTGAAAAAAAATAGCGTCTCTCAACGACCTCTAACCGCTCTTGTCATGTGCTGTTGGAGTACACTCTTACCCCCCGATTTTAATTATTTCCTCTCTCTATCGAGTTATTGACCTTCCCTTCTTTCGAGTCTCGTCTCTCGGTATCTAATCTGTTACAGCGGTGGTGCACAGGTTGTCATTTCGCCTTACTCTATAGCCCACTGAAGTTCATTTCGTTTTCATTATAAGAAATATGATATCACTCACTTGAGTTTCTTCCCTGGGCCGATAACCTCGTTTTATGTCCGTAGAGAGAGAGAGAGAGAGAACAGCCTTTATTGTTATCCCTTTTAAAACGAATGCACATTGCGGAAATGTCCGGTATCTTCGTCCCACTAGACGGCGGTCAGCAACCCGTGGGCTCTGGCGGCGTCCTCTGCCAGTTGGATTACAGCAGTTTGTATATCGGAAAAAGAGCTGAGCAACGCGGCCTCCCATTGCTCTCTACTTCTCATATGTTTTACTTCTTCAAAGGCCTGTGGTTTATTGGTGCATTGCCAGACCATATGTTGTAGTGGGGCTGCTGCAATGTTGCACCACTTGCACCTGTACGTGTACCTATCCGTATGGCTGCGGTGAAACAGGGCGGGGAGAGGTAATGTATTTGATTGCCACCTGCACCAAGCAACTGTTTGTCATTTGGTTACCGCAGTGTGAGGAGCAGATAATTTCAGTAGGCTCAGCCTATATTGCTGAGTAATTTTAGTAGGTTGCCAGTCTCTCCTTTCCCCCATCACAGATGGCACGTTGTCGGATTCGAACTCACCCTGGTTCGTGTATCCACGGGCTGCTTCATGAGCCATCTCGTTCCCCGGGAGAAACAAGGGATCTGACGTTAATACCAGTCAGATGTGCCTTCAAAATGAGGTCGCGCTGTTTGTAAGACTTTTGGCGGCTGTGGTGGAGATACTACCACACGCACAGTGTCACAGGGCGACCTTGGAGTCCGAGCTGATAGTAATTGCCTGCGTACCTGTCATTGCAAGAGCTATGGCCACCTCGTCATTCGTTTCTGGGTTGGACGTAGGGATTGAGCACGATGAGGTTGCGTTTCCCTGCTGATCTATGACCACGCCCAATACTGCACGTTGGCCAGGGTTGTCCGCCGTGTCGACGTAGCATGCCACTGAGTTTGAACTGCACTGCTGGTGGAGTGCCTTCGCACGCCAAGCCGTCGGTCTAGATTGTACCCCGGATGCACGTTCTAGGCAGCGGGGCCACGCTTATTTTGCCTCGTAGGATTTTGCTTCTCTTAGTTTACTTCAATGGCGTCTTTGATTACATTCTGGTCCGCGTAAGGTATGTGCAGCGACATCAGAATGGGTGGCCCAGTTGGGGTCCCAGCCAGCCAGGTGTATTGGGCAATTCGTTGCGCTTCTATAAGTTCATCCAACGTGTTGTGAATGCCCATCTCGGGTAATTTGTCTGTGGAAGTAGCCATTGGAATGTCTACAGCGGCCTTGGTGGCTTTGAGAATAATTGGGTCTATTTGCTCTTTCTGTGTTTTCTTGAGTTTAAGGTACGGAGTAACGTTAGTTATCTTGCTGATGATAAAGACTTGAACTAACTGGAGGAGATTATGTTCGGGCAGGCCATGTTGTTTATTTGCTATCCCGGTGCAGCTGCCTTGTGCAGCTGCCAATGTGTGCAGCTGCCTTGTGCAGGACCTGTACGGTAACCATGTTGGTTCTTTTCTCATGTATTATAAGCCCTAGAATTCGAATACGTTGAATTCTGGGTATTGGGCTGCCCTGCAGCAGGATTTCTATGTAGTTGGCATGTCTTTGTCTCCTGCCGGTCCTAGCTGGATTGTACACGAGGACTTCCAATTTTTGTCCTGAACAAGCGAGGCCTTGTTGGGTTACGTATTCTTGCACCGTGACTGCGGCTGCTTGCAGGCGTTCTTGTATATCGTCATCGCTTCCTCCAACGGTCCAAATAGTGATGTCACGAGCATAAATTCTGTGACTTACATCCGCAATTTGTCATAGTAATACAGGTAGCTTAATCATAGCTACATTGAAAGAGAGGGCGATAATACCGAGCCGTGTGGTGTTCCGCGGCTGCCCAAACATATTGCGTCCAACTGGGCGTCTGGTACCATTAGTTGTGCTGTTCGCTGCGCTAAGAAATCAACGATATAGTCATAGGCCTTCTCAACCACGTGGAAGTCGCTCAAGTTGTAGAGAATAGCGTTATGTTGCACCAGGTCAAACGCTTTGGATAGCTCTAAAGCCACGATTTCTCGAGTATCTAGGTGGGATACTTCGGAGTTATCGATGATTTGATGCTGCAACTAGAGCATGACATCTTGCGTTGATAGTGGTGGCCGGAAGCCTACCATGGTATGAGGAAGAGTTGGTACTCTTCCATGTGCCGATGCAGGCGGTTCAACACAACGTGTTCGAGCAATTTTCCCAAACAAGAGGACAAAAAAATGGGACTGAGGTTCTCGATCTTCAGTTGCTTTCCTTGTTTGGGAATAACCTAATGAGAGCGCATTTCCACGCCGGAGGAAGACGGCCATTGTCACAAACTTTGTTCATGCAGGCTGTGAGGTTTGTATGGATGAGTCGTCCAGGTTGGTAAGTAGCTTGTTGGTGGTGCCATCAGGCCCCGCCGCAGAGCGGTGTTCAGTTTAGTAATGGCTTCCCGAATTTCGGCTTTTTTAATACGCCTGTCCTTTTCGGGATAGGGATTACCAGCATATGGGTCTGCTGACTCCTGACAGGCTTCTTGTATGTAAAGCTGCTGCTGTCGCTGCAGTGAAGTAGATACCTTCCCTTGACGTGCGTGTAGGATGGTCAGAAGTTTGCTACGCCGGGTTGCCCGCCGTCCATCCGGGTTCAGAAGGCTGCGGATGGTGTGCAATGTTTTAGGCGTATACATTTGTACGTCCATTCTTTCGCGCACTGCATTCCAGTGTTGGTTAGTCAGATATGCCCTTGAGTTACTCCTACCATTATTCATTCCACGGCTGGTTGAACCAATCAACATTTGCTTTGCATTTGTCTAGTAAAGTGCCATGTTTTCGCCCCCTATCTGATCGCCAGCCGGATGCATTGATTGCATATCCTTTTCCAAAGTAATAGGGGTAGCTTACATTTCATTACCTGAAGTTCATTACCTTCAAGTGGGGGGGGGGGGGGGTAAGCACTGACAACCTGTCCGAGGTAGTTAATGTTCCTTTACTAGTTCCAACATTTCGCTACATATGCTGAGGACGGCACTTCCGGCGTGTTTATTTATCCATAATATAGATTTAATGGTATTTATGGTTACCCATAGGGTGATGATGTTTTATTCTAGTTCCCAGATTATTTTGTGCAGCTGTTCTCCAGACTCACGTAGTCAGACTATGTCGTTTGCAAACTCCAAGTGGGTCAGGTATTCTCCGTTTATCCTATGTCCTGTGTTTTAAAGCAAGGCTTTACTACTCTTGTCCAGCGATTACGGCGTGGATGGGCAAGTTCACCTTCATTTGGCCGCAGACACACCCCCCTTCGACACACCCCTCGGAGCGCCCCCCGGTACTCGGTGGGCCCGCTTTCAGCGCTTCGCACAAGGCCCTGTTTTAATGTTTTGGTCAACTGAGGCGGGTGCTACCGGTCGGCTGATCGGCAGCCGACCCACCCCGCAGCCTCCTTCGCATGCACCGTTTGGGTTGTGTCGGGCTACGTGACTCGTCTTGCATCCACCGAAGAAGAACGCCGCGTTCGCCGTGACTAAAACCGAGGCCGGACCTCCTCCGGTGATAGTCGTACGGGGCTCAGCGGCTTGGAGCCGTGATCGGCAATGCAGCTACATAAAAAATTTCCCAAGCGAAGCCAAGACTCAGCTAGACTAGGCCGTGTTTTGGATTTTCATATTGAAGGTTGGCTGAGCTGAGCCGCAGCCATTTTTTTCAGCCCAGCTCTCGGTATAACCCCTCCCTTTAAGCTTTGAACAGTGTTCACGAGTTGGTTTTTCCTTCTCTTACTCCATTTCAGATCGGGAATTTGTCGCTTTGCTGGTGATGAATAATCCTACCCGTATATCCCTTAGATTTCTCGTCCTGAAGTCATTGTAGCTCCCCTCTATTACCTAGCCTTCGGTGCTTCCAACACAGCTGCGGCCGGTAGGGAACCAAAAGTTTCTTCATAGTGTATACATTCTTCGTAAAGAGGTTTATATACTCTGCTGATTTTTCGGTCACTTGATTGGCGACATGAACGGGATCCATTGTAAAGTGCCCGTTTTTAAACCAAGCCCCCTCTCTGGGCTCTTACGAATATACGCTGTCAATTTTGCGATTAGATTACTTTGGTAAACCGTTTGTATACAACTGACAGTGTTTTACGCATGCCATGTTTTACGCATAAATTTTGGTTTGCTTTACTTTTGGTAAATAATTTAAACAGTTTTTTGAATTCAACTTGTTCCGCTGTACTCGACGTTTTTATATTCTTAGGTATCGCGATTTCATACGTTTTAGGAATTAGTTTTTCGGTTTTTTTATATCAGGCTCCTCTACCAGCTGCGGGTAATTGTTTTATTGTCATTGTTGCCCTGTAATTTGGCGTGTCTACATTTTGCTTATTCTCCCAATTAAAAGGGCGACTTTGTAGTGCAGTTTTTTTTCAAATTCCTCATTCCCGGTTCTGACTACCTCCTAGCTGGGTTTGTTACTTTTCACAGTTTTGTTCCTGTGAATTTCAGAGTTACCCTTACTTTACCCTAAAACATCCTAAGGGTTTGACGACGCGGCTTTGAATTTTGCCCAACACGTCTTGCCCCTGCAGAATACCGTTGGGACTTTTTCACACCCATTTCCTAATGTTTTGTTTTCATAAGAAAGTGTTCATTAGCCTCAAGTGTTTGATCTCACGAAATCCCACCAGTGTATCACCACGACAGTTGCGACGACCTACTCCTACGTTCTCCACTCACTTTTCTCCTATTGGCTGCTTATCTACGTTTGCGTCAATGTCTACCATCAAAATCGTCAACTCTGTTGTTTCCTTCTTCACGGCTCATTCGCCGTCCTCGTAAAAACTGCCTACGGCTTGATCATCGTAGCTAGGTACTGGCACGTAGCCTTGTACTATTTTTAACCTGTATTGCTTGTTTAGCGTGATCCCAACAACTGCAATTCTGTTTTTATGCTAAAGAATTCCTGCATGTTCCTTGCTATTTCTTTGCTGTGAAACCGAGATGAAAGTGACGTTTGACGGGGTGAGGTTGATTGGAGCTGAACTGACAAACGCTTTAAATACCTATTTCGTATCCCTAACAAGCAGCACTTCCTGTTTGCGCATCTCAGATTACATGCATCCACGGAACAACGAAAGCGAAATTTTAAGGCCAACAGATGCGCAAGAAATTCGCTGGGCTTTCGTTTCTCTGCGCAATAGCAAATGCACCGACGCAGACGACATGGAAACTTTACCAGTTATACATGTTCTTGATATCGTCGCTGCGCTTTTTGCACATATGTATAACCTAATTTTCACACAGGCCATATTCCACCGGCGCATGAGACTAGCTAAAGTCTGCGTCCTATTCAAACGCGGAGATCGAAATAACTTTTAAAAACAGAAAACCATTTCAATTATCCCAGTCTTCTCAAAATGCCTCGAAAAGCTTATAAACTAAAGGATGACCAGTTTCTGTGATAAGCGTGACATCATTCGGTTTCAGAAAAGGTCAGTCAGCAGAATTGGCATTGTTAACACAGAAAGAAGAATTTTGGTTACGATTCATAGCAAATTACTCACACTTGGCAACTTTATAAACTTTCCAAAGGCATTTTATTGTATTAATTAAGAGACCATAATAAATAATATCAAAATTTATGGTTTCCGTGGAAAAGTTTTGGACCTAATCACAAGCTACTTGCAATACCAAAAATAGTATGTTACTGTAAATTATAAGTCATCCTGCACTCAACAAATAAAATTTGGTATACTCTAGGGTAGCATTCTAGAGTACACCCCTGAATTTTAACCTCCACATAAATGACCTTATCAATACTTCCGATTTAGCCGAATTCAAAATTTACGCGGATGATACCAGTGTATATTTTACGACAGCTAATGCTTTGAATTTAATATCCAGAGTCAATGATGTTCTTAATGAACTTCATAACAGGAGCATTGCCAATTCTTTACCCATTAACGTAAAAAAAAGAACAGCTAACCTTTTCAAAGCTAGAAAAGAGATAATTTATATACATGATACATCAATAATCGGTAGCACTCCCATAGAAATAGTTGTTCCCATCAAAGACGTGGGAGTAATTTATCATGAAACTTTGCCCTGGGATAACCATGTTAACTCAGTTGCGAGGGAAGTTTCTCCTGTTGCTGGCCTTCACACAAAACTACGTTCCGTTCTTCCTACAAACATTAGGTGGCTGATCTATATTTCCCTGTTTTTGCGAATTTACAGCAGTGTTTGGAACAAAAAAAATACCGGTTCGGTTACGGTTCCGGTTGAGGCGAAATCTTTTGCTCCGGTTCAGTTCCGGTTCGGCAAAATAATGTACCGAACCCGTTCGCGAACTGGTTCGATGAGTTGAATTGTCACTGAAATTAGAAAAAAAAAATTGGTATTTAAACGACAGCCAAATCAAAATACAAACAAAAATTCAAAATGCTTCTGTTCCCCAAGGGCACTGAGAAAATTGCAAAGCAAACTTTAAACAATTATGACATATTAGAAAAACAGATGAAGTGGCGATGATTTACCGCCTACTTTCACGCCCAGACTTTATGTTGTCCTAGCGACTATTCAAAAAGTCAACGCCAAGAAATATGACGGTGGGGTATACTTTCGGCCCTTTCTTTTTTTGTTTAATTCGCAATCGTAGCTTGGAATAGCCCATTACGCTAATCTTGAAGCCTTAAATTTAGACCTGCGTACTGGCACGTGCAAATACCAGCGCTTAATACCGATTGTGGACATTTTTATATTCGCAACAAAACAGAAAAAATTCTACAACAGGCACATAATTACTACCAATAAATTAATTTATTTGGTCACCCTGAATAATTTGTTAGCTGCCGCATTATCGAATTTGTTAGCCACACTGTTGCCAAAAACAGTTTATAGTTAACGCTCAGTCACTGCATTATTGCTCGGACCACTAAAATTCCTTTTGCGATAGCTATACCGGATACGTGCATTACAATCACTATTTCATCGTACCGCCGGACCCCCCGCAATCGTTCCGTGTGCTACATTGCGGAATAATATAAGAGTTTATGCTCTTACAAAATGAAAGGGGAATTTGTCGCGCGGAGCATGAGATGGGACTTTTTTCGGTAGACGCTTTGGGTAGACGCTCATTAATTCGTCCACAGCAGTACTCCCCTCCGGAACGAGTAGCAGCCCAAGTAATGCAGCGAGTTGAACAGTAACTACAAGTGCACCTTCGAAGAAAAAGCAGATCTGAAAAAGACAAAACTGCAAAACAAGAAGAAAAGATGATCGCTGGGCGAATGGGACAGTGTGAGGTACCGGCCTGCCTTTCTGAACGTGTCATTTTGAGGAAATACCGGTAATGTTCCGATTTTGGAGTCCGTTTCGTCAAAGAAGACGGCCATTATCCATTGTTGGGCTTTTCACGAAGAGCAAGAGTAGATGAGACCGAGGATTCCGGCAACGGAAACGCGGTCACGGTGGACGGGATGCCGCTATTCAACTACCGGGTGCGCGACCATGGTTACCCTGCGACGGCCTAGAAGTCAATGGCCAGGTAACGACAGCACGGATCAGCGCCCCACGTCCCAAACCACGTTCGAGAAAGTTACGGCGGCGAGCCGACGAAGCTACAGCCAGCCTACACTATCCCGAGCTGCTCGTCCAACCTGTGAGGCTGTTTTTCCTACTTGACTTCAGTTAGAATGGACTCCTATTTTTTGAACAGTCGGTTTCGCTATTACCAGAGTCCTTCAATGCTTTACTGGTCACGAAACTTCGGCGCTAGTTTCATATAGGGACCGCGCGCGCCACTACAGGCGCCACCGCCGCACGAAGGTCATCCAGCCGCCGCTTTCGCGGCGTATTGGTATGTATTGGCCTGCTCTTGGCGTGCAAACGCTCGCTGCTTTTGGTGTCTGTGCGCTGGTTAAGTGTGTTTTTTTCGTAGTAGTTAGCAATGAATTGTCAAGTCATCACCTGCCTTCAATGGGGTTTTATTTTTCGTAGTAAACTACCGTAGACTTCGGCCGCGAATGGCAACGGCTTCTGCGTGCTCTGGCACAAGCGCTGCGCCGTCGTGTTTTCGGATTTTTAAATCTCTATTTCTTCTTTTCTTAAAGCAAATGTTGTAAATACCACACATACAGTAGCTGCGTAGTCACGGACTGCTGCGGACCTATCGATAATACAATAAAAAAAACTGAAAGAAACCAAGTACGCGTCGTTCAGACTACGCTTAATGAATCCGTTGATTGCTCTGGAATGCACAGAACACTAAAAGAGATAGCCCAATAGTATTGTCGTTTCAATGAGTGGGTACATACTTGAGAACATCTAAAATCCTGCAGAAACGCGAAGGATCAAAACACGAAGAGACATACGTTGCACCATGTGTCTTTCCGCTTCCACACTTCGCAATTTGCAAAAACAGGAAGCGAAAAAAGAACAATAAAACTGATTTTATCACGCGCAACAAAAATTCAATGTTACGAATGGAGACAAATGAGCGTGGTCCAGCGTACAAAAATTTACTTTTTCGCGGTGCAATTTGGAGCACACAGAGGAAACAGAATATTGCCACGTAGCCAAGAACGACGCAAGGCTTTTCTGAACGCAGCGAGCTAGCGAGCTCCTGTTCTACAGAAGAATAGAATGAAACACCAACGTCGAAGAAGCAGTCCGCAGTGTGACGTGCACAGATGAACGTCAATAAAATGAGTTGCGCGGCGTTTGCTATGCATGCAATACTCTCGGAACGTTATTAATTTCAGATCCATGAAAATGGGATAGAGAACATTGTCGAAGAAACAAAAAAACAAGTTGGCGACAAGGTGGCACCCTTTTCATATCAAACAATATTGCCCGACGGGACGTACGACAAAAAGAGCAAACGGGCGCTCCGGTTGAAACGCCAGATAAGAAACCGGAATCGGCCACGCGCGGTTACAAAACAAACAAGACGAACCCTATGGGATAATTCGCGGAAATATGAAAAGTAAAAGCACAAGGACGTCCCAAAGCTTTTTTACACGCGAGCCTGAGCGCAAGGTAATACAAGTTTGCAAACAGGTAATGAAGCACCGCTATAACCTGACTGATATGACAAAAATCCGGCTTTAAGTTAGCCTTGTACAATTCTAGGTCCACGATGCTCTCAAAAGGGTGCATTGCTTTTTCCATTCTCACACACAGTGCATTTCCACGCACTGTCATACACTTATAATCGAAGCTGAAATCTCCCGTTTTTTGCCTTGGGATGGCGCGCCTCAATTTCTCTCGCAGCTCCCCGTCGCTCGGTCAACAGAACAAGGAAACATTTTATGTGGTATCGTTGTACAAGGAACGACATCCCGGGACGCAACACATGTTAGGCATCGTCTTTGCACTACTTAAGTCGCATCACAAGAGCGCGAGATGCACGTTACATTTGTTTTCCCGCACAAAACAAACTCAACTCGCCGCGGCTCCGCCGTTCGGGCCAGCGCAACGCCGCCCGAGGAGTGACCTCAGTGAGAGGGTGGCGCCACCGCGCGGCGGCCATACGCAGCATATGAAGCTCTCCCATTGAGTTACGGAGCAGTTTCGTGACCAGTAAAGCATTGAAGGACTCTGCTATTACTTAGCAGCCCTGTTTAGTTTTTTTCCCTTCGCCTTTCGCCTCAGCGTGTTTCTGTCATAACCCAACCTTATAAGGCGTGCTGTTTTCAGTTTTTTTTCCATTTTCCGGTGCCCTGTGGCATTATGCTCCCCTCCGTAACGCTGGGAATCATTAGGAGCCTGTATTCCATCAGAGGCATTTTCTTAATTACGGTTTCTGCTTCAAAAACAAGGTTGAGGGAAAACGTTTCTTGTTAAGGAATTAAGTGCTCACCTTAAAAGTTTTCCCTGACATATATGTTGTTATTTTTACCTGTAAAAAATTGAACTTGTCCACTGTACTGTCCTCAAAAACTGACCACGGAACACACTTCCTTCGCATTGATGACACGCTTGGTAGTGAAAGGCAGGACAGGGAAACGTAAAGAGCAATATTCACGTTTTGGTGCTTTTTTTACTTATTCAGTTTTACTTACTTTTTGCGTAATATTTTAAAACAACGTGATTAGCCTTTTCTTTTTTGTTGTTTTCCTCGTAAACACATTAAAAAAACTGCCGCATTTGATGCCCCGAGCTATACCTCCGCTCCAAGGCACAGCTTATGTTGCAAGCCGGCAGACTTATTTTAAACAGCTGGTGATATTACACGCGGATCAGAATCACGATACACGGACATTCTCCATTTCCATCTACTTCAGAAAAACGGTCGTGGGGAAGGGAGATCGAGGCCACTTGTGGTCAGCAGCAAATGGTTTTGCCACTAAGAAGCTCCTGCGGTCACACTTGTCAAGTATTACCAATTTGCAGGTGTCGGACCATTTAAACAAAGTATGAAATGCAAAAAGATTGCGCACATCGGGTGTGGGCTTTCGCTGTAGCGCAGTGGAGCACTCCTGCAGCCTGATTGCTCGAATAAAGTCGCAGCTAGGCCTGGGAAAAATCGTTTTGTACCCCTGAAAGCTGCCGAGAATGACATTTCGTTTGGTCAGCTTTCACTACGCTTGCGCTTCCAGGAGCAACAGACCATTGCTACATTGATTCTCATGCACAACGCTCGCGCTTCCAGGACAAAAGACCACTGCTACATTGATGCTCATTCATTTCCCCTGTTGTTACATAGAGCGTGATAGAGTTCAATTGTCTGGATAGGAATGTGCGCGAGCGGGTAGGAAGTTGATTTTATGTGAAAGAAAAAAAGGCCTCAATTGCTTTGACTGTGCAATATCAACAACGGAGGGTCGAAGCGCTTCGGCATGAACTGGTAACCGTTATTTATTTTTTCGGTTCAGTTCCGGTTCGGGTTCTGCCTGCTGCGAGATAACGGTGCGGTTTCAGTTCACAAAAATACCGGTTCAGTTCCGGTTTTGGGTTCGGTTCGGTTCTGGTTCAGCCCCCTTATTTACAGTACTGCCACCTACTTTTGGGGACTTAAACTAAATAAAACTTCAACAAACTATTCTTACTTTAGAAAAATGCCGTACGCGCGATTAATAATTATACATATGATGCCCATACCAGCCCACTTTTCTAGCAGTTGAACATTGCAACAGTGCAGTGTATCTATGACACCATTTTATTAAAACGCTACAGGGCAGCAGTTAGACAGCATAGAACCCCTTAGGAACAACTCTCCAACTTGACTGTTAAATACGAACAACTACAACACACGACTTTTTGAAAAATGGCAAGTTCTACACGCGCGCACTAACTCTGGTTTTCAGATGTTACAGCACACGCTACCAACTCTTCTAAACGCAGTTGCCCAATAATCACACAAATAAACAATAGTGAATGCCTTTCAAATAGTAGAGATTGGACATTGACCATCACGCTCTGGTGTTTCTTTTTTTTCGTTTTTTTGTTACCCTGGTTTGTGGCATCTTAGTTGTATTTTTGCACTTTATGTCATTCAAATTGTTTGTTACCTTGTGACGGCCAGTGCCTTGTTCAATTCTTTGGTTTGTCTTTGTCGTACGTACACTACGTATTGCATACATTATGTTATGATACGAAAATTTTTTTGCTGTTTTATTTCCATTGCTCTCATTTCATGTTAATAGTAATTTATATGTTCTGTGCCTCTCCCGCGTCTAAGCACCCTTGTTCGTTTGACTGTAAACAAACAACTGACGAAGGGGCACAGACCCTTGTCAAGCCCAATCCTTTGCGGCTTTTTGTCTGTGCTCTGGACATCTGTAACACCTCTGATGTCGAATAAAGACCTCGGAAAGCGGAAGAGCCCCCGTAGAGTTCTGCTGGCAGACAACAAAAAGATTTTTCTTTTCAAGAGAGGCTTGCATTTTATATGCCGTCCCCGCCCGGTGCAGTATCTCAAATAGCACCCTCTGAACTCCACTGAGCGCATAAAAAGCACCAAGTTTGTGAACAGCGCCCTTTGGTTGTTGAGACGCGTTTGGAACGAAAAAGTGTCGAAAGGCAAACGTGATACTTTAGTTACGTTTGGGAATACGGGGGGTAAGTTACCTCGCTTCTGCCAATGGCGATGTAGTGCCTAAGCTCTTGCGAAAGCAGCTAGCGCAAATCATGCTATTGTTGACTGTGAAAGACGTCCTTAAAGGGTAAGCTCCATAGGCTTAGCAACTATTTCAATACTATTTCAAAACCAGAAAACTTTTCGTTTGTTTCTGGAATAAAGCTCGGCTTGCTTTGGATTGAATTGGATTGCATTTGGATTGGATTGGATTAAAGTGGATTGTGTTAGACTGTGTTGCGTCATAGCCGCGGCAGACCCACTGGCGCCGGCGTGTCACAGAACAGGGAAGATTTTAGAAAAGCAAAGGTTTAGCTTTCCCTGTAGTGCCAGAAAAACGTAGGGGCGGCGTCGTGAACTACCTAGGACGCCCGCTTGGTGGCGCTCTAAACAAGGCTTTGTAAACATGGCGCATGCTTTTTGCACAGGCCGCTTGAGCTCCTGAAGAACATGGGTGCCCTCGCACGGCGGCCGCCGGCTCGCTGCTCTTGGTCGCTCCTGCCTGGCACGCTGGCCGCGTGTTTACTTGCGCCGAGCTGGTGAAGTGATGTTACGCCAGTTGACCAGATGGCCTCGACTGGCACACACCACAGTAAGCAGCAAGTGAGAACGAAGCGTTTGTTCACATTCGCAAGTTTACAGAGGCCAGGCCATCGTTTCATTTTGATCGCTGCAATTTTTTTTGCCATAACAACTCGTTCACTTGCGCTAAGATTTCGAGCGAAGGGCATATTGCTTCCAATATTCTGCTGCCTGTATCTTTTTTTCTTTTTGGACATCGCAACAAGTTTCTAAGGAAACAGGCGCTTAGAAATTCTCTCGGACTAAAGCGATAGTTATTGCAAACGCTATCCCTTACTGCGAACACATCGACATTTGAATGTAGCAATGGAAGTAAAATCCGTGAGAGAGTGTTTTAGGCACGGCGTTTTTTTTCTCTATCTCTTTTGGGCGGTGCGACAGGCCCCAAGCAAGCGCTAAGTAGCATCACAAGTTCTAAGAAAAAGAAAGAAAACACCTAAGGCATTAAAAATATTTATCTGACTTTCTTTACCAACACTTTGAAAATTTAAAAAGTACTCCGATATGTTCTGGCGAATGGAAATTGCTGACTAGTTAATTGCTAACTAGGTTAATTGCAGTAATACTTTTTGCATGCCCCATTAATGTACTTGATGCTGGCATAAAAAGAAGCTTTACCGTTCAATAGGATGTACATAACGTTGGTATCAGCCGTTTATTACGCTCTAGGGTGGTTACAAATCATAAGTTGTAAATAATGCCCCTAAAAATATTTCACTTGGTGATGGCATATGAATTGTAATTAAACACGCAAGGTCTAAATAATTCTACCTTCATATTTACACAGGAAAAATGCGGCAAGAAATGTAATTTTCATTAGCAGGAGAGGATAAATATGATTTAAGAACCCAGCTGCACAATAACGTAATACGCACCCTGTGTTCACTCGCACTTGTACGTCGAAAAGTCACATTCTTAGTTCAATTACCCTGATTAACACCATTTGGTGCAATGAGTTCAATTTCACCTCGTTTATCTTGTATTCTTTTTGTTCTCGTCTTATTTTTGTATGTGTAGCAACGCTGACGATACTTCAGCCAAAAGCCCCGCCTCCCCTTATGAAATGCCCTTTCAGATGTAAATAAATGAAATATTGAATTTTGCCAGTAATAATGTGGATTGCCTTATACTGCATTGACAGTAAAATTTTAAAAGTACTTTTTATGCTTCAGTGATTGATAAATGTAAAAAAACCATGCACATCCGTAAGCAAGACTTACAAATATGATTTGACACTGCAATGCATGAACTGCACTGCACAGTTATGTACACTCCTTAAAGTTCTTAGTCTCCTTGTAGGTTCAACCAATAGTATCTACTATCTTCCATTCCTTGCAATTTAGAACAAGACCAGCCTGCGTGCACTATTTTTGGGAATGACATCATGGTGTATTGATTGAATATTTTTCACCTGCTTGTGCAACTAAGCGCAGTCGGTGGCTACATGTAAAATTGTGCCCTAGAGGGAACTGGGATTTTCACACGCTTACTAACTGAGTGTAGCATTGGCCTTCCTTATTATATTCGATACAAAAAGACCTTGAGAAATATTCGCAGGCAACCCATCCAACTCGCTAAAGCAATCTGCCCTTGAGGTACAAAGCACCACACCTTCTCCTTCCTCACTTTTACCATACGCTTATCCGTGCTTCTATATGACCTGGGCTACTACATCTCCAGACCTCCAAAACAAACTCTGACCCCTCACATTTCTTTATGTACAAAGTTTTAAAGTCCAACTGCAAGGTCCACACAGCGCTATTAACAAAGGAGACACCTACTCGATCTCCAGAGCATAGAATCATATTGTCTATCAGAAATGAGCGGCTCCAATAAAGTTTAGTTCATCTCATCTTCTCGCGCGAGCTTGCTTTAGGCTGATAACAGAAGTTCTACCAGTTGGTCTTACAGCAATTTGTTTGTGCGAAGTGTCGTAAATGTAGAAAGTAAAGCACTTTTGAGCAGCAGTGAAAGGGAATGGAAGAAAGTAAACTAGAATCCGCATTTGCTTTCTTACATTTGCCAATGTGAACGCATCGTGATTTATAGATAAACGTTGAATTTTGGGGCTAGAGTGAGCCTAGTGGCTAGCTACGTGACAATATCACATCGCACATTTTGATGCGTCTCAATATTTGCAGTACACCGAATACTCGGTCAAAGTTAAATATGTTTTGACATCGAATATCGTGTTCTTGAAATAACAACTATTCCATTCATACTCAGATATATGCACATCACATGTATGAATGCATTGATATATGATGACCTTCTTTTTACATCTGGTAAAAATACCTGGCACTTTGTAACACTTATATGAAGACAACATAATACATTTGCACGTGCTGAGAACTTGATGTGGTCGCCTTCCACTGTGTGCTTCTTTGTTATTTGATTGTATCTGCAGAAAAAACATGGAATGAATGAAACAGGTAAATTAAATTGGAAGAACGAATACTTAAGAGAATTATGTCACATGAATTCAGAAAAACCACTATAAGTGGAAGTTAAATATACATAAACACACCAGTCGGGCGCATGGGTGTCATACCAGGCAAGCACGAAGTGTTGAAATGGCCTGCCAGTCCTTGGTGCAGTTGTTACGTACGCCGACATTGTTGAAGGTTCAGCCAGAATGTCTATATGTACACCGACCTCTGAAAAAAATAGGGCATTATTTTTGAGTTCACACGTATTACCCATGACGCAAGCATCAACTGTCACAAGGCATGCTAATATAACCTAACTGGCATCACCATGTCTTATGAAGGCAAACTTTAGTTGTAGCAAAGCGCTGTTGACACAATAACGTAATGCGCTCACTAATGCGTCAAAACAGTAAGGCAACAGCTTGGTAAAGCTCGGGGACATTGCTGTATTTTGGTAGCCTCAAAACTTCCATCTGAAATAATGCCACACCTTTTGAGGCAAATGAGCACACAACTTTTCGGGTTCTAGATATTCAAAAATGTTCGAGAGCGGCTAGGAGAGTTGAGAGGCTGTTTCTTAAGTCTTTTTCTCTTTTTTTCAAGTTTATTTAGCTAACTCCGCATGCACTCTGATGAAAAACTCCGAGGAATGCAGATTTTATATTTGAATCATGTAATAAGACAATATTCCAGTGAAAGTCATGCACAAATGAGGTATTGACGGCGACAACCGTTTCGTCTGCGCCGCCTTTCTAGCGGAGTGCATAACACTCACCTTCAGTTGGAAAAACCAAATATTCCGGCCTCGACAGCTGTCTTTCGATGTGGAATTTTCCACATTTGTCACTCCAACTCAATTCCCGTTTTTGCCAGTCTTCTCAACAACTGATGGAAGCGAAGCACATAAAAGCAATGACAGTCACGAAACAAGTGCTTCAAAATAATTCCGGAGCCCCTCACTACGGCGCGCCTCATCGCCTGCGTTGCGTCGGCACGTTAAACCCTACAATCAATCAATCCACCCTCATTGATCTCAAATTATAGCAATTGATGATATCTTTTACACCATCTCTAATGCACACCAGGATCTACGAAATAATTAGTTGGAAAGTTTCTCCACGGTCTACGATCACCCGAATGGCTCTTAAATAGCCAGCCTTCTGACTGCAATTTACGTGGCACTTATTTAAGTATAAATAAAAAAGGGTATCCCATATTTATTTATTTATTTATTACAAGTACCTACATGGCCGGTTGGGCATTGTTGTAGGGGGGGGTTACAGCACAAAATAGAATAGAAATAGCAAATTATAACCGAAGTGAATTCATGCATAACAGTAAACATATGAAATCGAAACACTAGCAGCACAGCATTGTAACAAAAGTATAAAACACACGATTATACAACAAAAGCAGTAATTATACATATCAAAATCAACAACCAAAAGTACAAAGCAAACATTTAGTATATGGGCTATTTCATCAACTCAAAATGCTATTTCAATGGCTGTTAGGAAATTAAAATAAGAGAATGTTGGTATTTTTCGTGCGTTTCAGTCGCTAATAGAGTTTGGAAAGAAAAAGTATTTAAAGACATTCAATCGACATGTATATTCTGTAATTTTTATACGTGATCTTTCCGTTTGGACATATAAATTGGAGTCTTTAAATACCACTCTTTATATATACCAGTCTTACCATGGTATACATAATAAAGAAATTTAGGTATTTAACTTTTCGTCGTCCATAAAGGGGTTGCCAATCCAAGGCCTGAGGAATTTCAGAAGTCCTTATTCTGAAATCACAATTACTTGTTCTAAACCTGGCAGCCCTTTTTTGCACCCTCTCCAACTTTTCTTTCAGTACATTATTGAAAGGCTCCCAAGAAGCACAACCATACTCTAAAATTTGGCGCACAATTGTAATATACAGTGTTTCTTGAGTTTTTGCGGCACGTCGCTGAAATTTCATTGGAAAAAATAAATTCAGCGCCAACCCTTGGCAGTGATTAAACCCATGTGACTAGTGTAATTTAGGGTTCCCGTGAATGTTACCCCAAGATACTTAATGTGATATACCTTTTGTACTTCGCAGGCATTTAAGTAGTGAGACCTGGATACTATCTTTTTTGTTAGAAATTGTACATGAGAACATTTAGTTTCGTTTAAACTCATTTGCCACTGAGCACACCATGACGCAATCTTATCGAGGTCAGAATGCAGTACCGTGGTATCATCAACACAGTTGACTTGACTAGGCAATACAAAACACAATCATGAGCATAAACACTCACTGTAGATTTCAAACCCAGTGAAAAATCGTTCACAAAAATAAAAAAGCGGCGCCAGAATCGACCCCTGTGGCACCCCGGACAGTACATCAGCTGGTGATGAAGAAACCCCATTTATCCTACCACATTGCTTACGGCCGCTTAGATAATCCTTAATCCAGTCTATGAGGGTTTTAGGAATACCAAGAAATGACGATTTATGCAGCAAAAGACTGTGGAGGACGACATTAAAAGCTTTTAATTGTCCAAAAATGCAGCGTCTACTTCAATGCCCTGGTCGATTCATGAAGCTCTTGCATGTACGAATTCGGTTATCTGTGTAACATAAGAAAGGCTTGCGCGAAAGGCATGTTGGGGCGTAGTGAAAAATTTATTTTGAAGGTGTTTTATAGGGCAAGAATAAATTATGTGTTCCAGTGCCTGTCTAAAAACAGGGGGTTAGTGATACCGGTCTCTAGTCAAATACTTTATCACGGTCGCCGGATTTGTGCAAAGGTTTGATATAGGCTAGCTTCCACTCTCGCGGCAATTTTCCACACCATATCGATGCATCACACAATGTGGCTAGAAATGGAGCTATGTGATCAGGACAACGTTTTATGATGTGGTTTGAAATACCGTCGGGGGCATGCGCCGACTGCGGATTCAGCTTATTCAAAAGGTTTCTTATACCTCATTCAGTTATTAGATATGATTCGATGCTGGTAGCGACTTGAGTATCGTAACCGGAGATATCGGGCTTGGCGTAGAAAACAGGGATTGGAAATACGTGTTGACGGATTCTGCTCTACTCATATCATCTTTAACAAGTTTGTCATTGTGCTTGACAAAGGGAATGGCAGTGATGTCTTTTTTGTTACTTTTGAAGCAACGCCATACTTTCTTTGGATTTGTTTTGATTTTCTATTAAGGGACGATAAATACTCACGCTTCGTCAGCTTCATCTGCGTCTTCATGCTTGAGCCTAATGCTTTACCCTGATAATAAATCAGCACTTCGCGTGCGACAATATTCTTTGCACAACCTACCCTTCAGTTTAAGTGACGCACGCATATCTTTAGTAATCCAAAGTTCATCAGCACGACGATTCGCAGCTGAAATTTCGGATCAGACATAAATGTTTAATAAAGACAACAGTTTTTCTTTAAAACAACCCCCAAAAATTACAGGTCATTGGACTGGCAGCCGTGGATAAACGACGGAAGGTATGTATAAAGTTCAGACTTGACGGCGTCGAACCTGCCTCTATCGTATCCGAAAACGTTTCGTGAACGAGGTCTACTCATTTCTATCTTTTTCCACTCTTGGTAGCCGCAACGCATCGTGATCATTTATGCCTTTAGGTAAAACCACCGATATTAATAATTTAATACGATTCATAAAAAGCAGGTCTAGCACACTATTACTTGCTGAACTCAGTAGTGTTGGAAAGTTAACAAAGGGAAATAGGCCATAAACTCTGGTGAGCTCGAAAAAAGCAGAATGAAGTTCTGAACGAATATTTTCAACAGGACTAAAATTGCACCATTCAACATTAGGCATGTTGAAATCACCTGCCAGCATAATTATTTCGGAGGAAACAGCCAAAAGAGGTGTGGGCAAACTAAGCAAAGGTAACACACTAGAGTTACCAGGAGGGCCATAAAAAGACCCTAAAACTAAACCGTTCCCTTGAGAAAACGTTATTATACACCTAACCGATTGGGAGTTATCTGCGCTCTGTATTCGTACGGTTGGTATGCCGTCTCGAATCAGAATGAACACACTCCCATCGTGCGTGTCGTATTACGGTCCTTGCCGTAGGCTGTGTAACCTGTTGGAAAAAACTTCAATATCTGAAATATGTTCATCTAGCCAAGATTCACTTCAAAACACAAAGTCGGGTTGCAAAATTCGAATAGGAGTATCAAACTCCTAAGCCTTATTCTTCAAACTTCGGCAATTGACAACAATAACTGATAGCATCTCGGGAAGTTTCTTCTTGCTCGGCGCTATAGCGCCCACCAACCGCTATTGAGCGCATTCGTTCACTGAGTGACTTGCACTGTCGTACACGAATGATTTATATCCGATTTTTGACTGCATTCTGCCCCTTCTGTATTTGATTGTAAACTTCGCGTCAGTTTGTTCCTGTATTCCAGTAACTTTTGCCTTTGCTGGCGAGGGATTTTGGAATGATCTTCACCAATAGAAAACTTCGTTCCCTTTAGTTTAAAAGCAGATCATATAACTCTTTGTTTGTCCTTAAAGAACGCAAATTTTCCAATAACTGGCCGAGGCTCCTCGCCCACGAACATGCCGATTCGGTGGGCATGCTCGATTGCGGAGGCGGACGGTGTTACACCTAACGTTTTTACACACAAATCGATCACTTTCTTTTCTTATTCATCCCACGTTTGCTTACCCCCATGAGACAGACCTAAACACCAAAGATTGTTTCTGCGCGACCGGTTTTCTAAGTTATCCTGACTCAATAAAACGTTTCTCATGCTGTAAACAAGCATGCTGTGTTTAGTGAATAGCGCTGTTTTCTCCTTGATGATGCAGTAGGCAAATCTTCTGGCAGCCTTTCTATTTTGCATTAGAGGGTTTGAAGTTTTTTCATAAGTTCTTGCTGCCCGGTCTTTAATTTGCGGTAGACAACGGTAGACAATGCACATGCTTTACAAGCTGCGTCTATAGTGCCTTTTTTATTGACCCTGGGTTTTCCTCCACATCACCTTGCTCTCACCGCCGCCAGAACAACAAACGCATTAATGCTAAACACAGCACAAACCAACACTTGCACAAAGGCCCCGGGGGTGTTTCAGTGCCGATTTTCGAACAGTGGCACCCCTCTTCTAACGCTAAAATTCACCAATCTGCAAAAAGAGCAGCCGTAAGTGTGCGGTTCGAATGTCGGCACCAAAACCCGAAGGGCCCAGTAAGAACAGCAGCTTAAGAAGCCTTTCGACCTATGACGGGCACCCCTGGTCGTAATAGACGCCCTCGTCAGTCACACGAGGCAGCCATGACGCAACGAGATGCCGCTGCAGGCACGCGCCAATGACAGCAGCGGGACAAGCTTGAACACCTATCCTAGTGCTGCTGCATATGTTGCTATAATATAAGCCTCATCACCTATACTTTGTCTTCAGCCATTGATATTAAAAACTTCTGCTGAACATTCTTTGCGGGGTGCTCTAAGATATTCAAAACGTTATTGTTATTAGCTATGACACCATCGCCCATATTCACGTTGAAATTTACCGAAGTGGACCTGGAATTTAGAACAAAGTACCCAGGCAACCAAACTCTGAACTTACTGGCACAGCACTTGTGTGAGCATTTCAGCAGGCTGCGGAATATCCAAGAAGACATTGTGTCCGGCGCGTTTCTGAGTTGATAGAAAAACTCTTGTTATTTCTTATTCATACAAACTATCACTTCCTATCACCAAACTAGTAAGCGGTTTCAATATAAGCAGTTTTAAAAACAATACATCTATCAGAATTTTTTCAGGCGTATATCGTAATGCATGTCCCTGGAGTTACTGGAAAAGACTGAAACAGAAGCAATTGCAGTGCTATACACGCTGACCTATTCATTCATTGCGAGTAGAGTAGCTTGTATTGTCACCTGCAATTCGATTAACATGCATTGCGAGATAAACATGCATCGCTAATAGCAAATCAAGCTGCCGACCAACCGCCGCGGTGAAACAAGTCTATAAAACAGACGCACATGCAGAAAAAAAACCTAAGCTGGGGATTTCACGGTAACGGATGAGCTGATCTTGTAGTAAAACACAAGTATCCGCTAAGGAAATGTTCAGTTCCGCTGTATCCGTCGGATGCTAATGCGCTAACACGAAAACAAAGAAAAAAAATTGCCGAGAGTAAACGGGCCCAACAATAAGAGCACTTTCGCCTAAATCGACCGCCGTCCCGCCTCGGTTGACAGCTCCAAGCCTACCCGTCTCCGTAAGCGCAGCAGACCGAATGGTTTTGCTACCTGCTAAACGAAAATGTGGTGGGCCCGGAGCCAGCTACTGCGAAGCTCCCTGAGTGCCCTTCAAGCCGCCGTACCGCCAAAGTTTTCTCACGGCTACACCACGCACTTCGGCCAAAATAACGCGACGACGCAGCTGCGGCCCCAGACAATGTTTCCTCACGCGAGCTGCGTGACCCAGAGGCCGCTTGCTCGTAACAAGCTGGCTGCAATAAAGTTATTCAGTACAACTTCCCGGAGCCACGCAGCTCCCTCTGCGTTCGACACATTCCGCGTCGCTGACGCCTGGATTCCTTACACCGGGACATCTACGTTTTGCGTCCTAAGGTGTAAGGCGCTATAGCCATACTTCAACTACCACGCAGCATTTTAGTACGCGGTTGCTGCATTTCCGGTCTATGCTTCACGAGCACTAAATGTCATCCAAGGGGGAAAGACTAGCAATCAGGGTTTTTATCGCCGTGCCGAAGGAAAGACAAAGGCTTTGTGCACTTCTTTGGCTTAAAATGTGAGGGTGAACTGTTGCGGATGTGAGGTATTAATCACGGTCAGTGAGGAGTCAGCGGTGTCAGTGTTTCAAAATGTTTATTCTGTGTTGTTGCCGCGAACTAGACAATGGGTTTGTTTGCTTATGTTTTGTTTTTACTGCCGGCCGCGTCCGGCTGGGCTATCTGTGTCCCAAGAAAAGCGCGTGTTCCATTCTTTATTTATATGCCGCATGGGTTACCTCATTTTGATATAGAGAGCATTTCGCGCTAACGTCACTAGCCTCGAATAATCGTCTTTGATCTACAATGTTCTACATGTAAATGGACGTTTCGAGAAACACTCGCGCCGAAAGATAAAAGCCTGCAGAGCAGACGCCGTGGTATCTGAATCGCCGACGCTCACCCGCACACGTGAATTTGTTGACTGCTGCTTCGCCACCTGTGTATTCTTTGAGTTCTTAGGGGCGCACAAGTTCGCTCCAATAAACGTGTTTTCCTTCAAGACAACTGCTTCGACTTTGGCTTCGTGACAATATCTAGACCGGCTGAACAATTTCGCTTTTTGCGAAGAGAGAGAGAGAGAGAGAAAGAGAGAGAGAGGAGCGAAGCTCTTTGTTCCAGAAGAAAAAGTTATGGCTTAGGAAAACCGGGTAAAAAGATGGCAGGCAGGTCAAGGGTGGAACCTCAAATCTAGGGCACCAGACTTGGTTCCTTCCTTGCCCTCTCATTCAGCTCGCGCTGACTGTAATGTAACGAGCTGGTCAAAGCTGCTTTTTATGTCTCGAAGAACTGGAATATTTTATGTTCGAGGTGTTCCCCCTGACAGCACGCTTGGGCATGGGTAGGTTGCGTGCAGGGGAGATGATGTTTCACCAAATTTAGCAGAGTTCTAAGTTAATGTCTGGTGTTGCCACCGAACCTCCTCACGCACATGGATTTGCGGATAAATTTGTTGGTTTTTTGTACCCAGACTTTGTGATTCTTGGGCATTGAGACCTCGTTGTAACAAGCGGGAAAGATCGTGTTCATAGGTATAGGATGACGATTCATTCCTAACGTTTTTCGACGAGGGCAGTGTAGTAGTCATGGTCACAAGGAGCACAGTATGTGAGTTTGTGTGCCTCTAGGTCAGTTCGTTGTTTTTTTCCAGACAATTTTGTCAAGGTGTCCAGGTGAAGTTAATAACTTTTGGCATTGTGGATGGGAATGTCTTACCGCAGCGCTTAGAGATTCGGCCTGCAGAAAACAGCATAATATCCTTTGAGAGTCTGAAATGTTACGCTTCTATTTTATACTTCCGTTCTTAGTACGGTCAGGGGATGGCTACAGCTTCCACTTCTTTGTTACTGGATGTTAGAGGTTCATGCAGTCGCAAACATTGCCAGAGTAGTCAACTACGAAAATTGCAGCCTCGTGCTTTCGTATACATCTCGGAGTCGGTGTATAATGTGGTCTCATGATTGTGGAGCTTTCCCCAAATTAACTTGATCCTGGCATTTCGACTCTTCTTGTGTAGGGTTGGATACATAGTTTTGGTAAAGTAGATTTTTTAACGTGGAGTCACTGCATCGGTGGCACGCCTATCACGGCGTGCAGTATTTTCTTTTCATAGTTGTGGGAGCCTGTCCTTTATAGGATGGCCCCTCTGTCATCCTCTCCCGCTGCGCTAGGAGAATGATTTCCCGGATTTCTTGAAATGCGTTAGGAAGACAAAAGTAGAAAATGTATTCATTGTCAATATCACCAACCTCGTTCCCCGCAGGGTCACCTTGCGTTTCAAGGGGATGGCAGTGGGGACACCGCGGACGCCGAGCTCATGTGGGTTGAACCCACCCAAGCTCCGGGCTGTGCATGATTGAGCCGTGTCCGGAGGAAAGAGAATCCTTGTGGTTGAGCCAAAGCTGGGGTTGTTTTGTACCTTCATGGCCCCCCGGTAGAAGCAACATGCCACTTTGGCCCCTGCTTCTCCCAGACGGTGCCCCCGGTCTGACCCGGCCGGTGGAAACCAGCCAGTTGCCTTTTCCTGCCACCCTTTAAGCTCTTTCACCTTCCTATCTTCTTTGCTACCCCTGTCCTGACATTTCTTCTTTTCCTCATTTCCACACATTTCCAGGCGGCGAGGGTTCAACCTGGCTAAGGAATCAACTTTGAGGACATAAACTGGGTTATATCAGCTATGTATGGCTAACGCGCATTTAGTGCGTTCCCAGGTTGGGCTCGGTGGTGGGCTGCGAGAATAGCTGCTGAACTGATTTTACTTGTTATGGCAGCACGATTTTCTGCATCCCATGATCGTCCTCCAAAACGGAGGCGCAACGAAGCAGTCCCGAAGTTTTTTACTCCGAAAAAGTCTGAAAATTTCCTAAAGTTCCACATCATGCACTGTGAAAAACAAGGCATGTCTGTTAGACGTCTGTCACCATTCTTGGTAGCCAAACATCTAACGAATGAGCTAGGCGGCGGCTATAAAGTAAGCAAATTGGAAAGCGGTGACTTCTTAGAAGTACAAGACGCAGCTCAGTGCGCCAAATTGAACGAAATAACCACTGTTGGTGACAATCGTGTGAGAATCACTCCACACCGATCCATGAACACTACCAGAGGTGTTATCTGTGATGAAGAATATCTGAAATTATCTGAGCAAGAACTGCTGGAAGGGTTCGAGGGCCAGAATGTTGTGAATGTTCAACGAATCAAAATACGTTTAGGTGGAAAGAAAATGTCGACCAAGCATGTAATCCAGATTCTCGACAAGCGTACTGCCCGAGTTAGTCGAGGCAGGCTAAGCTAATATCCCTGTCCGTTTGTATATTCCAAACCGCCGACGCTGCTATAAATACCAAAGATTTGGCCATGGTTCATTGGGCTGCCAAGGCAAGGCAGCATGTCGAAAGTGTACCCTTCCCGACCACTCCCTTCACACCTCTGAAGCTCCACTTCGCTGTGTAAACTGCAAGGGAAAGCACGCCTCGTACTCGCGCTTGTGCCCGCAATAGACGAATGAAAAATAAATAATTGCTCTGAAGTATCAGGAAAACATTATCCTTAGGAAAGAATGACAGAGACTGTTCCTGACAAACACTAGCTTTGTCGATGTAGCGCGATGGGGGGTGGCGCTACACTCGGTTTGAGCTCCCCTCGGAACCCTCCCAGCGAGGCCCCAAGGGACGCCCCAAGCCCCTCAATGCCGGTGGCTAAGGCCACGGCACAAGCACCAAAAGTAGCGTCAAGAGCTGCCCACCGCTTGATGCCAACGATAGTCCCATTGCTGCCAGTGCAGTGCCGGTCCCTGCTGAGAGGGAGGCTGCCGCAACCAGCCAGCCTTGCCCTGCTGTCCAGGCTTCGCAAGAACCCATGGACACAACGCCAAGCTCTGCGTTGCGCGGTACGCCAAGAGGGCGCGGAACATCACTTGACCATTCAAAGCAAAGGCCACCTAGTGTCACGGCTCCTGGGAAGGTGTCTTGAGCCTGGGAGGGTAACATCATAGAACTTCCTTAATTCTTGTTCAGCATAAGCTGATGGTAGCTGATAATGTAGTTTAATGGAGCTGCAGATGCCTCCTGAAAAACTTGGACGATATCAATGAATTGCTGTCACAACACCAAAGAAGTATTATGCGTCTCCAGCAGACACACGTGAGGACGAACCAAACAAACTTCTTAAAGAACGACTTTGCATTTAGGAAAGACAGGGATGGCTGCATGCACCACTTTGGAGGAGTTGCGATTATTGTGCAAAAATCAATACCATGCCATGCGCTACGGGATTCTTTGTAATCTGCGCCGCCTTGGAGTTAGTGGAAACATGCTGAACAGTTTGAAAGATTACCTTTCGGAGCGCGCCTGTCACGTTAGGGGTGTAAATGTCCTCTCGAAGATGTTCGCCCAAGAAAATGGAGTGCCGCAGGGTTGTGTGCTTACCTGCACCAGTTTTATTTTATTGATGCCTACCTGCAGTGGTTTGAGAGCATAGCCACCGGCCAGAGCTTGGAAAAGTCCGAATGTGCTACAGCCTTGAGTTTGTGCTTGGCAGGGGAGGCATTAAGCGTCTACGTTCGAATGGCATCTTCTGACTCTCATGAATATGAAAAGGTGAAGATCGCACTACTACAACGATTTCGCTTGACGGCTGAAGGTTTTAGAGAAATGTTTAGACGCACTAAGCCAGAGAATCAGGAAACTGGTCGACAGTTTGCTGCCCGACTCAGCAACTATTTTGACAGGTGGATGGAGCTTTCCGGGACGGAGAAAACTTATGCAGTGATCAGAAATCGTGTTGTCGAGAGCAATTTTTCAATTGTTGTAATCCCAATTTAGTCGTGTTTCTAAAAGAAAAGCGACTGCACGCTCTTCCGATTCGACATGCGGGTTTTTGGAGGTGCAGGGAATAAAAAAACCTGTGTAGTACCACAGACGAGATGGACCCACAGCTCAACCCAAGTGCAAACTCGTCAGGACCGAGAAATCATCGCGCCGGCCAGCCCTCACCTAGGAAATGTTACCTATGCAACCGCGTGGGACATTTAGAGGCAGACTGCCGCAGTAATGCAAGCGGTGGCAACATTACCTTAACTTGTCAAGTCTGTCGCAAGAGGGGACACAAAGCAGAGGACTGTAGATTTATGCAGGAAGACAGAGCGGCTAGCATCGCTTGTCTGAGAAAGAACAACGGCGCCACATTGGGAAGAAAAAGAAATAAAAGAATGAAGGAAAATTAACTCATTCGATAGAATGCCGGTCGTAGAGCGAAATCTTCGAGGTCAAAAGATTGCGGCTCTTTGGGACAGTGGAGCCAATGCTGTATTGGTGAGAAGAAGCTTGGTGCCCGATGAAGACCTGACGGGGGAGTTTTCATCAATCATGTTACTTGACAGTTGTGTGAAGTGTTTGCCACAAGCAATTATAGAACTTTCTACGCCTTAGCAATCTGGAAAGAGTTGCGCCAAGTGCCTGGACAACCCCTTATATTACCTTAAGATGGGAAATGTTCCGGTGTCCGACACGTTCCCACTCCTGATCCTCAATGGTGAGACAGGGCACAAGTTCTAGAACCAAGCAGTTCTGACATCGGTGCAGAAGAACTACAACAGAAAACTAAGAGTTCAGCGCACAAAGGCAACATCGAGGCAATAACAGCCACCGTTAAACATGCGAAAAGGGTAGAAGATAAGAAACCAGCGCTTAAAGTTCCAACTATCGGACTGTTACAAGTTAACTCTAGGCAGTTAGCGAATCAACAGGAGAAAGATCCGTCACCGCAAGTGTGCTATCGACGCGTAGGAGCGGATTGGCGGTGAACCCATATCGTGTACGAGTTCCAAATACGCGACGGGATTCTGTACCGAAGGTGCCTCTTCCGCTCAGGACGAGTACTGATGCAACTTGTCACATCGCAGAATACACTCCCGCAGCTCTTGGAATTAGCACACAAACACAACGTGGCGGGTAATCGGAGGATGTGTGAAACCATCAGGAGAATTGGTGAAGATTTCTTTTGGCCAGGCATGCAATGTGATGCAAGGAAATATGTCAAGTCCTGCAACGTTTGCCAGCAAATTTTCTAGAAAGGCCGTGTTAGCCCAAGACATGCGGGAAGAGGACACGTGGTCCCTGAGCGGCTGCAGGAGTACAGCAAGCTTCATACAAGCGTACAATACACTGAACGAAGTTGTCACATATTCAAGAAAAACTACGGCGAGATTTGCCCTGCTTAGTAGTTATACAGGGACCATGTCACTGGGAAGAGAGAATGTATGCGCGGAATTT
Source organism: Haemaphysalis longicornis (assembly GCF_048455015.1). Taxonomy (NCBI): domain Eukaryota; kingdom Metazoa; phylum Arthropoda; class Arachnida; order Ixodida; family Ixodidae; genus Haemaphysalis; species Haemaphysalis longicornis. The sequence continues at coordinate 188,211,204 of NW_027526422.1, forward strand.
ATCAGTAGAGTAGCTGCCTAAGCGAAGGTGTACTCACTATTAGGCGGTTATGGTATCGAACGGGTTAATTGTAGCGTTGATGTTGTGTGTTTATTTTAAACGGAGATTGAATCGGGCTGTGTGTATTATCAACGGACATTGAACTCTGTCTTTAAATTGTGTGGTGAACTGTGTAGGTTAACTGAACGTTAGAGTAAAGTGTACTTGGACTTTCTGGGGCTGAAAGATAGCATCAGTGAGAGAAGACTGTGCTCCACTTGTGCTAAGAAAAGACAGGCTTTCTCAGGATCTGCTGAGCCTACATTTCCTATGCACCGAGTGAACCGTTTTTTAGGAAAAAACGCCTAAAGGGGGGAGGTAATAATGTTACAGGCAATCCACCCAAGAGAATAACTTCACGAAGAAGACTAGTAGAAGAAGAGGAGGAAAAGGGAGACATTCTGAATGTCATGGCAACCTCTCAAGGAGCGGACTGGAAGAAGGGGAAGAAGAAGAGAGGCGAGTGGAGCGAGGAGAGGGAGAAATGGCGACGCTTGCACGGAAGCTTTAGGCACCAAACCTGGTAAGGCGCCCAGGCGGCCTCCTGAGCACGGCAACGATCCTGAGCGCAACACACCCTTGGCGGCTTCAGAGATGACCACCACAGAGGCTACCTGGCTTGAACGCTCGGGCCGTGCACCCGAAATAAGGTCCCCATGGCAGCCAGGGCTTCGCACCCTGGTCTCCAGCAGCCTGTCCTGCAAGCCTCTTAGGTGGTTATCGACTACCGAAAACTACTGAATACAGCTACAACCAGGAACGGACATCAATTAGAAAGTGAGCGGAAGCTAGCCGTGTATTGTCCTTGCGGCCAGGACATTTTACACCAATGCAGTGAGGAGCGGTGACATGTGTTGAGTCGCTTGCGTTATTGTCGTCGTATATTAAACGCCTCGTTCTTCTGCATCCCGTTCGCCCGGCTAGTTGACGTGACACCGGAAATGAGCAATCAGACAGGAATGTTGTAACTACAGCTCTTCGGAGTGACCTAGATTTTCAAAGCGTCCCGTACGAGGATCCTAAAGCGTACGTACGAAAGATGCTGCGCGACCAATGGCAGGAAGATTGGAATGAGCAAACAGCAAACAAATTGCACATGGTAAAACCCAAGTTTGGTAGATGGATCCCTGAGAAACGAGACAGGATCACCGAGGTTACTCTCTGTTGACTGCGCATAGGTTATACCCATGCTACACCTGCGTATCTATTGAAAGGAACAGAACCGACACGCTGCTTGAGGGGTGGAGGGTCGTTATGAGTCATTGATGTACTAGTAGAATGCAAACTACTTGAACCGCAAAGAATGCTTCGTTTTCCAGAATTGTACACACAAATGATACCTCGACACCAACTGCTGTTTTTACAGTGGAGCCATTTTTCTTTACTAACCGTGTTTTTAAGTACCTCTCAGACGTAGATTTTTTAAGCTATGTGTCATATCACCCGTGAGCCGAGCCACAATCGCAAGCTACAACTCGGTAGGGCCTGTCATTGCTACCGCAAAGGCGGTGGCAAGGGGTGCACGTAGAAAACTCCTGTCATAGTCACAAATGTTTTTACTTCGCCCTCTACACCAATTCTTTGTAAACAGAAATTTGAGATACCATTTATAATATATTCTGTACTTCATATTTCCCCTTGAATAATCCTCATCATAGTACGGGCGCTCTTTGGCCTTGACGACCTTGCGCCAAGAAAACCTAACATCATCATCAGCACCAACCTCGTAATTAGAATGGTTTTGGTGTGAAGGCCATTCTTTGGACCTTCACCCACTCGTGTCCTGCTCTTCCCGAGTCCATTCTTTGCTCTGAATATTTATTTCATCCCTGCATCGAGTAATGGCCTTCCCCTTCTTCCAGCCCCAGCTCTGCATGTCCAGTCTGCGACCCTGCTAGTCCAAATGTTGTTTGAGTCACAAAAAAATGTGCGAGGTTGAAGACTGCCTCATATGCTGTCGAGATAATGACGCTTCTTTCCCTATCTTTGGCACGGGTGAATTTTTGGCACGGTAGGCTCTGCAATATTCGGCTCAGAAGCAGTGGCTGCAGGAGTCTAATCGATCTTTGTCTCTTAAGTGCGAAGCACTTTAGGACCTCGCAATGTCCGTGCTGTTGCCTGGCGTTGTCCGCCCGCACAGCAATGTAAGCCATCTATTGAGAGCGGCGCACACTGTAGTACCATCCGCGCAACATCTGCGGAGAGCGTCGCAAATTGCAGTAGCAAAAAGAGCGAATTTCAAAGGGTACAAAACACACATACAAAGCAAAAACCATAAACTATCAACGATAATTAGCGGAAAAAGAGAAGTTAGAATTACAGTTGAAACTGCAGTGACTCCAGCGAGCTACACGACAAGGCGGTGTGGTGCAATGCGTATATAAGCCCGTTCCGGAATCTGCCGATGACCATCCTGGGAACATGCATAGACCTCGTCTTTGCCATCTGCAATCTAGCCCCGCTCGAACAACCACTGTCGCTGCACTTTACCTATCACAAGGCAGTGATCGTGAAGAGGAAACGCACCCCGGAACTCGCCACAACGTACCGCCAATACCGTCAATATTCACTGTATATATGCAATGCACACACGTTTTTTTTTTCATTCAATATGGCATTTATGCGCGATAATTCACGCCGATTCAGCCCAATCCAGGCCAATAAAATAACACATCTCCGCGCCGTGAGCGATCCTGTGGGTGCTAAATGCTGGGGCGCCAATTGTCTTTCGTGTGGCGCTTGTCATTTACAGTGGATTTACAGCACCTCAAAATCATTTAAAACTCAGAGTGTATCAGCAAGCATGGACGATGACGCTCACACAGTGCTTGGGTCCCAGTGCTTCGCACCCTCGGCACCATTCACGGCGTGGAGATGTGTGATTTTTTTTTTGCTATTGTCTTGGTTGGGCGTTTTGTTTGTGGGCAATTGGTGGAAGACTTTCTTTTTTTCACCAATTGTGAGTTTGCCACTACAGCTTGTCTCTAAAGCCACGCTGAGCATTCTTACGTAATATTTCTACCGGAGGACATCCATACCTATTCAGGGTGATTTTTATGTCGGCCGCGTGGCCCATTTGTCATTTGCGACACCGAGATTTCAGAAGAGACAGAGCCGTGGGAATATTGAAAAGTATTTTCGAAACTTTTGTGATTAAACTCTATACAGTGGGCTTTATTTTAGTACTTTTGTGCTTACAATCTATGCCTTCCTTGATTTATAGGAGACTGGCGTTAATCCTTTTCCCCCTGGTTTAGTTAGGTCACTCAATGTTTGCTGCAATAAGTTCTGGAAGAAAACACGCCTCCGTGGCTCAACGGGTAAGGCGTTGCGTTGCTGAGCCAGAGAACCTACGTTCGGTTCACGGCCGCAGTGGCACTTTTCCTGAAGGAAGCAGCAAACAAAAACACCTCCGTGTCCAGGTTTCGGCACGCGTTGAGGCTTCTGAAAAGGTCAAATTATTTCGGAGGCTTTTACTACGGTGTGCCTCATAGCCCACGTGTCGCTTCGCGCCTGAATTACCAGAAATTTATATTTTTTGATTGTTTGACGGAAAGACGCCTTTGTGTACCGGCGTAAGTTGCGGGCACGGCTGACCTGCAGCGGTGGCTCAGTGGCTAAGGCGTTGCGCTGCTGAGCATGAGGTCGCGGGGTCGATTCCCGGCCGCGGTGGCCGCTTTTCTGGTGGAGGTAAAAAGCAAAAACGCTCGTGTCTTCGAAATTTTGGCGCACGTTAAAGATCCCCAGGTAGTCAAAATTAATCCGGAGCCCTCCACTACAGCGCGCCTCATCGCCTGCGTTGCGTCGGCGCGTTAAAACCCCACAATCAATCAATCAACGGGCACGGCTGGCGACCTTGTCTGCCGAGCATGCTACCCGGAGTGGGCATACCACCAACTTCACCGCGCAGGCGCGGCTCCTGCTAAAAACGGGCGTCCTTTCTTCTCTATTTGCCGTTATATCACTGTCCTCCTTTCCAAATTTTAGTCAGGAGAATGAAACTTTACCGTTTTTCTGTCAAGGTGACCGAAGCGATCCTAACACTTGGGGGCTCTCTTATATACGAGCATAAATGGACGTTGTTTTCGTATTTTATATTTATTACCTTGTGACTTATTAACTCAGCATTTTTTAATATGCAAGTGAAGCTACAAGCTGCAGTTTGAGATTGCGAAAATACGACCGCAACCACGAGTGGGAAACTTGAACCGCGCCTTCCTTCCTCGCACCGCTGAAAAGGGGCGTTTCTCGTCGTGCGCGCAGCAATGCTGCGGTGTCCGGGTTTTCCAAAGGCCACTTTTACCACCGTATAGCTCGTTTCATCAAAACAGACGCATCAATAAATTGGCGCTGTCATCACAAATTGTGCTGTGCGCAGTGGTGTCAAACTTTTTCACGCTGCGCCGGCATAAAATTATTTGGGATCCCGATGCACGAACAGTGCGATCTGCATGCCGCTCGTTTTCTTTTTCTACGCTTGAATGACATCAGCAGGATGCGTTTGCAGTAGTAGCTTTATATTTTTATTAAGCATAAACGTGAACTATTTATTTATTAAATACCGATTGTATTCTTTGCATTATGGGTTGTGCATTACAACTGCGGCAAAGCATCTGAAAAGTAATTATTCAATACTTACCTGCGCACGTTTGTTAATACCTGAATTTTGATTTTATTGCGTTTTGATCATATGTTTCGCATATTGTCTCCTGTGAATGCACGGCATGCAGCAAAATGTTTTTGAAGCAATATATGTATATTTATATATCGATACATATATAAATAAATATGTATATATATATATATATATATAAGTTCACTGACGTTTCAGGGAGAGGACTCCCTTTCTTCAGGAGTCCTCTCCCTGAAACGTCAGTGAACTTATTTCTATTTTCTAAGTCTTTCTCGTTTGTCTCTGTCTTTACTAACCTTATTTTTTTCGCGCTCTGTGTGAGTTTTTATCTTTTCAGACTATATATATATATATATATATATATATATATATATATATATATATATATATATATATATATATATATATATATATATATATATATATATATATATATAAACATTGATTGACCTAACTAAACTAGGGGGAAAAGAATTAACGCCAGTCTCCTATAAATCAAGGAAGGCATAGAATATATATATATATATATATATATATATATATATGTGAGACAGAAAATAAGGGTTGGCAGTAAAGAAAACCTCGGAAAGCAAAAAGGAGGTTGTGGTGGGTCATAGCAACAGATGAACAATTTTTTGAGTCATAAAGAAATTGGTGGTAAAATGCCCGCCGGGTGGGATCCGAACCCATGACCTCCAGAATATCGGTCTTGTGCGATAACCACTACGCTACCGCCGGGGCTGTTTCCTCACCAGTTTACCTTAAGATAAATACCCTAAAAAGTAGTGGGGAAACAGCCCCGCCGGGGCTGTTTCCCCGCCAGTTTCCGACTAGTTTCCCCACCAGGGCTGTTTAAACTGCGCAATAACTTCAAACAGGTTAACAACAATTTGCTCACCATACATTCCACCTGAATATCGTTTACCTAGCTCTGAATTTGAGTCTCTAATAGATGAGCTGCCAGAACCGTTTCTACTCGTAGGTGACCAGAATGCACACAGCCTACATTGGGGATCTGAACGCACAGATTCCCAAGGCCGCTTGATAGAAAAATTCCTATTTTCTTACGGAGCTAGTCTCTTTACAAAAAAGAGCCGACATACTACAACACTACACACAATACATACTCACACATAGATCTGGCAATCGGCTCTTCAGTCATCTTTCCAGCTGTTGAATGGGAAGTGGACGACAACCGGTATGGGAGCGACAACTTCCCTGTCATCTTGAAAGGCATTCATAATGCCCTTAACAGTTCCATCTGCCATAAAAAGTTGACGAATCCGGTGCTGATTGGTTAAAATTTAAACAATTAATTCAGCTTTAATATACACTTTTAAGCCATTTGGGCATTGACGAAGCCTGTGAACTGGTGACTGCACATATTCTTCATGTTGCCGAGGGCTCAATTCCGAGTTAGGAAGAAGAAGTGAAGTGAGGTGAAGTGAAGTTTATTTTCCTTTTCATAGAAAAGAGGGGACCGAGGCAAAAGGCGGTTAAGCCTGACGAGGCCTCGGTACCCTAAGCCTGTAAGTAGTACAGATGCAAACGCAAAAACACTTAATACATAGAATGGGCAGCAATCAAAATACAAAAGTAATATATAAGCAGTAACACTTACTAGAATACAAAACATGTGCACAATCATGGGCAAATACAAATTGATACTTGTACGAGTTCAATTTCGTACATACGGATGAAATAAAGTAAATCATTCGACTTAAGTACTTGTGTGAAAAAGATAGAACAATAGATATATACACTTACATCCATGTACACACATACATACACATACGCATATATATCAAAGACGGTAAGCTGCATTTTTACATTAGAATTTCACCTTCAGTCAGATGCTGTTTGGTCTTTTTTTTTTAACATGTTTCCAGATAGAAAAAACTCATCAGGAAAGGGGAATTTGTTTTGCGCATTGGGTACCTGGCAACTCAGTTTTTGTTCACCGTAATTTGTTCGCGTTCGCGGAACTCTTAGTTTTACTACGCGAAGATTGTAACCTATGTTGCTATCAGGAACAGAGTACAAGCGATTCTGGTGAATGTATTGAAGAAGCCGCAGATAATACACTTGGTCGGCTTTTAATATGGAGTGTTTTACAAACAATGGTTGCGTGCGTAAGTTTCGTGGTGCACCATAATATCCCTCAATAGCCCGCAAGGCTCTTTTTTGCAGGACAAGTAATTTTTGGAAATTGGAAGACGTGGTCGTACCCCAAACAAGACTACAATAAGAAAGTCTTGAAAAAAACAGGGCATTATACATAGACACTTTTAACCAAACAGGCAGTAGATTAGAAATCCTATAAAATAGGCCAACAATTTTACTTATTTCAGAAGTAAGTTTGCAAATATGAACAGACCACGAAAGATTTTCATTAAACCACACACCAAGAAATTTCTGGGAAGAAACTGGATTGATTGTTATACTGTCATAACGAATATGTATACAATTAGTTTCCACGGTGTTGATGGGCTTGAAAATATTATATTTCGTTTTGCTTATATTTAAACTAAGCATATTCCTCTGTAACCAATCACGAAGGTTGATTAAATAAGCATTGACCATATTTTGAAGCGCCGGTAATGAACAGGAAGAGAAGAAAAGATTAGTGTCATCAGCGTACATCACCAGATCGGGAGAGTTATGTATGCCGGCTAGGTCATTGATATAAGTAATGAATAATAACGGCCCTAGTACTCATCCCTGTGGGACACCATGCATAACCACCTGTATATCAGAGGATATTTTATTTGTTCGAACATATTGGGACCTATTGCTCAGATAACACCGCAATAGGTTCAACGCAATACCTCTAACCCCAAATTACAAAGTTTCTTAAGAAGGGTCTCATGGTGTACGCAATCAAATGCCTTGCAAAAATCTAAAAATAGGCCAAGGGTACATTTTTTGTTTTCAATATTATCTATTATTTTGTCTTTAACAACTAACAGTGCTTGCTCTGTGGTCTTATTTTTCGTGAACCCATATTGTGAATCAACAATCACATTATATTTGTGCAGAAAATCGGCTATCCTAGAATTGATAATACCTTCAAAAATTTTTGACAACACAGGCAGAACAGAAATTGGTCGGTAATTCGACAGTTCATTTATATTGCCTCCTTTATGTACTGGAACGACTCGGGCCAATTTGAGATCTTCAGGAAAAACACCAGTTGACAGCATTAGATTTGTAATGTGTGACAAGACATCGCATATAACGGGGCAAACGTGCTTTAACGGGATCACCATTTATATCATCGTACCCTGCAGATACGTCATTTTTTAAAAAAAGGATCAATGTAGATACTTCTTGAGGAGTTGTGGGCGCGAGTACTATAGAATTGAGTAAGGGAGTGGTGAGGCTCAGTGAGCTATTTACAGGAGTTTGCGTGACAGAATTTGGAGAAGCGACATTAATAAAGTAGTCATTCAGGGCATTTGATAGCTCTTGACCAGTTAATTTACTATTTTCTGTGATTATTTCATCAAGTTGCATAGATGTGGTTTTATTGGTCAAGTTGTTGACCTCTCGCCAAACTTTACGATATCATTTTGAATGCGGGAGAAATTTCTTACATAGTAGTCCGATTTCGCGTTTTTTAGATCTTTGTTGAGTTTATTCCGAAATGTTTTATTCTCAGCAAGTAGAGTGAGATTTCTGCTGCTGAGAAAATCGTGATACAAGCTATTTTTCTTCCTGATCCTTGAGTAAAGTGATTGGTTCATCCAAGGCTTCTTAAACTTCTTAGGAATAATTTTTCTTTCTATTTGTGGGAAGGCGGTGTTATATTGGGTTATGAACATATCTATGAAAGCAGAATATGCTTCATTGACTTCCGTGCTCTTGTATACGGGCTCCCAATTAGTATCTTCGATTCGTTTGTGAAAGTCGTTGAGCGCAAGATCATTGAAATCTCTGATCATGTGGGTAACAGTGTTTGTTATGGCATTTATTTTGAGGGGTATGAAGCAAAATATCGGCAAATGGTCACGAATGGAACTAAGAAGAACCGAGCTGGTCATACAAGCTTCACATCGGACCCGAAGATTTTTGACGATAGGCCCGTTCATTCATCCCAAACCATGGAAATTTCACCACCACGACGTCCTTGAAGTTCTAAGGAACGCGTGGATACCGATGTTCGAGGTGGGAATCTATTTCTTCGGATTTTGGAAGACTTTTATGCGAGCGCCGAGTGCTAGGCCTAGCTGTTAAGCGTAGGCGTGTCCCGGCAAGGTCGCCGACCTTCCGACGCCCCAGCTACGAGGTTTTTTAAGATAATGGCATCCGCCATGCGTGTAGAGGTGAGGGAGTGGAAATCCAGCCAAATCAAATTTCCAAAGCTCCCGGATGGCGAGTCGCCAGGGAAAAGAAGACTCAAGCGAAACAGCGAGAACTAAACCAAACAACGAGCATGCCGCAGCCGGACGTCGGCGGTGGCGAATAAAGAATTCACCGCCTGAAGAATTTCAAGAGCAAGCTGCTTAAGGCAGCAAGAATGTCAGAATTACCAAGGGACGACATCAAGATCATCATGCGACCCAGGGGAGGCCTGGACGTCAGCGCAGTCTCAAGGTTCGAGATCAGCAGAGCCATCGTCGCTGCTGCGAACGTGAGCGGGGAAGAAGTGAGGCAAGACGTGATATGCCCAAACAAGCAACAAAATATTACAATCGTCAGCACCCCGAGCAGGGAGAACGCCGACCGCTACGCAGCGGTCAGTAACCTCACCGTCTATGGAGCCAAACACGAGGTTAGTGCATATGAATCGGCCCCCCACGGCACCGTCAAGGGGGTGATCCGAGGAGTTCCGCTGACAGACTCAGCTCAGGAAATCAAAGACTTCATAGTGCACGAGTATAACCCCACAGCACTGCAAGCCAACCGCATAGGCAAGTCTATGTCGGTGGTCATAGCGTTCGAGGGCCCCAAAGTACCGAACTACGTAAAGTACGGCAACCTGCTGGTCGAGTGCTCGCTATACCACAAGCAGATCGACATGTGCTACCAGTGCGGCCGCCTCGGCCACCGCATGGACGTATGCCCGAACCCAACGAACCGGATCTGCCACGGCTGCGGCATCCAGAACCCCGACGCAATTTACAAATGTAAGCCAGAGTGCAGCCTCTGCGGGGCGACCACTTAACCGGGGACAAAGAATGTAAAGCAAGGTACAAGGCGCCGTACGTGGTACGCAAGCGAAGGTGGGAACGCCAAAGAGCAAAAGCCGAGTCCCCGCCGTGGTGTGACGGGTTGTCGTCCGGACGCCGAGGCCACTCTCTGACCAGGAGAAGGAGAAGCGCGAGTGCAGCGAGGAGTGATTCGAGAGCGACGGCACCTCCCGGCGACTCCACTGCAACGGGGGCCCGCAGACGCGAGTCACGTCCGAGGTCCAAGTCGAAGACCAAGCGGAATGTCGCCGAGAAACAGGTGGGCTGGGCGGCTGGGCCTCCCGTCGCTCTTACCAGCAGCAACTTCCCTCCCCTCGTCCCCACCCCTCCTATTGGCGAGAAGGGCAAGCAATGCTCAGAACTCAAGCAAATGATAGAGAGGCAGAATCAACAGATCAGAGCGCTATTGGAACGTGTCGAGGCGTTAGATATACCCAAGAGCGATAACCACAGCAGTAGTAGTACCACCGGGGACGCCATTGAGGTTAAGAGAAAGGTAGCCAAAAGAGACACCCTCCGGCCGTCGCCGCCGATGGCGTCAGAGCCGGAGGCACCGCCGACAACAGCAGTAGTAGCAATGGACGAAGAGAAGGCTGAAGAAGCGGTCGTCGTTACACCCGATGATACTACCGCCGCTCCCACGATGCAGACAGTCATGAATGTTGTCGCAGATCACAAACCAAGTAGCGCACATTTCCAACCAAGTAACTCATGTCATCGAGCAAGTAGGAAATTTAACCACAAGAGTTGGTAACAATGAAGAAAAATACAACCGGTTATCCAACAGAATGTCTACATTCGACGCGAAACTCAGACACGCTATGGTAATTAAGAAGAAAACGACTCGAGTAGCACTGAGAGGCAGGCCACGAGAAGCTACCACCGCAAAAAATGAGGCTACCACCCAACATGCAGAAGAAGAGTAGGGGCAAGCAGAAAGAGACCGCGACATTACTACAATGGAACTGCAGGGGCGTAAGACACAAGATCGGGGAGCTTCAGTTATACGTGGACAACTTAGAACAGAAACCAGACGTCATTGCACTACAGGAAACCAATGGCCGAGTCAAGCTCGCGGGGTACATTGCTTACACGGACCCCAGCTAGAAGGGCACGGCGACCCTGGTGCGGAGTAACGTGGTGGCTACGCAGCACGCTACTGCCCAACGCGGCTGCGAGCACACGCTAATCGAAATTCACGACAAAAAAGTGGGAAACGCCAGTAATGTGTTCGGTCTGAACGCATATTGCCGACCTTCGAGAGGGGCTGTCGACTTTGAGGGCACCATCTTAGACTGCGTGAAAGAAGCAAAAACGAGACCGATACTCATATTAGGAGACTTCAACGCCGCTCACACGCAGTGGGGTTACAAGTACTCGTCCAAGAGGGGGAAGCAACTCGCAAAAGCGCTAGAAGACCACGACATGACGGTGGTAAACCAGCCGGGCATACCGACCAGGACGGGAACGGGCACGGCGAGAGACACCACCCCGGACCTGACTCTAGTACGGGGGGACCTCGATGTTGCCTGGCACAACACCGGGGAGAACCTCAGCTCGGACCACGACGTGATCTGTGTGACCCTCAGGGGACCCGACATAAAGGCAAAACTGGGGTACGTTAGCATCACGGACTGGAACCGCCTGCGCAAAAAAGCCGAAGCGGAAGACGATGAGGTTGAAGAAAGCGACGACGAAGTCAAGACGTATCGTGCGTGGGCCGAGAAGCAACGCGAACTAGTCGAGAAGTGCACGCAGAAGGTAGCGACGACAACGCAGGTTCCCTTTGTGGACAGCAGGCTCCCCAACATGTGGGAGGCCAGACACGGGCTCACCCGATGGTGGAAGAGACAGAGACACAACAAGAAGGTGCGGAAACGCATACACAACCTCAACAGACAAGCAGCCGAGTATGCGATCCAACTATGCAGGGAGAACTGGTTGAAGGTCTGCGACGGTCTCCAGGGCACCTTGTCTACGAAAAAGACGTGGAAACTGCTAAGACAGCTAATAGACCCACTGAAGAGCAACAGCGCAGGTGCCCGCGACCTCGCCCGAACGATCAACAGCTACAACGGGGACGGTGACAAGCTTGTCCGACAACTCACGCAGAAGTACCTCAAAACGGAAAAGAGCGGCAAACCGTCCCTCGAGTACGACGGGCCGAGCAACGAAGACATGGACGCGGCCTTCACCGAACTGGAGTTGATCGCGGCCATAGACGAGAGCAACTAAGCCAGCTCACCGGGCATCGACGCCATTACCTACAAGGTTCTAAGGAACATGAGCGACAAGAGTCGGACGGAGCTCCAGGACCTCGCAAACGCAGCGTGGCAGAAGGGCTCGTTACCGAAAGAGTGGAAGGAAGCGGAGGTGCGCTTCATTCGCAAGCCGGGAAAGCCACCTCACGTCGACAACCTGCAGCCCATCTCTCTCACATCGTGCGTGGTAAGGTGGTCGAACGAATGGCATTTAAGAGACTGCAGAAGCACCTAGACACCACTCACCAGATGCCACCAACCATGTACGGTTTCCGAGAACACCTTAGTACGCAAGACGTCCTAGTGCAGCTACACGAACTGCTGATCAAAAAAGCCAAGAACCACACCCCGAGGGCGATGCTGGCGCTCGACCTCAAGGGAGCTTTTGACCACGTAACCCACGACAGCATACTCCGTAATCTGCGAGACACAGGGTGCGGAGAGCGAACGTTCAAGTATGTCCGGGACTTTCTCAGTAATAGAACGGCCAAGATTAAGATCGGGGACGAGACGTCGGGCCCGATAGCGCTAGGAGACAGGGGCACCCCGCAAGGGTCGGTCCTATCGCCCGTGCTTTTCAACCTGTCGCTACTCCCGCTCCCAGCCCTGCTCCAAGACATAGAGGGCATTGACAACGCTCTCTACGCGGACGACATCACCGTGTGGACGTCTAGAGCGGGGTCGGAGAGTTGGATGGAAGAGACCCTTCAAAGAGCGGCCGACACCGTACACGACTATGCAAAGACATGCGGCCTCGACTGCTCGGCACAAAAATCAGAGTTCCTAATCATAAAGCCCCGAAGAAAGAAAGAAGAGCAAGAGAAGGTGCGTATTGCCATAGACGGGACGAACATAACGCCGACCACGCAAGCCCGAATCTTGGGAGTGATCTTCCAGAACAACGGCAAGGCGGCAGCGGCGCTAAGCAAGATAAAGACCACCTCAGAACAAGTCACGAACATGATACGAAGGGTCACAAACAGGCGAAGAGGACTGAAGGAAGACGACGCGCTCACGCTGGTCGAGGGCTTTGTGACGTCCCGCATCGTATACGCGGCGCCGTACCTACAGCTGCTCAAGAAAGACAAAGATCAACTGAACGCGATCCTCCGCAAAGCAACAAAGGTGGCGTTAGGTATCCCGCGCCACTCGTCCACCGAGAAGCTGTTAGGCATGGCCAAACACAACACTGTGGAAGAGTTGGTAGAAGCTCATCCGTCTACCTAGAGAGTGCGGCTCAGCCAAACCTCGGCGGGCCGAATGGTACTGGCCAAGCTGGGATGGCTAGAGGCCAACCACAAGGAAATGGGACCTTTACCCAAACTTTGGTCTCAGAAAATTGAGAGCAAACCCCTGCCCGAAAACATGAGTCCGGGTCGCAACGACGGGCGCGCAGAAAGGCCGGGGTCAAGGCCCTCGTCGAACAGCTGAGACAAGCAGAAGAACAGGAAGATGGAACTTGGATCACCCTCTACATGGACGCCTCTCTACCCAAGTTTTCGACACGAGCCGCGATATCGGTCACGACGAAAGACGCGCTGGTGACGTGCGCATCTGTCAAAACGGCGTTCCCGGAAGAAGCGGAAGAGGCGGCAATAGCCTTTGCGCTCACGTTGCCTAACGCGAGCAAAATAATCTCGGACTCGCAAAAAGCGTATGCCACCTATAGAAAAGGGCAGGTGTCACTGACGGCAATCAAAATACTAGAGGGAGGAATACGCCGCATACCCGAGCAGAAAGTCGAACTTATATGGACACCGGCTCACTCAGGGCTGGAGGGCAACGAACTTGCCCACCAGCTTGCCCGAGAACTTGAACACCGGGCAGACGAGCACGAGCCGCAGCCCATAACGAGTTACAAGGACATCACCAGCCACTACAGGGAAGGCAGATGGCGGCACCCTGACCCGCACAAGTCGCTCAGCAGAGCACAGCAAACGATCTATCGCCAAATACAAGCAGGATCCATCCCGCACCCCTATCTCCAAAGCAGAATGTGCCCCGAGATATACGAGAAAGAGTGTAGATTCTGCGGGCAATTGAGCACGCTCCGGCACGTCATCGGAGAGTGCGATTTCATCGAGGCAATCCCCCCACCCCTTACCCAACCCTCCATCACCTTTCCCACACCCCTTAACGAGCGATGGGAGACCTTGCTAACCAGCTCCGCCTTGGAAGACCAGCTCGTCCTAATCTCCAGGGGCCAGGCAGCCGTGGAAGCATATGGGTGCCGTGAAGAGGGAACCACTCCTTCCGGCACGTAGTAGCCGCAATTTTGTGTGGCTAAATAAAGTTGTTCTCTATCTCTCTCTCTCTCAATTCCGAAAACATCTGGTGCCACACCTAACACTAGCATGCCGTGGTGGAATGAAGAGTGTAGCATGCACGGCAGGCTCAAAATAAGGCATGCAGTGTCCTTTGCAGGTACCCCACTACACAAAACTTAATTTCCTTCACACGTGCAAAAGCCCGAGGAACATACAATCGCCAGGAAGCAAAAAGGGATAACTGACGCTGTTTCGTAACTTCTATCAATTCATACACAGATGCATGCAAAGTATGGAACAGAATCAAAAAGTTTAATGGACGTAAAACACCCCCCTCCCTTTTTTAAACAGTACAGGCGACACCCTAAAGGACCAGGCCAACGCACTTGCGAAATAATTTTCAGATGTATCGAGTTCTGCTCATTACCCAAATGCTCTCTTACGACACAAAGCATCTATGGAGAAGAAACCAATTCGTGATAACAAAAGATCTGACGAACCATACAACACCGAATTTTTCATAGCAGAGATTTTAGTCACTTTGGTAGCATGTAAGCCTTCAGCGTCTGGGGCAGATAGCATATCATAAACTATAATTCAACATCTGCACCCAGAAACTCTCCGAACAGCCTTGCACTTATTTAACAAAATATGGGGTGCGGGATTCTTTCCGAGCGCTTGGAGAGAAGCAGTTGTAGTTGCCGCAGTAAAACAGGGGAAAGATGCCTCCCTACTTGCCAGTGTCCGACCAATAGCTCTGAAGGTGCCTAGGAAAGGTTTTTGAAAAAATGGTAAATAAGAGGCTAATGCATTTACTTGACTATTACGGCATTCTGGACTGTTGTCAGGCTGGTTTCTGATCAGGTGGAAGCACAACTGAGAGGCTAGTTGCCTTCGAGTCGTATGTCAAAGATGCTTTTATTCACAAACAGCACTGTCGTTCTGTTTTCTTTGACTTAGAAGGAGCATACCACACAACTTGGCGTTATGGCATACTGCTTGATTTCAAGGCATTCGGTGTGTCTGGAGATATGCTAAACACTATTGAAAGTTATTTGTCGGAGCTAACATTTAAGGTAAGAGTAGGGACAGTGGTAACAAGAAAATACATACAAGAAAATGGGGTTCCCTAGGGTGGAGTATTATGCTGTGCTCTTTTTGTAATTAAAAAGGATTCACTTGAGAAATCTTTCTTACCCTGAATCACCCACTCCATGAATGTTGACGACGTCCAGATAAGCTTTAGGTCATGCAATTAGTCTTTATGTGAAAGCAGATACAGTTAGGCATGAACGGGCTTGTAAATTGGACAGAAGAAATAGGTTTTTATTGACTCGCCAGAAAAGTACACGTGTTTTATCACAAGACAGCGTGAAATGCGTATAGAACCCAATGTCACAGAGAACAGAGAACGGATTCCTGTCAGGAATGAACATAAGTTTTTAAGTGTTGTACTTGACGGAAAACTAACGTACGTACAACTCTTAAAGAAATTCAACCAAAACTATCTAAACACCATTACCATTTTAAAATTGTTGTCACATCAGTCTTATGGTGCTGATGAAGACTGCCTTCTATGTCTCTTTGTGAGTTTATCACACTAGGAAAAAAGGTGGTTCCCGTCACCGTCTTCGGGGATATTTCCTCGCCACAGAATTGACTCTTCGTCGACCCTCTTTCGCAGAGTCACGCCACTCTTTTTGAAAGGGGGTCATGCGGACCCAATCACAGTAGAGTGACAGTAGAGTATAGGTGTCTACCTTCTTAGAGTCAGCGCTGACTGCCACGACGCTAACCTAATGAAAAAAGAGAGTCACAGGACTTCTTCCTGATGATCATCGCGACACTTTAGCAATAGTTGTGAGGACACCCCTTTTATGAAGAGTCCCGTGATGCTTGTGGTGAAGGAGTCGTGGAAGTGTATGGGTGACCCTCCAATAGATGGCCAGTGCTACTGTCAGTGAAATCATTGCAGTATATGTGCAAATCTGACGTAGGCGGTCAACTCCGACCCCCTAGTCACTCCTATTGTCTTAGGAATCATGATATTTGCTTTATGACTACTTCTCCATCTTTAGGAGATACAAATCTAATGGCAGCCAGTCAAGTAGGTCTGTCAGTTTGTCAAACAAACATAGTTATTGTAATCATTAAGATAGTTCTCTGCTTGTGAGAAAAACACTAACATAGCTCACATAACTGCAGTTTTAGCCCACATGCATGTAGCTTCATGAGCTTTTTCATACAACTACAGCAAAAGAAACCGAAGGTATTTAAAAGACTATTTTATTAAAGACAAATGTGATACATATTTGAATGAAAAGCCTGCTTAGAGTATCACAGCTGCTTTATATGACAATATAGACAGCAAATAGCTTAAACATAATAGATACACAAATATATATTTCACTGTTTGCTATAGCTTGTCACAATAAAGGTTTGCTACACTAACACGAATGGTATGGGTCATAGCCACAAGTTTTGTGTTAACCAGTTTTGCATACATGTTGTTGCAAGGTTAAAGTGGTGTGAAAATAAATTGAAATAATTTTTAAGGCTTATTTCCTGCTTGCTGATTTTCTAAGGCAGACTTCTTACATAAGAAGTCCTTGAAGTCAATCCAGAAATCTTCACAGGCCACGCACAAGTGCTGTAAGGTGTCTTCAGGTCCTCCCGTCTCGGAACAGGCCTTGTATCGGACCTGCCGAAATATAAGACAAAAACAAAGTGAAATTGTTGCTAGCACAGTAAAATCATCAACAACCACCTAACTTCCGAGTGCCAGACAAAAAAGAGGTTGACGAACACACGTCTTGGCATTACATCTCCTTGCTTCGCCATTCTAGTTTTGTAAAGAAATGTTTTGTATGGAGGAACATATATATAATGTATGAAGTTACATATGGACACCCCAGAAAGGCAAAGGCTTAAAAAAGTATTCCATCCAAAAAGAGAATCTTCCAGCTCGAGGGATGGAGACTAAGAATTTAGGAGTGTAAGAGGCTTCTACTCTCCACTTTTAATGGTATGAAAACATGTATGTAAAGCTTAAAAGCAGCACTAGTAAAGAAACACTAAAGGCGCTGAGACACCTGCTGCACAAAGGGCATGCTCCAAAGTGGAAACCACAGGAGGGGTACAAAGTCTAACTCAACCTGTTCTGTAAAAAGTATAGGCAAGTTAGCACATAATTCTTAGAACGTCAAGTCCAAAGCACATGACAAAGAAGATGATAGGACAAGCACTTGCTTGCAACTCAGTTGATTGAACGCATCGTCTCAAATAACCCCTTTTAATAGTGGGTCGCACAATGGTAACAAAGTAATCATAGCGAAGTTTCAAATATATAGGTTCATTGCCATCCAGCTTTACTGTGCTCCTTTTCTTGATATAATAAACATCCAAGAGCTCCCAAATTACGGCTTTAGCTTGTTTGTAGAAGTCAAACTTGGCCCAAAAAAGCTTGTACTTCCGTGATTCGCAATTAGTGGGTACATGCGAAAAGCCCCATTGCCAAGAGACAAATCGGATATTGACTTCTCCAGATGAGAACGACACATCATAGATCACGCCTCCATCCCTGGACAAAAACCGCTGGGTGTGCTGCTTCTTGTGCTTTTCTTTTGCTTTTAGGCTTGATAGCAATTTGCCTGAACCTTCAATCTACGAATCACTGATTAACTTTCACACTTGTTTAAAGTTGTTCAATAAGACTGACTATATTTTCTACTCTGCAAGCAATTTCTGCACCCCGGTTAGTTTTTCCTTGAACAGTTGTTGGCTTGAGGGAAAGCATAAAGCACTAAATAATGCTTACAGGTATAGTTATCGAAATCACACTTAATACCGATGGAAACGAAACCCAAGTTGTCAGTACAAAGGGCACCACTGCATTTGTTTTGTGCATTGGTTTCTTCATGTTTTTAGTGGCCAAAAGAAAATAAAATTTTAAACCACTTGTCTACTTGAATTAATGTCAACGGATTTAGTTTCCGTACTCTTTTTTAATTCTCATATAATTAAATTTTGCACATTTGTTCCAAAGTGTCTGATGCACTGGATGGGCTTTTCTGCACGAGTTGTGAGTGATGCAGTAAAGCTGACACTACAGCCTTTATGAGACCTGCCACAATAATTAGTTTCCCTATCCCAATTTATTGACTTTGGATGTCCAACTTTTTATTCTCAAACTTCTAATGCACTAAAGGCGCTTCTTTGCACAAATAGAGAGGGATGCAGTAAAGCTGACACAACAGTTGATCCCAACTCTTTTGTTACCGCAGAAAATTGGCCAGTTTTTAGGGATCTAAGACAACGTTTTGTTCTGCTAAATGTGTTGGTTAGGCACATAATGCTGCGGCGCAAAATGCGGGTGATTCAGCGCCCTTTCCAGCAGCAGCTGTATACGGTTTGCACAAAAAATGATTGCAAAAAAAATTCAAATCAAAATTTTTTCCAACGTAAAAAAACATGAAAAAAGAAGTTGTGTATAACAAACCACCAATAGTGGAAAAAATTTATTTAACATTTTGAAGGTTCACATTTAAAAAGTGTGTCCAAGAAAAAAATGAGTACTGTAAATTAATTTGCCCCCGTGGTGCCCGCGTGCTGCTTGCACGCGCGGTGCCTGGGTATCGTGGTGAAGTCGACAATTCATTCCAAAATAAACAATTTTGGATGGTTTTCTGAAATGGTTTGATATTATTAGGGGCCCAACTGGGGCCTCACGTGATGTAAAAACATCTTAATAATGACTACAGCAAGCACCAGAATAACGGCAAACAAGAGATGCAAGGAAATTTGCATGGAATTGAAAACCAAACTCAGTGGTGCATTTTTGTTGACATTCTAATCATCAGTTATCTACCGGAACTTTCACTTGCGTTTTATTATCGTCTTCTGACTCACTATGGTAGCCCTGCTTGCAGGAATAACTTGCGATGCACTAGAATCGTGCCCAGCAAGCTTTCGCACGGCGAAAAGAGTGCTGCCTAACATTTTCAAAAAGACACTATGTCAAACCTTTTGTAGACTGCCAGAATAGACTGTTCGAGTAAGAAGCAACACTAGACCTCCAAACATTGCCTCGTACTAACAAAACTGGCCAGTGAACAGCTGGCAGTGTTCAAGGCTGATTCGAAATATCTGTTTGTATGAACGGATATTCGGTGACTCGGTTTTATTGTTTGACTTTCAGCTGCAGCTATTATTGCAAAAGGAGGGCATGGGTGAAGCGTATCAGAAAAGGCGTTATTTGTTCCAGGAATAGTGCAGGGCGACGGAGATGCTATGGGAAATCGGCTTGACGTTGGGTAACTGCTTAGTATTACCAAAATATGAAGTTTGCAACACACAAACAGAATGGCAACTGCTAGAAAAAGCCTGAAAATGCCTGGTCCACTTGATACACATGCGGGGAACCTTGTGAAATAAGCTTTCGCAAAATAAAACGACCATTTCTTCGAACCAAAGCTCAGTAGTGGAAAGCTGGTGTCATTCCCAGGTAATTATCACCTGTCACCGCAGTCGGATTGCAAAGCCGGCAAAATGATTTGGCCTTTGACTTGCTCAGAGACTTTTGCTGAAGAAAATTTGATGGTAATGCACCATGACCACAAGCTGCATGCTTTTTGTCAAGCGCAGCAGCCACGCTCCCTTCTGACAAAACATACGCACCTCAGCTTGTAAAAAACGTTTCCGGAAATCTCAAGGTTGCCTAAGCGGGAACATTTAAACCAATTTTAAAGGTGCAGTGTCTAGACGAACAACCGGGGTGCATGAAAAACAACTACATCAGAAAATCGGAAATATACAGCACCCATAACCGCTTGATCAATGATGTGTATTGCCAATAGCCATGCTGTCATTTCTCTTGCACCTAACACATCCTACTGGTTAACACTGCAGTTTTAAAATCAGTTCTAATTTTTTTGCTCTGGCAACACTGAGATTTCTGACGGCGTTTTCTGAGGCTTGAGCAGCATGCATTTTTTCGATAGGTCCGTGGCTGCTACGCTAGACAAAAAAGGATGTCACTTGTGGTTGGGCTGCATAACCGTTAGATTTTTTTTATAAAAAGGCTCCCAGAAAATGAAGTATCAAATGATCTCGTCAGCGTTGCAATCCGATAGCGTTTAAAGGTGAGAACTACAAGAAAATGACACCAGCTCTTCACTAGTAAGCTTTCGATTAGAGGACGGGCAGCTTTTTCCTTTCGAAACGTATTTGTGAAGGACACGTCTGACAAGTGCACTTAGCATTTTCAGCCCTTTTCCAGTAATTTGTTTCATTTCTGCATTGCACAATTCATATTTCGCACCACTACACAATTACAGATCTTCAGCCCGATTTGCCATAACGCCTGCGTAGCCCACTACTGTTCCTCGAAAAAAGCATGCCGTTTGGGATTTCAGTTGACCCATGCCTTACTTGTGCAATAACAAATCCTGCTGAAAGTCAATAGATAACTTCAAGTCGTTGGACATCAGTTAAAGCAATGAGAGAGAGCTTCAAATTGGTTTCAGTTTTGATTATGTACGAGGATATTTTCGGAGGTCTGGAGTGCAGGACGACCATAGAGCTGAACGCCTTTTCTTTTCTCACGCGACAGCTACTTGTGGATAGCTAGCTGGGCAATGTTCCAGGGCGTTGCACCTCATTCCTGAAAGCAGGGTTAGAAAAGCGATACAGAAGATTATATTAACCAGCAAGTGAAAGCTCCGTGAAAGTGAAAGTGCGTGATAGTAAACTGACAGTGAACTGGTTTTGTTTTCAGCCCCAAGCACTTTTTGCCCCACCCGAATTTTAAGTGCGAATGCACTTTATAAGCGACACCAAACCTTCCACCGCCGGCGGCGGCGGCGGCGTCCGCAGTCCTCCTCTCTATATAAAAAAAACAGCATCCGGCGCCAGGTTTCGATCCGAGGACTTTGCGGCCGCAGCGCGACGCTCTACCGACTAAGCCACGGCCGCGACGCTGATATCAGTGTTAGTAACGCGCCTTATATCTTTAACGCTTTCAAACTACGTCGTCAGCGGCGTGCGTTGGCGACTCAGCGGCGTTATAGCGGCTTGATAACTGCGTGGTGTACACGTGATACTACAAACCCGATGGAAGAGATGGAAGAGAAGGTGGCGAGGCGGTGGGGTGCGGGGGCCGAGCGCAAGCGCTGCAAGCGGGCCGACAACCGTGCATTCGCACTTTCACATTCTCCCCCTCGGGGAAATGCGGGGGAATTTTTTAGCTGACCATCAATGCGATGTGAACTATTCACAAGATGTTTCTACATCATGTGGAGACAAATCAGTGCCTCTAACAATGCCAAACCACCAGATTTTGTTTCAGAAAACTATCAGAAATTGCACATTTTGAAACAAAGGTAAGGCTTCACTGCAGAACGAGGGCACCACGCAATGTAACATTTCTTTCAAATCTGACAAATTTTACTGGGCAACTAAATTTTTTTCTAAGATGCGTTTTTGTAATGTTTGGCAAAAATTATACTAGAAACTTTTTAAACTATTGGCGAAAAGGTATACACAACTTCTTTCTTAGCAATATTTTCAATGTTTGGACAAAAACTGATTTTGTTATTTTGCTAATCTGCTCTAGTTAGAAAGGGCATCGAATAATCTGAATTTTGAGCTAATGCATTATGTGACTAATTAACATGTTTACACAAAAATGTTTCGTTACACCCCGAAAATTGCTCAACTTTCTGCTGTAAAAAGAAAGTTACCGTCCTCTCTGCATGCCATATTCTGAAGTCTATCCTTGGCAGATATCAGCGTCAACGCCAGAAGTAGTGTACTTAGCGAGCATCGCAATGCATATGGCAGGTTCTGGATTTTCGGACCGTCTCTAACGTTTTGATGTTGGGGACAGGTTTTAGTAATGGGAAGCATCGTTTCGTTCACAGAAAAAGAATTACCTTTTACTCCAGCTTTCATCGGCTGCCATGCGACATATTTAACCAAGCTATTTTTCTTAGAAAACTGTGAGTAAAGACAACTGTCTTTCTAGCGGCTCATATTATTTATGACTACGTTGGCTGAAGTTGTTGAAATCGCGACTGTGTGAGAGCTTTTTATGTGTTGATTAAGGGAACTTTAACCTAATTGCTTGTAGTATTGCCATGAGAGGGCCGATCTGGAAGACCATTTTGTGAGAAACGACCGTTGTCGCTGCCAAAACAGCTTAAAAATACAATAACTACCCACACATCAAGATATTCATTGATGCCAGGGTCAATATAAGGTTGCTAGCTACTACCTCACAATGCACCTTTTTTGTCTGCTGTTTAGGTTTTTTTAGGAAGAATATTCGGAGCGAGATTGTAAAGAAATCGGTAGATGATTTTTGAAGACTGGGAACAATTCCAAGAAATTTAAGCAATTTCGCTCACACAACCGTTTTTTAATCCTAAAACCACACAAAAAAGCAACACTCAGTTTTTCCAAAGCTCCTGCGAAGCGAGTTCTTTAGAATTATTTACTCCTATACTTACCAGTGCTCCTCTGAAGGCTTCGACACCACTTTCATTCAGCAAAACAGGTCGCACGACAGTGTATCCACTCCTCTTGAACTAATGATCAAAAAACGTGAATATCACTGACATAGAAAGTAATAAGTTGTGGGGTACCAACAAAAGCCTATAGAGGGGGCCATAAGAAAAATGCCCCACAGTGCCCCAGCTTCACAAATGCATTGTGATAATTGCTACATTCCTCATATTTTCATGGTGTATTACCAGTTGTTTTATTATGAGTGTCTGTACTTCCACACTACTTTCAGATAGCAATATTAGAAGTGGAACTGGATCACAAGTTTCTGAAAAACGCTGAATTGCTGTAAACAGACAGATGACAACATCAGCACTGTTTCCGCAGCAAGCAAGCAATAACACATGTTGCCAAGGGTTCATAAAGACTGAATACAGCAAAGAACTAGCCTTTGGGTACTCACTCGGCTCCCTTCCATGCCGCAAATACATTATTTAGCCGGAAATACGCAAGAAACAC
This sequence comes from Haemaphysalis longicornis, assembly GCF_048455015.1. NCBI lineage: Eukaryota > Metazoa > Arthropoda > Arachnida > Ixodida > Ixodidae > Haemaphysalis > Haemaphysalis longicornis. Next base: position 188,234,617 of record NW_027526422.1, read on the forward strand.
AGAATATTTTCAAATTTACCGGTCCTCTTTTTCTTCTGTCCCCCCTTTTACCCTCTCCCTGTGTTCTTTGCCTTTGTGCTGTAGGCAATAACTGGTTTGCATGTTTCCATTTATGTTGGTTGCATTGCTCACAAAACCGGAGTGTTAAAAAAGTTTTCCAAACTAGTGTTTGCCGGCGTCGTTTTTGTCTAATATTCCCTTGAGGAAGCTCTGCCCGCTGATCAACTGTGGCTGAATATTCAAATCCTCGTTAGGGTTTTTACAGCTGTTGTATGAAAGGTTTGATATATTCATAGTAGTTCAGTATTCCTTCACCTGCTTTATGTCTGTACATACCAAGCACACACGCACCTACTTTTTAGGAGACCAAATATCAGCACCATCAGCCCATAAAACAAAAGTCAGTTTCGGGATGCCTGATTAAGGAATACATTGCCTCGGTGATACAGCATTGGTGAGGCAGACACAAAGTGTAAAAGAAGAGTGGATCTGACATAAGTGATTGAGGAGAAGAGAAATCAGGTGTTGCTGGATGTACTTTTGAAGGGAGACAGTTGGTGAAAGGGACGTCTTGTGTCTAAATAGTTCATATCAGTGGGGAAAGGGGGATGCGAGCTGAAGGCACGGAATAGTGACACCGCAAAACTTCCGGTGAGGCTTTGGGGGACATGAGCAGGAACGCAAGTGCGACGGTACATGACTAGTATGTTATCACATGCAAAGGCAGGGTGATAAAAAAGCACATCCAAGAGCCAAGCTTGCATAATATAAGCCTAATGTTCTTCAACACCAGATGTACACTTAATAAGCCGCATACTTCCCTCAAGAACATTTATTGTTGAAAGCACTGCTCTTGGACGTGTTAATTTTTTTATCGCACTACCTTGGCGTGTAGTGATAAGAGCATTAGACTTCCTGTACCACCCATGTCCTTAATAATAACTCCCAAAGCATCACTCGAACTACTGCAGCATTACAATCTAGCACCGTCCAACCCTCCCCCACGCCCTTTCTCAAATGCAAAAAAAAGATATTGACACGTGGCTTCCCTTTCCCCAATTGGCTCCTCTGAAAAGCACCTGCAGCAACACCTGGTTTGTCTTTTGCAAACTCGCTCCAGTCAAATCAACTTTCCTCTCATATACTGCTTCTCTCGCCAAGCGTCTTAAAAGTGTCAAAGATGACCGTTGTTGCTCGGGGTGATATTGCGCCTCCAGATTTGTCGCGTGTTTGCTCTCCGTCTTGTAATTTCCATCATTTTATAGGTATGTGCATGTGTCGGTACAACATTACGGGCATCTCACGTGACGTAGAGGAAAGATGAAAAATAAAAATATTGTATTTTTAGAAAAAAGTAATTACAATCAAAAAAGGTGTATTTATTCTCTCCTACCTGATCAGTTAAAAATTTTGGTAAAATTAGCTTTGTAACTGACGATGACAAAGCACAATACTGTTAATATCCCAAAATCCACTAGATATCGAATAACTGCAAAGGTTTTTTCTTTAAGGAAAAGTTGATGACAGTTTAATGAAATACAAAGCATGTAGCTACAGTGGTACCATAATTCATGCGCATTTGCTTATAACAATGGGTTGTAAATATTTGGAACTTTATCCAAAGCATTGTGAAATGAAGTACACGAAATACTTTCTTGAAAACAGCTGCATTACGTGTCCCTAGTCAGCTTCTACAATGAACTCAAAACTTCTTAGCTATATTCACTCTTAAAAAGTCAATTAGTTTATTACAATTTAGAATGCATAACATAAATGACACATGATAGCTTGTGCTACCATTTAATGGTCATGTTGCTGAAAATTTTCGTATTACGGTCATTCCACGCGAAACGTCCCAGCCGAAAAATCGACCACAGCCCAATTCAGTCAATTTTTTTTTGTTATGTAAGGGCTTTTGAAATTTCTCAAACGTGCAAAATGTGGGTGTAGAAAAATTTTAACTAAAGAGTAAATTTATGTATAATGACAAATATTTTAGAACACTCCGCTTGCATTGTCCTTTGATGTGGGAACACGACTGAAGCCGTGTAAGAAATTTTGTTATTGTATTAGCGAAATAAAAATGCAAGAAAAGGCGCATTTTCAGAAATATTTCACAAAGGCACCACAATAACTTGGGCGGCAATATTCCCACCATGCGTTGATATGGTCCTTCAGTGTCTAATAAAAAAAATTTAGGTCGATTAAAGATCGTACTTTTTAGGCAAAGCGTTTACAAAGATGCAACAAACTGTGTTTTTACCAAAATTCAGACCTAAAAAAGCTCCAAGGCCCTCGATGTGAAATTACATGAGATGGCTCATTTACGCATCAGCACTTCAGCTTTTAATTCATACAATTTCTTTCGAGTAAATGTTCGCACTAGAAAGATGTTTTAAATTTCACAATGAGCCACACTTGTGTCCTCTATGGAACTGTGTCCCCAACTCGGAACGCGTACGTGCCACCGGCCTTCTTTGTGACACGCAAGTGCAAACTTGGATCTCTGTTATACGAAGATGGTTTGTGCCGCTTGACATTACAAAAAATACAACGTAAACGGCTACACTCCATCCAGTCCACCACTTTTTATTTTTGCGTTTTCGCACACTCACTTCGTATGACTTCTGCTCATATATTTCAGAGCGCAGGGCTTGAATACAGAAACATCATCTGCCTCACCTAAAATAGGTTCATGATTATTCTGACAGAGCTTTGCAATAAAAACAAAAATAAATTCGTCAATCACTGCTACCACGAGGACTACCATAAACTGTCGGCTAAATGGAATTTCTTAACCACTTCACTCGGCAAACGTGCATGTGACGGTGGCGGCAGCACACTGAAAATGTCCGGCAGCAAGCGCAAGTCTCCAGAGATCTTTTTAAGATCGCATTCAAACACGAAAGGAGCTGTATGCCTAGTCTGAAAACGGCAAAGTAATAGCAATAATCTGGGTTCCAAACTCAAAACTACAAGAAACATGGGCACAACGTGATTCACAATTCGTAATGCCAATACCAGTCAAAGGAGCGCAACAATTGCATCACCTCGGAGCGGCTACACTTTAAAAACTTCGTGTTGCCATTGCGTCCTACTCAAGCTCCTAAAACTTCAGGCAAAAAAATGAACAACTAGGCAGCTTTCTTTGATGCTGACTATTCAAGTGGTAAAGCACTCAACATCTGTCGGTAAAAAAATGGAAGGCAAAATAAACAAGTGGCAAGAAATTTTATGTTTGCAGGGAGAGGTATGCTATGCTACGGTGAATTTCTCTGGGCAGGGTAAATTGCGCTGGGCAACGAAAAGTGACTGTTTGATGCTCCTTTCTCCTGATGAGACAGAGACAGGTTAATCTCGCTGATATCTAGAAAACACTCGCTCGGTTTTTATAAGTGAGTGTGTGAAAACCCAATTATACCAAGTGGCGGACTGGTGTTTGCCATTTACGGTGTGTTTTTTGTAATGTCAAGCGACACAAACCATCTTCGCTTAGCAGGAGCCAAGTGTGCACATACGTGCCACAAAAAGGCCGGCAGCACATACGCTTTCCTAGTTGGGGACACAGTTCCACAGAGGACAGAAGTGGGGCTCATTGTGAATTTCAAAAATTTTTTTCTCGCTCCAAGCAAACTTTACTTGAAAGAAATTTTCTGAATTAGAAGCTTAAGTACTGATACATATAATGAGCCATCTTATGTGATATTACCTCGAGGACTTTGGTGCTTTTTTAAGACTTACGTTTGCAAAAAATGCATTTTGTTGCATTTTTGTAAGCGCTCTGCCTGAAAAATACCCTCTTTAGTTGACTTCAATTATTTTTGGCAGACACTCAAGGACCATATCAACGCACGACGGGAATATTCTGACTCAAGCTTTATGGTGCCTTTGCGAACAAGTCCTGAAAAAGCGCCATTTCTTACGTTAATACTTCGCTCATACAACGCCAAAAATCCTTACACTGCTTCAGTCATGGTCCCCCATCAATGAAAAATACAAGCGGAATATTCTAAAATATTTGTCATTCCATATATTTCACTCTTTTTTAAAAGTTTGTTATCTGCAACCACATTTTGTGCGTTTGCAAAAATTTCAAGGAACCCTCAGACGACTTAAATTTATTTTCTACGAAAATACTTCGTGGAGACCTCCCACACTTAATTGGCAAGTAGCAAAAATTTTCTCAATGAAATTGGCGGTGGCAAATTTTTCGGCCGGGACGTTTCGCTTGGAATGACCCATTAGTATTATGAAGCTTTGGTTTCTTTATATGAAGCCTTTGGTGCGTTAACGTAAAGCACAGAACTGACACATTCTCTCTGCGAATAAAAAAGCAGCGACATCAAGGTTCCATTGGTAACAATTTTCACAGCATTATAACATCCAAATATGCCTTCGTGCAATACTAGTAGCCAACCGCTACTTGGAATTAATAAAAATCAACAATATGTATGTGATCTCTAGGACAGCAAATGGCGGTTATGATCTGAACTGAAAGAATTGAAATAGAAAGAAGTGTAATACAAAACTGTAAAAAGGCAGAGTACACCGTGAGAAAGGACATCCACAGAACCTGAGGATTAGGAGCAGCCATACATGATAGAGCTAAAGGGGAAGACAAAAAGTAATGGCGCGAGCAGTTGCAAGAAAAGACAATTATCCACAGAGTCAAGCGCACAAGCAATTCAAAGTCTCAAGGACCAGTCTAAAGCAGGCACAAGCAAATTTTATATTTCCTGAAACCTACTACAAGATGGCGCGACATCTCTGCACCTCCAGCATCACTGCAGACAGCCATGTCGGTGAAACTCTGCAGCGCTGCAAGGTTTACCTGTTGTCGCGACATGTTTTAATGCTGGGTCTTTCCATGCCAAACAGCCAAGTGTATGGTGCTTGACACTCAAACCTTTCCGGAAAAATTATTTGAGGTGAAGATTTGCCTGGCCTTTCAGGAGTGTGACACGTTGAAACGAAACTCGGGAGAAAGGGAACAGAATGAGTTGTATTTGCAACACTACAATGGCGAACGGTGAAAGGGAAACTCAGCACCAAACAAGGACACAAGGGTTAAAGTGCAGTCCCGAATTCTAGTTCAAGCGAAGAGAAAAAAGGCCCATCTCCCCGCGAGGGGGACTCGAGTAAATGCGTCGCATAGGGGGTGGGTGTATTGCATTAACGTTTAGTGTTTGGGGAGTTGGTGGTAGTGAATGCGTTGTATCAGCAGCTTCTTGACGTAGTTTGAATGAGTCGAGTATATAAGGCGCGTTCGTAGCCTTTCAATCTGTGTCGGTTTTGTGGCGCAGTGGGAAGAGCACCATTTACCTCGCGTTCACCCACAGGTAGTGAATGCGTTGTATCAGCAGCTTCTTGACGTAGTTTGAATGAATCAAGGATATAAGGCGCGTTCGTAGCCTTCTATTATGTGTCGGCTTTGTGGCGCAGTGGGTAGAGAACCATGTACCTTGCGTTCCGCCCGCAGGGTCGTGGGATCGAAACCAGGCGCCGGTAAGTATTATTTTTTATATAGTGTAAGGAGAGGGGTGCGACCTGTTTTTGAGAGCGAGGAGGGTAGCGTGATGTGGGAGAGAAGGAGTGGGGAGAGGGCGCACCTGGAACGGCTGTTGCGGACGCCGAGGCACACCGACAACGCCGGGTGACATCGTGAGTTAAAGAAATGCTCTGCATTTAAAACGGAAATGCTCTCACCAACTCGAGAAGCAGCATTCAGCGATCTGTGTCGCGGGTCATGGTTGGTCCAGGTTGCAGCAGAGCATGGGCCCCCGAATGCAAGTACTGCTCGGACAAAGCAGCACAGGCAGCACCACGCCCTGCGTGGCAGGTCTGGTAATCCATCCTTGGCCGTGACCACCAAACGCAGCCAGGTGTACAACCAAGCCCGGTTGTCTGCAAGCCAACACGCTCGTCTAGAACGACTGGTACACATGATCCGCGGGCCCTTCTCCAGTCCTCGTTAGCTCACCAGCTTCACAGTCCTTTGGTTCTGCGATCAGCCTCCACGCGAACCTTGTTCCATGCTTGAGCACCTCCTCCTTAATTGATGTCGACACGCTGATGTGTCTATGGCTCTGTAATACAGTACATACGAAATATACCCAGAAGGAAGATTAAGGGCTTATTATGACTTGGTTCCTGGCTAGTTGATTCACAGTGCACAAAGACCGCGGAAAAGATGAGGGTAACAGGACGAGCGCTGTTATGTCACCCTAGTCTTCATCCTCGTCTTTCGTGCAGTCTTATTCCTTATTGTGAAGATGAAACATGTCTACTTGTGCAACGCTGCTCTGCACGCTAGAGTAATGCCCAAGTGACAAACATGTCTGGCCGCAAAAATGATGCAAACAGGCGACTCACTAAATACAGAAAGTACACACTGAGTGTGTGATCAGCACAGGGAATATTTTGCAAAGGATTATCTCGGGCTAGTTGGTGTAAGCTTTTCAAGGTAAGTTGCTCTTTTTTATGATCACAGAGACGGGCACAGGAAAAAACGTACACTTTCACTATAAGACGGCGCCGTCTACTCGTGAAATTGTACGTAGTTTTCCAGTGTCCATCTCTGTGATCATAAAAAGCACAACTTACCTTCAAAAGAATATTTTCCAGCATGCTCCAGCCTTCTTTTGATGCCGATATCAAAGGATTAATTTTGCGTTGGGGGTCTGATTTCTTTACCTGCAAATATCGCGCGAACGCGACAATACAAGCGAATGTGCTATTCATAATGGCTTTTCCACATAAAATGGACACTAAACGATCACAAGTTTGCCTATACGGGCAGACCAGAGTGTCAAAATTGACGTTGCACCAAAGGGTTGAACAAATAATAAAGGGTTGAAAACGATTAACATCGTCCATGTATTGTTTTTTGTAGTTAGTTTGGCTATTTCACGAATCGCCAGAGAATAAAACTACGGAACGAAAAAAGGGAACAACCTAAAAAACTTTTGAAAAGCCTGCCATTGCAACTGGGGCCGTGTATTACGGGATTGTACCGCTACGCCCAACGGTCAAATTGTTTTCGGTAACGTACGGTGCCAAACGCACCCGTTAGACAGCGAACACAACAGTAGCGCTAGAGAAAAGCTTGACGTGGGCTAATGGACGAGGGCAAAAGGGGGGTGTGCTAAAGAAGATGGATGGGATGAACAAGTTAGAACAGGCGCCTCCTAGGCGCTTTAAAATGTCCCGCACACACGCACACACCCCCAGACTGTTAATTCCCTGCGAGGCCGCATGTGCGCGTTTGACGTCCAATTTTAACGTATGTGAATTCTATGCCCCTGTGAAGTCTACCGGAACTCAAAGACGGGCGTCGTCATTAGCGTGGCGTACTAACTCGTGAAGCTTGGCAACGTCAGGTGTCGTGGAATTGCTGTACTCGCTCGCTGGCGAGCGGCCCGGGCTCTCTTACCGTATCCTGCCCTTGAGTACTATTTTCTCTCCCCTGCACAATACAAAGTCTCATCTGTTTACCTACCCCTGCATGGGGCACCTTGAGCAATCTTGGTGACGGTGTTGGCGAGACCGCGGACCCCGAGCCCCCATATTCACGTTGTAACCAACCGTGGTAACGACTTTTAAGGTGAAGGGCAGAAACCTCAAACGGTGGCCGTCTGAGCCCAGGTCAAGCTCCGGCGGATGGGCTCCCTGTCTGTTTACCAGGCAGGGAGCTTCGGGACCTCTGAGGCTATCAGGGTAAGGTTTGAGAAGAAAGTACTCCCGTCCCCTGCTTCTTTTACATGCCATATGGTAAATCGTAACCCCGCCCCCAAACATGATCGGTCCCTGAAAAGGGGCCGCACCGAAAGTTCATTGCCGCCAATCCAAACCCTCAGTCTTCCAAAGCCCGATAACTACCCCCGGTTTTTGGTGTTGGAATCCAGTGAACAAAAAAAGCCTCTTGCATCACAGTCCGTGTTCTTAATATTGAAATTTCTGGAGGGCATCATTGTTGACAAATATAAGGCCAAAAAACAAAGAACTGGAGAAATCCTGGTTGAAGTACACAACAACAGCATGCCAAGATGCTCCTTGAACCAACTCGCATAGCCAATCTTGAAGTCAGGGTGACACCCCACCGGACCCTGAACAGTACTCAAGGTGTCATCTCCGAACTAGACCTGATAGATGAGACAGATGCTGACCTGCTGGAGGGCCTGAGAAAATAAGGGCGTGGCAGCTGTGAGGCGCATAACTATGAGGAGGGATGACAAAGTAGTTTCTACCTAGCACATTATCCTTACTTTTGACTGGTCCACACTCCCAGAGTACGTCAATGCAGGTTTTGTACATTGTAATGTCCGGCCCTACATTCCAAACCCGCGCCGCTGCTTTAAGTGCCAGGGGTTCGGGCACGGAACCAATTCCTGCCGTGGTTGTCTGACCTGCGCAAAGTGCGCTCAGCATGATCAGCCATCTTATAATTGTCCGTCATCAACCCTCACCTGCGCCAACTGCCAGGGACCCCATGCCGCCTACTCTCGAAAGTGCGAGAAGTTTAAGCAGGATAAGGCGATCATTAATGTGAGGGTCACTGAGAACATCACCTTCCCAGAGGCGCAAAGAGGTTCGCCTTTTTCCTCCTGGGGAGGTACGCCAACGCGGCTCGCCGGGGGGCGGAGCGGCGTCTGGTGTCCACAGGGACGCAGTTCAGCGAGTCTGACCTGTCCCTTTCCCGCCCCCCCCCTAGGGTGCCTCAGGCAGCCCAATCCGTCGCCACGCCGCTTGCTGAGGCAGCAGCGGTTGTGATGACAACCTCTTTTGTAGGGACCGGTGCCGCTCCCGCCTTTGCCTCCCCGTCCTCCAGTGGGTTGGAGGGTGCCGACCCGATGGACACCGGGGGCCCCGCATCGGCTCCCACCGCCACCGCACCTCCCGTGCCACCTTTGGTGTCCCGGACGCCCTCGGCGGTGGCGGCTCAAACGAAGGGCTCCCGAAAGGAGGCCAAGTCCGAGGGACCTGGTTCACCGGGCACCCTTCTGGCATCCGACGAGGAGATGGATGTCGCGCCGTTCCTGCCTGCAACGCAGCGCAAGGAGCGGCCTACGATGTCCAAGCCGACAGAAAGGCCTAAAAATCCTAGAATACCAGCCCCGAAAGACGACACATGAACAAAAAAACACACACACTCCAGTTATTCTTAAATTTAAATAATGGGAACTGAAAATATCTTCCAATGGAACTGCAGAGGCCTCCTTAAAAACCTTGACGACGTGTACGAGGTGCTGCATGCCAATCAGCCAAGTATCATGTGTCTCCAGGAAACCCACCTCAATTCTAAACAAACAAATGTCTTAAAAAGATACATGGTATTCAGAAAGGACAGGGTTGGCTTCACACACCCTTCAGGAGGTGTGGCAATTGTCGCCCAGAAATCCTTAGCCTGCCACCCTGTCACTCTGAACACTGTCCTTGAGGCTGCAGCAATCCGTACGATAATATTTAATAGGTTGATAACGGTATGCTCCATTTACATTCCTCCTGATCATGCAATTTTGAGCTCTAATTCGAGGCGCTGGTCGACCAGCTGCCCGAACCATACATCCTAACAGGCGACCTTAATGCGCACGACTCTCTTTGGGGCTCCACTAGAATGGATGCCCGAGGTCGCCTGATAGAGAAATTCCTTACATCTTCAGGAGCATGCCTTTTCAACAAAAAACAGCCTACATACCATAACTTACGACACAATACATACTCCCATCTTGACTTGGCAATTGGTTCTGCAATTCTCTTTCCATGTCTTGAGGGGGCGTGGGCACGGACCCGTATGGTAGTGACCACTTCCCCACTTCCCTAACGTACATAGGCAAAGGCCCATGCAGTCCATCTTCCCAGAACAGGTTTAATGAATCAAAAGCAAACTGGAGTACATTCACAGAAACATCTAAACTACACCACACAACCATAAAACACCTACACGTGGAGGAAAAAGCCCAACTCGTCACGGCACACATACTCGACGCCGCCGAAAAGTCCATGCCCCAGGCCTCCAGTGCGTCCCGCAACCCAAGGAGGCCCTGGTGGAACGAGGACTGTAGGCGGGCGCGATAGGCCCAGAACAAGGCGTGGGGTGTCCTTCGCCGGTACCCCACGCCAGATAATCTCATTTCCTTTAAACGGGCAAAGGCTCTTGGGAAGCGTGTGCGTCGTAAGGCAAAAAGGTAGAGTTGGTGCGCCTTCCTCACTTCCATCAACTCATACACCGACACTCACAAAGTCTGGACACGAATACGCAAGCTAAAAGGACAACAGACACACAGCCTGCCCCTGGTTAGCACAACAGAGGACAAACGCGAAGACCAGGCCAACACGCTTGCACAACACTTCGAACACGTGTCCAGCTCAGCACACTATACCATCACTTTCATTAAACACAAAGCATCATGTGAGACAAGTCCTTGCGAGACAGTAATAAGTAGAACTCATCCTATAACACCCCCTTTTCACTTCATGAGCTGAAGGTCTCTCTCGGTACTTGTACACCTTCAGCTCCAGGTGCAGACAGGATTTCATACACAATGATACAACACTTACATGCAGACACGCTTGAAACACTTCTTCACCTCTACAATAAAATATTTCTTTCGGGGCACTTCCCACGCTCTTGGAGGGAGGCCATAGTAGTGGCTTTCCTAAAGGAAGGGAAGGACCCTTCCTCTCCTGCCAGTTATCGCCCCATTGCCCTGACAAGCTGCCTCTGTAAGCTCTTCGAGAAGATGATAAACAGGAGACTTGTGTACATAGAGTACAATGGTCTTTTCGGGAGCTGCCAGGCAGGCTTCAGGGGGGGGGGGCGATCTACCAACGATCAACTCGATGCATTAGAGTCTTATATCAAAGATGCTTACCTCCACAAGCAGTACTGTATGACAGTCTTCTTTGATCTTGAAAATGCGTATGATACTGCTTGGCGGTACGGCCTCCTTAGCGACTTGAAGTCCTTTGGCATGTCGGGTAACATGAGGAACACGCTTGCCAGTTACCTGTCTGAAAGAACGTTTCGCGAGCGAGTTGGAACTGCACTTTCTAGGGTTCATGTGCAGGAAAACGGCGTGCCGCAAGGTGGAGTTTTGAGTTGCACTTTGTTTATTGTAAAAATGAATTCTCTTCAGAAGGCGCTACCACCATCTATTTCCTGCTCAATTTATGTAGACGACGTACAATTATCCTTTAAGTCTTGTAACCTGTCTTTCTGCGGGCGCCAAGTCCAGCTTGGTTTTAACAAGCTAGCTGGTTGGGCAGGCAGCAACGGCTTTAAATTTTCATACAGGGAAGTGCACTTGTGTGTTGTTTCCAAGAGGCGTGGCATCCGGCCGGATCCAGACATTCATCTCAATGGTGTCTCGATTCCTGTCAAGAAGGAACACAACTTTTTAGGTATAATCTTTGACAAAACGCTCACATTTATCCCACGCATAAAAGAACAAAAACATAAATGTTTAAAAACAATGACTATCCTGAAGGTTCTGTTGCACATTTCTTTTGGTGCTGACAAACAACTTATTTTACGTGTTTTTACCAGCTTGATAGGTTCACGACTGGACTATGGTAGCGTTGTCTATGGGTAAGCCACTAAAACATCCCTCAGAATGCTGGACCCTGTTCTTCATCTAGGGCTCCGCTTGTCGTGTGGTACCTTTCGGACTAGTCCAGCCGAAAGTCTGTATGTAGAGTGTAACAAATGGAACCTGGAACGTCAGCGAACTTACACAGACCTGCTTTATGCTTTTAAAATCTCATCAATGCCTCACCATCCTTTTACATCAGTTTTTTATGATACATCCATATCTCAACTTCTTACTAATCGTCCATCAGTCTCTGCTCCCTTCGCTTTCAGAGTAAGAGAAGAAGCGTCGCAACTTGATGTCATGTTCTGAGACACCATCAAAACCTCCGCTACTGAACTTCTAGTACCGTGGCAGCTTCGCCCGATATCATGTGATTTATCTTCTACAAGTGTCGAGAAAAACAGTGCCTAGAAGCGCGATCGTGCAACATTTCTTGTCACTGCAGCACAAATATAAGTGTGCTGAATTTTACTCGGATGCTTCAAAAACTGCCACAACTATTTCCTGTGCTGCGTATGGTGGCACCTTTAATGTCTGTAGAACTATGAATAGAAATACAAGTATCGTTACGGCAGAGGCCTATGGCATACTTCTTGTAGTTAAAAATATTGTTCTAAGTCGAATTCAGAAATCTGTAATTTATACTGGTTCTTTAAGTGTTGTGCGTACATTATCCTCACAGAAGTCTAAAAAACATGTGGTCAATGCTCTCATTAGTACTAGTACGTCTGTGCATGCGTTAAACCTTGAGGTGACCGTGTGCTGTGTGCCAGGGCACTCTGGAATTCCAGGTAAGGAGACCGCAGACCGAATGGCGGCCGCTGCTGCCCTTACAACTACAGTTGACATAACAACAATACCCTACACCGACCTAAATCACACATAAGACAACACCTTCGCACAACGTGGCAAGCACACTGGAATCAACAGACTGACAACGAACTACACATTATAAAGCCACACTTGGGAGCATGCACCACTGACACACACAGCAGACACACCGAAGTTGCCCTGGCTCGATTACGGATAGGCCACACGCATGCAACACATTCCTACCTGCTCACGGGATCTCCAAGACCCCTGTGTAGCAGGTGTGGGGAGGGCCTATCCGTAGCCCACATACTCATACAATGCAAGGCACTTGACACAACACGACACAAACACTTCAGAGAACTCTACAGACAACATATTCCCCTACACCCACCGTTGTTTCTGGGTGACGATGCCATGGTTTCTGTGAAACGCGTGTTTAAGTATTTCTCAGATGTTAAGTTTTTAAACCTCATCTCCTATCATGCATAATCAAATCTGGCCCTATACACCAGCCATCACCATTATCTTCATTGATCTTATTATGTCCAGTATACACGTTTTATACCTACCTTTTGTGGTAATGACTTCTTTTCATTAAATAACTTCTCTGGGGCTCTTTGCCCCCGTCGGCCTTGCGCCATTAAACACAAACCATTATTATCATCCTCTGTTTAACTACACTTCCTGCGTCCTGACCTCTTGCCAATTTTTTTCCCAGCACAACGCCGCGCGCACCCGGTCAACGCGTACGCTGTCGGGGCGCGTTGGCCAGCGAGTACGGCCATAGAACAGGGAGTACGGCAGTTTCATGACGCATATCGCAGCCCGCAGACCGCGAGCAGCCGCGAGGAGGTCGGTCGCGAAGGCGGCAGCCGGTCGCGCCAGGCAGCCAGAAAACAAGCACAGCATATGTAACTTTTTCGGCATGTGCCCGGAAAGCTAACCGAGACAACTATTTCACTTGGTATTATTAGCAGGGACAGTTCTCATGTGAAAAAATACGATGACACAGCCTTTGTTACGGCTTCGCATTCAACCGTAGTACGCCGTTGACTTGCCGAACTTTATTAAAACGGGCTGAAGAACTGAAACCTTTCCCGTTCCACCGAGTTATAACGGGTAAATTAAAAAATTGAAAATGGATGTATGGATTTAAAATAAAAAAACGTAAAAAGGTAATTAACTGAAGAACTTTAGTAGATGATTTCAGGCGCTGCGCAATGAATTTTACACAGCTAATTTTATACCGGTGTCATGCCATTTTCATCCCGCAGCAGTTTTAATACTCGAATTTGAAAAAAACATTCGTCAACTCGCCCCGATGCCTTCGCGCCACTCACTGGCTTACTCCACTTTACTCGCAGAGGATTCTGTTGACTCCCGTTGTCTAAAATATGTGCATTTGTATTCTTGTTTTCGGGTTATAAAGCAAACGCTAGACCAAAAAAATCGTGTTCTGGCACAAACGTTTTATATATCTACGTTTACGCAATGTACATAGCTTGTATATTACGAACGCAAAGCAGTCACGTGACTACTTGGCGGCTTTTTAAACCACTAAAAGAGACGACGCTCGCACACAGGTTAAAATGTATAATAATTGTGGGCAACATGCAATATTCTTATAAATAAAGGAATTGTCTTAGTATGAAGTAGTTTTAATTGAATAAAAGCAACTACGGATAAGAATTTGAATGACTAACACTTGTATTCTGCTTTTTGGTCGGTCAGCTTGGTGTAAATTTACGCGACATTTGAACACAGAGCTCTGAACGCACGCAAGTGCGATGCTTTACATCGATATGTATTTCATGTACAAAATTACTTGTGGCACATGAAGCTATATACATACCGCTTAATTAGTAAAACGCGAATGAGAGTAACATCAGCAGTAAAGTAGGCTTTGTTGCACGACAATCGAGCTTTGCAAGAAAGCAGGCACGCAATACCGTGCTTAAGAGGCTGAATTGCAGGGGGGAAGAATTGAGGCGCAAATGCTAGTTACGAACACGTCACGCGTCCTGATATTCTTCCGCCTGTTTTGTAGGGCTCCTGGCGAGGCCATTGAGCTGCGTAGCAATATATATTACGAAGCATAGTTTTATTCTTGTTCTTATTCCCAGAGCGTTATCCGGTGCACAGTTAGCACTATTTTTAGATGCGACGCATCTCATTCAGTACCTTGTCCCTGCATCCATCCGGTGTTGTTGTCGGCGTTGTCGGCGTCCACCCCTCCCCCATTCTACTGGCCGCACCAGCTGCGCTCTCCGCCGCTCACCCCCTCTACCCTCCGATAGCGAACACTCTCTCGCGAGGGGCATTGAATTGGATTCGATTGGATTGGCTTCGCTTGACCTGGCTTGGCTTGGCTTGGCTTGGATAGTATTGGATTGGATTGGAACTCTGCGGTACTTCGCCTCAGCTCAAGGTTCCCCTCTGGAAGATGGTGTAATTTTTAACGTAAAAAACACACAACCCATTTAACTCATATAAAGAAGCAATGTCAATCATTATTGCTGCTTATTTCATCAACTTTGAACAGCTTACAGTAAAGACTTTACTTCCTATATACCCATTCGGTATTTTGTGGTATTGTTGCATGTGGTTTCTATGCGATGTAAAATATTTTCTAATTTTTGCGCACTTTAGCATTTCCATTCACCCATAGTTACATACAATTGTAAGAACGAAATAATTTGGCTACCATAGGTGTGGTATGTATATGGAAGATGATTGTGTTTTTGAGACGACATATACACAAAATTTGTTAAAGTGAAGCTTTCTATGCCTACGCATAGCGCTTTTACGCCTGAACGCACTGCAGGAAAGCCAACTTTATCGAATGGGAGGGCTTATGGTGATGATGATGATAAAAATCAGAGCAGGAAAGCCAACTTTACACAATGGGAGGGCAAATTGTGGTGAAGTCGAAAAAACGCGAAGTAGGAAAGCCAACTTTACAAATTTGGAGGGCACATATTGAAGAACAATAAGAAGATGAAGATGAGCAGGAAGAAAAATGCCAGGCTTTATCCTATACAAATGAAAAGTCCACACTCTTATCCGACAAAGTCCAAATCAACGACAACGCTGAGCTAACCGAAGCAGCTTATTCATGTGACCCAATTACACACTAAAAATCATAAACACCACATTAGCTTAGCTCAGCACCTTGCATTGTGGACTTTGTGATTGTATCTTAGAAAGCTTGGCGTTTCAACCTTGTGTTTTTTTTATAAATGGCGTTAGATTTTTTAAACTTTGCAGTACTAGAAAATCAAATTTTTTACCGTTTGCGCAAAACCGAGCAAAGCCAGGGGACACACACCTGTCTACCCTTACTTTGCATGTTTTTGTATCTGAGCCACAAAACATTGCAATACGGGAGCAACAAACCAAAGTAGCACTATGGACATTCCATCAGCCAATGAAGTGCAAATCAACCAATAAAACGCAAAAGTCCCTACCTTTCCCCCCCCCGGTTTTAAAAATGGTCGTAGAGCGTCAAAGATTGTCTTAGTAGTGTAAGGGAGTCATTGCAGTGACTACTCCCTTTCGACTCCCTTTTTTAGAGTATATAGTTAGGTCACGTATAGACAATAGAAGTGTAACATTCGGGCTCTCGTGTACCTTAAAAATGTTACACCCAGTACTACATTTGGGCCTTCGCATTGCCTCCGGAATTTTCAGGACAAGTCCAATCCAGAGTCTTTATGTAGAATGCGACCACTGGTGCCTAGAGCGCAAGCGTGCTTATGCAGCACTACTATACGCTATTAGGGCGTTGTCTATGACGAATCATCTATGCAATTCTATTGTGAATGACATTTCATCCACCCATTTGTATTTAGCGCGCCGGTCGATCCCTACCCCTAGAGTCTTGCGTGTCAAAGGCCTTGCAGAGGAGATAGGGGTGTCTTTAGATGATGGCATAAAAACCTGTATCGCCGATATAGTCCCACCTTGGGGCATGTCAACTATTCATTGTGACACATCCTTTAAACAAATTGACAAGCGTCGTGCACCCCGCGAATTGATTTTACAGCATTTCTTAAGCTTACAACACAGATATCGATGCGCCTCTTTTTACACAGATGCTTCCAAGTCTTCTTCTTCTGTGTCCTGTGCTGCGCATGGCCCGGACTTTGCCAGCACAAGGACATTGAACAGAAATTGTAGCATCTTTACAGCAGAAACCTATGGTATTCTAATCACAGTGGAACACATTACACACAACAAAATACAAAAATCAGTCATCTACACAGACTCCCTAAGCGTAGCAACTGCATTGGATTCCTTTAAGCCCACAAAAAACGTTATTCTAAACCGCCTTTTTAAAGCTCTTATAACTGCCTATAAGTCAAAGCTAAAAATACTTGTTTGCTGGATCCCTAGACACAGTGGAATTCTGGGAAATGAAATTGCTGACCAGAACGCCACTTTAGCGGCCCTCCGTAGTGGTGTTGATGTAGCGCAGGTCCCTCACCTCGATCTGAAACCAGTAATCCGGAGGAGAATCCGTAAATGCTGGCAGCACATGTGGGACACACACACAGACAACAAGCTCCACTCAGTAAAAGCAAACGTAGAAAGACACACAACAAAAAAACAAAACATATTCATTGAAGTATTCATTTCCAGAATGCGAATAAGCCACACTTCCACTACACACGAATATCGTTTGAATGGCACACTCCCACATGTTTGTAACAAGTGCGGGGAACGGTTCACCGTCCTCCATGTGTTAATGGAGTGCACATTTTGCAATGAAGACAGAAAACGGCATTTTCCTAAAATATATACCTACAACATCACGCTACATCCTTCACTGTTCTTAGGAGATGAACCTATGTTCACAAACAAAAGTCTTCTACGTTATCGTGCAGACACAACGTTTTTAAAACTCATCTCGTACAGTGCGTGACCTCAAGCCTACGAGCAATGAGGGAGGTTCTGAGGCTTCCTTTGTTCGGACGGGAGGCCCACTCTCGTCGCATGCTCTTTGGCTCGAGGTGCATCACGTCGCACCCATAGTCTCTTTCCGCCACCATTATGAACATCTTCATGTTTTAGTGGACGGGTCCTCTACACACATATATAAAGTATTAGAGGTCATATTATGCTCATTTCATACATATTTTAAGCACAAACATGACCATCGAAATACCACGTAACATAGTTTTGGTACTCTTTGGTCTTAGAAACCCTTGCGCCAAAAAACCACAAACATACATACATACATACAAGAAATTAAGAGTCGAAATAAATCAGATAACGTTTATTTCTAATACAAATGCCAGTTTTCACTCAAACCTATCTGATGTATGGCTGAAAGCGTAAATAAGGCTAGTATTTAGTGCAAACCAAATACTACAGACGTGCACGTCGATTTTCCAGATCTAGCATTTGGCTATAGTATGTGAGAAGGCAGGACATGGCTCGTTTACCTTTTTGTCAGATGTACAGCAGCTACCGGCTTGTGCTCTGCCCATTACACCAGCAAAGACAACACGGACCCTGGATAACGAAGGAATTGGGCAGATATACACTAGAGTGCGGCCATGTGCCATGCAGTTTTGTACGCGAGTGAAAGCGCAAAATATTCTAGTAGTGTTTTTACTGTACGAATGGTACAATTAGGAAATTAAACATTAAATATATGGCAGCATCTCTACTCCGTAGATGATGACGAGGGTGCGGAGTATAGGTACTCGAAATGACATCCAAGTTCCACCCAGAGTGACATCCGATTTACAACCCGAATGTTGTTCGATTTCCGCCATGAGTTTCACGTTGATTATTCCCTAAATGAAACTGCAACTCCCGGCTCAAATCGAATGTTGCTTGATTTCCGCTTGAAAGGTGTGTGCACACGGATGGCGCCGGACTGCCATTGGGAGGTCTTAAGGTACTCCGTACCGTTATAGGCGAAGGAGTAAGCCGTTTGAGTCCCGGGTACTACCTCACGGTCGAGCCCAAATGGTAAGACGGCTCACAGTAACTCTTTCTGGTCTACCAGGAACGCGCTCGAATCCTGCCGCTACATGTGTGATTTTTTGCGATTGTAAATTCTATGCGTTGGGACAAGGACAGATATCGTGCGGTCCTAAGGTACTCCGCCCCTAACAAATTCGGCCCTTTATTCTTGTCTAGTTTCTGTGCACTGGTAAACGAAAACAATGCCGCACTTAGAATAAGTAACTAAAAATAGGTGGATGCCCAAAACGTCATCAATCAATCAAGTGGTGGGTTGCGCAACAGGAAGTAGATCGTCCGTTGGCCATTTGAATATCTTTCACTCCTTCATTTACCTTGGACGGTAGGAATGCATGTCAATTGAATTTTCCTCTAAATCACTCCACTCCACCCCCAACCAACTTATGGCATTTCAGTCCTCATCAAGATGGCGCCTCCCAGTGCGTGTCTGAACGCGCCTTCTTGTCTTTAGTACCGCTCCCAAACACCGAGGTTTATCTGGCGCTGCATGCGAATATCGCGTCCCATGCATGGTATAGGAAGTTTCATTGATAAGCTTCAGTTTTTATTGCGCCGCATTACGATTCAGCGGACGCCGGAAGGGGCACCTTGAGTAATATCTTTGACGGTGAGTGGCGACATCACGTACCCCGAGCCCCCATACTTAAGCTGTTACCTACCGTGGCGATAAGTTGAAAAGTGAAGGGTTAGAAGACGTGAACGGTGACCGTCGGAGTCCTGGTCAAGCTCCGGCAGATGGGATCCCTGTCTGTCGATCAGGCTGGGAGCTCCGGTATCTCTTTGACCATTGGGTAACTCCAAAGAAGAAAGTAACCCAGTAACCTGCTTTATACTATGTCACTTGTATTTCCGAAACCCTCTCTTCCAAATGATCAGGCACCGAAAAGGGCCCGCCCAGATGTAATATTCAAACCTCTGCCCAACATAAAGTTTCACACCCGCACAACTTTCCTCGCTTCTTGGTGATACAACCCAAGGACAAGGAATCTCCAGTTACCTGCAAGTCGGTCTTCCTAATTGCAGAGTTCATTGAGAATGTAGTTGGTGCCAACTACAGGGCAGATAAGCTGACATCCGGGGACGTGCTTGTTGAACTATCTACTATAAACTATCTGACATTCTCTTGAACCAGACCAACTTTCTTTGCCTTGAAATAACTGTAACGCCATATGAGAGCCACAACCGATCGCAGGGTGTGATTTCCGAGATGTATCTGCTCAATGAAAGTGAGTCTGACCTCCTCGAGGGCGTGCATGACCAGGGCGTTACTGCGGTAAGAAGAATAATGATCAGACGCGATATCAAAGAAGTAAAAACGAAACATGTGATGCGAACTTTGACCGAAGTGTCCTACGGGAGTCTGTCTCTACAGGCTTCCTTCATTGCAAATTCCGACCCTACATACCAAACCCACGCCGCTGCTTCAAGTGCCAGCGGTATGGGCACAATACTACCACCTGCCGCGAAAAACTGACATGCGCAAGTGCGCAGGACATCATAACCCTTCAAAGAACTGTCCTTCTAGCGCATTGAAATGTGCCAAATGTGAACAACCCCATGCTGCATACTCCCGGTCATGTGGTAAATTCAAACCCCCGAAAAAAATCATACACATGAAGGTCACCTAGAACATCACCTATCAAGAAACACGACAAAAACACTTAATGTTTTCGCAAAGGTATTCCAACGCAGCTCGCCGGGGGGCGGAGTGGCGTCTTGTCACGGCGGCCGTCCAGTACTGCGAAGTAGACTTGGTGCCGCCCGATCCCTCCCAGGTGCTGTCCAAGCAGCCCAACCATCCGACACAACACCTGTGGCTCCCGCAAGTGCTGTGATAGCTGCAAGTGTCAGAAGTAACGGTTCTGGAGTCAGTCCTCCTCCTTCGGCTGCCAGACTGCAGGCAGCCATGAACATAGATCTGGTCGGTCCCACGACTTCATCTGTGTCCGACAAACAACAGTCGGTAACGACAGGGGCATGTTGCACTGTTTGGCGACAAAATCAGCAACACCCTTTTGTAATTCGGTGTGGCAGCTGTAACAAGGCCCTCGGAAACTTTAGGCAGTGTTCGCTTGTAAAAAGGCGCTCCCGCAGTAGCTGCCATCTTCAGACGGTCGATGTTGACTCTTCGGGGAGCTGCCGCATTGCCGATTTCTTGAGCCATTAAAATAGCATGGGTCATACTGAGTGCAACAGTTGCCGTAACAAGGGAAGCTGAAGAGGTGTTGAAACACTTGAGGGCAATGAAAGTTACCTATGCCTCAATACAAAAGTACGGCGCAAAAACAAAGGAAAAACATTCCGCACGCTGTCAACCACCACAGAAAAAAAGCAAGAAAACAGAAAAAGTTTATCTTAGCTTTAGTGGACCCGAACAACTCTGACACATCTTGCTGACATAGATTGCAAAATGGTCAAAACTGTAGCCATTGATGACAATTGGGTGGATCATTGCAATTTTTAGGCAACTTCACTTGCGGTATTAGATTGTAACGCGAGAATAGACTTCAGGTTGCAAAAAGAAAACGTGTTATAATCAACTAAATACAGTAAAATTCGTAGTTGTATTTAACTATTTAAATTCAATTTAAGAAATGTATGATATTTGTTCACCTCCTCTATTGTTTTGCTTGTTCAGGATACTTGAGCATGACAGCATCATGTGACGTTTTCAGACTGCCTAGAGATGAATGAACTCATGTTGCTTATGGCAATTTGCTGAAGCACTGATTGAAATTTTGAAAAACTAGGGAAATTTTGACGCATCAGTTTGGTAGGCGCCCTGACTATAGTCCACAATTTTCCAACCTTCTCAGGGTGCCGCCATTTGCACGGGATTGGTGTGGAGCTGTGCAGGCATTTCGCGGGGGACAGCGGGAGCAGCCACGGCCCCAGCCACAAGCCACCAATCACATTGGACTGCGTATCGTGTGGCTGATTCAGACACCTAATCTGATTTGAAAATTTGTAAGTTCATATTCAACAGTTTGCAACCCACAGTTTAACAGTGCAGTTGAAAGTGGGTTAAAGGCGAGTGAAAGCTAGTTGCATGCGAGGATTGCGTGTGCTCTACACAGGCTGCATATGTACCATGCTGTGCGTGGTTCTCACCGAAATCGCGGTTTGTGGAGCTATATTCCTCTGTGCCAGGCTTTTTCTAGTCAATTGCTGCACCCGACTCCTATACACTACGAATTAGCTGTGCGCTCACCGTCCCCGCAGAGCTGAGCTGTAGCACTAGAAAAGGGTTGATTTTTGTTTGTTTCTCGTCTATAAAATGAACACTGCTAACCTGTAGGGAACAGAAATTAGTAATAGATAATGGGATGGGAATCAATAACTGGGCCCAATAATTAATAACAGCGTACGACAGCGGGTATTGTTGCAAAGGTGCTACATTCAAATATGTTCAATTGGGCGTGATGATCTATTGGCGGAAGCACTCAGGGACCCCCAAAATCTTATTTATGGTTTTTAATGCATAACGATCTTGTGTTTGTTGTTTTTTTGTGTACTCAACAACTGTGCAGTGACGCTCAAACAAGCAGCCTTTGCACGTTGTTAATTTCACCCAAGGCATGCTGACCTGCATGCTGGAGGAAAAAAAAGTTGGAAAAATGTGGGTACAGCTGTTATATTCAAGAAGACTGCCATGACAAAATATACCACTCAGAGGCCATAAATCCGATAAGACAACATGCGACATGGTGCATTTGCAGCCTGTGCACAGCATGAGCAAACCCGCCGTGCAGTTAGTTCTCGCTCACCATGAGTGCGCTCTCTAGTGCACTGTTAAGCTGTAGGGTGCTGACTCGTTGAATAAAATTGTACTTGCCAAAACCTTGGTGCTGAGACAAATCGTCTGGAATGCAATTGAGTAACCACTGTTTGATGGTAATGGCACTATCTAACCTCATCGGTGCTTTATTTTAGAAAGTTAATATGTAGCATTATCGAAAACCGTGAAAGATGCAGCTTCTCGCACAATTTCATGATGTGTGCTCTGAAATCGAGTGTGCGGGTAAAAACTTCCTTACTGGGGGCAGCTGGATGAAACATAAATCATAATCATACAAAGAACTAAATATTGCCAGTGTAAATTCAACAGAAATTCCTCGTTATTGTCTTTTAAGCAGCATTTATTTATGCTTCCTCAGAAACTTCACTGCAGCAACCAAGCACAAGTTCAGAAGATCTTGTACTGTATAGTCAGGGCTTGCTCAGTTTTTTTAGTATCCTTTCCTGTGCAAGTTTCTAACCTCTGTTGTTGGATAGAAGCTTACTGTGTTAATAACCGTGGAATATAACAAGCTGACTATGTTCCTGTCAGTGCTGCGGTACTAGCTCAAGAGGCAGCGGCTTTTTTGCCATTCACTATGCCGATGGGGAAAAAGCCATGTGTGCATTTCTCCTGGCAGGCCCCTGGAGACAGTGGGGTGCCTGAAGTAATGAATCAGTGCTGAGGTAGATAACGTTAAGCAATTATCACAATACAGACCTCAATCAAGATCTTCTAAGAAGTCGAGGTAGGTATCGGTTTGTGAAGGTCCAGTTAAGATAGTAGAAAATTGTAGCGCATTTTCTTGCACGAAAAGAAAAAAGTATTTTTAAATGTGATGACATTTCCCAGAAGATCTTGCTCTAGGAGCTTATAGGCATTTTGCTTGCACACAGTGGTGCGTGCATGCTTCCCAGCTTTGGGCTAGTGCATGGGCCGCCGCTATTCTGTGAGCACCGCAGCAGAGACGTGAATATTGCCGGCTCGTTTTTTTTCTTTTCCATCCATTGCGAACACAGTACACTGCTCACCTTTAAATGGAGGTTGCAATCCTTCCTAAGAAAGCTAATATAAAAAAAGAAACATTCGAGGAAGCCATGTTTCTGCAGTACAAATAAACCGCTGTTTTGAAAGCAGTAAAGATGATGCTGAGTGAAACACTGCGGCGAATAGTTTGTTCTTCGCAAAGCAGTATTTCTGGTAGAGAAGTTCAGAATGCAGCCTGGCTGTAATTTTAGAGCAGTCGTAGTTATTAAGAAAGAAGCCGTGGCTTTCTACAATGCTGTGAACCTCTTAAAAATAAGTCGTCAGTGAGCTTGGAAAGTGCTCTCTGCTAAACACTGGGTAGTCAAATGCATTCACGCATTTGTTTTGGCAGAAAATAGTTTTTCTACCTTTAGTTGTAAGACACCCGCTAGTGGCTTTAGTGAGCAACTGCTGATGCCCCCTCCTCACCCCCCCCCCCCCTCCCTACACACAAATACGCACCTTTTTTGGCATCTTTCTTTGTCAACTAGGACTGCACACTGCAATTTCTGTGGCTGCAAAGCTCGTGTGAGTGTACTGAGTTTGTTCCCTGCCATTTCCGTGGCCTCATCAATATTGCGGCAGCAGAGTTTTACAATCTAGGCAACTGACCATTCATAGCCGTAGTGCAAAAAATTGGGCCTGTTTGTTTTTTATTGTGTGTCTTTTTTTTTTTGAGGTTCAACACTGTGAGGACACCTATGCGCAGAATTTTGCGGCGTGTGCTTCTTGCAATACCCTCGCTTTGTTACACAAGACTAAAGAGGAAATGCGATACTATGCCGTAATTGAGACAACTGAAATAAAGCCAAAGGTATGTAGGCTGTAAAAAGTGCAATAATATAAGTACGAGGTCCAGGTTTTGTATTTTTATGATGGAAGCATTCCTTTCCCGTCATTCGCAAAAACCTTTTTACTCAGTGGCTGCTATGAGGCTTTTTGATCTTAGTGATTATTCGAATAAATGCTAATGCACTGCAGCACTGCTGAGATGCACTGCTTTAATTTGATAAAGTTACCGGTAGGGAAATGTAGTATGATGCTTAATAATGACAGAACTGTATCAATAAGTCTTCTCAAAATACACATTTCATGGGCTTTGTTTTTCCAAATGAGAGATTGAAATGGCCTATTTTAACACACACTTCAGTTGGTTATGTAATGAGTAAAACTCGCCTGCTAGTTTCCCACAGTGGACTGGGACACTTATACCCTAGCTACACGGGCACAGTTACCCCACTAACCATGGTTAACGCAAACTGAGCTTGGCCACCTCAGTTCGGTTACGCTAACCGCAGTTGCCGCTGCCGCAGTGTTCAAAAATCGCACAATTCAGTTTGTATGCAAGTGGCGGCGCATCAGCGTAGGTCAAAAAAATCACCTGGCCTTCGCAGATGACGAAGGCCTCAAATAGCGGAGCCCCGAAGCTGCCAGCTGTCCCCAAGAGGAGCTTGTGCTCTTTGCGTCGCTCTCGCAGTCGGCATGACCACGCGTGAGCAGCAGCTCGTTTCCTGGTCCACCCGATCAACTATGAGAAAAGCCTAAATTTTTAAATTCCGCTGATCGTTCGCCAAAAAAAAATAGGCAAAGTAGGCAATCATGAAGTTTTTTCAGCACTCCGAAACGATCCGCGCGCACATCGGCCGTTCTTGCAAACACGCCGGCGCGTCTGTCCGCACGGCACTGAAAGCGGCTCGAACCAGCCCAGACTACGGCAGCCACAGCTTGTCTCCCCTCTTCGAAATCAATCGGATCGCGGGAAAGAAGTTCCACATGCGACAGTGGATATTATAAAGGTTAAAAATGGTGCTATGTATTGTAATTCGCAGTTGTAGAGATAGCGCCGGTCAAATATCGACCACAATCCTCAATTCCCAACACCGCACCGACCCGAGAACAAGCCGGTCGCGAGCTGCTGGGGAAGCCCCTTTTTCGCCGTGCGCGAGTGCGTCGCGTTTGGGTATGAAGCAGCTGTTTAACGATATTTTTTGTCTACACTGCTTCGCCTTTGGTTTTTATCGTAGGTTAAAAGTTTGTTACTTTAGTTTTGTTACGCTCACAACCAAGTGACCACTGTCGACACACCTGGAATTTCGCATGTAACAGCCAAAACCGCAGTTTGCGATAACCGCGGTTAAAATTGAGTAACCACCGTTAAACGTAACTACAGTTACTTCCGCCATGTAACTAGGGTATTAATCTCAATTAAGGGATGGTGTTGGGACAACCAAAATATTTGAATATTAAAACAGTTGTGTTGACTTTTTGCCAGAACTTCTAGGGCTCCATGTCAAAATTAACAATATTTTCTAATGATAACATTAAGGACAAACAGCTGCAATGCAGTTGCATAAGGAGAGCAGCATAAAATGAAGGAAAGCTGTTTTGCAAATGGTAGGATGTTGCACCATTCTTTGGATGGCTCTTCAACAGCATCGCAGCTTTTAAAGTTGGAAGAATTATTGGCAAATCATGTAAATCCTGCCTGGCATTCCCTTGGAACTCTCTGAGGGTTCAGGTGAGCTCCAGTTGCCTGCTTCTACTCAGAGTCAGCACCGAAAGCAAAAACGAGCACCATGGCTATATCATTTTGCACTTAAAACACTGATCAGCTCCACAAGGTTTGATCAGCGATTCCAAAGATTTGGTTTCATCACAATGGTGTAGAATATAGTTTGCTGACTGCCCATTTTTTTGGTGCTGCCTTCCAGTGTGTCACAGGGCCCTTGCCACGTTATAGTGTGGGGAATAGTGAAAACTTCAATCTGCCCCTTAAAGGAGTGCTGGCACAAACTTTCAAAGCACAGATGACTATATAATAAGCTTTCTTTGTAAATGGACATACCCCTCAGGAAGTTTAACCTGTAACTCATCGGTAGAGCATATTTTAAGTCACTTTTAATATGTGCTTGCTCGAAAAAGTTAAGGATGGATTTCCTTTCGACATCGACATCAGTGTAATGCCATGTGTGCTTCTCCCCAAACTGCCTATGTCAGGGCTCCCACGACGTATCCAAGGTGGTCTACTCTGCCTGATCCTTCTGAGAAAACGCAGATCCTTCAGTGATGGAGCCAGTGTTTTCTATTGAACACAATTGTCGAGAGTTATGAGCTACTGCCCAGTCTTTAAAAAATGTCTGCTGTCGTCTTGGGTGAAAAGGCAGGAAATGCCCAAAACAGGCAACATAAAATACAAAGAGATAAGTAGAAACAACAGCACTTGTTTTCCCTCACTTCTTTGTCGGATGTATCTCGCCTATTTTGCAGTCTCGTCTTTTTCAACTTAGAATCAACTTGGCCTAGCCTCAACCCTAGCAAGTCTTCATGGGCCCTTCATTGAAATTACGAAGGGTTTAATGGGTTTGTATGCTTGCGTGATGCATACAAAGGAGAGATCTTACTTATTTTCATTCACTTCGAATTGAACAAGCAGTGACAGGTCAAAAATTTGCAACTTTTGCTGAATAGCAGGGGTCAGCAAGCTTTTCAGGCGGAGAGCCGGGTTTAATGCAATGGACACGGAGGGGGCTGGAGGGCACATTGGTTGGGAGGGGAGGGGGGCTTTGCAGGCAAATAAATTTTGGGGGGGAACTTGAAAGCAGTGTAAAAAACTAGAATAGCAATCCTTATCATGTTTCTTTTCAGCACGAATGTCACGAGCTTTCATGCCAGTGGAGGTCAAAACTGCTATGTTGGCCTTCAGGTAGAAAGTGACAGAGGAGAAGGGGTCTACCATTGTGCCGGAGGCCACATAATACTGCCCCATGGGCTGCGGGTTGCCAACCCCTGATTTATAGCATTTTTATATTGTCTGAACATGAAGCACTGGACAACCTAAGGTTGTCAGTTCGTCATGCCTTCACTTGTGACATTGATGGGTGGCATCTATGGAAACTTTCTGGGAGTTGCGAACAACTCAAAGCAGGTTTTCGTGGGAAGATTGACAAGCAGGCTCTTATTACGCTGTAACACTTGTGCGAGGGAACCCCTGTGTCAGAGGACCTGTTTACAGACTAGTTTCCTGGTGCTAACAAATTCCAAAATTTTTATGGCTGCTGCAAAGATCTTAAAGAAAGAATTGTTTTTACAATTTTGTAACAGTTTCTGACCCCGCTCAAGCTTTCAAAATGCTTGCCTGGTTTTCTATTCGTTTTGGTTGCTTGTCCATTTTTTCATTTGCAAAGTACCGTAGATTATGTGTGGTCTTTTTTTTTTGCAGTGCCTGGCATGAGCTCCTTGCTACTGATCCTGCCACAAACGCTGTGGATTAGAGTGGGCGACATCTGCGTCACTGCTGCTAATCTCACAAGGTTTGTGGTATTTCTGCATGTTAAAATCGAGGAAATTGACATGCAGTTTGTTAGGCTTTAGACAATACCTGCTGTTAATACTTGCTGGTCGGTTCTTTGGCATAGCCATTAAGCACAGTGTGATTGCTTTGTGTTTTAGGTTATTTCATCCCTTCTTTCAAGCTTAGAAAGATGTGTTTGGCGAGTTGGTGCATCTTAACAATACTTGAACTTGGTGCGAAATATTGACAATCACAGAAAGTAGCTGGTGAGAACAGGCAATGACTAGCAACTAAATTTTAGGCAGCGTAAGACCACATAATTCCAGGTCAAAGTTACGTGGCTCCACTTGCATGCAAAAAAAAATTGTGATAAGGGAAGTTCACAGCCTAATTAATACGCTCTTTCATATGAAGACCCGTTGAAATGTCACTGACACAATCGCATCCGTTCTTTCCTATGTGGTAAGCTTCCTGTATCTCCCTTCCTCATGTTCCACTGCACCTGGACAATTTTCACTTGCTTTTTAAGAGCGTCATGCATGCACTGGCAAAGCTATGGATGGGGTGATGCCCACTTGTGCAGTTCTCAACTGAGAGGTTATGTTCATGTTCACGCAATTGCACGTTCACACACCTTCCAGAGTGACGAATGCAGACCTTTCCACGTGAAAAAGGTATCTCATAAGCAATGTCCCTACACAGCAACTTGCGTAGGCATTGGTGTGCTTTTTCTCGCACCCTTGCCTATCAAAGGGACCCGCAGCACTTACCCTCGACTACTCGGAATGTATTTTGGGGTAAAGTCTATTGTCCCAGAAATCACCTCCCACAAGAATCATGAAAATCTGTTCGCTATGATGGAAGGTACGTGCGATGCAAGATCGCACATAATCATTCACTCTCAAGTCATTGCGGACAAGTGGGACAACATGATGAAAGCGGCATTCTCTCTCCCGGAGAAGGGGGTGGCTCGCGGCGTTCTCTTCGGGGGCCTTCGATATATCACAGGCTGGGGAGTTTTCTCCTTTTCTCCATAACGTGGAGGGGTGTATTTTCGGTCTGGAGCAAGAAAAAAAGCAGACATGGCTACCTGCGCGCAAGTGCGCACTCAAGCTTTTTGAAGCAATAAGAGTTTGTTTTCAAGCGGTCTGATTGAAAGGGAAATATTGAGTTTGCCACTCGCACTTCGTGCACACTCAAAGCAAAAGAAACGCTGAGACTGTTCGTACAGGTTCAAGCGTAGAAGAGATTGGTGCACAGCGCCGATGGCGACAGACCGTTACAAACAACCAAAAAGACAGGTATGGTAGAAATTACGTAATTTTGGGGGTGCCAGTGGTGCATAAATTATTGATAAAATTGAAGAAAGTGTGGTTGGTATTTCGGCGTCTTTTAAAGTGAATTGCGTGCTTGCTGCTTCATGTGCACGTGTAATATTTCGCTCGGGTATTCTTCGCAGTGTAATCGAAACATCACGTAGGTTGTTTACTGCTCAAAGCAAGTTGCAGGGTCATTTTCATCTTGCTTACACTGCGGGCGCACATTCCTGCATGCTTCATAAGTGGTGAAAACAGCACCTCAACTCCTGTCATTCATCACCATTCCTATGGTATGGGACATATTTTGAAGCTGTGACGCAACTTCACGGTTATTATTTTCCAGCTCCTTTTCAGTGTTACTCTTCGCATTCTCGATTCTCTTTTTTAGTACTCTATGCGCTGCTGCTAACACAAATGACTGCAGGAATTGCAATTCTTTTATCCTGACAATCTGCACGCCGAAGCAGTCCTTAACTTTGTGGAGGCATGAGTTGCACTGGTTGGCGGAGATATGGAGTCCAGTACCCCTTTGCGCAAGAAAAAATATGGTGTTAGTACAGCGATACGCATTTGAAGCAAACGCAGGAGGCTTACCCCATAAGAAAAAATATGATTGTGTCAAGAGCCCTGTTTACCGGAGAGATGAAGTATGCAGAAGAGCGTATTGATTAAGAAGAGTGGAAACTTTCTTTATGACATTTCTTTAATGCATGTGCATCCATGTACCTCTGGTTGTGTTCTTGCATTGAATAATAGTTGATAGTCTGTGCCAGTCCTTGTCAGCTACTCACTCTCTGTGGCTGTCAATATTTTGCTGTGTTTACAAGGGTTGTTTCAAGCCACTTTTGCGTTCATTGGTAGACACAGTTAATGCAACTATTCATAGGCAGCATTGTTCAAATAAAGCATTGGCACTAACAGTATTCTGTGTATATGAAAAGGCAGGATTAGGGCCCAGTGAAAGAAAGGGAAGTTTGGTTTCAATTCGAATGTCTTCAATGTGAAGCTCACGGAAATGTAAAGGGGTTGTGAATAGAAAATCCATTTGTCTTTTCCTAATTTTGTCTACTTGAATGACCTTTTAACAACATAAATTCAAAACATTTTTACAATTCATTGCTACTGGAAATTAGGAGACAACTTCTAAATTCTTGTTTTGAGGTGCATCGCAAGCGACTATGCGCGCATCGCCAGTCGGCAGTGCAACTAGCAGTGACGTCACAGTAAAAACAGTCAAAAGTTAAATGCTTTTTGTGTATATTGTTCTGTACAACTGCAAACCCAATATTTTAAAAATAATGCACTCTTTATCCGTTAGCAAACCAGTTTTCTATTGACGTGACCGGTGTAACGACCGCTTCTGTTGTGTGGCAACCATTGTAACAGAACTCAGACATAGCCTCGTGTAGAGGCTATGACTCAGACCTACTGGCTGTTGGTACGATTCGTACCCAGTTTCCCCGCTGAAGTTCACGTTTTGCTGCATTCTCTTCGGAATCATACCTGTTTTATATCAAATGGCAAAAAATCGTCAAAGCAAAAAAAGTGCCCCATGTGCAATTTGAACTTGAGGCCGCCGGGCCAGTCCAAAGTTATGGCTAGCCTGCATTGATGTCAGACACTTTACCCACTACCTTATCGACGCAAGAAGCGCGCGCGACAGAAAACTGCAGCATAAACGCCGCTTCACATTTGGAACGCAGCACTCGTGTGCTTTTGTAAATTTTAGTCAAGTTAGAGCTTTCACCGCGTTTCTGCAGTGAGCAAAAGCGGAGCATACCAAATCAACGAAACAGTGTTAACACCATTATGTATTGCAGGAAACATCAAAGCAATCGAACTGCATGATGGTGGGACTCAGCGCTGTGTCCCTGCTTCTCGCTAGATATTTTCGTGCTTGATGAGTAAATGACAGGTTGGTTTTAAATTTCCACTACTCGAAGTTCCTTCGATGAACGTCTTAGGTAGTAAATTCTCATTTTAAGCTTTTGGTTATTTATCTCCTGAGGTCAGAGGTTTCACCTTTGTGCAACTCACATTACAGGCTATGTGAGACAGACGTCTATAGTTTAGACTCGTGCGAAACAGAATACAGTTTACAAGTACCCAGTTTACTTTCAGCCTGCTTACCTCTGTCTGCGTCACTCACCCGCATTGTTAACTGAAAGTTCGACCATGTTGATCAGTCGCATCAGAGATCAAACATCTCCCGTTCAGTTGCATGGCGAATTTCATTATGGTGCAGATTTATTTGACCCTTTCCGAGCCCGCTCTGTGCCGGCATATGCAGACAAGGGGGAACTGTGATTGGCTTCTTACCAAGACGTCACTTCATCATTTGAGGAGGAAAGCCTCGGTAAAACATTACCTGCATTTCTTTCCTATTTGCGAATATCGGGCAGCAGAACGGTTATGCAATGTTTATTAAGGTTCCACAGTTATAAGTACCCACACAACACAACGTTTTTAGAAAATGTCTTCACGACCGCTTTAATGTGCGTCTACCACTCATAAAACACTGCTTGGTACCAGATCCACTAGGCCTGAATAAAAGTGGAGGGACATGTGGGCAACTTCTCCAAGTCATCCCGTTACACTTTGGGTTATTCATGTAGGCGGCCAAAAACACATGAAGTACATAGGGGGTCAGTACAGATAATAAATAATTTAGCCTTTGAGTTTAACTAAAGTGACTTGAAGAGGCAGTGTAAATAACTGAGCTTCCCAGAAATCTTATAATCATTGCCACTAAAGGAGTGAACTACGCGGTTTCAGTGCCTTCTCCATCACCTTGAGCAAAAAAAATCACGCTTAACTTCATGTCTGGAAATTGCAGTTGAATATTCTTCCAGCTACATCATCATAGCAGACTTCCCAGTGAACATTTTGCTTTTGCTGTTTCCTTTGCACTGCCCAGCAGTTAACCCTTTGATGGTCCAGTTTTTTTGCCAAATGCAACCCCCACGATTTTTTTTATTCGATTCGATGGTGGTTTATTTATCCCAAAAAAACAACATACAAAGGGTATATACAGGAGGAGCTCCCGAAGTCAATGACTGCAGGGGGACCTCCTATAAAACAAGCATCATCAAGTAAACGTTTTAACAAACAGTGGTTACAGTATTATGTTGAAACCGACAAAACATATTACAAAACTGAGATTGCACAATCAAAGTAAAAAAGCAAACAAAACATGTGACAAACGCGAACAAAATGAACTCAAATCGACTGAAGAATAGCACGTAAGCTATTTTTGAAAGAAAAATATTTGAAGCACTTTTTGTCAAGTGAGGCAAACAGTTCCATTCGTAAGCAGCAGAAAAATTAACAGCTTGTTTACCATAATTAGTTTGAACTTTAAGAAGTAAAACATTGTTATGAATGGCAAAACGAGTGCAGCTCTGAAGTGGAAGTTGGTTAGCAGTGATAATTTCGATGGGAAGCCTACCGCTGAAGAATTTAAATACTATGATGCAAAGAGAATACTTAACTAAATTAGAAACTGATAAAATGTTATGTGCACGAAGCAGCGGTAAAGAACTGCAACGGAAATGACTATGAGTAATATTCCGTTGGCTTGATTCTGCATATGTTGCAAGGGGGACAGGTGCGTCGGTCACCCGTTGCTGATCAAATTCTTCGGATGAATCTATTTCGATAAAAATTTATAGTAATTTTTTTAAGGTGACCATAAAGTGACAAAAAATAATTTATGTTGTTACATATATGTGGTTCATTCATGAGTAACGCAAGATAAAATCAAATAAAAACGAGAGAGTAACAAGCCGGCACCTTTTGAGTGAATCAAAATCAGATAGACACCAGTTTCGCGAGCGCAAAAAGCGGGAAGCGCCCGGAGGACAATACCAAAACCAGCCGCTGCGCGCGCGCGGCCGGATGGGGGAGCGATAGACAGCGCACCGCTCATAAAATACAAAAAAAGGAGAAAAGAGCGTCATCAGCTTCGCAGGCGACCTTGGTCTGTGGCACGCACACGAAGCACACACGCACACGAATTTGAAATTAACTACAAATAAGGTGCAGTCATTGCAAGCGTAAATTAATTTTTAGTAGTGTCTTGCTTGCTTGTTTAGGCCAGCAAACAAGTCATTGTCAGTGAGCTCATGTCAGTATGGACTTTTTGTGTACCGACTTAAACGTTCTGGCAGCAGCCACTGAACTGTGGGAAAGAGTCTAGCTGTGCATCATGAGTAATAGTTATGGATAAAGCATGGTTTAAATGATAACTATAGTTTCAATTTAGAAACTCTCAGGTTTGTCTTGACTCAGTCAGGCTGGGAGCCCGGTCTGCTAAAACATTGTGACTATTGTTACTTCGTATTATTTCCTCTGTACTGGTTCACTTTTTTGAACCAGCACGTTTGAACCAGTTGTATCTTTGAAAAATGGCTTTGGGCCATACATTGTTTGAACTACCTCTAAAGGTTGTCGAAATTCTTTGTAACTAGACAACAGGTACTGCTAACTCAAGATTGGTGATAAATGTTCTTTCTGGAATTTTTGCATTCTTGAAGGAACCCTGCAGCACTTACCATTGACTACTTGGAATGTATTTTGGGTTAAAGAGTGTGTCCCAGCAATCTCCTCCCACAAGAATTATAAAAATCTGTCCGCTATAACCGAAACTACACGCGATGGGCAATCGTGCAAAATTGTTCCCCCTCAACTCGACTGCAGACAACGCGACGAAAGCTGCGCGCTCTGTGCAGGAGTGAGGGCGGCTCGCGGCATTTTCTTTGGGTGCCTTCACTATATCACAGGCCGGGGAGTTTTCTTCGTTTCTCCGCCATGTGAAGGGTATTTCCGGTCTGGTGACACAAAAAAGCAGGCATTGCAGCCTTCTCACAAGTGCGCGCTCAGGCTAGTAGGGCATTTTAAAAGCAATGAACGTTTGTTGTCGTTGAAAGGGGAGTATTCAGTCCATCACTCAAACTCCGCGCACTCAAAGCACAAAAGAAACACCAAAACTATGCATACAGGTTCAGGCTTGAAAGAGTTTGATGCGCAGCGCCGACTACGGTGGAACGTCACAGGAAATGCGAGAAATAAGCCGCGAAGTTGACCAGCAGTAGCTAATAGCACAGCCATGGCTGCAATGACGTCGTTTAGGCTGTGCCAGGGGTGCATAATGAGGAAAATTGCAAGCGCGGTTGGTTTTTCTACGTCTTTCACAGAGATTTGCGCGCCAACTGCTT
Organism: Haemaphysalis longicornis; assembly: GCF_048455015.1. Classification (NCBI taxonomy): domain Eukaryota; kingdom Metazoa; phylum Arthropoda; class Arachnida; order Ixodida; family Ixodidae; genus Haemaphysalis; species Haemaphysalis longicornis. The sequence continues at coordinate 188,268,648 of NW_027526422.1, forward strand.
TACGTGCATGTGTAATATTTGGCTCAGGTATCCCTGGCAGTGTAATATAAAAGTAGCGCAGGTTTAGTTCCACTGCTCAAAGAGTGTTGCAGGGTCCCTTTAAAGCAACATGCATTCCACATCTGTAGTTTAAATATCTGTAGGGGCCTCGAACTGCCTTGCTGAGTTTGGGGACTGTGGGCTATGCAGTGTTGTAACTCGTCCTTTTTTTCTTTTTGTTCCCTGCTGCAGGCACTCCTGAGCATGGTAGCTGTAGTTTCCATTGGAGCAAAGTGGCTGTACTCTGTCCGTGACCACCATAGCGGTCGCATCAAATGGAAGCAGTATAACTGTATGGGCAGCAATTCAGGGAATAAATCTACCCTACATTTTGTAATAAACAGTCTTTGTCAGTTGCTGAATTTATTTTTTCCTTAAAAGCACGAATGATTGCTGTTACAGGTTATAAATTCTGCACTTGGCTGTATAAACAGCTTGGCTAAACTTATTCTAGGTCTGGATGAGAGCTGCAACACAATTAAAATACCTGCTGCAGTGGAACGGCCGGACGAGTATGCTGCACGGCTAAAGTTCAACTATGGCTGAGCAGCTATGGTTTGACAGCCGTCCTCCTGACTACGATGAATAGCCGTCGTCTGTGAAAGTTGAACGGCCGTGGGTTGTTTAAGGTTGAACTGCCGTCGGCCAACAAAGGAACGGCAGGACGGCGGCGAAGTCTGGCGGACGAAGGGCGGTTGTAGGCCCCTTGGCAATGCGTTGGTCAGAGTTGAGCGGCTGTTCAGCTTACAACAGGGAACTTTCAGCACATGGCCAAGGCCCACTTTTGAGTATGGGCTTTGCACTCTCATGGGGGAATGGCCGTGCAGAAATTACCTGGCCAGAGATGGACAGCTCATGCTTAGCCGTACATGCGTGTGCTGCTTGGGGTGAACTTCCCAAGTGTTATAGTCCCACACAAGGGCCGGCGCCAGTCCGGGGAGTCGCTTGTACCTGTTTTACCGGGGGTGTCCGACGCCACCAAGGAACACGAATGGGCATGGTGCCTTCCACAGCCATGGTGGACGCTGAACTCGCCACCGCCTGTGGCAGGGCATGCCGCCAGACTCTTTCACCCCCAGCAATGGCGCAATGCGGCACGATTGACGGGGGTCCCGCCAGATGGCAGTGTCGAGCGACCCTCGCAATGGTAAAGGCAGATTTCCAGACGTGAATATCCCTCTCAAGGGTCCACACTCTACCAGGGACACCTGTACCCGTTAAAGAAACACATGGGTGCCCAGCAGGTCTCGTATTCAAACACAGTACATCCCGCGTACCGTGCAAATTCTGTACCTCTGAGCCATCGCTGCGGTGAAAAAGTTCCCGCGTTTTGTAGCCGCCCTTTTCCACAGGGGCGACTTCCCGTGCAAGCGGAGTGAACTTCCCAAGTGTTATAATCCCACACAAGGGCCGAGTGCCAGACCGGGGAGTCGCTTGTACGTGTTTTACCGGTAGGTGTCCGGTGCCACCAAGGCACGCGAATGCACATGGTGCTTCCACAGCCATGGTGGATACTCAGCTAACAAAAGCCTGTGGCAGGACATGCCGCCAGACTCTTTCACACCAGGCAATGGCGCAACGTGGCACGATGGCCGGGGGCCCCGTCAGATGGCAGGGTCAGGGGACTCTCGCAATGGTAACGGCAGGTTTCCAGACGTGAATTCCCCTCTTAAGGGTCCGCAATCGACCAGGGACACCTGTACCCGCTGAAGAAAGACATGGGTGCCCAGCAGTACTAGTATTCAAACCCAGTACATCCCGCATACGATTCAAATTCTGTACCTCTGAGCCATCGCTGGGGTTAAAAAGTTCCAGCGATTTTGTAGCCGCCCATTTTCATAGGGGCGACTTCCCGTGCAAGTGGGGTGAACTTCCCAAGTGTTATATTCCCACACAAGCGCCGAGCGCCAGTCCGGGGGGTCGCTTATACCTGTTATACCGGTAGGTATCCGGCGCCAACAAGGGCACACGAATGCTCACGGTGCCTTCCACAGCCATGGTGGATGCTCAGCTTTCAAAAGCCTGTGGCAGGACATGTCACCAGACTCTTTCACCCCCGGCAATGGCGCAACGCAGCACGATTGCCGGGGGCCCCGCCAGATGGCAGGGTCAGGGGACCGTCGCAATGGTAAAGGCAGATTGCCAGACGTGAATTCCCCTCTCAAGGGTCCGCACTCGACCAGGGAAACCTGTACTCGTTAAAGAAACACACGGGTGCCCAGCAGTACTGGCATTCAAACCCAGTACATCCCGCATACGATGCCAATTCTGTATCTCGGCGCCATCGCTGCGGTTAAAAAATTCCCGCATTTTTGTAGCCGCCCCTTTCTATAAGGGCGACTGCCGGTGCAAGATGAGGGAACTTCCCAAGTGTTATATTCCCACACAAGGGCCGAGCGCCAGTCCGGGGAATCGTTTCTACCTGTTATACGGGTAGGTGTCCGGCGCCACAAAGGCACACAAATGCACATGGTGCCTTCCACAACCATGGTGGATGCTGAGCTTACAAAAGCCTGTGGCAGGACATGCAGCCAGACTCTTTCACCCCCGGCAATGGCGCAACGCGGCACGATGGCCGGGGGCCACACCAGATGGCAGGGTCAGGGGACTCTCGCAATGGTAAAGGCAGATTTCCAGACGTGAATTCCCCTCTCAAGGGTCCGGACTCGAACAGGGACACCTGTACTCGTTAAAGAAACACGTGGGTGCCCAGCAGTACTGGTATTCAAACCCAGTACATCCCGCATACGATGCAAATTCTGTACCTCTGAGCCATCGCTGCCCTTAAAAAGTTCCCGCGTTTTTGTACCCGCCCCTTTCCATAGGGGCGATTGCCCACGCAAGCGGAGGGAACTTCCCAAGCGTTATAGTCCCAGACAATGGCCGAGCGCCAGCCCGGGGAGTCGCTTGTACCGGCTTTACCGGTAGGTGCCCTGTGCCACCAAGGCACACGAACGCGCATGTTGCTTTCCATAGCCATGGTGTACGCTGAACTCGCCACCGCCTGTGGCAGGGCATGCCGCCAGACTCTTTCACCCCCGGCAATGGCGCAACGCGGCACGGAGGCCGGGGCCCCGCCAGATGGCAGGGTCAGGGGACCCTCGCAATGGTAAAGGCAGATTTCCAGACGTGAATTCCCCTCTCAAGGGTCCGCACTCTACCAAGGACATACTGTACTCGTTAATGAAACACATGGGTGCAAAGCAGTACTTGTATTCAAACCCAGTACATCCCACATTCGAAGCAAGTACTGTACCTCTAAGCCATCGCTGCGGTTAAAAAGTTGCCGCGTTTTTGTAGCCGCCCTTTTTCATAGGGGCGACTTCCCGTTCAAGAGGAGTAAACTTCCCAAGTGTTTTAATCCCACACAAGGGCGAGCGCCAGTCCAGTGAGTCGCTTGTACCTGTTTTACCGGTAGGTGTCCGGCGCCACCAAGGTACACGAATGCACACGGTGCCTTCCACAGCCATGGTGGAGGCTCAGCTTACAAAAGCCTGTGGGAAGGCTTGCCGCCAGACTCTTTCACTCCCCGCAATGGCGCAACGCGGCACGATTGCCGGGGGTCCCGCCAGATGGCAGTGTCAGGGGACCCTCGCAATGGTAAAGGCAGATTTCCAGACGTGAATTCCCCTCTCAAGGGTCCACACCCTTCCAGGGACACCTGTATCCGTTAAAGAAACACATGGGTGCCCAGCAGTTCTGGTATTCAAACCCAGTACATCCCGCGTACGATGCAAATTTTGTACCTCTGAGCTATCGCTGCGGTTAAAAAGTTCCCACGTTTTTGTAGGCGCCCTTTTCCACAGGGGCGACTTCCCGTGCAAGCGGAGTGAACTTCCCAAGTGTTATAATCCCACACAAGGGCCGAGCGCCAGTCCGGGGAGTCGCTTGTACGTGTTTTACCGGTAGGTGTCCGGCGCCACCAAGGCACACGAATGCACATGTTGCCTTCCACAGCCATTCTGGACGCTTAACTCGCCACCGCCTGTGGTAGGTCATGGCTCCAACCTCTTTCACTCCCGGCAATGGTGCAGCGCAGCACGATGGCCGGGTGCCCCTCCAGGCGGCAGGGTCAGGGGACCCTCGCAATGGTAAAGGCAGATTTCCAGACGTGAATTCCCCTCTCAAAGGTCCGCAGTCGACCAGGGACACCTGTACCCGCTAAAGAAACACATGGGTGCCCAGCAGTACTGGCATTCAAACCGAGTACATCCCGCATACGATGCAAATTCTGTACCTCTGAGCCATCGCTGCGGTTAAAAAGTTCCCGCGTTTTTGTAGCCACGCTTTTCCATAGGAGCGACTTCCCGTGCAAGTGGAGTGAACTGCCCAAGTGTTATATTCCCACACAAGTGCCGAGCGCCAGTCCGGGGAGTCGCTTATACCTGTTATACCGGTAGGTGTCCGGCGCCAACAAAGGCACACGAATGCACACGGTGCCTTCCACAGCCATGGTGGATGCTGAGCTTACAAAAGCCTGTGGCAGGACATGCCGCCAGACTCTTTCACCCCCGGCAATGGCGCAACGCGGCACGATGGCCGGGGGCTCCGCCAGATCGCAGGGTCAGGGGACTCTCGCAATGGTAAAGGCAGATTTGCAGACGTAAATTCCCCTCTCAAGGGTCCGCACTCGACCAGGGACACCTGTACCCGCTAAAGAAACACATGGGTGCCCAGCAGTACTGGTATTCAAACCCAGTACAGTCCCGCATACGATGCAAATTCTGTACCTCTGAGCCATCGCTGCGCTTAAAAGGTTCCCGCATTTTTGTAGCCGCCCCTTTCCATAGGGGCGATTTCCCATGCAAGTGGAGTAAACTTCCCAAGTGTTATAGTCCCACACAATGGCCGAGCGCCAGGCCAGGGAGTCGCTTGTACGTGTTTTACTGGTAGGTGTCCGGCGCCACCAAGGCACACGAATGCACATGGTGCTTCCACATCCATGGTGGACGCTCAGCTAACAAAAGCCTGTGGCAGGACATGCCGTCAGACTCTTTCACCCCCGGCAATGGCGCAATGCGGCACGATTGCCGGGGGCCGCGCCAGATGGCATGGTCAGGGGACCCTCGCAATGCTAAAGGCAGATTTCCAGATGTGAATTCCCCTCTCAAGGGTCCGCACTCGACCAGGGATACCTGTACCCGTTGAAGAAACACATGGGTGTCCAGCATTACTGGCATTCAAACCCAGTACATCCCGCATACGATGCCAATTCTGTATCTCGGAGCCGTCGCTGCGGTTAAAAAATTCCCGCGTTTTTGTAGCCGCCCTTTTCTATAAGGGTGACTTACCGTGGAAGCGGAGGGAACTTCCCAAATGTTATATTCCCACACAAGGGCCGAGTGCCAGTCCGGGGAGTCGTTTGTACTTGTTTTACCGGAAAGTGTCAGGCGCCACCAAGGCACACGAATGCACATGGTGCTTCCAGACCCATGGTGGATGCTCAGCTAACAAAAGCCTGTGGCAGGACATGCCGCCAGACTCTTTCACCCCCGGCAATGGCGCAATGCGGCACGATTGCCGGGGTCCCCGCCAGATGGCATGGTCAGGGGACCCTCGCAAAGGTAAAGGCAGATTTCCAGACGTGAATTCCCCTCTCAAGGGTCCGCACTCGACCAGGGACACCTGTACCCGCTAAAGAAACATATGCGTGCGCAGCAGTACTGTCATTCAAACCCAGTATATCCCGCATACGACGCAAATTCTATACCTCTGAGGCATCGCTGCGGTTAAAACGTTCCCGCGTTTTTGTAGCCGCCCTTTTCCATAGGAGCGACTTCCCGTGCAAGTGGGGTGAACTTCCCAAGTGTTATATTCCCACACAAGGGCCGAGCGCCAGTCCGGGGAGTCGCTTATACCTGTTATACCGGTAGGTGTCCGGCGCCACCAAGGCACACGAATGCACATGGTGCCTTCCACAGCCATGGTGGATGCTCAGCTTACAAAAGCCTGTGGCAGGACATGCCACCAGACTCTTTCACCCCCGGCAATGGCGCGATGCGGCACGATGGCCGGGGGCCCCGCCAGATGGCAGGGTCAGGGGACTCTCGCAATGGTAAAGGCAGATTTCCAGACGTGAATTCCCCTCGCAAGGGTCCGCACTCGACCAGGGACACCTGTACCCGCTAAAGAAACACATGGGTGCCCAGCAGTACTGGTATTCAAACACAGTACATCCCGCATACGATGCAAATCCTGTACCTCTAGGCCATCGCTGCGCTTAAAAAGTTCCCGCGTTTTTGTAGCCACCCCTTTCCATACGGGCGATTTCCCGTGCAAGCGGAGTAAACTTCCCAAGTGTTATAGTCCCACACAATGGCCGAGCGCCAGGCCGGGGAGTCTCTTGTACCTGTTTTACCGGTAGGTGGCCGGCGCCACCAAGGCACACGATGCGCATGGTGCCTTCCACAACCATGGTGGACGCTCAACTCATCACCGCCTGTGGCAGGACATACCGCCAGACTCTTTCACCCCCGGCAATGGCGCAGGGCGGCACGATGGCCGGGGTTCCCGCCAGATGGCAGGGTCAGGGGACCCTCGCAATGGTAAAGGGAGATTTCCAGACATGAATTCCCCTCTCAAGGGTCCGCACTCGACCATGGAAACCTGTACCCGTTAAAGAAACACATGGGTGCCCAGCGGTACTGCCATTCAAACCCAGTACATCCCGCATACGATGCCAATTTTATATCTTGGAGCCATGGCTGCGTTTAAAAAGTTCCCGCGTTTTTGTAGCCGCCATTTACTATAAGGGCGACTTCCCGTGCAAGCGGAGGGAACTTCCCAAGTGTTATAATCCCACACATGGGCCGAGCGCCAGTCCGGGGTAGGTGTCCAGTGCCATCAAGGCACACGAATGCAGATGGTGCCTTCCACAGCCATGGCGGACGCTCAGCTCACAACAGCCTGTGGCAGGACATGCCTCCGGACTATTTCACCCCCGGCAATGGCGCAACCCGGCATGATGGCCGGGCGGAGCGGCTAAAAGGAGGAAAGAAATCCTTGGGTCCCGTGATCAAATCGTGACGTCACTTGTCTTGTTTTTGAGCGCCTAGGGGCAACGCCGAAGGAGGCGCACCATTTTCCTGGGTCCCTCGAGTGAACAATTTGCGCTGTCACTACCCAGCGTGTGTTTGTGTTGATTGCTACCAAATGAAGCTGCAGATGCGTGAATATACCGTGAATGCTAGTATTGGTGCGATCTCCCTATCCGACATACCTACTGCGACATTTCAAGAGAGATTTGCAGCCTCAGCTCAGCGTAGATCAGCCATGCCGGTCTCCGGCATTTGCCGTCACAGACACGGAAGAGCGGAAAAGAGGGCATCTATGGGCTCCTTTTCCCAGCAAGGTCAGTAACATCGTTATTTTATGTTTGTTGTAGTTTTTGTGTTTATACCACCGTACTACGTACCCTAAAGCTGCGTGAATTCTTGCTTACGTGGCCGCCTAGCTCGGCCTCCTAGCTGTCATTCTCATTTCCGATCGTATTGTGATGTTAACGATTTTTGTATAATCTTCAATCAAATTTAGCGTGCGCTGCATACTTGGGTGAGGAACAGACACAGTGGAAAACGACAAACCAGACGTTGGCGCGCAAACCAATACTTGCTTCGGTGTATCCAACGTACGTGTGGTTTCTTTTCCCACTCCCTGTTTCTCGCCCAAGTATGCAGCGCACGCTAAATTCAAATTACGATGCTATGTCCTTACAAACTCCGGCCGCAGTTTCAAGCGTATCGTTGTTTCTTTTCTGTAGGAGCCCATCACATTGCTCAAGTTTGATCGAACCGGTGGCGTGTACTCCCCGAAGCGCTGTCCTGGATGCTTGAAGTGCAGTGCCTCGATCGTAAGTATGCATGTGTTTGATAGCGTTAATCTCGCGAGTAGCACGCATCAGAGTTCTCGCTCTTCGGGCAGTTAAGTTGCGTTGCGGGAGAGGAATTGGAAACGTCGCTTCTGTACAGAGAACGTAAGAATATCGCGGCCAAAAAAAAAAGCGTGAAACCGTGAGCCAAAAACGACGGGAGAGGGAGAGAGAAAGGATAGACCAAATGACGGCGGCAGAATCAGATCAACCGAATGGCTGTGAAGGTTACGCGGCATTTCGGGCCCTTTATGAGGAGGCACCAAGAGCAAACTGTCAGTAAAGTGTAAACACGAAGGTGAATGGAAGAAGCTGCGTATGGGACAAATAGTATGTGGCAGGCCATAAAGCAATTGAAAATTTGAAAGCGCATTAATAACGTGTACAGGCAGGAGGGACACACACAAGCACTTACTGCTACTGCCGTTTTGTTGAAAAACATGAAATGTATTCACGAAAGAAATAATAGATTGAAGAAATATGGGGCCGATTAGCGCGTGCTCCTGCCCGTGTAGAGTAATAGACGATTTGCTGACACACTTGCTGCTATGTTCATCGATAAAGAAGGCCTGAACCCGTTCCCTAACAATCTGATCATTACACCTGTGCAACATCACAGTCTCATCAAACAAAGGGCGACACCCACACTTTTTATAATTCGCAGGAAGATTTGCACCTGTTGAATTTGTGATCGTAAACAAATGCTCTCTGAGATGGACACTTAGACAGCGTCCTGTCTGGCCCATATACATGGACTTACATGACAACGGAATACTGCAAATCATGCCAATCGCACAATGAACTAAAGGCTGCGCATGGTTAACACCGCACTCATTTCTTCCTTTCCTTGGATGATCCTTGTTATTAACAATGCAGCAGAGATTTCTCACTTTCGCTTTTGCAGAAAACAACACACAGTACCATGTGCCGAGTGTTCTTTTTCTTGTAGTGGGTTTTCCTGTGTGGTCTTTTTCCACGTCGCTATCTTTTAAGCATTTTGTTTTTCAAAGATGTATTATTAGCTTACCCAACTTTCAGTTGTTTTGACTCAGCATTTAATCCTGTTCCTGCAGCATCTGCATAAGAGGGCTTCCAGTGGAAAAAAAAGTGCTTGGACCTGGGCCCTACGATGTTGGTGCAGGGCCTGGAGGGCAAGCCTTGGTTTACATCCTTCCTGGGTACCCATGGAAAGCAGGTGAATGCCTCCAGAAGTGGCTGTTTTTGCGGTACACTCGAAATTAGCAGCAGGCAGACTGCGTGTGCTCGCAGACCACCCTGGTAGTATGACAACCAAATATGTAGCTGTGGTCTAGTTACTGAGGGGAAGACTTAATAATAAAAAATCAACTGTCCATCTGCTGAAACGACAAAAAGGGGGGACGTGAAGGGTTGCAAAATCAAGTCCAACACCAAATTAACCAGCCCAGTACTGAGCACCTGTTCCTTATCACGAGGGTCTGCTGCACTGCAGTTGTGCTCTCTAGAGCTTTACTGATTCAGGCAATCCATGACCTTCCGTAGTGTGCAACCATTGTCGTTAGATAGAGGTGTGCATTTTCGGTGTAATTTTTCACGTACATGCAAATCCAAATTGCTTCGACTGTGCTATATTGGCGCAATGGGATAGACGTCAGCTTCATAACATGAGGGACCCAGGTTCAGTTGAGATCGCGGGAAGCGTTTTAATGTTTTTTAACTTCACCCATGATCGTCATCATCAGAAACATTTGGCTTTCCTGCATTTTGGGTGGACTACAGACACATCAGGGAGAGGCTGGAAACTTCACTATAGTAAATGAAACTGTTCCAAGTACAGTATGTGCATGAAGCTTTAAGCATTGTACATGAGCCAAGACAGTGAGGAGTGGTTATAGGTTAAATGCTTGTCAAGAAAGATCACAAAAAGTGCAATGTGAATCACTGAGCTTGCAAACTTGTCGAACCTAAACTTGACACTTTATTGTACGAGTCTTTCATGCTCAGCTGAGGAATAGTGAACAGATGGGGGCAACAACTAGCAGAAAGGGCCATTAGCATGCAGTTCATGTGTCTATGTAAATATTATAAAAAAGTACTGGTATAAAATTTTCGTGTTACATTTTTTCCATTGCTGTGGGTGCCTACTAGCCCAGGAATCATATAATGGAACATTAGATAGCCGACCTCGGGGTAAATAATTAGTTAGAGCTTTGTTTATTCGTGCCAGTTTCGGCTTGGACAAAACGAACACCAAGGCGGCCGCCATGAGAGAATGGTACTCTTGATGTCGCTGTTGTCATTGCATCATGGTCAGACTGAATGCGCGCCCTATAGTGGCCCAAGCTAGCCGTGGCCACACGCGTCTGAGCCGCACGATATCAGTCTCAAAACTGTGACATGATTCACAAGGCAGTGCAGAGTGCACCATCAGCAGCCAGTGTGTTGGCTAAGTCACTGGAGCCCTAATGTCGGCAGTTTAGGGCGAACTGCATGGCGAGGCACTCCACGTATCTTGCTTATGCCAGTATCGAAAGGGTATTCACTCGGAGCTTTCTTGTGCATGAAAATATTAAAATTGATTTAAAATATGTTATACTGAATGGTTGCTACTAAAATCTGCAGCTACAAAGGAAACGTTTTGCATAGTTATCTCAGCTTTTATATTTCAAGTACTCCTTTAAGTAGAGCCTAATCATGGTATGAACGTTTAATAGCGGTGCTACTCCTTTAATGTATTTTTTACTTGTTTTAAGCTGACTTGTTTTTAGTTTGGAGTGAAGAGAGACCGCAACATTCTGGCTGCCCAGCTGCCCATTTCTGGCCATCAGTATTTCTGAGTTCTTCAAAACAGTTTTTGCTCGGCACTTCTGAGAAATTTCGAGGACACATAACTGAACTTATTCGGTATAATGCATTAAAGTGCAAAAGTGAAGCAATCTTCACCCTTGCACTAACCTGGCAGACCATCATCCTTACATCAGAAAAAGGTTCTGCTTTGCCGAATCTTTGCCACTTCGGACTACTATAGAACTTGCTGCCCACATAGGGGTGCTCTCCAGCTGAATCAGCCTTAGGTTCACAGGAGTGAGAGTAGGAACTTTAAAATAGAGTTAGAAAGAAGCACAATGCAATGGGGCTCTTCGATTTACACTCTCGGACTCACTGGGGGTAGTTCGAGGACTCCCCAAAGCCATAGGGATACATGGGAAAATCGAATACCGGACTGCTTCTCGGGGTGCCCGCAGTGAGTCCGAGACTGTAAATCAAAGAGCCCCAATAGCTTTCTTTTTTGTAACATATTAACAGGTCGACCAACCTCATGGCAACTGTAGGATGTGACTTGTTTGTAGAAGGGCAAAAATCAAAACATCCCCCTCGCGAGGGGCCCGATCAAATGCAGAGCATTTCCGCGGGGGGCGTGCCTGCAAGTCTTTATGGATTACGTATTGGTTGTTGTTGTTGTAATTGTTGTCTTCCAGCGTAGACATTGTCGATGAAGTCGATGGTGAAACGTGCCGTGAACCCCCTGCCGCGGCTATTACGCAACGTGGAGAGGCTACGACGCAACGTGGCGCGGCTATGACGCAACACAATCCAATCCAATCCAAGCCAAGCCAAGCCAAGCCAAGCCAAGCCAATCGAATCCAATCCAATGCCCTTCGCGAGAGAGTGTTATAGCGCCGAAATCGCGCCACCACATGAACGCGAACCGAACGCGGCGACAGAGGGTGTTGCGAGCGGAGAGAAGGCGAGGAGGACGCGGGGGAGAGGGCGCACCTGTGGCCGACGGTTGAATCAGTCAAGGATATAAGGCGCGTGCGTAACTTTCCATTCTGTGTCGGCTCCGTGGAGCAGTCGGTAAAGTGCCGTGCACCTTGCGTTCCGCCCGCAGAGTCGTGGGATCGAAACCTGGCGCCGGAAGGTATTATTTCTTTATAGTGTAGGGTGCGGACTACGTAGTGATGTGGACTACGGACGCCAACGCGGGTGACATCGTGAGTTACTAAAATGCTCTGCATTTAAAATCACAAAATTAGAGGTGATCAAGTCAGTCATCGTTGCACGACAGCTTCTGCGACACCTAAGTTAAGCTGCCTGCAATTTACGGGCAAATAAAATTGTTTTCAAGATGTTTACAGTTTTATTGCCTGGTTCAAAGAAACTGCTATACAAAATTTTGAGGAAAGCTGGAGTTGGCCATGTTTTTATTTGTATTAGGAAATGTGTGAAAATGTGCCATTTTATTATTTATTTTATAAAGTTTTTGATTGCTACAGGAACGTTTATTTGTAGATGTAGATCCATGTATTGGGTGTCCTATGTTTATTTATTCAAGATATTCTTATGGCCCCACGGGCAATAATTGGGGGTGTGGTACCTGAGCAGATTAAACGAAGAATAATAACATAAGAGAATTCTGCCACGTGCGTAGAAGAAAACATAAAGGAAAAAAATACAGCAGAAACGTCAGTGTCCACACGCATGTACTGTGTCTAAGCTGTTTGTTCATTTGATTTTTGAATGGGAGGCTCCTAAGGAAATATATGCAGTGCTTGACCAGTTTTCAAAATGCTATTTCTCTTTCACTTTTCAGTGACAGAGGTCTCATCAAGCATCTGGATATACCTACAACATTTGTGCTGGGCACCTCTGATATCTCTCGTCTTCTATGGCCTTGAAACTGGGAATAAATAAAACTAAAAACTGTCTCCTTCATTTGGTATATTCCTTTTACATAGTGCAGGGACGTCTAAATATTATGGAGGGCAATACACAAGCACTTCCACGTCATCGTCCCCTGGTCATTTATCTGGTATTTATGCTGCAGTTTAAATGAACTGCCTGGTAGCCAACATTCACAACCATTTCAAGTTGTACCTCTCAAGCTTAAAGTTATACGTCATTTCTCCGAGGAACATGGTACAGGTTTTCACAAGAAGACATTATAAAGATTGAGATGCTACACTGCAGGTTCATTTACAACAGCAGGTTCTAAATATTTTGCATGTTTTAATTCTGGCCTTCACATCTGTTCTTGAAGCCAGTAAGTTGGAAGCAATCTAATGCGTGCTTTACATCGGTTCCTAAAAGGGCTAGTGTCATAGCAATCAAGCATCCTGCAATAACACAAATTTGTTTAGACTAGAGCCACTAAATAAGCTACGCTACCATCTATCGCCAATAAATGTGCATTTTGGAATGACCACATCTGAAAACTGACTTGAAGGGGCAATCCTACGTTTCTTTTTAGTTGAAAAGTGGCACACTGCACAAGTAAAACTGCTGTTGCGATAACTGTTCTCCCGGGTACACGCGCGCTTGTAGGAAATCTCACAGCCGTGAACGGAATTTCTCTTTGATTTTCTCATCGTTCTTAAAGAAGCAGAAACATAAACGCAGAGGTAATTAAGTGTCGGAGAAATAATGAAGAAGACGTCCTCCAAGACTAATGATTGGTTGGTGCGGGGCAGCAGTAATACTAGGGCCACAGAGAGGAGAAAGAAATGTTGATAGTTTATAAGAATAAAGGAACCAGCGCAGGACAAACTCGGGGCGACACCAAGGACATGGTCAGGCAGGCACGCTCCGCATTTAAAAAAATCGTTCAGCAATACACCCGTAAAACTTGAAGTAATTACAAAAGGAAGCGTCAGTTCCAGCCGTTCCTTGCGTCGTCTGCTGCTTGACACCGGCCATCGCCTCCTCTTTTTAGAGGAGGCGATGCGCTGTCACTCGGCTTCTTACAGGGAATTCCCTAGGAGGCTACTCGTGAGGCCACATCAAGCCTGCTCGCTGCAACAACAAATTCCCTAAATGTCTCTAACTTTTGTCCCCAACTGACAGTGGTTTCAGGAGCCAATCAAAACGTGGAATTATTTCCTCCTTTTAGCCGCATGCTGCGATGGCCGGGAGCCCCACCAAACGGACATCGGTCAGGGGGCTCTCGCAAGGATAAATTCGCCCACCAAGTCCGAAGTACTACCGGGCATCTATAATAGCCTCATGAACGAAATTTTCATAAGCGCCCTTAACGTGAAGGAAGAGGGCTGCGGATAGGCGTTTGAGACTTTTTTCTTGCTGTGCAAACTTTACCAGGTCCAGCACACTTGTTTATGAATGAACGCCCACGTCAGAAACCGGCCATAATTTCTGAATGTCTATTGTTGTATTCAAGGTGACACTGCAGCCGCGTGAGTATCATTCTTTCCATGATCTTTCAAAGGCAGCATGCCCACGCAATTGGACGGTATGATGGGTAAAATGTTCCAAACGAATAGTGAGTACGTTGATAAAGCAATGCGAAAGGCCGTAACCCCAAATATTAATAGCGAATTGGCCCCAATTTATCTGCGCTGAAAACCCTCAAAATAAATGTTGCCTGGAAAGCCTGAATATGCCATTTTGCTCAGAAGGGTAAGCTTAACTAAATACATAGAATAGAGGCGGCTGTCACCTGTTATTCATCAGATGTTTGGGCATATGGCATTCCTCAAAAACACTATTCGGCACACTCAGTAAAAGTAGCATTTGCTATTGTTTGCGTGAATTGATTTATTTAAACCATCTGTCACAAAGGATTAGTTAAAAGAAGGTCTATAAGCTCAAATTTAAATTACAGACCCTACTTTAGTATTAAATATACGCTCTTAATGAGCACTCTGAAGTTTTTATATGCAGACAGACTCTCAGGTCCAGGTGTTGTAATATGTAAAACACATAGGTGCTTTAAAATCCGGCTGACAGTTTCATCCGCATAAGGCTTTTTTTTCCAATAAAATTGGTTTCTCTACTTACGTGAGGAAGGTGGTTAATATATATAGCAAAAAAGTGCACGCCTCAAATGAGTAAGTAAAATCGCTAGAATTTTATTTTGCATCATTTCCATAATTTGCGTAATTGTATTTCACTCTTAGCAATAAATTTATTGCCCCGAAAATAAAATTTCACCATACAATGCAAACAAAAAACTGAATAAAAATTATTGAAACAGCCTGCACTTGTCACTTTGTAAACTTCCATTCGAAATATTGTCCTTTGCACCTTACGTTTGTAGATCCAAGTTATGCTGAACAAGGAGACGGTAGCATCACCAACTGTTTCCAATCCAAAAAAGTGAGGCCCAGAAGCCGTTTCTGCCGACGAACATCACTCCTCTGTCACCGCATTCAACGCTCATTTCAGCTACAGAAATACCTCCCTGTAAATATAAACCCGGTCCAAAAACATTACGTACTATTTGCAAGATTGCGTTGACACGCGTCAGCTCGGCCAGGCATTCACACCACGTAAACCCTGTACGTTTGATCACCGTGCCACGACATTTTTGAAATTACTCACGAAATTGCTGCATCTACTAGAAATCGTGCACATTGCCACACAATCATTCCGATTTCGCAGATTATGAATTTTCGAGAAAGTACAATATATTCGAGCTTGAATGGGTTTTTTTAGAGAAATTTATTCTTAAATGTTACCAGAAAATAATAAGAATTGCTGGAAAACTATGCTTGCTGAACAGTTTTTGTTTGTTTTTCCCGTCACTTAGCCGCTCATGGTTGCGATCAACTGCTTCAACTGGAGAGCACATTTGTTCTTTTTGATTTTAGGCACCGCGCAGCTCTGTGTTTTCTTGGGGAAAGAGTGTAGCTTGCCCGTGAGTTTGGTAAATGGCCGTGATAACTTGGATGGTGTTGTCAAACGTAATAAATGTATGCAGGACGAACGGCACCTGCTAATATATGCATGAGCAGAAAACGCGGCAAAGCACGATTCTTCCACCCTCTATATTTTCTCTCGCGGTGTTGGGCAAACTCTAAGTAAATTTTTTCTATGCATAATTGCGGAACAGTATTTTGCCCAGTATGGAGACCATTTGATATGAGCTGAACGTACTGTGGTTTGGTGTGCTAACGTAACATCAAACACGATTTGTAAGAATCGAACATACAGAGAGCGCTTGCGTTTGTTGTTTTTATAGCCCCGCCTTCTTGCTGTTTTAAAGCATGTACATGTCTCCGGGCGTACATTTTGTAAGGTACCAGCGCCGTGAGCCTTCCCTGACTGCATGACATCTGCGAGGCGCGCTGGGGGCACGCACCCAACTTATCCGGCATATCACCAAGCAAGTCTATTTCAATCGAGAGGCTGATTGCATGGTCTTTTCTGGCAATTTAGTCTCCTGCAGAATCACCTGAAAAAACTGAGAACGCCGAGGGAAGACATAATTAACAGTGCTAATCATGACCGGACTAGAAAATAGTTTAGCCGTAGAGTTTGGATTCAC
Source organism: Haemaphysalis longicornis (assembly GCF_048455015.1). Lineage (NCBI taxonomy): Eukaryota > Metazoa > Arthropoda > Arachnida > Ixodida > Ixodidae > Haemaphysalis > Haemaphysalis longicornis. The sequence continues at coordinate 188,284,817 of NW_027526422.1, forward strand.
GTTTTTGGATCATTCCAATAATTTTGACTTTTGACAGGAGCACGTTGAGCAGGTCATGAGGTTAAGCAAGTAAGGCGAATAATAAGCACCCAGGGGAGCATTTTTCTACATGTAAGACTTTGCTCTTATTCGGTTTAAAAACACGAGAGCTCGCTGGAATGCTAGAGTCATTTGGGATATGCGGTTTTGGCGGTGTCCACAATTGTCCGGCGGGCATAACGTGCAAAGGTTTTTTTCTACACACTCGCATACAACATCCTGATTAAGCGAGTTTATTATTTCTCGATAAGGTGAACAGACTGTTCAGGGGTGGGATGAAAAAATGCAGAAGGTGAAGACTAGCGGAAACATAAAATATTCGATATCTTATTCATAACCACCAGGAGAGTGTTGCTAGAATTATAGGTGATGAGGGACTGACAGAAGAGGCCCTGACATGCTTTCAACGCAATGACCGCAAAACTAACCCTGTGACATACAACCTCACCGACGTCATTGCGCATCTGTTCTGACGCCCCACTGAAACACTTTGCTCTGTCCGTCATGGTGAATTAAGAAACGAACGTTTTTGAGCAAAGGTCAAACATCAATAGGCAGTATTATACCATGTCAACCTGGTAAAATTCTACAGGAGCACCCTAAGACCGTTACTTCGCTGCTACGGCACCGTTTGCCATCCCGGCCCTTTTGCAGGTTGTACCACACTGTAAACGCAAACTAGCCGGAAATGGAGTTTTAATCAAGTAATGTGCCCTGAAAAGTACTTATAGCAAAAAATGTACTCCCTAGGCATGGTCTAAACAAGTGGACGAACCTCCATGGTAGTACCGCTGCCCATCCGTGTAGCAAAAGGGAGGATTTAGAACGACATAACACCATTTGTGGGATGGCGTTCGGTCCCTTGTAAACAACCACGTCCACAATAAACTCCCCATCTGGGGTAATCATCTCAAGCGGGCGGTCGCCATGTTAGTCTTGTGTTGTTTCCGTGTGTCAGCACTTCAACCGTGGACTAATGCTAATTAGAACGAGAAAGCAGGACGTGACAGTTGCATGCAGCTACAAAACCTATACCGTACGTATACCCGTATAGATGCTTCAGCCAGCGCGATCACAAGCAGACAGCGCGGCCGTGTTGTTTCAATCTGTTTATTTTGACGGTAGGTGTTGTCAAACTGTGCTGCTAACAAAGAGACAGTTCTCGCCGTTGCAAACAATTGCAATGTTCATCTGCTTCGCTTGCTTGCGCATAAATAGACAATTTAAATTCTCGTGCCAGCGCGCCAACGCACCCGACTGCAGCGACTCAACTTGCCCTGGCGGCACGACTTGCTGCCCGGATGTAAACAGCCTCCGTGCTTATCAATGCAGCGCGGCCGGTGACTTGGTGCGGCCGGAGCTTCAAGCGCCTCGCCTTGGGCCATCATTTTTTCTTATTTGATGACTAGTAGTGCCATTTGGTGGAAAGATTTTTATGTGTCCCTGTCACACGACGAACGGCCGCTAACAACATTTGGATACGGCGACAGCTGTGGACAGCTCGCTGGTAAGCGCTCTTTCATCAGTCGATGCGTTTGTCAAACGTTTAGATAGGGTTAACTGCGAAGTACCCGTGCCGCACACAGCACGTACACGCACGGGCAAAGAAAAAAGCGCACACTCGTTTTATTGATACTTGTTTGTGGCTTTTGGGGTATGCATTCGCATTCTTTTGTAGGCCGGTTTGTAGCAGGGCATTCGATATGAAATCGTTTGTCGCGCGCGGCGTCGTTTCAAAGCAACGTGACGGTTACTCAGGTAGACGAATCGCCTCCTACAGCGGTGCATCGTCTGGCCCGGTCGGTGAATATTGTGGGACTTGCAAAGAAAAAAGCGCACACTCGTTTTATTGTACTTGTTTGTGGCTTTTGGGGTATGCATTCGCATTCTTTTGTAGGCCGGTTTGTAACAGGGCATTCGATATGAAATCGTTTGTCGCGCGCGGCGTCGTTTCAAAGCAACGTGACGGTTACTCAGGTAGCCGAATCGCCTCCGACAGCGGTGCATCGTCGGGCCCGGTCGGTGAATATTGTGGGACTCTGTCTCTCATATGCATCGAACTGCTCGTGTTCTTTTTAGTTAACTGCTCTACTTTGTAATATCTATTTGTTAACGCTCCTGATGGCTTGCCTGTCCAAATATAAGTCTTTGTGTTGTTTTCTTTCAAGGCTCTGACTCATTCTTAGCGCTCTGGTCGGCGAGAGCCGCAGATCAGACGGCCACCCCCTTCGAAAACTGTGCCCTGTAGATTCGGTGGGGTTGTTTGCTCGCTTGAGTCGACTCTTCACATCTAACAGCGTACCCTATTAAGGAAACGGTGACATGCGTAAAAGATGCTATGAGCCTATCGAACGATTAAATGCATATAGTGTGGACCACGACGGCGACGTGGTTCGAAACCGAAATGTTTTTATTCCCTTTCGGATGATAATGAGGGTTCTGTATACAATCGGGGCCCGTCAGTCGCCAGCTAAGGCCACGTAATTAAAAACACAAATTCATGCCCTTATGGAAGAGAACAGAGTTTGCCGTAGCATGACACAAGTCTGCGGGTATAAAAAAGGATATCATTTTTTTACAAGAACAATGCACACACTCTTCTTTTGTTGGTAATAAATTTGTCATAATCAATAGTAAGACCATACACAAAAATTACTCGATTCATCTGACACCCGATTTTGACACGGGGCTTGCAGCTCCAAAAAGTGCACTGTTGTTTTACGTGACGGAAACTTCTACAATCACGGTAAATTAACTAAGGCAGGTGTGTGTGGAATGCAGCGTTGGTAAGTTTGCGAGAATAGCGTTTCCATTTCAGCTGTTTTTTTTGTTGCCATGCAATCACAAGTAATTTGGTGCCATGAACGAGGTTTACGTTAGCTAACAAGGCTGTAGTAACGGTTGCGGCTACAAATGACCTTATGCACCAATCACGCTTGTCAGCTCGGTGACACAGAATATTAAGGTGTCAGAATACGGATGACTGAGTTGCCTAGTTTATTACTACTGTAAAAAAAGAAAGTGTTTTCTGACCCAGTGAAGGACTTTCCTGTATGACTAGCTGTGTTATGACAAATGACCATACTTGATGAGACAAGCCGTAACAAATTAGCTTTGGATGTAACACCAGGAGGGAAATAGGTTGAGGTATCTGCAAGTATAACTGAAACAGTGGGTGCCTGTCCGGCATGAATTCATTATTTGCTGACACGATTTTCTTCTGCAGATCCTGATACATGATCGAGTTGAATGACTTCATAGATCTTAAGGCAGGATAGGCTGTGCTGTACAAGGCAAGGCTGCATTCGGAAACCAAGTTGGCCCCTCCAGCAGAAGTGAGTATTGCCACGGCTTGCAACAGCCGTCCAGCTCGCTATGAAAGTGAGCCACCATGGTAGGGGAGAGGCAGTGTAAGGGTTTGCATCTTTAACTGTGTGCCCACTCACTTGAATAGATGCAAGCTGGCATCTTAAAGCAAGAAACAGCAGTTAACAAAATCATGCAATACCAAAGTGTTTTTCAGTCAAAAACAAAAACTAATCTATCAACCTACAGAGACTTGCATTTTATCTTCACTGTCATTTAAAGTTGTGCTCGAGTATATTGTGCGGAAGTAATATCTTTTTTATTGCTGCAAAAGCCACGACGGTTAATGTACTGGCACTTGGTTTTATGAAGCCTTTGCATTCCAAATTTAGGTACTGGAATTCGCAGGGAACCTGGCCTTACAATTTTATTACTGTACCGAATTAAGTTCATTTAACCATAGTGTCTGTTTTGAATTTTACGTGTGGGGCATTTTTTTTCTTTTTTGCTTTTTCGGGCAGATGTTCCTCTGACTCCCTGCCTGCATTCAGTGAACGGGGAAGTTAGCCTCCACATCGATGGCCAGCGTGTCTTGACTGCATCATCTTTACTGGGAGGACTTTGTAGTCTGTTTGCATCGTTCTGGATTTTCAACATTCAATATCCCAAGAAGGCACACAGAGCTCTAACGTTTGTGGAACATGGCTTTTTGGACCTTGCCTGCGCCAAACTACGTGTGAAGGATTTAGAACTAATTAACTTTTATCGCATCAATATCGCTCACTAATATTTGTTTTCAATCCTGTAATCATTGGATAGTAGTCAAAAAGAATTCCGTATTATATTTCTGACTTTTTCTTTTTTCTTTTTTTTTACTGAAAACGGGATATTTGATGGGCCGCTCTGTATGCTCATAATACAGCTATGTTTCAGTGAAGCAATAATATTAACAAACTAATTTAACTTGAAACAATTATCTAAATAATATTGGCAACTGGTGCGAAATGAATCAACTAAAAATTATCCGAAAAACACGAATTTCATGGCTTTTTGTTCTCACTCTGAAGAAGCTGTCGCGATACCACCCATTCTGTTCTATATCATTGCAATTAACCCGTCAGACTCGGTCACTTTTCTTGGCGCATTTGTGTCTTTATCAAAACGCACTGGTATTTTCCGCAGCATATTTTTCGTTCTTTATATTACTCATTTATCCATAGCCATCTCACTGCAGTCTGTCTCATACATCATTTATCTCTTGTGCCTTTACCACCTACAAAATGCTTGTTACCTTTCAATATCAAATCGTTGCACAACTCTCGCTTATTTCACGACAAATTGAAAAATTGTTTTTTTGTTGTAAACCACTGCAACCATTTTTTCTTCACTTTGTGTACTTAGTACTGATGTGTACTGATAAGTTCTGATAAATACTGACGGGTTCTCGATCCTCTAGTATTATATAATGATTTCATTTACCATGCGGTTGTGTTTGTGCCTATCTGTTTTTCAAGTATTTCCAGTTCTTGTATTATTATTGTTTCTACAATTTGTTCAACTAGCAGACAGCTCTCGCTCATTTCACCACCTACTGAATTTTTTTTTGTTGTTGTAAACCACTGCAGCCATTTTTTTCACTGTGTACTGAGCGCTGATGCGTACTGATAAGTTCTGATAAGTACTGACGCGTTCTCGATCCTCTAGTATTCTATAATGATTTCACTTACCATGCGGTTGTGTTTGTGCCTATCTTTGTTTTTCGCGTATTTCCAGTTCTTGTAGTAATATTGTTTCTATGTTTTGTTCAACTAGCATCGTATTGCTGTCTTCAATTCCTAACTGGCGTGTTATTTAGCAATGTACCATTTGTGATTTCTAATATGAGGTCGCCATAAGTATTTATTTCGGAACCTCCTTGTGTACACCATGTACCATGTAAACTTGTCTGCGATAGTTCGTTTGAAATAAACCTGAAATCGAGAAAAACCGTGTCAAATCAGTAATCCCGCAGGGAACTAGAAATTCTCCCTTGTGGCCTTGAAAACCTCTTTCGGAAGGCCTACAAAACTCCCCAAGCTTTCGTCAAACTCCATTCAAAAGAAGTAAATGCTTCCCTTGAACCTCCTAAAAACGCCCCTAAACTAACATAAGTACTTCCAAAGGGAGCCATAATAGGCTCCTATTCAACCGCCTAAAAATTCCAAAAACATCACTTAAAAACGCCCTTTAGGAAGTAAAGAATACTCCATTTTGACCTCCTTAAATTCTCCCGAACACTTCTTAACACTCCCTAAATACTTCCTTTCTATAACCTAAAAACTCCCTGTTTTGAGGAGGTAAACAAAACCTCCCTGTTCCATGTAGTAAAAAAACTCCTACAAGGAGGACCACTAGAGGACAGGCAAAAAAGAACCTCTATGGAGTATATGGGAGGAAAAAAAGTTTAGAGTGCAAGGAGGCCAGTCGTTTATCCGCTTGCTGATAAGTCACAAGTCAGAATACTGTGCAGCCTCCACACCGTTGAGAAGTGCCGCGTGGCGACGTTCCTATAACGGAGCAGAAGCCAGCCACCTCAACCGGTCGCAGCTACTGAGCTTGAATGCTTCTACGTCCCTGCACACCGCCGATTTCCCGAAAAGCGTGTGAGTGACACCGGCCGCCGATTGCCCGAAAAGCGTGTGAGCGACACCTGCAGGTACAGGTATAACTCTTCCAAATCCACAGCGGCCTTCTCCCAGTTCAAGTCGTCCCATGCGTAGGGATCCATTGATCATCGCAGAAATGGTGATACACGGCCATGAATGTTCCCGCAGACCCTCTTGAGGGAACTTAATACAACAGCTTCTGGAGGTTGTGGTATGTTGGTGAAATAACGAAAACCATTCAACGACATAACAGGGCTCTTACGTTTCATACAAACACGACAATTCTCCCCACCCCTGAAAGCACATGTGACATACCAAAGTTAAACCTGCATTAGACGATGACACGCAGCAATGCCATTCACAACCAAGCCATCATGGTAAAAAGCCACAACGGACATAATACCCAATACAACAACGTCCGTCACAGGGAAACACCCAAACGACTGTTACGTACTGACACTAGAAGACACCGTAGCCGACTGTTCGGCGATAAATAAATTATTCGAATGTCACCTGAACAAAAGTGAGGCAAATTAGAACGGTCCCCATATTTTCACCGCATAAGGCCGTGTCGTCACCGCAAGTTGCATATCGCGATATGCCATACGGGGCACTACGTATCTTTCGGCTGTGGTCATACTATCGAGGGCTCCTCTTTAGTACAGGTGGACAAATATTCAAAAATTTCGAATATTACTCGAATATTAAAGATGTCACATTCGTATTCGCTTCGAAAACTATATATTCAAAACATTTCGAATGTTCGAAACTTTCGAATAATCGGCTATTATCGAATATTTGGGTTGATAGTTTAAGAGTAAGGGGGGGGGGCAGCATTCAACTTTGGAAAAATCACCGAAACATGCTTTTTTTGAAAGCCACATATTCGGCTTCTATGTTTTCCATTCTTTGCGTTTGCAAAGTTTTTCCACTGAAAGACGTTGCAAGGTAGCATAAAAAATATTTTTGCCAGCAGCGGTGACCAAATATCCGCGCAAAAGGGCGAAAAAACGGCAATTGTCCGAGCGCTTTATGTCCGCAACAGTGCCACCACGCGCGGCCATTTTGGTACCATTGGATGGCCCGAGCAATCCTCTTTCCGGTCCTGCCTGTGCCTTCTATATTCGTTCATTCACAAACGCACGAACGGCAGAAAAAGAAAGATGTACAAACGAGACGAGAAATGGATGATGGAGCGCGGGTGGCCTTCCGGTCGGCGTGAATTGAAACGGTCCCCTGATAGGTGTCGCTGCGGCAATGCAAAATGGCGGCCGCCTGAACACCGTAGTGGGCGTTTCTGAGTTCATTTGTGCTGGTTCAGTCGGCCAACTTTCTTTTCAGAGTTTTTATCTGCTGTGGTAATGAACACGGGCATTATCGGGGAATGGCTGAGATCACAAGCCAGGTTAGGGGAAGCTGCGTGGCTCGAAAGGCACAGGTCATCGAACGCTTCTTGGTGTTCGTGAACTAACCCCGGCGAGTAAAGGCGATGTGCGCGCTTGTGATAGCGGTTCACGATGTGAACTTTTCGTCTGATCTGTGATCTGCGACGCTTACACCCTTTGGTATTGCTAAGCTTGACAGTAGGCTTGATAGCCTTGGAAATGAAATGGCCGATGCGTCAGAAGTTACGGTATGTGGTAGGTAAACTTTTGGCAATAAACCCCTTCACATAACCTGCTGGTCCTGGCAAGGTTATAAAGCATAAAAAAAATACTAAACCAAGTTTTATAATTTCAGGAAAAAAAGATTACTTCACTTGTTGCCATGGTCAGAACACTGCCGAGGAAAGTTTTCCCGTGCAATACTGGAAACCAGCTAACGTACTTGGCGATTAACGCCATCTCCCCCCTTCTCACTCGGTCTGCAAACAGGGCTATGTACTCTTAACAGAGGAGCTTAAAATTGCGTTTTGTGTTAAAAAAATGCTGACAGGTACTCCATTTTCAAGGCAAGGCATTTTAGAAGCCCCGTGTTCAAAAGGGTACGAAAGGCTAAAACATTGGCGACTTTATATGGATGCAATCTATGTTGCAACGTCGGCCATCGTTTTCTCAAAACTGTTTTTTTTTCTTGGCACCTACGTTTCTTGTTCCAGTGATTTATTGGTGCCCGCTAGGTCAATTTTTGATTTCGTTATTGGCGTTACATCACTATATCAACTGAGGTTGTGACACTCTTGCTTTTGCAGACTTAGTTTTCGTGATAATTTTATTCAAATAGTCGTTCGTGGTCTATATGATGCCTGTTGTACGTTCACCACTAAAATCTGAAAACAAAAAAATGTGGTTTAATAAAATAATCTGATGGTCACGACCTCGTCCATTCATTTTGGAATGCAAAGCTTTTGGAACAAGTTTACTATAATGTTTTAAAGGTCGCTCAAGCTCGGTACATGGGGAACAGAAAGAACAAAAATTCAAAAAGTTTTCAAAATGTTACTTTGAAATTTTTACAGTGTTATCACAGAAACATTTCCAGTTGCTGGGCTAAGTTTCATCAAAATCTACAAAGAAATAAATAACCTATTTCTAAAGCCACGTACCCCATTAATTATTTGATATTCCATGCGATATTCAAAGCAAGATATTCGTATTCGATTCGTATTGGAAGAGTGTGATATTCGCACACCCCTATTATAATGTATTTCGTAGAACAAACGTCTTCACTGAGAATGTCGGGATAGTTTATTTGAAGCTCAAATCTAGAATTTTCTCATATATTTAAAACGTTACCACTAAAAAATGGACCATCGATCAATTCCGACCACATGAACCTCGCTCAGCCTGCATGCTGGCTATAACCCTATACTATAAACCTATACTATAAACCTATACTATAACCCTTATAACCCTATACTGTTACGTGACCTGGCCGCGGGCAGAGACCACAGCCTCCTTATTTCTTAATAGGGCTGCGTTCATTGCGACGGGAATTGTGATCGTTTAACGAGGGCAACGCGAATTCTCGCATCGAATTATACCGAAGAAATTCAGAATATCAACAAGGGTGCATCTATCACGTTTGTGAAAAAATATTCAACGTCGTCCACCTTCTAAACACGCGGAATTATAACAAAAAAAAAACAAAAAAGTTAAGGGTTTCGATATTCTGTTACTGACACCGTGTTTTCTTACCTAATGTGCTCTTCAAGACAACCAATGCGCACAGCACTTTTTTTCATGGCATACGGATCCCATCTTACATGAGAGCCACCTTTCCTTGCATGTCACAAATAACGCAAAAATATTTCATATAAACCTGGAGATATCCTAGGCAACATCAAGTTGTTCAAAATAGAATTCCTCGCACCTTACAAACTCTTGTTACGTACTATCTCAATACTTCCCCTCTCGAGTCAGTCCCTTCTTACCGCTATCTTGGTGTTCACTTTACTCCCTGCCCCACCTGGTCACTTCATAATGTCACGAAGCCAAACATGACAAAGTTGTCTTGAAAGATAAACATGTTCATTGCAGCGAAATTGTGCTCCCCTAACCACTAAAAAAATACACAAGCGGCGATGGAACAGTCAACGAAGTGACGTCCTCGGGCGAGTGTCGACGAAGCGAATACCGCGCCGTCGGCTCTGCGGGCAGTTATCTTCCGGCGAGGGTGCTTCTCGAATCGTCGAACTAAATCGTGAACACTGTACATACAAAAAGAATATTTTAGGGTCGAAGCATTAGGGCGAAACATTCTCCCTATCAATGGAGATAATCCGTGCCGCATAATGAAGATGGAAGGAACATGCGCTTCACTCCTGCCATAGTTTTGTTATTATTTTTTTATTTTTTTATTTTTCATTTTAATTCTGTGTTTTTATTTATTTATTTATTTATTTAAGACCCCACATGGAGTTCAAACAGGAAGAGCAGAATCGCTACAGTCTAAACACACTGACAACATATAGTGATATACTGCTACAATGGAAAAAGAAAAATAATAAAGGAAACACACACACAGACACATCGCTTCAACTTTCCAAATGATCAATCGCATCTATGCAGCTGATAACACATATGGGCAGATTACTCCACTCAGACATGGTGCACGGACAGAAAGAAAGAAACCGCCAACAAAACAAAGATGTTTTTGTATGTCGATGATTAAATCGCTGTTTCTAGGTCGCTCAAGCCAGAAGAAAGTAGACCTTTCAGTCAAGACGGTTAAGAAAACATTTCTGGAGTGTTCGGATAGCTTGACATGACTCCTGAATTACAAATGAAGGTTGCTCGCTCTTCCTCGATGTGTGCTTCGATTTGAGTGGAAAACACGTGTGTTGGGCGGATAGGCCGCGGTCGAAAAAGGCAATTTGGGATTATCGTTCACCGCATTCGAAGAAGGTGAAAAGGCGCATTGGCGTTAGCTGTCTTCGCGGTGCCCTCGAGAAATCCCTTTGGCACCAAGTTCAAGATATTGTTCAGCACCAAGTTGTACGTTTGAAAGATGCTGGCTTCCCTCGGGAAGTATTAGCATCAGTGGTGGAAAGCAGGTTGCGTGATGTTAAGTCATGGGTGCGACGTCAAGGGCAAGAAGAAGCTCGCAAAGAAAGGAGGCCTGTCGTCATTCCTTACGTAAAAAGATGGCGGGGAAATGTGCTGGCGACGTTGTGTTGTCCGGCGCAGAAATAGCTAGCGCCAATGTGCTCTGCTGTGAACGGCGAGAAAAGGGCAATGCTGCGCTAAGAGGCATGCCACGCAGTCGGTTGGTTGCAAACAAGGTGTTGTATACAAAGTGCGTCTATCTTATGGAAAATGCCGTATAGGGCAGACTGGTAGGGGCAATATTGCAGGCTCCGAGAGCACCGTAAAGCTCTTCAAGCGTTCGCTGCGGGGAATCATTTGCTGACCATTGCCGCCACTCCAAGTGATACGGCACACTGTGTTCCATTCTTTCAGAAGACACTGATATTGCGATGATTTAAGGAACAAGCGAGCCGTTATTGTTTGAAGCCTGGTGCATCATGAAAGCCGGTTACAAGTGTCCAAGCACGGCATCTATTATAGTTATCAAAAAACGAAATAGAGTATCCTAATACGACGTTGCCATGTGCGTAACAAAATTCACCACTTGAGTTTGTCGTGGTTTTTTCTTGGTGCTATGGCCATGTTCACGCATGCGCCGTTTCTCTATATCTTCTTATGTGGTTAGCAAAAATATCAGTTGATGTCTTGCGCTAGTCCTCTGTGGTCTCTACTTATTGTCCGTCTTTACCGTGCTACTCAACCATGCTTCACGGTTTGAACCATGTGGCTCACATTTATGCGTTTTCAAGGCTTGACTTTGGAATAGATTTAGTACTACTTGCTATGAAAAAACAGCGCAGAGCACTGGCGCAAACTAGGAAGACAACTACAAGTGCTGACGAAAAGTAAAAAAAAATTGATCGGAAGTGAAAAGATTTAGACATGTACCTGAGTAATCTCACAACGAAACGACGAGGAAGGCAGAACGAAAAAGCTAACACCATGAACTACGTAAGCACGACAGAGGTAATATCTAAAAAAGAGCTCTTCTTTCTGTTTAGGTTCCAAGATCTCCCAATGAAGAAGTGCCACGGAAGGCGAACTCACGCCGTCCTGACCCTTTATGCCAGTCGCCGATGCCTCGTATATTTTGTGGGATCGGGCGTCACGGTATCGCTTCAAGATTCGTGTTTTCTTAACTTTGGGATAGCATTTGAACTTAGCAGAGTGTGTGGCAAGATTGCTTCGAATTTTTGTGTGCATAGCGTAAGCATTGTGTCTAAGGAGTTTGTTAAAGCACCAGCGCGTCTGGCTATGACGGCCCACTAGCACGCAAGTGGGAGTTTGTATAGTACGCAATCAACACATTTCACTTAATATTTTGCGTGGTTCACCCCGCAAATGCTTTTAAATTCCGTTGCATTCTTCTCCATGGCACGCAGAGCTGTCAATTTATTTTTCGCAGGAAAACCTGTCCTACCACCTGTATTTTTCCAATATTTTTGAGGGAGTGCGAAACGTCATGCACAAAGAGATGTAACACCGAAAGTTGGCCGAGTTGGTAAATCATCTTGAAAGAAACACACAGAGCGCGCAAAAAAACAGGACGAAAGATGGAGGGACGTACAACACAAGCGCTGACTCTCAACTAGTTTTTATTAGAAACCCAAAGAATATATGCACACTAGTGTGCACATGCGCACAAGAATTACATACGATTAAAGCGACACATCACACCGTAATAAGCTACAAGATTACATAACAAGCACACACTCCAACTTAAAACAGGCACGTGACGAGTAACTGACAGTTCACGCAAGCATATCGCCAACTATCTTTGCTTCCTTTTCGTGGAGCGTGATGGAAGTCTGGCTAACGTAGTCATCTTGATAGAGGTTAATGTAGAAGGCCTTTACGAAGACTACGGTTCTATACTGCGCTGGTACATGGACTGCAGGCGTCGCCTTCCAGCCCCCAACCTAAGACTCACCCGCAGTGAAGGAGTGTTATTGCGCCAGATACAAACGGACTCAGTGCTCACCCCTGTGTTGGGCCAACATGTGGCTCCGGAAGTGTATCCCAGTGCAGTGTGTGCTGTGTGTTGTGCCGTGCGTGGAACGCTAGCCCTATCCTTCAGTGCTTTCCCCAAGACCCCGCACCCTCTATACTCCGGCAGCTACCAGCCTTCGTGTGTAGAGCCATCACCTCGTCCGACCCGGGCGTCGCCATTAGGCGCCACCGGAGCGTTTTCTGTTTTCAATAAAGTTTTCTCTCTCTATCTCTCTCTCTCTACTATCTCCCGAACCTTCTGATTTCTGTGCTCGAAGAGCACTTCGGTATCAGCGGTATCAGGTTCACATCCACACGTTTCACACTTTTTACAATGTGCGGGAAGGTTTGCATACGTGCAGTTTTTCCTTGTCCCTGCGTGCTCTCCTAGTCTTATATTCAGGCACCACCCCGTCTGCTCCACATACACGTTTTTGCAGGACAGCGGAATGCGGTACACAACACCTAATTTGCAGGGCCCAACGGCTCCCTTGTGATCGACACCGCACGTGTTCTGGCTGGTACCACGTGGACGTGTCTTGTTCACCATTGAACAAAGCCTGCCTATTTTGTTATTTGCCCAGAAGATAACGCCTACATTATATCTTGACCTGACATTTTTCAGCCCGTGTGCCAACTTGTGCATGTAGGGCATGACGGCTCGTTTTTCACCCGTTTTTTTTCCGTATGTACATCGTTTCTTCGTGCTTAATGTCTCGAACTAAGGTCTGACACACCGAAATTATAACATGGTTCGGAAATTGTGCTGCCTGAACGCGGCTTATACGATCACCAAAGCTTTTTTCCGCAGTATAGTGGCATGACTTTTTTAATGCTGATCCGAGGGTAGACATCGCGATGCCCTTTTTTACTATTTTTAAAGCCCGGACGCATAAGTAGGAATCGGCTTAGCCGACCTAGCATTGTAGTTCCAACATGTGTGGTTCTCTGCAAACTTTATGGCTAGATCTATAAACTGTAAGCTACCTTCTGATGGAAGCTCTTTGGTGAAATTCAGTCCCATACCGTGGTCTTCGAACGCGTTTACAATACCTTCATCTTTCATTGATGCTTCATTCCCGCGCACAAAAACCAAAAAATCACCTACGTATCTTGCGGCACGGGCCAACTTGCCTCCAAGCACCTTTTCCAGGTTAACATCAACTTTCCCCAGAAAATTGTTGCTAAGAACTAGTGCGACCCTCGAAGCAATACAGACGCCTCCATTTTGAAGGAGCACCTTTTGCTCCCATTTGATAAACGTCGATTAAAATAAAACAGCAACAGCTCCAAAAACCCTTCTACGGTCAGACCACAGTCATTTTGGAATTTCAACTCATCGTTGCTGTCTCTTATACATTCTTCTACGCACTTTATTAAGTCTCGTTGTGGAAGGGAGTAATACAGGTCCACTACATCAACACTGAAAGCTGTGCACCCCTCAAATTGTCCGAGCCGCATTTCTTCAACAACTTCTTCCGAATTCCCTAATTTAAAAGGGTCTTCAACTCTCAACCTTTCGAGCTTCTTCTGCAAAAATGTAGAAACCACTACCTGCCACATTCCCGTCTCGGAAACTATAGTTCGAAAAGGTTGCTCCGGTTTGTGTGTCTTTATATTAAAGGACACATCAAGGCATAGTTCTTCCGCCCTATTTACTAACCTAGACAAGCTATCCAAGTTCAGTTCCTTCAAAAGGCACATTGCCTTCTCCTTAACCCTTTTTGGCTTTTCTTCCACCGAGTGAAAATTCTTTGCCAGGGAATGAGACGCCTTCTGTGCAAACTGGCCATCCGTCAACAAAACAAAAAAAACCTTCCTTGTCTGCGGTCATCAGTTCAACTTTCTTTCCCTTAAATAGTCGCAATGGAATGCAATCGCACACTCCCTAGCCTTCTCCTGAAGGTTGTGTAATATAACATCCGCACATTCTGAAACACACCGCAGCCCTTCAAGTGTGAAACGCGTGGATGTGAACCTCTTTTCGCTGATACCGAAGTGTTCTTCGAGCAGAGAAATCAGAAGGTTCGGGAGATAGTAGAGGCCTTCTACATTAACCTCTATCAAGATGACTGTGTTAGCCAGACTTCAATCACACTCCGCGAAAAGGAAGCAATGATAGTTATCCATATGCTTACGTGAACTCTCAGTTACTCGGCACGTGCCTTTTTTAAGTTGAAGTGTGTGCTTGTTATTTAATCTTTTAGCGTATTACGGTGTGATGTGTTGCTTTAGTCGTATTTGGTTCTTCTGCGCATGTGGAATCTTGTGTGTATATATTCTTTGGGTTTCTAATAAAAACTAGTTGAGATTCAGCGCTTGTGTTGTACATCCCTCCGTCTTTCGTCCTGTTTTTTTTTGCGCGCTGTGTGTGTTTTTTTTCACGAAGAGATGTCCTTGTGACGACCGGAGCCGTTCTTCTCCGGACTTGTGGCCTTCTCCGAACTCATTCATGTCAACCCAGATTCCATGGAGCTGCGCAGACATGGAACCGGGTACCTGACCAATTTGATCCTGCTGACGTGCAATTCTGGCTTTTTGTTATTCTGTTACGACAGGACCTGGACACTGCGTTCTGAAGTACAGCAAGAGCTGCACCTTCTTTCAATATCTTTGAGTTGGCCGAATTTAGTGTCAGAAGGCCTTTTTTTTACCGTGGTGCGTACACCCAGCCACGGCAGCTCGATGGAAAGGCGATGGAAAGGAGACTTTTTCGATAAAGAGGAACTCCTTTTTATCGAGCGGCCGTGACCCAGAACTCAGGAAAGTCAGTTTAAGGTCCAAAAATCTTAACATTTCCTTTCTTCTCCACTAGTTATTGCGAGCTTCGTTAGAACACGCGAGAAGGCGTCAAGAATCCTGGTTCTTTGGTTGTATATTCTCCTATATCCTTGAAGCTAACCATAACTTCGCCCACATACCTAAACTTGTTCACTACACAATTGCCCTGTTACACATAGAATTTCGTTAAAAATTTGTTCCGCCTAGTTTATCTGAAACACAACCAGATCTCTGCGACGGACATACACCCAAATGCAGCCATGCGGCTACAAAGGAAAGCTATACAGCTTTGGCAGAAACTTCGCAGCTGAAGAAAAATTCGCCCTGGTCAAGGATTCGAACGCGGGACGACCATTTAACCGGAGCCGTCACTCTACCAATTGAGCTAACCAGTAGGCTAGTCATTTGTAGCGCGAGGGCGAATTGATAAACAACTAGAAGTGATCGACTGGTAGAGCGACTGCTCCGGTTAATCCTGGTACAGGATGAATTTTTCTTCAACTGCGAAGTTTCTGACAAAGCTGTAAGACATTCCTTTGTAGCCGCATGGCTGCATTTAGGGTAAATGTGAAACCTTTCTTCGCAGAAACCTATTCCACCTGGGGATTTCCCCTAAATCTATTCGATTAACACCTGTCCTTCACTTCGAGCTCTTGAGCAATTCGCTCTCGCACTGTAAAAGACTAGTCTCATGGTTAGCTCAGTTGTTAGAGTGACTGCTCCGGTTCAACGGTGCTCCTGAGTTCGAATCCTAGACCAGGAGAAATTTCTCTTCAATTTCGATGTTTTGGAGAAAGCGGTATAGCTATCCTTTGTAGCCGCATGGCTGCATTTAGGTAGATGTCAAAGTTTCCTTTGCAGAAACTTACTACACTTTGGGGATGTCCTGTTCGGACAACAAGATGTCGTTTGGGTCGGACCGTTTTCAAGCAAAATATGAGGAACAATGCACTTGGTGATGTTATGCCTTGGAAATTTAAACCAAATAAGGTATCAGCACACGGATCAATGTGGAACCAGTACCACCGCTGTTTTCTCTCACTCACGAATGGGCCGCCTGGTCTAGACTGCAGTGCCAATGATCCGGGAAATGTTCGCACAGCTCAACGGCAGCTGGCGCCCTTCAATTCCAGCCGTTGGAAAAAATTTAAAACCATGCTGCATGTTCTCTTACCGCGAAAGGTTTTCGCTCTTTACGGGACCGTATGCCGCGCAAAAAGAGGCGTCTACCTGACCAGTATTCTACCCTTCAACGTCGCGGATATGTAATTGTTCTGACTGCAAGAATATGTATTTTTATTTTTTGCAAAGGGAACCTAAACAGCTCTCTGCGTTGTCTACGAAGTTTTCTTTATTCAATTAGGCGAGAAATACACTGAAGCGTAGTCAAAAGAAGCTCGAGTAACCCGGCGAGGTGGTTCTCCAGGTCACCCTGTAGGCTATTCTCAAACAATGTCCCGTAGGGGACCGCGCCGTCCACGCAGCGCCCACCCCCCAAAGAGCGACGTCACTTCCTCTCCGTTTGCGACTGTGTATTGCATAAGTTTTTTTCTTGTTTGTGCTGCTCGCGGAGGCTGATGGTTTGGCTACGTCCGCGAGCCTGGCCTTTTGCGCTGGGGAAGCTGACGCACATGCAGTAAACGTTTATCTTTTCATACCTGAGCTTTCAGCGCTTTTGTGGGCCTCCAAGTTAACACCCGCCTCTATTCTGTCCCTAAATATGCCCTGGGTGCTCGGTTCTTTAGGTGCGCTCTTGATTCCGTACGCTCTTGACTCCGTCCCGAAGTGCAGAACGCGCACTCTCATTCGGTCGAAATCGCATGCGTAAATTGGTTGCTCTGCTTCAAACACCAGCGAGCGTGTGAAGCGCCCTATCTACTCGTCTGTGCCTCGCACTCATGCCGAATTGCCCATC
The DNA here is from genome assembly GCF_048455015.1 of Haemaphysalis longicornis. NCBI lineage: Eukaryota > Metazoa > Arthropoda > Arachnida > Ixodida > Ixodidae > Haemaphysalis > Haemaphysalis longicornis. The sequence goes on from NW_027526422.1 coordinate 188,302,021, forward strand.
ACAAGATATGTTTTTATATTCGTATGTGCCCCCCGGCGTATCTCCCGCGCATTTACGCGATCTACGCGCTACTTAGCTTCCTCTCACTGGCGCTTTATGAATGAACACGAGCAGCCCCTTTACGTTGTCAGAGATGCCCTCGCGTCAACAGATCACCATTCGGCGTTCTGCGTGAACCTGCCTGACTAAGCAGCAGCCACTCACTTTATGGACACGTACAGCGGGTGCAGCAACACTACCTTAAATGTCCAAAAGGTCCAGAAGCGACGAGAAAGGTATGTTTTTTTTAAGTTTCCCTTGGAAACCAAAGTTCCAAAGCGGCTCTTTGAAAATTGGGTTTTAGTACAGTTTTCATTTGTCCCATGTGTGTTGTTTACAGTTGAGGCGCGGACTGTGACGCAATGGGCGCTCATTAAAAGCCTGCACCTCCGAAGTCTATGCGTGGTAGCTAAAGAATGTTTCGCAGTAAACCGACACAAACTGCGCATATATCCCCATAAATGGCTTTTGAAAAGGGACATTCATTGCCGCTAATGGGACACGCAGATCACTGACCCAGAAATCAATGGCCTGTTTGTTTCTTTTCACAGAAAGATTGATCTCTCCTGTGACTACGTGGTGCCTCTCACGCGGAACTAATTCATCCAATCAAAAAGAATACTTCATGTATCTTCAGGTATGCAGCACAATCTGTGCCCAGAAAAATATAAAAAATATAAAAAAAAATAATCGACAAATTGACAAGACTGTAAGTCGTAGCACGCCTGGTTACTTTTATCAAACTCCGCCATAAAGGTCTAATTCAGGACAGAGACTGATGTTGTCGATAACCCCGTACAGTGGACGTAAAATTCGTCAAGTAGTTTAGAAGTTGTACAGCCCAAATGGCTATTGTCTTAAGTTTGATGTTTGTTTGCCTGAATTCTCCTGCCCAGCAATGCAAATTATGCACCGCATTCACAACCAAGTGTCCCATGTGTACAAAGGCGCTAATGTCTTCCTTATACATGTATCATCTTTGCAAGACCGATTCAGATAGGACATTAGTGTTTATTAAAATGTCAACATTTTCCTTCGAGGCACTGTTTCTGAAGAAATAAATATATGCAGCAGTCATGTTAAGAAATTTCTATTTATTAGCGCTTATCAAAGTGTTGAAATGTAGCAGATCGTGCACCTGCAATGTTTCGCTAGTGCAGAGCAGCTTGGAAATGCAGTCATGGTTTTTTGCCTGCGTTTCTTGTACTTCTTACCTGCAGCACCTAGTCGTGTTTTGATGCGTGTACAGTGGAACCCGGTTGATAGGTTCTCGCCTCGTACGATTTCGCAGTTAGTACGCCCTCAATTTTGAACAGTAAAAAATTTTCATAGGACGTTTTCCCAGATTGTACGTTTACCCCGCGTTTTTTAAACATATCAGCAACATTCTTACTTTGTACAGTGAAAGAGACCTCTACTCAATTGTGTACAGTTCTGTGCGTTTCAGAGTGGCAATTTGCAAGGTTTGGCACTGCAAGCACCACCAGCAAAACAAGGTGTCAGAGCACCGGAATGCCATGTGCATGGCAAAGCTTAATATGAAGATAAAGCCAGTCACAAATTCCACGAACGAACAAGTACGCGTATTTGCACCGAGCTGTACCCATCGTTGCCATCTCACGGATCGACGCAAGGCGCTCACACAGCCTGGAGTGAGTGGACGAACTACGCCTCCTTCGTGGCACCGGCCTAACTGGGAAGACCTTCACGGGCTACTTCAACGATGCAATCCCGGTGAGGAAAGGAAGATCCGTGAGAGCAAGCTGTCCCTGAAGGGAATGGTCTCGTGCTATTGGCAAACAAGGCCAATAATCCCCTCGCCAGACCCGTGGAGCATTGGTACTGTGTGAGGAGCGCCACATGCTTCAGGGGTGGCACCATCGATGCACTGACTGAAGTGGGGGGGGGGAGCGGAGGCGCCCCTCTGTGCAGTCCAAGGTACTGCCAGGGGATAAGTGTCAAGTCATAGCTCAATTTTGGCATTCTGTGGCGTAGCATCGTCTTTTAAATTTGTTTTCAGCTGACTTGCTGCCCTACTGAGTGTACACGAGTAGCCATTGCAGTTATAATGAACAGATTTCGGGACTCCAATTTTAGTAACAGACTTCGCGCGGAGCTTTGGAGACGATAGTATTTATTGGGATTCCTAAATAGAAACTAAAGTCTGTCTGCACATTTGTCTGTCTTTTGATTCAGTCATCTAGCCAAAAGTTTATGAAAACAAGATTACATCTGTAAAACTTTTCTTAATTAGTAAGTCTGATACCATACAGGGTGCGTGTGGTGTTTGATAACTGAACGTAGCCTTCAGGCACAACAAGATATCTCCAGCAAAATCAGGTATATTTTCACCAAACTTTGCAAAATACTTCTAATATAGCTTATTTCCACACCAACTCAGTGAATCCACCATCTACAGCAATAAACGACTCGACTCGGCCTCAGAAACGGCTGCATGCGCCGACTAGGGGCTCCTTAGAGATGTTGGCCATTGAGTGAGCAGTGACACCCTTCAGCTAGTGTTTTGTATTGTGTCGCTTTTTGTTGACCACCCTAACAACGACGCCCCAGACATAGTACTCACGTGGATTGAATAGAGAACTAGGAGGTCACAAGTTGGGAGTGATGTTGTTGTAGAAAATGTCGGCCAGCCACCCTTGGGGGACGCAGGCGATGTGTGGAGGAGCTGAATTGTGTTGAAAGGCTTATATTCATGTCTTCAAAATAAACTTTTTTTCATGTTTTTACAACAGTGGAAAGCACATCTACGTACGTGGAAGCATTAACGCGGAGTGCTTCGGCAAAAAACGTGTGGCAGCATGATGCCTCGTTGCCGATGACGAATAACACCATGACAGACGAAGGATTCTTTGTGTGCATCACTGTAGGCACCTCATCAGCGCTTGAGCAAAGCCACCTGTCGGTACTGCGGTAAAAGTTTTGGTTTTGGGCAAAATTATTTTCGTCTGAAAAAAAAATCACAGTATTCCACGCTCTTAGGGTCACTTCGACTTGTTTAGCAAGCTCTTAGACTGCAGCAGGGAATTCTCCCAGATTTATCGGACATGAATTGCCTCTTCCTCATGACGCAGGAATGGCAGGTCAAGTCCTCTTTCACAGCGAGCCTTACAGTCAATTCCGCCCCATGAAATTCGTTTGCAGTCACCCGCATTGAATTCGCTCGGTCGTCCCTCACGATGACTTCCAGCCGCCCGAAAAAAATAAGTGCTTCGAGACGACGTCTAACCGTCCCAGCACATCTGTTCTGTCCGCACTTTGTCAACGAAGACTTGTCTACGTTGAGACAGGTGGCAGTTTCGAAGTCGCTGTGGGGCGCGGCAGGGCGACGAGGACTGCATGGTGTTTCATTTCCAGCTTTAACTTGTACACTTCCATCTTTGAACAAACTGCGCAGTATGAATGACAAGGCTCGACGAACAAGGAGCAGCACACATACATATGATGAGCCTGTTGGTGTCTATGGCGATAAAGAAAAGCGTTCTCAAATACCTCACGCACACTGTACTTTATACGCGTCAACATTGCTGAGAAAAAAGAAAACATATGCATATTTGTGATGAAAGATCAATTCATGACTGGTAGCAGCAGTGTTCTTTTAATTACAGGGGAAATGAAGAGAAATACAAGTTTGTTTTATTCAAGAGCGTTGCTGTTTCATAGTGCCCTTAGCACTTGTTCGGCAGGAAAGTGTGCTTGATTCAATGAGAAATTGAACAGATCAAGCAAAATTTTCAATTCTCTGGCTGCATTGTGCATTTCATTACGTCAGCAAGGTCGTATTCTGGCCAGATACCTCAGAAAAAGTTTAGTGTGCTGACTCAGGGAGCTGCTAATGGCGAAATGTCTCTACCGCTCAGAGTAGAAGCGAGCTGTTTGCGTCGGCAGATCGGGAAGCGCCAGTTAACTCCGTAGCCGCGCCTGAAAGTAGCGAATCGACTGCATCGTCAGATTACAAAGCGCGAGCTAACTCCGTAGCCACGCACATAAGTAGCGATTTGACTGCGTCGGTGGATTTTGAAGCGCGAGCCGAACCAGTAGCCGCGCAGTTTTGCAGTGAGTCGCTTGTATCGGTAGAGCGCGATGTGCGAAACGAATGCAGGAAATCGCTCAACCGGCACGCGAAGTGTACGGACCACCACAAAAGCCCTTTTTGGTCCCCTAGTCAGAAACTTTCCAAACGCTGAGAAAGAGCCGTTTGTCGAAAAACGGAATACGGGTTTGACGAGAAGCTCTCTACACTAGAACGTGGAAGGCTCAGCGGCCTAGGACCGGGGCGTATGCCGTCGAAGGCGAGTCAATTCGTGGATGTTGGGGCACTGACGACGCAACCTAGGTCACAACCCATTGGTGTGAGGAACGGCCAGACGTTAGCGATAGCAGAAGCTAGGGGTGACTCATGTCACCGAGCGGGGCTATTGCCAGGCCTGTTGTTTTCCGCAGGGAGACGCGGGAAAGATGCAGACCCTCATGATCCGTACGGCAAAGGGTGTTCAGCGCGAACAGCGGCCCAGCATGTGACACTTAGATAATCCAGCTTAGAAGCGTTTGTAGGCCCCGGTAGCCAGAGTAGCAGTGACGGCTACATGCCAGAGAAGTTTAATTTTAAGTCGCCTGGGATCGGTGCATTGCCGCTCGAATGTGCCGTGATCCCCCCCCCCCCCCTTAAAAAAAAAAGAAACCGAGGTGACCGAGAAACAATCAGAATGAAAAGCCAAAGAAAGAAGGCGAGCCCTCTCACTTTGTAGCATTCACGGCTAAGATGGCCAGAAGCGGCAGAGCAAAGCGAAACTGATACATCTTAGGGAAACAGAGGCCGCTCCCTAGTCTTGACAAAGGACGAGGGGCACTATGCCAGAAAGGGCAGGAGGGGGTGAATAGATTCTGCAGGAATTCTCGGAGTGCTAGAGGGAAGGCGTTTCGGGGAGAGAGTGCTCACCGCGGACGCGTTCGCCAGTTTTGGGCGTCCCATTCTTCTCTGGCTTCCTTTCACTTCGGTACTCACCGCACGTGTTGCGCCGGTTCTCCCCTTCAGTGTCAAAGACCTCCCCAGTACTATGTGCAATGTGCTTTGCAGCAGGTGAGCAGAACACTATGGCATAATTGGCAGCTGCGTTTCCGCAAACATCACCCAGAAGGGCTTGTTTTGGCAGCAGCATAGCATGTTTCCATGGATTCAGACGAATCCGCTTGCGCCTGTATAATTACATGCTCTACTCATTCTGTTTTGTTATTTAACTGTTTACCGAATTTTCGTAAGACGGAGGACGTTAAGCGTCTGTTGCTTTTGGTTGGCGTTGTGTCGAACGTTGTGATTTAACACCGCGTAGTTGTATCTTTTGGTAGGCTTTAGAAAAGAAGTTATTGTTCGCGATCGAACACAGCGTGAGGTAAGCGGAAATTTTGTGCTTTTTCGTTGGAGAAGTGGGTAATGTTCGTGATTTGCGTTTCAGTGTTCATTTCGTTTCACCCTGATGGAGTGTACGAGGTTTTTGATAGGAACCCGCAAAGTGTGCGCGTTCATTCCAACGTGTTTATGGTCAGTTTGTAGAATGAGGCATTTGTATATGCCAGTTTGGTTTTCTTGCGTAATGGTAACCCCTACCAACTTTTGTAGTTCAGTATAAAGAAGTGAAGCGACAGATTATTGTTGATTGACGTAGCCGAGCTCTGTGAGCTAGCTATCTCTAGGGTATCTTACAGATAAGTGTTTGTATATCTGGGGTTTTCCATGTTAAGACAAGTTTCACTTTCGTAAGTGTACGTGGGAAATATTACGTGCGAAAGGGCATAAGTGCAGCGGAACAATGCCGGTAGCCTACGCACCTCACCTTCCCCTTTTCCAGTTTGCGGTCTTCACGGGCGCGTATGCGGATTGGGTGCCTCACGCGCACCGCGGCGGCCTTTCGCCTCACCTATCGCCCAAGTTTGCACCGGCCAGCGCATACCCTGTTACTTCGTTGGACGCCACAATGACGCAAGCCCTGTGGAACCCTCGGAATACTTGGCAACATCATCGACATCGAGAGCCTCCCCTGCCGAAGATATAAGTGCCTTCTGTTGTTCGGCTGCCTTCAGTGAGCATAGGTGCATGGAAACAATGCCGCTAACCTACGCAACTCGCTTAGGTTTGTCTGTATGTTTGTCTTGTATGTATGTCAGTATGTTTGTCTTATTATGCTCCCATGCCCACAACTGCTTTTAGAAAATGCAAAGCAGTGTCTTTTTGTCCTGAAGTTGCTGCTGTCCGGGGATGTATATACGAACCCTGGCCCAGAAAGTGATTGGGAAGATTTTGAACACCAGTTGATGCCCCTAGCTGTTGACAGTCATGCTATACTGACCATTCTTCGTGAACTCAAAGAAAAGTCATCTAAAATAGAACAGGGGCAACCACATATAATCGATGCTGTTAAAAGCACAACATCAAATCAAGAAGAGTTAAAGGCCACCGCAACTACTATTAGCACGAGACTTGAAGCGGTTCAAAGCAAGCTGACAATGTTAGACTCATGCCTTGAAGACTTGTCAACGCTTACTCTATCCACTAAGAAGCTGAAAGAAGAAAATTTAATGTTATAAACCATTATAGGCCGAACTTCAAGGCAGGTTCCGTAGAAAAAACCTTGTGTTTTTTGGTATTCCTGACTCGCCGGAGGAATCTTGGCAACAATCAGAAGAAACAAAATTACGCCCACACCCCCTCGCGGGAACCCTGGTGTGATGCGACGCTGAGGGGGGTTCAAGCGCAAGCGGAGAGCAACCGTCGACCGAAAGGCCGCCTGATAGCGGCACACCGGTTATATGCGCAGCGCGCCCGAAGGAGAGGAGACCGCGGAGAGAGAGAGTACTGCAGATGCGCAGCACCGCGCGCAGCGCCGCCCACCGGCGGAGTGAGAGCGCGCTGGGCCGCACACCCGCAGATGTTGAGAGTGGTCGCTCTCACCTGGGCACGTGCCGGTGCCGGTGCCAGTGCGTCTCCCACGGCTATGACGCTACACAATCCAACACAATCCACTTTAATCCAATCCAAGCCAAGCCAAGCCCATCGAATCCAATCCAATGCGCCTTCCGAGAGAGTGTTCGCTATTGGAGAGGAGAGGGGTGAACGGAGGAGATTGCGGGCGCCGACGACGACGACGGACGCATGCAGGAAGGACAGGGCCACCGACAAGAGATGCTCTCAGCGTCGCATCTAAAATCTTCGAAGTACTTTGTAACAAGATGCCTCTAAATCTCCCCACGCATTGTCGAACGCGCACATAAATTGGGGCACCTGATAAAGATAAAATTAGGCTGATCGTGGTTAAATTTACAAATGACTAAACAAGGATCAAATATTCAGCTCTAAATCAACGCTAAAAGGAACGGACATTACAGTTACTAAAGACTTCTGTGCATAAACCCGACATGCAAGAAAAAAACTTGGTTGAACGAAACGTGGCTGAGCGAGTCTGTGAAAAATGCCGAGTTATTTTTACTGAACGGCAGTATTCGGTATTTCGGGGCGACCGCTCCCCAAGATGGGGTGGGGGCGTCTTGGTAGCTGCAGCTGATAATTGGGAATGTTTTTGATTATATTTTGTGACATCACTGGAATTTATTTGCATTCAGACTACTGGTGACTACCAAAAACTTGTATTTTGTGTCTGCTATCGTTCACCATGTGCGCCCGCCGGATTTTGTAATGGCCTTCATGAGGCTTGAAATCCTCTTCGTGCCAAATTCACCAACGTTCCTATTTTTTTGGAGATTTGAATTTGAAAAATGCAGCGATGGCGTTGAGGTAGAACACCCGCCTCGCGTGCAGAAGCACCGTGGTTCGAATCCCGGTACCAAGACAATTCCCACCGGATAAAAAAAAATCCGCGTATTGATGGAATTGCACAAAGGGGCTTGAAGTGCGGCCTGACCCCAGCGACCATTGCCGCTAATGCACTCCCTCACCAGAGCAGGATTGGCCACCCTGGTGCAGTTAAGGCCACAACCTCCCATGAACACGCCAATTAACCCTCAGCACTCAGTCCCCAGCGGCTGCGAAGCAACTGACCACGGCGGCGGTCAGACCTGTGACGCAGCAGAGGGTGCTAAGAATCCCTGGATCCGGACAGGCCGCCAATGGAATCTGAACCTGGCAACGTTTAACGTGCGAACCTTATCTGGCGAAGCAAGTCTCGAGGTGTTGTTCGAGGAACTAGAGGGAATTAAATGGGATGTAATAGGGCTTAGCGAGGTTAGGAGGGCAGGCGAAGCCCTTACGGTGCTGAAAAATAGACACGTCCTATGTTACCGTAGTCTAGAGGACAGAAGAGAACTGGGAATGAGATTTCTAGTCAATAAAAGCATAGCTGGCAACATAGACGAATACTATAGCATTAACGAAAGGGCAGCAGGTCTTGTAATTAGGCTCAATAAGAGGTACAAGCTCAAGGTGGTGCAGTGCTACGCGCCCACATCCAACCACGACGACCAAGTAGTGGAACGCTTCTATGAAGATGTGGAATCTGCAATGGCTAAAGTACAAACGCAGTATACCGTAGTTATGGGGGACTTCAATGCTAAAGTAGGCAAGAATCAGGCTGGAGACAAGGCAGTTGGGAACTATGGTCTGGGCTGTAGAAATAACAGGCGGGACCTACTAGTTGAGTTTGCCGAACGGAATAACCTACGCATAATGAATACCTTCTTCTGTAAACGGGAGAGTAGGAAGTGGACCTGGAGGAGCCCGAATGGAGAGCACAAAAATAAAATAGACTTCATATTATGCGATAACCCTGGCGTCGTGCAGGATGTGGAAGTGCTCGGAAGGGTAAGGTGTAGTGACCACCGTATGGTAAGATCTCGAATTAGGCTAGATTTGAGGAGGGACCGCAACAAGCTAGTACGTAAGAAGCCGATAAATGAGCTAACAGTAAGACGTAAAGTAGAAGAATTCAGGATCGCGCTGCAGAACCGATATTCCGCCCTTAACGAGGAAGCCGAGCTTGCGACACAGGAAGCCAGCGACAACCTTACACGCATCCTCACGGAGTGTGCAGTAGAAGTCGGGGGCACTATGGCCAGACAGGATACTGGTAAACTTTCTCAGGAGACGAAAGATCTAATCAGGAAACGGCAAACCATGAGAATCTCTACCGCAGCTGACAGAATAGAACTAGCCGAGCTCTCCAAGTTAATCAATAAGCGTAAGACAGCTGACATACGGAAGTATAATATGGAGAGGATCGAATACGCTGTAAAGAACGGAGGTAGCCTGAAAGCAGTGAAGAGACGTCTTGGCGTGGGGAAAAATCAGATGTATGCACTTAAGGATAAGCAAGGCAATGTCATCACAAATAGGGATAAAATAGTCACAGTGGCCGAGGAGTTCTATAGGTATCTGTACAGTAGCCGGGACATACAGGATAATGCCGAACGAGACAGTAGTTCAGAGGAGATACACATCCCACCAGTAACAACCGAAGAAGTAAGGAAGGCTTTGAAAGAAATGAAAGGGGGCAAAGCACCTGGTGAGGATCAGATAACAGCAGACCTCTTGAAGGATGGCGGAGAAATTGTACTTGGAAAACAGGCAAACCTGTATACGCAATGCCTAATGACCGCAATGGTACCGGAATCTTGGAAGAATGCTAACATCATCCTAATCCATAAGAAAGGCGACATGAAGGACTTGAAAAATTACAGGCCGATCAGCTTACTGTCAGTCGTCTACAAGGTATTTGCCAAGGTAATCGCTAACCGAATCTCTGCAACCTTAGATTTCAGTCAACCTAAGGAACAAGCAGGGTTCCGTAAAGGTTATTCAACAATGGACCATATTCACACGATCAATCAGGTGATAGAGAAGTGCGCTGAGTATACCGAACCCTTATATATAGCCTTCATAGATTATGACAAAGCATTTGACTCGGTCGAAACCCTAGCCGTCATTCAGGCATTACGGAACCAGGGGGTAGATGAGCATTATGTAAGAATACTAGAGGATATCTATAATGGGTCTACAGCTACCATCATCCTCCATAGGGAGAGCAGTAAAATACCTATAAGGAAGGGTGTCAGACACGGAGACACAATCTCTCCGATGTTATTCACAGCATGCTTACAAGAAGTATTCAGAACGTTGGATTGGGAACAGGTGGGAGTAAGGGTTAATGGAGAATACCTCAGTAACCTCAGTTTTGCTGATGACGTTGCCTTGCTAAGTAACTCGGGGGACGAATTGCAAAGCATGCTTTCCGCACTGGGCGAACAGAGTAGAACCGTGGGCCTGAAAATAATATGCAGAAAACTAAAGTAATGATCAATAACCTCGGGACAGCACAGCAGTTTGAGATAGACGGCGAGGCAGTGGAAGTGGTAAGCGAATATATATACTTAGGCCAAGTTGTAACCCTAGATCCCAACCATGAGGCAGAGATAATTAGAAGGATCAGAATGGGGTGGGGTGCATATGGCAGACATTCTCAGATAATGAATAGCAGCCTACCATTGTCGCTGAACAAGAAAGTGTATGACAGCTGCATCTTACCGGTACTCACCTACGGGGCAGAAACTTGGAGGCTCACTAAGAGGGTTCAACTTAAATTGAGAACGACTCAGCGGGCAATGGAGCGGAAAATGATAGGTGTAACTTTAAGGAACAAGAAGAGAGTGGAGTAGGTCAGGGAGCAAACTGGTGTTAAAGACATATTAGTAGAAATTAAGAAGAAGAAATGGACGTGGGCAGGGCATGTAATGCGAAGGCAAGATAACCGCTGGCCATTAAGGGTAACAGAGTGGATCCCTAGAGAAGGGAAGCGTTGCAGGGTGCGGCATAAAGTTAGATGGGCAGATGAGATCAAGAAGTTTGCGGGGATAAATTGGTCACAGTTGGCACAGGACCGAGGTAATTGGAGAATAATGGGAGAGGCCTTTGCCCTGCAGTGGGCGTAGATAGGCTGGTGATGATGATGATGAACTTCCGTGGCATCGACTGGTCTTCCCTCACAATCAGCACAGGTGTTAGGTTATCTGCATCCTCCCAGTTTTCTACACTTTTCTCGGAATTCTCTTTACCTCAGGTTGTTACTCAGCCGACAGGACTTACTCGCACCTCTTTCAAGTATGTTAGATATTTTACTAACAGATGCCGCAGACCTTGTTTCAACGATTAATTATATGGAAAGCATTAGTGATCACCGTTTATTGCGCATCACGTTGAATTTACCTTCCCGGACGTCGCCAAGCAAAAGAAAAAAATTTTAACTATGGCAAAGCAAATTTTACTGCTAATAATGAAGGACTTCAAAATTGTTTGGATAAACTTGCAATTGACGTTGAATTGCGTTCGGTTTATAAAAACTAGTAAATGTTCAGGAATACAATACAAAAAAGTTATCGATCTACACGTGGCCCGTAAAAACATAACAACAAATCGCAGGTGTCCGGGGTATAACCAGACATTGAACCGTACGGCGAACAAAAAGAAAAGAATTTTCTGCAAAGCCAAAGCATCTGGCAAACCCGAAAATTTGTCGAGCTTAAAGAAATTGTTTCCGAATACAAGAACCCAATGAAACAAGTAAAATATAATTTACGTACAAGCACGTTACCTTCAGTCTTAACAAATAACCCAAAGACATTTTGGAGCATTCTTAATGAACAGGAACAATCTGACGTATCCGTTTTCGATCCCCATTCAAATCGAATTCCTAAGCGTGACTGTGCTAACGTTTTAAAGCAAACCTTTGGCTCTACGTTTCCGGCTCACCATATCCTGAATGTGACTGATTCCTAACCTTTCCAATGGATGCAGTAATGATTGACTACACAGGTATTGTCACCATCATTGAACGCCTAAAACTTTTATCATCTTGTGGCACTGATAATATTATCACGGAGGTTCTCAAGAACTCTACTATATATAGCTCTATCATATTATCCAAAATCTTCGAACAATCTCTCTTGCACGGGATTTTACCAGATGACTGGAAAGTTGCTAAGCTGAGTCTACTTCATAAGTCAGGAGACAAGCACTCACCATCCAATTATCGCCCAATATCTTTAAGTAGTGTTACTGTAAAATCATATAACATGTCATATATTCTCAGCTAGTTAATTTTCTTTAGTCGTCATCTTTCTTTTCCCCCTGGCAACACTGGTTTAGAAAATTACATTCCTGTGAAACACAACTACTAATGCTAACTGATGATGTTCATCCTATTCTTGATCGTGGTTATGAAGTACACTGTGTGTACTACGATTTTTGTAAGGCATTCGGTTAAGTTCCGCACAACTTCCTGCTTATAAAATTAAGTAGACTTTACATGGATCCGAAAGTGCTTACGTGGATTAAATCTTTCTTAACCGATCGCTCACTTTTCTGATGGAGGCGACATCCAAAAACGCCTGTGTGTACAAGATTTCAGCGCACGTGAAGAATCCCCTGGTGGTCAAAATAATCCGGACCCTTCCACTGCGGCGCGCCTCATCGCCTGCATTGCGTCGGCGCGGTAAACCCTACAATCAATCAATCAATCTAATCCCTCACAATTTCTACATGCCAATGGCTGTACCTCTTCTTCAATTCCAGTAACTGCCGGAGTATCCCAAGGATCAGTCTTTGGTCCCTTACTCTTTTTGATTGATAGTAATGATTTGCCTCGCAACTTAACCTCCACTGTAAAACTTTTTGCTGATGATTGTGCTGTTCATCGAGAGATTAAAAATGCTAATGACACCGTGTAACTCCAAGCGGATATAGACGCGGTTTTGGACAGGTGCTCCAAATGAAAAATGACACTAAACACTGCCGAATGCCAACTAATGCACAACTCACGCCATAAAATTACTGACCACGCTTCCTACATCCTTAACAAGATATTAGAAACAGCAACATCGTACAAATACTTGGGTGTCTTACTCACTTCCAATCCTTCTGGAAACAGTCATGTCAGCCGCATGATCGCCAACAACCGCACTCTGGAGTATATTAAAATAAATTGTTATAGGTCACCTTCGGGTAAAACTCTTGTGTATAAGTCGTTAATTCGCAGTAAGCTTGAATATGCCAGTTTGATATGGGCCCCCGACGAACTAAATCACTAACAAATGCTATTGAGGATGTTCAGAACCGCGCAGCTAGATTTATTCTCTCCAACTACCATCGTACAGCTAGTGTTACACTTATGAAGCAGTCTTTATCGTTGATGCCCCGGGAGCTACGCAGAAAAATTTCACGCTTAAGCTTGTTCTTTAAAATATATCACATGAATTCATATCTAAGAAATGCATTGTTCACCCCAGCAACCTACGTTTCATCGCTCATGGATCATCGCCACAAAGTGGGCCCGCCTTTTTGTCGTAGTGCTTCTTACTTATCATCTTTCATTCCAAAGACGTCATCACAGTGGAACCATCTTCCAGCAGCGGTCGTTGAAACTAACAATTAAGAATAGTTCCAAAATCGGCTGCGCCCGCGCTTTGGAGTACACGCTGCTGATTAGTTGCCTGCTTTGCACTGTTGTCATTGCGTTCATCTTAGTTTTTTTAACAGTTCAAGTGCTTGATTGTTGCATTGCTTGTAATCAAAAGTTGTTCCCTTTTTTTCTCTACTTGGATGGTATTGGATAATACCGTTATCTTTTTGGCGTTTAATGTGTGTCTGTAAAGAAACTTGTTGAACATTGTTTTCTGCTAAAAATGTATGCTGTACCACTCCTTTGTCCAATGCCCTTTTGGTGCATGACGGTGCATGAAACAAAAAATAAATAAATAAACGTTTTTCACAGAGCCGTGTAAAGTAATACTTTGTTTTGCTGTACCGTCGTATCGGTCTCGTAGTTTTGACTTGTGTGCTTCAGACGGTGCGAATGGTGAGCGTTACCTCGATTGCCTCGTACGGCAGTTGCAGCTAAGCAGCTTTGACAAAGGGTCATGCGCGAAAATGAAATGCCTTTTCAGTTTTGTTGAATTCTTCACTTGTTTGCATCTGCAAACAAGTGAAGAATCTGCAAACATTTCTGCAGGAGCCTTGTGTTCGAGCCTTCTGGGGGTTCAAGGAGGAGACCAGAGAAATGAAGTAGCGCTTCGGAGAAGTCCGGCTCGAGCCATGGATGGACCTGCAACCAGCTCCATCATTTCAGCCGAGCGGCGATGAGCAGCTCGTCCTCCGGATGTATTGACTGCGGGCGGGGGTGTTGTTCCGATGATGCTACGCAACGCATCTTCTGCGCTCGGGTGAGCCACCAAAAACCTGCTGTCGGTCTTCCCTAATCGACGTTCGACGACCCGGCGTGCCCACAGTAGCGACCTATGCTGCTACTTGACTACCCCTTTCAGTGACCTTGTAGCCCCTCAAGCGCCAACCGTCCAGCGGCGGTGCTGACAATAGCATCGCTTGGCGCCCGGCCTTGTGTGCGTGTGCGTGTGCGTGTGCGCGTGCACGTGCGCGCGTGTGTGTGCGCGCGTGTGTGTGTGCGTGTGTGTGTGAGTGCGTGTTTGGGGGGGCGGTACTATCAGCGCCACGATCTTTGTATTTGGTGAGTCCTCACGTCAATGGAGAAAAAGGGTGAAAGGGAGCGGACCCAACGTGCCTATTTCATCTCTCTCGTGCAGGAGCGCAGTGCCTGTTCTCTGATACCGAGATGTGAACACTCGTACATAAAGTTTTCTTCTCGTACAAATTCGTCATCATGACTGCTCCAGAACGACACCAACCACGGTCCACTTCGACCACGCTACCCTGGTTCGCAAACATGGCAAACGCCTCTTGCTAAGTACGTATTATATATAACCTGAGATTCATCCATCTAACTTAAAACAAATCGAAAATTCCATTGAAACTATTGTAACATCTCACAGTAATCACAAATTCCTGATCACTGGAAATTTCAACTTCTCCTGGATTTTATGGGACACTCAGGTGCTTAACCAGTCGTGCCTTCCCATACTTCAGAGAAGTGTGACACCACACTCGATTTTCTTTCCTTCGTATTATTACAGAAGTGTAACTTCATTAGGAATTCATGTAGGAATATTTTACACTTGTGTCGGACTAACGTAGAAGTCACCAATGTTTCCCACAGCTTCAGTGAACTGGTAAAGCCTGATAAATTTAATCTTCCTCAACTGATTTCTGTTCATAACCTATCTCTCCCTCATCACGGTCCACTAAACAGGGGTTACAATTTCGCTCGTGGGTTCTACATTGGTTTATTTCATTTTCTCAATGACTGACTCGTAGCCAGTAGCCCACCTCAATGACGCTGACGAGCAGGTTGACTTTTTCACTGAAGTTCTACACCACGGCTTCAGCAGATTTGCACCTAAAGGAAGAGAAAAGAAAGGAAATTTCGCATACTGGTTTTCGGTCAAACTACAAAGGGCCCTTGGAAGAAAAGATCGAGCTCACAGAGAGGCTAAGAAAACCGGGCAAGAAAAGTGGAGGAGTGAGTTTCTTCTACTCAGGTATCACTGTACATATCTCCTTAAACGTGGAGGTCTAATTGCATTACCACAGTTCAAGCTGATGCAAAACGGGACGCTAAATCTTTCTGGCGCCATGTCCTTTCGCGAACATTTGCAAATTCTTTAGGAAATACTAACCTCCTAGGTGGTAACGGAGAGAGCATATCTGACGTTTTTAATGCCTTTAAACTGTGAAACAGTGCTTAAAATGAGGACAGCGAGATAAGAATACACAGACACGGGCGCTGTCTTCTCTCGCTGTCCTCGTTTTAAGTGCTATTTCTAAGTTTAATTGTGAACCAACTAGCCCAAACCCAAACGTTAGTTTGATTTAATGCATTTGCGGAAGAATTCAGCTCCGCATACGGCAAGAAAAGTGGAGCTGGTCCCCCTCAGGTATGTCCAGAACTCTATAAATGCTCAGTAATGGCAATCTCAGATACTCTTCTCTTAAAATCTCTATAGCAAATGAAGGCGTCACTTTCGCGTGGCCCTGACAGGATTCCCTCACCATTACTTAAGGCTTTTGGTGATCTCCATGTACCTCGGTATATTTCATAATTCCCTCAAAACTGGCCGATTTCTATCTCGGTGAAAGACTGCACCAGTTGTGCCTCTTTTCCAGTCAGGGTCAAAATTCGACCCCGCGAAATACCCGTCAATCTCTAGTCTATGCGCTGCTTCCAAGATCTTTGACATAGTCTTGTATATGCTACTCACGTGCAGTATAAAACGCATATTGTGAGACACCCTGACCATGCCCCTGTGCTTTTGAATACGTTACGGACATTTCCTTATAATCAGCACATTATCATCAGTGCTAGCTGTCATGTCCTCGGCATCATCATCACCCGTACATAATCATCCTCACCACTTAATAGGTCTCTTTCGTCCGAGTGTCCGAATAAACCGGTCACGCTTTCTATCTTCTCTCGAATGGTGGAGGGTCCATCTCGATCTCACTGTTTCGATATCACAGAATTCTTGAGGTGGACTCCTTAAATGGCTCATCAAACGCGGCAAGTGAGTGTAGTTGCTCGTGACCACACGAATGAAACCGAATTACGCCTGCTGTAAAAAGAAAATAAGCTAATACAACATCCATATAAACGTATTTGTGTTCGGCTGCGATTGGAACCCGGATTGCCATAGCAAAGCGAAGTGTGGTGACTGCAGCTGTAAAGCTGTACTGTGGCACGATGGATCAAGAAATATCCGAAAGCGTGCCGCATGAACTGTGAACGTGACAGCACCGCAATTACGTTGCCGCCCGGAAGAAGTCTCCAATATTCGCTGGCTTTCGCATTTAAAACATAAAAGTCTTAGTGACCGATGAACTTTTTTGTTGACCCTGAAAAGAATATGATGCTGCCTCACGAAATTCCCAGCACAGCTTCCGCTCTTAAAATCGGCGCTCGAATACACGTTATACCATTGATTGAAGAAAGGTAGCATCTCCCTCGCTGCAGATTGGTCGCGTAACAATCAACTTGTCCGAAAAGCTCTTTTTTTACAACGTTACTGGGGTTGAAAAAAAAAACAATAAAAAGAACCTGTTTTTCTTAATGCCTTATTGTTCTTTTCAACCGCTCACACCTCTACCCACAGCAGGTAGTTGATATAGTTTTCACTCTCTCCGTGGATCAAAAACGCAGAGGAGTTCCAAAAGGGTGGCCAGATGGACCTCGATGTCGTTTCTGCCTTGTGATGTGGGGTCTAGAAACAACAGGGGGGACCTTTATTCTTTTTTGCTGTCGGGAAACTAAACTGAACCCTACACATTGAACAGGGCAGGTGCGAGGAGGACCAGGAACAGGTTACCATAACATCAAGAATGCCTTAAAAAGAGACACTTGGATGAAAAACCTCAGGCGTTCACAGAGGCGGGACATACAGGCAAAACAGCCGAAGGCGTAGCTATTCTCCGCGGGAAAATTTTGCAAGGATATTTATTCGTAAAGCCGGATTCTAAGAAAAATGACCCAGGTCGCACATTTCGAAATAATAAAAGAGACGCGCACATGGCTATGCCACAAGCAGCTGACTTCAAAACTGCAGAAGAAGTTCGGTATATGGCGTGCTTACTTTTCAGACCACGCAGGAACTAAGGGAGGAGTTCAGCAACAACTAGCGCAGCCCAGCAGGATTCCCAGCCTCCTAGGGAAGGCAGTGGGGCCTAAAAATTACGGGGAATTGGGAGAATAAGGGGCATGTTTTTTCATCGGAGAACGTAGGATGCAGAAAAATTGGTTGCTAAACGCTTTTTTTTCTGCATTGTGAACCTGCCATGAGCATCAACTAGCCTGCAAGCTGTGGCGGCAAAACTGCTGCTAGTACCGATCTTTAGTGGTGTAATAGTGAGTTTTTATACGAATTGGCAGGCGTAAACTAGCTGATGGAGTAAATTATCTAGCGGCAAGTTTAAGAACACGATGAAGTTCGCTTCCGCGTCAACTTGGCGCTAAGGGGAGAGCAATAGTCCTTTTAGAGCTCAGCAACGCGAGGCAGGCGACAAAAGGATGCAACATTTCCTATGCACATAAAGCCTGCACACAGCCATGTCAAAAAGTCCCCGATGAACCCTGATACTTTTCTCACAATTTACAGAATGCCAGTTGATGTAAAACCTAACTTCTAACACCTTATTACAAGGATAGAATTAAAAAACGTGTAACCTGAAGTCGAATAAAATACTTTACATATACTTCAATTAGGAACACAAATATGCTCGTAGACAAAACGGCTTCAAAATGGTTTTAAGTAAACAGGCTAGCACGAAGAAATGTCTTTTTATACTCTATTGACTGACATCCAAATTACCTAGGCGCACTCTGTCATAAGTGATTCTCTTTCTGAGTTCCATTCGACATCAGTAGTGTGAACATTGGAATTTCGCATACTGATTAGGGCATAGTGAACTTGCAGAGAGTACATGGAAGTGATAGGAAGCACCTATATGTATATTCCACACCAGCAGAAAAAAGCTTGAGAATTGTCTCGATTTTGACATACCTGCGGGTAATATCGGAAACAAAATTAGAAAATGATAAACTATATGAGCACAGGTATCACAGTAGGCAAATATGCGGCGTACTGCTTTTAGTTATAGATTTTGACCACAACACTTTTTATCAAGCAAATCCATCATAAAAGATCACTTGTGGCCGAAATTTCATAAAAACACCTTGGTAAATGCAATCAGTGAAAAGTGTTAGGGAGAAACAACACGACCAAGCAGAAACATTAATTGTAGCCCTGAATAAAATATGATCTCATAACTAGGACTTTAACAGTTGCCAAAAAATGATTGGTGAGAACGACCGGCAGCGATAACACCAAACCCTAAACTTCATAAAAACGAACCCTAAACCAGCACATTCTTCACATGAGTATGATGTTATTTTTCAACAAACATTATTCCTTATGCAGCCCAATTCCCATGTTGTAATCTGTGTACAGAAACAACTTCCTTGAAAATATTTGCGCATTATGCTATCAGCGGGTTCTGAAAAGGTGACAAAGTCGTGAAAACTAAAAAGGTGAAAACTCAGCCAACACGGCATCCATGGCAGAAAGCACGCGGACGTGCCATTGAACTATTCGTGTGCTATGATTTCTACCTCTTGCATTCTACCTTTTGCAGTAAAAATCAATCAATCGTACCAATGTCCCACACTTGGCGAGCATCAAGAAATAAAAAAGGGGCACACAAGTAAACACAAACTTCTTATGTTTTTTGGAAGAACGACTGTGTTTTTGAAAGCCCCAAATGGTTGCGTACACATTGTAAAGCAGAAGGCTGGCATGTCATAAATATTTCTTTGAAATGTTCACAAACAACCAACGAGCAAATACTTTCCAAATATGGTCGCTAAATAAGTAACCCCAGCAAAAAAAATATGCCCTACCTCAGGCCCCTTCGCTGACGAGCTAAAGCGGGAAAAGTAAAAATATCATTGATCTTTAAAGTTCACGTGTAGCATACTTCGACTCCTTTACATTCCTAACGCAAGGTAGAATACTGTGCACAAAACTATTTTAGTACTGCGATTACGTTGTTTTTAGAACAAACTCAGAAGACATGACGTTCAAGAAGACGTCATTGGCCTCCACAACGATCTCTGCCAAGCAAAATAAAAAAAACTTGCTTACTCAGTACCCATAATATTTACCGTTTGAATAAAGGAGCCATGAAGACAAAACACAAGTTGGTTTTAATAAAAAGACTGCTTAGTCCCGATAACAATGATACCAATATCATAGCAATCTTCGAACAAATACCGGAGATATTTAAAAAAAGATGTGAAGCAGTCGCTACCCCTAGCCAATTTCCTGCAACTTTTCTATGACTTCACGGAACCTTGTTTGCGCGATTGGCGGCCTCCTAACTGACCTGTCGCAACGACACATGACTGGACGTCTGTAATGGGGCCTCTAGTTCTATTTGACCGCATCACTCGAATGCTAACGTGCAGTTAACGCACTGAAAATTATGTTTTATTGTAGGCCCATATGACGTCATTCTTGCTCATAACACGTCACTGTGGCGCAAAATTTGAAAGTTTTAAACACTTCTTGCTTTTTTTTCGTTAAAAAACATCTTTTTTGGCTGTTTTGGAGTTGAGTGGGATACAGAATCCTAGTTCTTTCAAACTAAACGAAGTTGTATTTTCTCTTCATGGCTCCTTTAAGCACGAATGTTTGCGTTTATAACGATTCCACCACTGTTGAAAGGATTGTGCTTTTTGTAAAGCTTTTCTTGTTGGGATAAATTTGAGACGAGTGTCATAGCGAATTAATATTAGCATGGAGAAATTCTAGTTTGCATCCCACATGACAATACCAAGCTCGCAATAAAATCGGTTTCAACCCATAATATTGTAACAAGATCTCGAACACGCATAATGGACTGCTGCCTATTGATTAAAGAGGCATTTTTCTTTACGTTGAAACGAGAACTATCTGGATTTGAAAAACATTTCCGAGTTACAAGTCAGTTTCAAATACGTTTCCGGATAGAAAACTCAAAAAACAGTTCACATTTATATGTCTACTGAAATCACTTCAACTGGGTGTCCTTGTGTTAAAATATTGTTCAGAGGCAACACCCCGTATATCAAAAAAGAAAACCTTTTTGCTTTACTGCAAAAATATATTACTTATGAATAACGGCCTCCTTATCCAATAATTAACAAAGATACCTACAGGAAGCGTCAGTTATAAAATGCTAAGGGAAGGGATAAAACCTGGATTCGGGAAGGAAACTCATTTTTGAAGGGGTATAAAAAGAAATTGTTTATTTTTGATCTGTTAGTGGGCAAAATTTTAGCCACAACTAAATATGGGCCCCAACTCATTAATGGAGTCGAGATTATCAGACATACCATGAACATGAGTTACCTTGGTGAAGTTGATGCCCACCCGTTATTAGTTCTATTGGCAGCCTTCCTAAAAAAGTCAATTCAGATCTAGTACGTTTTCAACGATAAGCGTGTTCTTCCGCAGGAAGAACTGACTTGTGTTTTGATTTTCACCTTTTTAGTAGCAAAGCTCTTTAACCTTTTAATTCCACCGTCGAGGGTTACCAAAAACTATGAAGATAAAATATGCAGCGCACGTGAGCGTGCGGCTCGGGAGGAGCGCCCGCCGAACCCAGGTGCGCAAGTGAGGAGTCCCTAAATTATATATCGCAGTCTGACAACGCATTTCACTTCCAGCAGATCAAACTGTCCGACGGGAAGGAAACACTCTTCTGACTGCGCAATTGCAGCCCATCCGAAGAGACCCACAACTGAAAAAACCTAAGGACACACAACACATTTCATCGCGTACGTGCCAGTAGTATGCAATCTTATCTTCTGCAAACAATGGCACAGGAAAGAGCTTCGGTACATACAAAAGCAGTCACCACAGCATGCAGATACCTCAAGACAAAGTTGACGCAGCCAACTTCGTCAAAATACAAGACGAAGAACGTAGACCAGTAATAATTCCGCCATTTTCGTCGACACAGCTGAGGATACTGTCATCGCTGTTATTGTGACGAATGCTGTGGAAACTTCTACTCTGTTCATAAACTCTAGTTATTTATTGAGGCTACCCTAGTAATTCATTCAATGGATACATATCCCCATGATCATTGCATTGTAGGAAGGAGCTGAAATGTACCGGAACTACTAATCTTCTGACCATGTGGTCAGGAGTCTCTCAAAGAAAACAAGGCGGAACGTGCCGCTGTCCGTGCTTCTTTCTTACCACGCCATTGTATCACGAGGAAAATAGTACCACGACTGAACAAATTCTTAAACCACGTTACTCAGCACATGCCCTAGAGATTCCGAACGCTAGTCAAACAACCGCCGCAGCTCCGACGTTCTCGTCCCCAGCGAATAGGAGACGAATCAACCATTTTTCACTGTCTATATAATATTTCACTTCCATGTATATCAACTTGCTGCACGCAACGTACGCCAAACAGCCGCCGGAATCTGCCATTTTCGCAAGAATCTGGCCGCCTTAACCCCAACCATGGTAGTGCCGACGCAGCACACTTCTTCCTAAACTGCCAGAAACAAGTACTGGAGCATTCCACAAGCTCCTAACCTTCTACAAACTATGTTAGGAGGGAGCCCGCCCGGGAAGCGAGCCAGCACACAATTATACTCGGCTAATACAGCATATAACAGGATGGAAGCCATAACATGGGGTTATTAAAAAATAACGCAATATCTCTGTATCTATCGATCAGAGTTGCTCTGCTTAAGGGGTTCGGATATGCAGTAGAAACAGGAAGAGATACCGCTATCGCTATTTCATTTGTACGCAGGATTCAAAACATCGCTGTTATGCACACCTGCACACTCATCTAGTACTGGCTTCGACCAGTCTCCCCGGAGATATTCGTTGTCGGTAGTACTTTGGATCTATTGCGTTCACATGGTTCCAAAAGTTCCCAAACAGACATTTCGCTCCAATGGTACTTACTGTCAACCACTGGTTGCCTTTTGTTTCCGGTGTTCATTTGCGCCTCTCTTTTTTTGCGTGCTCTAAAGTTCTAGCCACGTGCGATGAATAGTATATGTAAAAGGTACGGTCTTATACCTATTGTTATAATTTCGCGGCGTTTTGACGGCCTTTTAAATTCAGAGCATTTGTATAACTCACGATGTCACCCGTGCGTCGGCGTCTGCACCAGCCAGCCTCCCCCTACACTATAAAAAGCAATAACAGTTACCGGCGCCTGGTTTCGATCCCACGACCCTGCGGGCTGAACGCAACGTACATGGTGCTCTACCCACTGCGCCACAAAAGCGACACAAAATCAAAGGCTACGAACGCGCCTTATATCCTTGACTCATTCAAACTACGTCAAGAAGCTGCTGATACAACGCATTCACTCCTTGTGGGCGGAACGCGAGGTACATGGTGTTCTACATGGTACATAGTACATGGTGTTGTACATAGTATACATGGCCACAAAGCCGACACAGAATCAAAGGCTACGACCGCGCCTTATATCCTTGACTCATTCAAACTACGTCGTCAGCGGCGTGCGTTGGCGACTTAGCGGCGTGATAGCTGCGTGGTGTACACGTGATAGCACCAACCCCCCAAACACTAAACGTTAACGCAATAAACCTACCCCCTATTCGACGCATTTACTCGAGTCCCCCTCGCGGGGAGATGGTCCTATTTTTTTATTTTCATTCCAATCACCTTTATGATTTTTTTAAAATGCGCTTTCAGATTAGTTGCTTTTTTATTAAGGTGCTCTATAAAGCCTGGGGCGTGGGTAACACTTGGAGAATCCTCTACCCAAGGCAGCCGTATCAACGGCACCAAAATGGGAGGTAGGCCCGTTTTTTCCTGGGTCTTATTTCACCAGAGCGCCGTCAGCAACCAGCAGGAAACAGTCGAGGTCACTTGCAGAAATACCAGCTGCGCTAGAGCTCCCTCCCACCGCCATACCAATGGCCTCAAGGCTTCCTTTGTTCTCCCGCCTCTCAATTGACTGGTGTTCCGTCTCTTGTCTGAGACTGTCGATCACCTTCCAGCAAAACTGGTACTTCTGCTGGGTATGCAGCAGATCTCTCCGACTGAACGCTATACCCACGGAAGCCATTTTCTCCACTAGATGCAGGTGCTCGGCGCTTCCAGGTAGCGTATGCTTCCGCGCTTCCTCGCGCTTCTCTCGCGGAAATAGGGGTCGTTTACCGTCGGCTTCCTCCGCAGCTTACCCGGTGGGCTGTTCGTCGTGTACGGGTGCCCGTGACAACTTGTCGGCTACTACGTTTGTATCCCGTTTGAGATATCGCACCTCGTATTTCAAGCGCTGTATGGGCAGGGATAAAGGCGCGATCCTGCCGCTCGGCTCCCGGAGGTGGAACAGCTGTGATAGTTCTATGTTAGTGTCATGCATTCGGTTTGGATTGTAAATTTTGCCATTTTGTGTACATTTCTAACTTTCGCATTGCGTGGATGATTGCAAGGCACTCTTTGTCGGTTGTCTAGTAGTTTATCTTTGAGGTGTTAGTGCTCGGCTGGCAAACCCCACCGGTCGCAGCGGTTCTCCATCCGTTTGGAGGAGCAGTGCTCCTATTCCGATGTCGCTCACATCTGTCTGAATCACGAAGGGTTGGTTCATATCCGGCATATTTGGCAATGCCGTGTCCGCAATGCTTTTTCATAGCTGGCGGAAAGTGCGCTCTTGCGCCTTCCCCTCTCCCAGGGAGCGTCCTCCCTTTGTAGCTTCGTGAGGGGCTCTTCCGGGCGTACGAATGCCGGAATAAACTGACAATAATACCCTACTATTCCACGTAATCGGCGTACTCCGCTAACGTCCTCCGGTGCGGGGAATTCTAATATCGCCTGTAACTAACCTGGGTCAGGGGACACTTGCGCTCGCTGAACCCTGTACCCGAGGAGACTCACTTGAGCAGTGCAGATTTGGTCCTTGGATGGGCTCAGCGTTTTTCCTGCAGCTTTCAGTTTCCCCCAAACGTCCCTCAAGTGGCTGAGGGGCTCCTCGAAGGTGTGGGAGTACATGGCGATGTCATCCAGGTAGGCGAGTACGTGTTGCACTTCGCATCTGCAAGTACCCTATCGATCAGCGGTTGGAATGTGCTCGGACGTCCGCACAAACCGAAGGGTATGCGGCCGAACTGGTACAGCCCCTGCTGGCACTTGAACGCCATCTATAATTTATCGCGCGGCCACATCTCGACCGGCAGGTATCCCTTGCTGGTGTCCAAGATGGAGCTATAGCTAGCGCCCCCCAGGTTTGAGATGATTTTGACCACGTTCGGGAAAGATAACGCGTCTTTCTCGGTGACCCCATTCAGACTCTTGTATTCGACGCGAAACGCCAGCTACAGTCTTTCGTGCACAAGGACCACCAGGAGTACCCACGGGCTCGTCGACCGACGAATGATACCCGCTTTGAACAGCTCATCCAATGCTGCGTCAGTCACATGGCGTTTTGCGGGACTTAACGGGTTGGGGTTAAATTTTCAAGGCCTAGCTTCACCGGGGTCAATGCCATGCTGTGCCATATTGCTACAGCTAGGATGCTCGGAGAATATCTCCCTGAACTCGCCCAGAAAGACACGACGCTGTTTTTCTCGGGAGAGATACCTCACAAGGTCTTGCTAAGGGCACGTGTAACTCCTGAGTCCGTTCCTACCGACCTGACGGGACCTCAGTCCCGCTACCGGTGGCCTGGGCGGCGGCCCTGCGCGCCGTCCCTCGACTGCTTCTCCTCAGAGCGTCTGTGTCGGGGTCGCGCCGGCGTGGTGCTCCGAGTAACTTCAGCGGGATTCACAATAGCATCCCTTGCCGATGTCCACAAAGATGCCAGGTTTAGACATGAAGTCCCTGCTGAAGATAACCATCAACGTGAGCCCCGGTAAGTGCACGAACCACATGTGTCGCTTCTGCTGATTCCACCAAACGCTGATGCGTACGTCGCCGCACAACCGCGCTTCCCTGCACGCAATCTAGAGGGGCTTCCATCTATCGCGTAACCGAACAGCGTTTCCCCTGACGTAGTAGACGACTTCGTCCTTATGAGTGAAGGGCTCGCTCCAGTGTCCTAGAGTGCCTTGAAGTCTTGCAGCGCAATTGCAAAGCCGATGAATGGTGCAGGCTAATCAGACGGGATTCCACACAAAAAGGCTGCTGGCGCTGTGATGACGTGTTAGCCCCGGAGCATTCAACAGCGGTCAACTCCATTTCTAGTGTTCGAAGAGTAAAGTCAAGCTATGTGACCAGTTTGATTACCGTGACAGCTGCAATACCGTATTTCCCGCCGCGTGGCAGGATGCGGCTCCGGCGTCCTGTAGCCCCAATCAGTCCCGTGACAGCTGCAATACCGTATTTCCCGCCGCGTGGCAGGATGCGGCTCCGGCGTCCTGTAGCCCCAATCAGTCGCCGGCCATGCGATGGTCGGCGGTGCGGGTAATTGCAGGGGCGTTCGGCTTGAACCGTTCTCAGTTCTCCAGGACTCCTGGCTTACGGACTCCACGCTTCGTACCCCTAAGGGCTACGGATGCGGAGCTGGGTCTGAAAGTGAGAGCCACATTTCCTGCTCCCAAATGTCCCGATCCGCCTGTCGGAGGATCGCGCTTGAGTTCCAGCCGTAACTGGGTTCAGGCGATTCTCCCAATGTTGGCTGATACGCGCAAGAAGCCGTGAGTGCGGCTTGCACCCTGCGAGCCTCGTAGGCCAGCTCGTTCCGATCGCGGCAGCTGCTGTCACGTTGGTACAGAACGAATGTTGGGTGGCTCTGTAGGATGACACGCTCGAACCGCTCCTGATTCGAAGCTTACGGGTGGGCGTACTCGTACAGTTCTTGCATTGGTCGGACATACTCGAGCAATGGTTGCTTGGTACTCTGCGTACGCAGTTCAACTCCCGCGGAAATCGCGACTGGTAATCGGAGTGCAGGAATTCTTCGCGGAACGCTGCCTGAAACTCGTTCCACCTGGCCCCTGTGCAGCCGACGAGTCTGTGCCACCATGCCGCGTCCCCCCACCAAGGCCGCGGGAAGAATTCTGGTCAGCACTTCGCTCTCGCTGCTGCTGGTAGCCTACCGGTAATGATTCAGTGCCACTAAGAGCGCGTTGGTGCTTGTTCTGGTCGCTGTAGAAGCCGTACGTAGCAATAAGCATGTTGATTCGGGGCTGGGCGTCAGTTCGGCCTGGAATACTTGCTGTATCGCACAGGGGAGTGCTGTTACGACACCGGCCGTGTTTGCTGGCTCTTCCATACGCTCACTAACCGTTTCCTGGTGCGACTGGATCATCATGGCCGGCGGGGCGTCGTTCGCCGTGGCGGTAAATGCCCACGGCGCCGAGGGGTCTGTTCTTGAGTGCGACTAACGTGCAGATTTGTAGGCCCTCGAGACGATTCAAGCGGAATGCCCGCTGCGTTGGACGAATGGCGTCACGGGGAAATTAGAGGGAAATAGTCATCATCATCCACATCAGCCTGTCTACGCCGACTGCGGGACAAAGGCCTCTCCCATTAATCGCCAATTATCCCGGTCCTGTGCTAACTGCAACAAGCTTCAATTGACCAACTTAATTTGGGTTCAACTAAAATTGAGGACTAGTCAGCGATAAGCCAATTTCTTTAACGTCAATCCCATGTAAACTTCTAGAACACATAATATATACCAGCCTGATTAATTTTCTGGAATCTAATTCATACTTTACTAAACACCAGCACGGTTTCCGCAAGCATCACTCAGTGAATCTCACCTATTGGTTTTCACTAACGACTTATTTTCAGGCTTGGATCGCTCATGCGTAATCGATTGTATTTTCATTGATTTTGCCAAGGCATTCGATACTGTTCATCATAAACTACTTCTCTTCAAACTCAGTAAGCTTCATCTGGACATCAATGTAATCAAGTGGATTGAGTGTTTCTTGCTAAATCATACTCAGTATGTTTCTGTTAACGACCATGACTCCGGCCCTTGCCCGTTGACATCCGGTGTTCCGCAAGGATCGGTGTTAGGCCCTCTCTTATTATTAATATATATTAATGATCTTCCTGATACTGTTAACTCGTCTATAAGGTTGTTCGCTGATGACTGCGTTATTTACAGAGTCATTTATAAGCCATCTGATACCGCGAGTCTTCAAATTGACCTTAATAACAGTTCAACGTGGTGCGAAACATGGCGTATGAAATAAATGTTAACAAGTGTAAGTTTATGAGAGTTTCGCGAGCAATTAACCCCACCACTCCTTCCACTTATTACCTAAATGGCTCGCCTTTAACTGAAGTTACTACCTATAAATATCTCGGAGTCCATATTACCAATAACCTTTCTTGGGAACGCATGTGAAGTACATTTCTAAACACGCCAATCGCACGCTTGGCTTTCTTCGTCGCAACTTTTCTCTTGCTCCGTCATCGTTGAAACTAATATTGCCGCGAACAAAGCATTGGGTTTCTTTATTTGTGTTTTGCTTTTACCGCCCGGCTGCGCCGGTCTGTGTTATCTCCGTGCCAAGGGAAGCGCGTGTTCCATTCTTTCTTTCTGTGCCGCATGTGTTATCTGTTCAGATAGGGAGAGCATTCCGATCTAACGTGAACATCCCGGAATAATCTTCTTGCATCTACAATGTTCTCGATGCGAATCGACGGTTCCAGAACCACGCGCGCCGAAAGATAAAAAGCCTGCAGAGCAGACGCCGGGGCATTCGATTCTGCGACGCTCGCCGACGCACGTACGTCACTTTGTTGACCACTGCTTCGCCGCCTCTGTATTCTTTTCAGTTGTTAGGGGAGCACAAGTTCGCTCCAATAAACTTGTTTCTTTTCCCAAACAACTGCTTCGTCCTTGGCTACGTGACATCTGGTGGAGGTGCTGGGTACGCATCCTTCATGCCCACTACAACCTCTGGAAGCCGCCAAGCCAGTCCAACAAGAGGCAGCCTCCGCGTGCAAGATTTATCACCTGAGTTCGGTCTACTACCGGAGAAGACGAAGAAGAAAAACGTCGCAACCAGCACGTCGCAAGCCAATCCTCCTGTCGTTCTGCAGCAGCCACGGGAACCGCCATCATTCCGAGGAGCCCCCGCAGAAGACCCAGAAGAATGGTTGGAGAAACTGGAGCGCGTCCGGAAATTCAACAGGTGGGACGACGCAGAAACGTTCCGGCACGTTTTCTTTTACTTGGAAGATTCGGCTCGCACTTGGTTCGAGAACCACGAGAGCTCCTTGACAAACTGGGCTCAGTTCAAAAGCGAGTTCACAAAGACCTTCACTACCGTCGTGCGGAAAGAAAGAGCCGCCCTTTTGTTCGAAACACGCACGCAACACCCCAACGAAGGTGTCATGATCTTCGTTGAGGAGATGAAGCAGCTATTTCGCCGCGCGGACCCCGAAATGACGGAAGAAAAGAAGTTGCGCTTCTTAATGCGCGGAGTGAAGGAGGAACTGTTTGCTGGACTTGTCCGAAATCCGCCCAAAACCGTCGCCGAATTCGTGACCGAAGCCAGCACCATTGAAAAAGCCTTTGAAATGCGTGCTAAGCAGTATGACCGCAACTTTGTTGGCGCGGCCAATGAGAACGACTTTGGCAGCACGCGGATCCCGGCCGACAGCCTACGCGAGACTATCCGCGCAATAGTGAGAGAGGAGCTGCGGAAACTTCTCCCAACGCCGCCGCATCCCCAAGTCGCTTCCCTCACCGACGTGATTAGAGAAGAAGTGCAACAAGCGTTGGGAACTTCTACGCCATCCGAGGTACCCCGAGAGCCACAAGCTATGACATACTCCGCGGCTGTTCGTCGACCCCGCCCTGCTCCAACACGCCGTCAAGAGGCCCCGCCGTACCGCCGCCTACTGTCACCCGCCCGACCCCCGGTAGCCCGAAACCAGACGCCGAGGAAGACGGACGTATGGCGAACTCCCGATAACCGTCCTCTGTGCTTCCACTGCGGAAAGGCCGACCACATTTACCGTCGCTGCCCATACAAGAGACTCGGACTGCGTGGTTTCTCCGTCGACGCACCTCGCCCTCTCCCTGGCCAACGACCACGTGAGATCGACGAGTATCTATCTGAAACCAGCCGTGGCCCAGCGCGTTTCAACCGTTCGCCGTCGCCCTACCCATACCAATCGCCGAACCGCCGTAGCAACGCTGACTTCGCCCGTGGAAGGTCCCCCAGCCCACGCGGGGGAACCTAAAAGCAGCAAAATCTGGAGGTGAAGTTGCTCTACGGCGAAAAACCGGAAACCCTCCAACGACGCAAGGACGCGCCGAAGACAGTGATTCACGACATGCCCTCATCCCGACGACCCGACCTAACCCTGATGAGACTCCCGAACACGACGACAGCTATACGCCGCGACGCTTACCCGACCTGACCGAGACGTCCGCTGAGAAGACATGGACAACGACGACGCACAGTGCCCGACCGTCAACACGCACAAGCCGAGATGCGACGCCCCGACGCACCCGGAACTCGAGGAAGGCGGCATCCGACGTCAAGGTGTCCATCGACGGTTTTGATGTAGTCGCCCTCGTAGACACGGGAGCCGACTACTCCGTAATGAGCGGACCATTTGCGTCTAAGCTGAAGAAAGTTATGACCAGATGGGACGGTCCGCACATACGCACAGCAGGAGGCCACATCGTGACGCCAAGTGGAACGTGCACATCGCGCGTCACCATAGATGGCACGACGTACCCTGCAGTGTTCGTCGTTTTGGCCAACTGCTCCCGCGACGTAATTCTCGGAATGGACTTTTTGACAGACAACGGCGCAATAATCGATCTCCAGACGAAGTCGATAACTTTTTCCTCCGACCACTCCATGACGCCGGAATCGAACCCCGAACACCGTGCAGCTGTAAGGATCGCCGATGATCACGTCACCCTGCCACCCCGCGCAAGCTTGATGATCACCGTCTACTGTGAAGGTGCTGCTCCCGACGTCGACGCTATCGTGGAGAGTGACCGAAGGTTGCTTCTTGACCGCGGTGTGCCTGTCGCAAGAAGCATTGCGCGGTTTAAGCATCGCAAATCCCACGTTTTGGTCACCAATTTCACCGAGGAGTACCAGCATTTAAACAAGGGCGCTGCAATTGCGTTCGTCGAAGAAACGCAACTAGCAAGTGACGTGATAGCAGTCGCCGACTTTGAACGCGCACCCGACGATACCTTCAAGCTTCCGCACCCCTTCGACGTGAATCCGGCGCTACCGCAAGGAGAAAGGAACAAGTTATTGGCTTTGCTGCGTCGCTACAGCGAGTGTTTTTCGTCGAACTCAAAGTTACGTCAAACACCTCTGGCGAAGCACCGGATAATAACCGAGGATGGAGCCCGACCTACCCGACAGTCACCGTACCGCGTCTCTTCCCACGAGCGCGAAGCCATCCGGACTCAAGTCGACGACATGCTCAACGATGACATTATACAGCCATCGAAAAGTCCGTGGGCTGCGCCGGTCGTACTCGTGAAGAAAAAAGACGGCACACTGAGGTTCTGCGTTGACTACCGGCGATTGAACAAGATCACCAAAAAGGACGTGTACCCCCTGCCACGAATCGACGACGCCCTCGACCACCTCTGCCATGCGAGGTACTTCTCATCGATGGACCTGAAGACCGGCTACTGGCAAATTGAAGTGGACGAGAGAGATCGAGAGAAGACTGCCTTCATAACCCCGGACGGCCTATACGAGTTCAAGGTAATGCCGTTTGGGCTATGCACGGCACCAGCAACGTCCCAAAGAGTCATGGACACTGTGCTAGCTGGCCTGAAGTGGCACACCTGCCTCGTATACCTCGACGACGTTGTGGTATTCTCCCGGACTTTCGACGAACACCTCGCAAGGTTGCAGTCAGTACTCGAGGCCATCCGTACGTCGGGGTTAACGCTGAAGCCTGAAAAGTGCCGCTTCGCGTACGAGGAACTGAAGTTTTTGGGCCATGTCGTCAACGCCGCGGGAGTCCTGCCTGACCCGGCGAAAACTTCAGCCATAGCGAACTTCCCAAGGCCGAAAGATAAGAAGGGCGTGCGCAGATTTCTTGGACTGTGCGCATACTACCGGCGCTTCGTCGCAAACTTCGCACGCATTGCAGAGCCGCTCACGCGCTTGACGAAAGATAGCACCACTTTCAGCTGGGAAGACGACCAAGAAAAGGCATTCTGCGAGCTGCAAAAACACCTGCAAAGCCCGCCCGTGCTCGCTCATTTCGACGAAAACGCCGACACGGAAATACACACGGACGCTAGTGATATAGGCTTGGGTGCGGTCCTTGTCCAAAAACAAAGCGGGTGCGAAAACGTAATCGCCTATGCCAGCCGTGGTCTGTCGAAGGAGG
Source organism: Haemaphysalis longicornis (assembly GCF_048455015.1). NCBI lineage: Eukaryota > Metazoa > Arthropoda > Arachnida > Ixodida > Ixodidae > Haemaphysalis > Haemaphysalis longicornis. Next base: position 188,333,872 of record NW_027526422.1, read on the forward strand.
AGAAAAACTACTCTGCCTCCGAAAAAGAGTGCCTGGCTATTATATGGGCCATTTCAAAATTTCGCCCATACGTGTATGGCAGACCGTTCAAGGTTGTAACAGACCACCATGCGCTGTGTTGGCTCGCCAATTTGAAGGACCCCTCTGGCCGTCTTGGGCGGTGGAGTTTGCGCCTGCAAGAGTTCGACATTACAATCGTCTACAAATCCGGCAGGAAACACTCCGACGCCGACTGCCTGTCCCGCGCCCCTGTCGACGCACCACCACAAGACTCCGATGAAGACAGTGCGTTCTTCGGGGTTGTTACGGAGAGCGACCTAGCCGCCCAGCAGCGTGCCGACCCCGACTTGCGAGTAATGATCGACTACCTCGAAGGACGTAACGTCGCCGTGCCTAGAGCGTTCAAGCGTAACTTACCAGCATTCAGCCTCAGAAACTCCGTCCTCGTGAAGAAGAATTTCAGCCCCGGAACAAGAACGAATTATCTACTTGTCATCCCCGCAGACCTTCGTGACGAAATTTCGGAAGCGTCCCACGACGACCCGTCTTCCGGACATCTCGGCACAGCTCGCACTATTGCAAAAATTAAGGCGAAGTACTTCTGGCCCCGCCTTACATCCGACGTCACCCACTACGTTCGGAGTTGCCGGGACTGCCAGCGACGAAAAACGCCGCCGACAAGACGCGCCGGACTTCTACAACCGATCGCCGTCCCGCGGAGGCCCTTTCAACAAATTGGAATGGACCTTCTAGGCCCGTTCCCGACGTCACGATCGGAGAACAAGTGGATTGTCGTAGCGACAGACTACATGACGCGCTACGCAGAGACCGCCGCTCTTCCGCGGGGGACTGCAGAAGAAGTCGCCAAGTTCTTTATAAACCAAGTTGTGCTGCGACATGGAGCCCCTGAAGTCCTAATCACGGACCGCGGAACAGCCTTTACCGCGGAGCTGATGCAAGGAATCTTACGCTTCAGCAACACGGATCACCGAAGAACGACGGCGTACCACCCCCAAACGAACGGACTAACAGAACGTCTGAACAAGACAATTGCGGATATGCTGTCCATGTACGTCGACGTTGAACATAAGACTTGGGACGAAGTCCTCCCGTATGTCACGTTTGCGTACAATACAGCGACGCAGGAAACTACGCAGATGACACCGTTCGAGCTTGTCTACGGAAGACGACCGACTACGATGCTCGACGCCATGCTTCCGCATGCAGAAGACAACGACCTCAACGCCGACGTCCAAGGATACCTTCAACGTGCGGAGGAGGCCCGCCAGCTCGCTCGAGTTCGTATAAGGGACCAGCAGCTGGTGGATGCCGGCCGCTACAACCTCCGACGCCGAGACGCCGAGTACCAACCAGGGGATCGTGTGTGGGTTTGGACTCCCATCCGACGACGCGGACTGAGCGAGAAACTTCTGCGACGGTATTTCGGACCCTACCAGATCCTGCGACGTGTTGGCCAACTTACCTACGAAGTGATCCCCGATGGGGACTCCGGCACATCACGACGACGTACGCGGCCCGAAGTCGTCCACGTGGTTCGCTTAAAACCTTTCTACGAACGATGACGAACTTTTAATTTCATTTTTGGGACTGTCGCTTATGGTAGCATCGGGTCGATGCACTCTTAGAGGGGGGGTAATGCCGCGAACCAAGCATTGGGTTTGTTTATTTGTGTTTTGCTTTTACCGCCCGGCTGCGTCGGTCTGTGTTATCTCGGCGCCAAGGGAAGCGCGTGTTCCATTCTTTCTTTCTGTGCCGCATGTGTTATCTGTTGTAATAGGGAGAGCATTCCGATCTAACGTGAACATCCCGGAATAATCTTCTTGCATCTACAATGTTCTCGAAGCGAATCGACGGTTCCAGAACCACGCGCGCCGAAAGATAAAAAGCCTGCAGAGCAGACGCCGGGGCAATCGATTCTGCGACGCTCGCCGACGCACGTACGTCACTTTGTTGACCACTGCTTCGCCGCCTCTGTATTCTTTTCAGTTGTTAGGGGAGCACAAGTTCGCTCCAATAAACTTGTTTCTTTTCCCAAACAACTGCTTCGTCCTTGGCTACGTGACAATATTATACAAGACACTCGTTCGACCAAAAGTCGACTAAGCCTCATCCGTCGGGGACCCCGGTACTAAATAGCTCACCTCATCTCTAGAATCACAGCAAAATGGTGCTGCTAGGTTCATATTATTAAACTATGAGCGCCTAGCCAGTGTAACCGAAATGAAAAAACGGTTAAATCTGGATGACCTTTCCACACGACGCATCGTTTCTAGCTTGTGTACATTCCAGAAATTTTTCACACCAATCAAATTCTTAAACATTTGCTTTTTGCTGGCCCCACTTATGGATCTCCCCGCATTGACCGCACTTTCAAAGTTGGTTTACCATTGTGCAGAACTAAACATTATCATGACTCTTTTGTTCCAAAAACCAGCGTGCACTGGAACGGCCTTCCCGCTTCCATCGTCTGCATCCCCGAGCCTGTCACCTTCGAATCGGCAGTTTACGATTTTGTTCATTCATTGTGATTTTTGTTTCTCTTCCCGCCCCACTGTGTGTTATTGCTATGTAATTTTTTTTTCCTGATTACCCCACTCCTCTCTGTAACGCCTCAACGGAATTGAGAGTAAATAAATGAAATGAAATGAAATAGAACGGGAAATCATAGATGTAACATTAGAGGACAAGAAGAGAGCGGAGTGGGTCAGTGAACAAACACGTGTTAAGGACATATTTGTAGAAATTAAAAAGAAATGGGCGTGGGCATGGCATGTAATGCGAAGGCAAGACAACGGTTGGTCATTAAGGGTAACACAGAGCGTCGTTAGAGAAGGCAAGGTTGGAAGGGGGCGGCAGAAAGTTAGATTGGCAGATCAGCTCAAGAAGTTTGCGGGGAGAGATATAGGGTAAACTTTAATAAAGGAAAGGAGCCCAGTGGTCGCTTTCTTCAGTCCAAGACACTGTTGGAGCGTCCAGCCGTCTCAGTCTGGTGGATCAATCGAAGCGGATCTTCGACGCTCGAGCCAGTGAGTTCTCGCTCCCACTCCTCAACCGAGTGGTAATAAATCATGGAAAGTGAGGGGTTGATCTGGCACTGCCACACCATGTGGTAGACAGTGCAGAGTGCTTTGCAGAATCGCCACTGCAAGTCGTATTGCATATGCCAGATGAGGAGCAGCTTGGTAGGATGGAGGAGAAGCCAAAAGGAGAAGCCAAAGCCAAAAGCGTTCCTCTTTCTTGCAAGAGAGAGGGGTGAGCAGAAGGGAGCGCAAAGTGAGCTATCATATAGTATTTTGTAACGTCCAGGATTGATGTTAAGGGGATCGTTGTCTCTAGCCAACTCCCTCGCGGCCCTTGGCTGGATAGACCTCGAGCAGTCTCGTGGGCAAGGCAAAGACGCAGATAAATGTGAGCCGGGGTCCCGACAACCGATACCATTTTCTTGGGAGGTTTCTGGCTCACGATCGTCACTGCGGTGTATGAGATGCGGCCTTCGAGGCAGCTCCGTCACTGACTGAGGATCCGTGATGATTACCTCCGCCGGTAGCGCCAGGGAAGGCGTTTTTCATGTACGGGAACGCGACCAGCTGGGGCGCTTGGCGTCTGTTGCTCACCGTGCCTGCGAAAATATGCATAGGCGCCGACTATGTGCTTTCCGCGCTCGTGTCTCGGCCGTGGGGGAAGGGGGTGTGATACGGACTCACGTTTGCGTTCGCTGGTGGTTTGCTGAATTGTCGGCCGAAAAGGGGTTCCTGCGGACCGGCCGGCGAGAATTAACCTATCGCACTGTCCGCCGTTGTTGCTTGTCATCTTGCCGGATTTGCAGATGAGGAACAAAGTTCAGGGCACTGAAATTGTGGCGTATGTATCACTTGGAGAATCCTCCACACAAGGGATCCGTGGTAACTGCACGAAAATGGCAGGGAGACAGGAGGCAACGACAACAGGCGCTAACACTCAGGGGTGCTCATTCCCAAATCACCAATAGCGCTTTCGTCTCCTGTGTCACCAACGGGTACCGCGTTGCTTGACCGGCCAAAGTCACTCGACTCCGGGGATACCGGTGAATGATCTAGGCCGAGGCTAGATTAAAGAGCCCGGTTCAGTCACTCCTGCTGCTCTCGCCGTCGCCTCGTCTAGTCCCTCGGGGTCCGCTTTCCGTGTCAGTTGTCACCTCTCCGAATGCCGTCATGCCACTGCCACCGCCGTCCCATTGGACGACCAGGTTTCCGCGTGACCCGAGACGACATGCGCACAAGGATACTGAGAACGGGTGCTAAGAAATGGTAATCAGCTTCATCAACATCACCAGCCTATCTACGCCCACTGCAGGGCAAAGGCCTCTCCCAATATTCTCCAATTACCTCGGTCCTGTGCCAACTGTGACCAATTTACCCCCGCACACTTCTTGATCTCATCTGCCCATCTAACATTCTGCCGCCCCCTGCAACGCCTGCCTTCTCTGGGGATCCACTCTGTTACCCTTAATTACCAGCGGTTATCTTGCCTTCGCATTACATGCCCTGCCCACGTCCATTTCTTCTTCCTAATTTCTACTATGTCTTTAACACCAGTTTGCTCTCTGACCCACTCCGCTCTCTTCTCGTCCCTTAATGTTACACCTATCATTTTCCGCTCCATTGCCCGCTGAGTCGTTCTCAATTTAAGTTGAACCCTCTTGGTGAGCCTCCAAGTTTCTGCCCCGTAGGTGAGTACCGCTAAGATGCAGCTGTCATACACTTTCTTGTTCAGCGACAATGGTAGGCTGCTATTCATTATCTGAGAATGTCTGCCATATGCACCCCACCCCATTCTGATCCTTCTAATTATCTCTGCCTCATGGTTGGGATCTAGGGTCACAACTTGGCCTAAGTATATATATTCGCTTACCACTTCCACTGCCTCGCCGTCTATCTCAAACTGCTGTGCTGTCCCGAGGTTATTGATCATTACTTTAGTTTTCTGCATATTAATTTTCAGGCCCACGGTTCTACTCTGTTCGCCTAGTGCGGAAAGCATGTATGCAATTCGTCTCCGAAGTTACTTAGCAAGGCAACGTCATCAGCAAATCTGAGGTTCCTGAGGTATTCTCCATTAACCCTTACTCCCACCTGTTCCCAATCCAATGTTCTGAATACTTCTTGTAAGCATGCTGTGAATAACATTGGAGAGATTGTGTCTCCTTGTCTGACACCCTTCCTTATAGGTATTTTACTGCTCTCCCTATGGAGGTTGATGGTAGCTGTAGGCCCATTCTTAGATATCCTCTAGTATTCTTACATAATGCTCATCTACCCCCTGGTTCCGTAATGCCTGAATGACTGCTAGGGTTTCGACTGAGGCAAATGCTTTCTCATAATCTATGAAGGCTATATATAGGGGTTCAGTATACTCAGCGCACTTCTCTATCACCTGATTGATCGTGTGAAGAAAGGGTACATGGCTGCTAAGCGCCTGGCTACTGAGAGAGGGTGACGGTGCTTCCTCGCCGGCCCCTCGTGGGTTTCCGCTGTTCCCCCTCTCCACAAGCCAGAACTTTTTTGGAAAGTAGATCTTTTAAAGGTACTAGGGAACCCTTCTTATTGAAGATTTTACTCTTTTCAGAAAGGTGATGGTGGTGTGTTAAATAACTATCGCCCCGTAACCATACTGCCTTTTTTCAGCAAGTTAATAGAAAAACCTATTGTAACTAGGCTGTGGAAATATATCTCCAAATTTCAACTACTGACCCCATGTCATTTTGGTTTTCGGCCTAATGTTTTTAGTGAGGCTGCTCTTGTCGAGATAACTGATTTCATGAAACAATCAATTGATCGCGGCCTATTTGCAGCAGCTATATTTGTCGACCTCACAAAGGCATTTGATTCCATTACTCACAATATTCTTTTTTCAAAATTAAAATCATTGGGTGTCTGTGGAACAACATTAGCCTTACTAGAGTCATATCTGGCTGACAGGCTTCAGGCTGTGGAATGCAGTGGCATACTTTCAGAATACAAGACAGTAAATATAGGCGTCCCCCAGGGTTCCATTTTGGGAGCACTGTTGTTCTTGTTATTAGAAATGAACTCCCATCTTGTTTAAATTCTTGAAAATGCATGCTTTACGCAGATGACACCATGGTTTATTTCACTGATTCTAACCTCTCGAACCTAACGAAAAAATTATACGACGATTTATTAAGGTTATCTGATTGGTGTAGAAACAATAGGTTAAATATAAACCCTAACAAAACCACTTGCATAATTTTTCACTCCCATCAAAAGCAAATTACCTCAATCCCGCATCTGTGCCTTGGCACGCATTTTATCTACCCTTCAGATTACACCACAATCCTAGGAGTGGTCCTCGATAAACATTTAAAATTTTACTTGCACATCAAGGTACTTGTCAGTAAAGTTGCGTTTGGTATTCATGTACTAATTAGAACTCGGGAATATTTTTCTCTGCCTGTTCTCCGTTCTCTTTACAACTGTTTTGTACACAGTCATTTACATATTGTTTAGGTTCGTGGGGAAGAACCTACGATGTTCATCTATCACCGCTTGTTTCTTTGCAAAACCGATCCATCCGAATCATTAATTACAGCCATCTGAGAGACAGTGCTCCAAATTTATATTTTGACCTTCGAATCCTACCCCTTCTATTAGAATATAAAAAAATGTGCATTTTCCTCCTTCGCGCTAGAAATTAGGAATAGATTCACACCTGCATCGACCAGTCGTTACTTTTTAACACCAATAACACCCGCTTTTCAGAACACAATAACTTAATTCTACCAAAAAGTCACTCTAACTACGGCAAACAAACTGCCGTATTCGCCACCATTTCAATGTTGAAGGAACTACCGACCCCCCTCAAATCAATTCACTCTCCCAATTTTTTCTGAAACCAATTAAAAAATTTTCTATTATCTACCTTGGCCTAATGTATAAACGTGTTTTTGTTGTAGCGCCTTTTTTTGCAGTGCTTCTGTTCTTACGTCGAATCGTTTATACTGCAATTTTTATGTGCATATGTTGGTATGGCTACAAATGAAGGTATCTATGTGTGCGTACGTATGTATATACTTATATGCATTGCTTTCTGCCTGTTTGTGCTCATTTTCGTTTGATGTGTTTTTTGCTTGTTGCCTACTCTACGCTTTTCCGTTGTGGACTTTGTCACAGGAGGTCCCCCCGACAGTATTTTACCTACGGGACCTCATCGGTATTACTATTTGTACGCTCTTCTAAAACGTGAAAACAAAAATAAACTTCAACTTCTTTTCTTCGCGCCTGTAAGTAGAGCGAAAAATTAAAGTTATAAATAAAGATAAAGTTATCGCCAGCAGAGCGTGGCATTGAGTGATTCACTCGTAGCAGGTTAGCCGCCTTCCCTTTATGGCTTGCTTTTGTGAGTTTCTTTTGTAAGTGGTACCGATAGCCTTATACTCCTGAAACTGAAGGAAGCCAGCCAATAGTTCTTGCATCTGTTATAACGTAATTTGAGCGCTTGAAGAAGGCCAGGATCGGGAAACCGACAAAAACACTTGCACAAGTTTTTCAGTTACTTCTTTGGCACAAGGCACTATTTTTTGCCAAGGTAATTTGTGACCCCCTAATATAAGTACTGAATGTATTTGTAGACTACATTCTGAAAGCATTTAGGATATGGAGAAAAGGTAAGAAAGGAGTAGCAGGGACCATTTAAGGTATATAAAGTTGCGTGAGCAATGTAGGTAATAAACATACGGGTAAAATTTACTTGTCGATTCATGGAGACAGGAATTGAACAACACAAAATGAGAGCACCTTCAGAGAGAGGTGTGGTCTCCTAAGGTGCGCTCTTAGCTGCGGTGGCTTTCATTTGGCGCTATTTGCTATTCGGATGAAGAGAAAGAAAGGGCAGGAGAGCTCACCACATGCCTCCGCCGAATAACCTGTCGCTTGCGGCCTGGGCTTTTACCATGATTTCTTGCAGGGGTTGGAATTTGTGGTGTGATAGGCGCTCAAACCGGGGAAACTGGTTGCAATGACAATGGAGGGTTGCGAAATGCTGGTACCTGTGCAGGGCCAAAACGGTGATAAGCAGGCAACTTCGCAGCTGAAGTGATTTAAGGCGAAAGCTGAGGCGCTTAGCACATGAACCGCGGTTGGTATGCTGAGCGAGAGGCAGTACTGACACGTGGGGTTGCAGGAGTACAAAGCCGCAATAAGGCGCAGATATTATGTGGAGATTCATATTTGTGAGCGAGAAAGACGAGGTGTACACGCATTCCTAACGGTGCACCAGGGGATGCTAAACATTCCTGTACAGTTCACTGTTACCCTATGCTCGGGAAAAAGCCCGTCATGGAGGCTTCCAATGTGCCCATGGGCGCGAGTGCCGTGTGCCCCACCATCGCCGAAATTCCAACCGGATGTTACTAACTGTGGTGTCCACACTTCAGCAGCCTCCTTTTAGCGAATTTGTGCGTGCGTGCAGTACCGTCGAGCCTCACAAACGGGGTGGTGTAGGCAGCTGTATGTGTAGAAGGCAGATATAATCGCTTTGCAGCTCAATTTTTATAAATGGTGTTGGAGGTCGTATGTGCGACATCGCTCACGACCTGTCCGAGATAGGATCAGCTTTGAGCCTTGTTTGAATTTACTGTGTTGGCATTTGCTTTGCTATTTTAATCTGGGGATTGTCTTGATGTTCTTCATTTGTTTTTTAATCTGAAGAGAGTTATTGGGCCCACTATGCTAACGGGAGAGTGTGCTCTCCGAAGGTGAATGTATTTTAAGATAATAAAATTGACCCAACCTGTCATTACATCATCCTGTCATTACTTTTATATGTGATTTCAGACGCGACTGTGGTATTAACCGTAGACAAAAGAGATATGGATCACCTGAGATCAAAGTCCTGCCTACTAGTGGCAGCTAGGCATTGTCGACCTAGCTGGATATCGTTCTCTAGTAAAATATATTACCTGGGTTGGTACTTGTGAAGTGAGCTGACAGGCGTATTCGGCTATGGCGAACAGTTTGTAACAAGTCGCCTCTTTCATATACATCTTTTAAATTTAACACTGTAATACTGGTTCCACACAAATGCCTTCAATCTATACTGACACGTGACCCAGCAGAGAACCAGCAAAACCATACAGTCTACTCGAATTTAACTTGTGGCGTCACAAGAGGTCATCGGCCGGTCGGAAGCCCTTAGGTCGAAAGCTCATTATACACTCATTGCGATGTTTAGCATGGTCCTGCGGCTGTATTTTCAGTCAAGCAAGGAGATACGCGGCCGACGTTTTGCTCTGGTGGGCGCTAAGGTACATGTAATGATGATCATCATCATCACAATCATCATCCCCCTATAGACACCCACTGCAGAACAAAGACCCGACCCATTTATCTCTAATTATGCCGGTCCTGTGCTAACTGCGACCAATTTATCCCCGCAATATTGTTGATGTCAGCTGCCCATTCACTTTCTGCTGCCTCTGCCCTGCTTGCCTTCTTTAGCGATCCGCTCTGTTACGCTTAATGACCAACGGCTATCCTGCCTTCAATTTACATGCCTGGCCCATGCCCATTTCGTCTTAATTTCAACTAATATGTCCTTAGGACGCGTTAGTTCCGTGACCCACTCGGCTCTGTTCCTGTCTCTTCATGATAAACCAATCACCTTCTGTTCCATTTCTGAATGAGGCGCCCTCAATTTAAGTTACCCCTATTAGTGAGCCTCGAAGTTTCTGCGCGTATGTGAGTACCTGTAAGATTCAGCTCTAATACATTTCCTTTTTCAGGGACAATGGTAGGCTGTCATTCATTATCTAAGTATGCCTGCGGAATACTCCGCGCATTCTTATTCTTCTAATTTTCTCTGCCTCGTGATTGGAATCCGCCATCACAATTTGTCCAAAGTAGATATATTCGCTTACCACTTCCATTGCATCGAAAACTACCTCAAACACATGTGCTCTCCCGATGTTAGTGATCGTTACTTTAGTTTTTTGCATAATAATTTTCAGGCCCACGGTTTTACTGCGCTTGTACACTGCGCTAGGCATTCTTGGTAATTAGTCCCCCAAGTTACTTAGCACAGCAACGTTATCAGCAAATCTGAGGTTCCTCAGGTAATATCCATTAGCCTTACCCCTCACCCCCTGTTTCCCATTGAATGTTCTGAATACCTCTTGTAAACATGCTTTGAATACCATACGAGAAATCGTGCCTCCTTGTCTAACGGTCTTCCTCACAGATATTTTACGTGCTGTCTTTATGGAAGATGGTGGTAGGCGTGGGCCCATTTGAAATATCCTCTAGTGTTCTAACTAAATGCTCATCTAACCCTGGTTCAGCAATGCCTGAATGACTGCTGAGGTTTCGACCCAGTCAAATGCTTCCTGATAATCTATTAAGCGTATATATAGTGGTTAAGTACACTCCCCGCACTTCCTCATAATCTATGAAGGCTATATTAGGGGTTAAGTATACACCACGCGTTACGTTACCACCTGATTGATCGTGTGAGCATGGCCCATTGTATAATAGCCTTTACAAAACCATTCTTGTTCATTAGGTTGACTGAAATCTAAGGGTCCAGAAATTCTGTTAGGGATTACCTCACACGTACAGGTATTCGATATAAAACGAGAACACGAGCGGGGACTAACCGGAGCTTTGGCTCACGGGTGGCTTTGTGGCATCCATCGCAACGAAACACGTTTAACGACTTTTCGTATTTGCAATCTTTGGAATAATGTTCATATATTTTGTTAACCTGACCTAACGTGTCCATTGTGAAGCTGTTAGCTCTAACCAGAAACGTTTGATAGGCATCTACCTAGGCTTGCGTAGACAAATTGAGGATGACACTTGAGAATGAAAGTAGCCAAAACACTACAAAAAAGTGCATTTTTTCGCTAGAACCTCTTTTTGGCGAGGCAAACTCATGGCAATTATATTTAAAAAGAAACAGCGCAACAAAAACAGGACTGCGAAATGACATTAATGCTTCCACAGTGACTAAGTGATGACTAACAGTTGGGTGTGCGACAAATTATCCCTGCTTCACCGATTTAAACTCAGGAACGCTGATGTATACGGCCTGGCGTTCCTCAAATAGAAGGCTAAGCATACTTTTCAAACAAAGCATAGAAAGCAAACGTATCAAAGAAAGCAGAACCATTTTCGAAACCCCCATTCATTGTTGCTATGTTTTATGTCCCGCGACATCTACTGGTCGATTTTCTTACTTGTTAACTTGGAAAACTCTTATGGGGGCACCACGAGCCTTTTTTGTTTTAAAGCACAGCTTTCTACCAGCCAACGGTTCCTTCGCGGCGTGCGGCACAAGAAACTGCCAAAGCGGCTGAAGAGGCTGAAAAGGGCGGTTTTCACTGGTGGAACACAGTGTAGATGGCGGGGATAACGGGCACTATTACGCTTCGCGTGCATAGCCTCTTCCTTCGTGCCGCCTGATTAACTTGTTCGACAGCACCTAATTGGTAAACCGGACCCGACGGAATATAATGGCCGTACGGCAACGAGACGCTAAGGATTGGTTTGCAGGGCGGGAAAACAAAATGCAGAGACAACATACAGACAGCTGGCCGCTAAATAAACGCTACCATTTGCGTACCGCTTTCCAAGAATGGCACCCCGTTTTCTAAATTGGGGAATACCAATTCAGTTGTGCTTCTTCGGTTGTGAAAAGGCGACAGGAGCAGCTGATTCTGATAAACAGCGATTAAAAGAGTTCTCTCAACATTCTCGCAATTCTCAAACTTGCTAAACTAACTAGTTTAAATGGGTATAAAGGGGAATCACTAAGCTCACATGCCGAATTGTTTCGGCGTCAGCGCTCGTCTCCCGCGGTGGTGTAGCCCCGATCTAGCACCTCAGGATGGCTCGGTTTCGCTGTCTTACCCTTAGAAATGCGCACATCTCCGTTTTCTTTAGGCCGACCCACGGCTGCGTTACAGCGACGGTGCCTGCCACTTTAACCCCGGCGTGGCCGACGCTGCTGCGTTCGGAACGCGGAACCCGCAAATTCGAAGTAACGGCTGGCCGAATCTCTCGTTTGGCTTTTTTTAGAGCTATGTGTGTGAATTCGAGGGATCTCGCATGGACAATTATTGTGGGTGTCGCTTAAAGCTTTGCTTTCCAACCACCTTCACACCGTGGATTTGAGCCAATGTTTTTTTTTTCAATTCACACTTTTTTTTGCAATCGCAGAAATAAAGCATCCACAGTAGTTTTAATTAAAATATAGCAAATAGCACCTTAGTATTGATGTCTTATGCTTCAGGTGTTGGTTTTAATCAGTAATGTTGACAAGTATAGATATTGCCACCAGATTTATAGAGTATAAGTGGTTTTTATATAGAAACGCCTTGTTCAAGCACATTTTTAACACTTTGAATGTCTGCCTCGCATTTGCTCTCCTCCTCGCTTGCAATGGCCTCTCCACATCCCTGCCATCCTGTTGCCACATTATGTGCGTGTATAGCCTGGAGGAAGAAGTGTTTCGCTGTTCGAAATGACTGTATATATAGTAATGTGTGGTTACTCGAAGACGCAAAATCCGCTAAAAGTTTCGAGATTACCGGAGTTTTGAGTTATGCGAAATGCCAACAATTTCTGTCCGGTTCATTGAAATCGGAGCTAGTTCTGATAACAAACGCTCCACTCCACAGGGGAGCTTTCCTATAAGAAACATATCTGGTAGGAAAAATAATTTTTTATTATTCCCCACTGTTTTTCCGCACCTGAATCCTCCCCTAGCCCCCTTCCTTGTGATGCACGCTTCGTCTTTTAGCCAAGAAATCTCTTTTGAGGACGGACACAAATGCCCTAATTTTACCATGTGTCTGCTCCCTGCCCCCTAATTTTTCCCGGGTGGAGGAAGTTTCTCTCAGGAGGCTTCGGGCTGGAGCAGCCGTCACAACTTCAGTCACTTGGATTTTGGGGCACTCACAGGACGACCCTGGAAGTTGTCGCAAGTGTCCGTCTATGGGGGCTGAAGCTGAGGCCAAGCATCTTTTGTGGACTTGCGGGGGAACAGGCACAGCTCGAAACGATGCACTGAGAAAGGTTGGTCTGCGGTGGGATAAAGCGGTTGACTTCAACCACTGTGTGCAGAAAGATAATGCAGGTGATTGGTGGACTTTCTTCGCGCCAATGGGCGGTATGCATACCTGTAGACTCGTTTTTCAGCACCTTTCTCTCTTGCTTTACTACTTTCTTCCCTTTCTCTTGTTTTCCTACTTTTTCTGTATTTCTATATTAATTAAACCTTCTTTCACATGCTGCGTGGCAAAAACACCAAGTAAAAAATTATTTGGGAAGAAACAACTGCGTTATGCTCGCCTGTTTCACATTCCCGTTTCGCCCCAGAAAGCGTTCTTGAGCTGCTGACTGCATGGCATCACTCCTACACCGCAATAGCTACGTTCTGAATGGTGTCAAAGAAGGCACAGCATTTCTTCTGTTTCTGCCGTTGTAGGCATTTCTCGAGGCTCTTCGCCATCCTCGTGATCTGCTGCGTCGTCCCCCGCTCTCTTCTACGACGTCGGCGTCGGACATTGTTCAGGGCGTGGGACACAGTTTCACACGCGTTATCACGCTTCTCATGTTTCGGGGTTTTCTGACAGGGGGCACGCTGGGGTTGAGACCCTTGGTTCCTGGCATTGGGGACGCTTAGAGGGGAGATTTTCTCCGCATGCTCGGGCACTCGTTGAAGCCGGGGTGTGTATATCTATACTGTGAAAAACGTTTCAGGGACATTTACGTTTGTATGCTGAAATATAAAGCGCGCTAACGGTGCTTCGTACGCAGCTACTTCATTTAAATGAAACAACTTCGCACGCACCTGCGCGTTGTGGAAAGGCAACAAGGGCATCCTCTTGCTGTCGCCTTGGTCTCTGAAGTACAGCACGCTCTACCTTCCTAGTTTCAGCCTTCAGCCTCTTCTCCTCACGCTCCGTGGCTATTTCCTTTAATGGGAATCGTCACCAGGGTACCTGCATTTAAGCGGAAGGCGGATATACCAGCCGCGGCTCTAAAGTTATTTGCCTTGGATTTGCCACTGACATTTCAAGCATGTCAGTGAGAGTTTTGTTGAGCCGCTCAGTAAGGCGATTTGTTTGAGGATTGCATGCAGTCTTCAGTTTGTGCTTTGTTTCACAAGAGCGAAGAAGGTCGTCGACAAGCTGTGACAAAAAGTACCGGCCATGGTCCGTGAGCACCTGTCGCGGAGCACCATGACGCAGGATGACGTCCTCCATGAGGAAACCGGCGACATCTGTAGCACAGCTCATGAGGTGCGCACGGGTGATAGCGTAGTGGGAGGTATATTCTGTGGCTACCGCAATCGAATGATTCCCAGAGGAGGACAACAGAGAGGGGCCCAAAACGCCTAATCCAACGCGACAAAATGGTTCTGTGGGAATGTCCAAAGCTTGCAACTGGCCGGCGGGACGTAATGGGGGCGTTTTTCGACGTTGGCAAGTATCGCAAGGCGCGACATAGAGACGCACAGCCCGGTAGATCCCTGTCCAGTAAACTCGCCGTCGGATGCGGTCGTAAGTGCGAGCAGCGCCAAGGTGACAGCCATCGGCACGTCGTGAAGCTGGCGGAGGACATCTGGGCGAAGTAGCTCAGGTACCGCCAGAAGTAGGTCAGGTCGATCAGCCCGGAAGTTGCGGTGGAATAGGAAACCATCCCGCAGCATGAACGCGTTCAGAGTAGGGTGGGCTGGCTGGGAGTAAGACTGTCGAAAATAGGCCAAAATTGCGGATCACGGCGCTGGTGGTAACTGATGTCTTTGAAGTCCCACAAAGAAAAGACACAAATATCCGTGTCGGTATCATCAGTGGGAAGCTCGTCGACGGGATGACGAGATAAACAGTCGGCATCTCTGTGCAGTTTACCGGACTTGTACACAACCGAATAATCATGTTCTTGGAGGTATAGATCCCAGTGAGCAAGCCGACCTGTGGGATCTTTCAAAGAAGAAAGCCAGCATAAGGCGTGGTGGTCGCTTACAACGCTAAACTGCCTGCCGTAGAGATATTGTCTAAATTTGCCGACGGCCCACACCACAACAAGGCATTCGCGCTCGGTTATTGACCAGTTGCGCTCGGTTGGAGACACCAGACAGCTTGCGTTGGCTATCACCCGGTTGAGGCCCACCTGTGTTTGGGCCAGCACAGCTCATAGGCCGTGGCCGCTCGCGTCGGTTCGAATTTACTTCGGAGCAGAGCTGTCAAAGTGAGGCGTTTGATAGGTGGCCGATGAGCGCGGAACAAACCGATTCTTCCGCTCGGCCCCAAGAAAACACTACATCTTTCTTAAAAAGATCAGTGAGGGGGTGAGCGATGGCACAGAAATCCTTGCAAAAAGGGGGAAGTACGAACACAGCCATATAAAGCTCCGCACGTCGTGCACTAAACGCGGAATGGGGAAGTCTTTGATGGCGCGTGTCTTCTCGGGATCGGGTTCTACACCGGTGGCGTCGACTAGGTGACCAAGAATCTTGATTTGGCGGCATCCGAAATGGCATTTTTTGGAGTTCAGTTGCAGGCCGGCTCTGAGAAAAACACCCAGAATGTTGGAGAGACGTTGCAGGTGAGTCTCAAATGTTGGTGAGTACACGACGTCGTCCAGGTAACAAATGCAAGTTGTCCACTTGAATCGGCGTAGAAGAGAGTCATCGTCCTTTCTAATGTGGCACGCGCGTTGCACAGTCCGAATGGCGTGACTTTGAATTGGTACAAACCAGCAGGTGTTACGAAAGCGGTTGTTCTCTATCTTTTTCGTCAACAGCTATTTGCCAGCATCCGGACGGCAAATCCATGGATGAAAAGTAGGAGGCACCGTGTAGGCAGTCGAGGGCGTCATCAATTCGGGGGAGCTGGTATAACCCTTTCTTGATCATTTTGTTCAAGTGCCTCTTGTCAACACAGAAGCGCCACGACCCATCCTTCTTTCTCACTCAAAACAATCGGTGATGCCCTTCTGAGCATTTCGTCGACTTTCCGCTGAATGACACCTCGCTCGGTCTGAAAACACGCGATATGGGCGTCGACGTATAGGACTGGCATCCCCGGTCTTTATGTGATGCGTCACAATGGACGTCTAACCTGAGGGCCGGCCGTCGAAGTAAGAAATGTCGCGATGGCTGGCAAGAAGACAGCGAAGCTCATGAGCTTGGTGCGCTCGAAGGTACAGAGAAATAATTTTCACGAAACCCCTCTGATTTTGAAAGGTTGTGGTGTTTGCTTTGTCAACCTGAGCTATGTCAAGGGCCATGGCAGAATTCTCGCACTTATCCAATAATGAAAGCAGGTCAAGCGCTATTCCATGGGGAAGAACTTGTGTGGAAGGTCCGAAATTTAGTAACGGCAGTGTGATTCGATTCTGGGCAACCGTTACGACCGAAAAAGGGAGAGCCACGTCGCGGTCGAGCAGCACTTCTGTAACCGGAGAAACGATGTAATCACCATCCGGCACGGGCAGAGACGAGGTCAGCGGAAGGTAGGCCACTGCCTTTACGGCAGGCGAACGTGCTCAGTGGAACAAAGCCCGGGCCAGGTCCGACATCGTCAGTAAGGAGGCTCGGTAGCTCGAGCCGAATAAAACGCGAGGCACAATTACGGCTGAGTGGTCCGCGAGAAAGTCCAGGCCGAAAATAGCGTCATGAGGGCACGTGTCCAGGACTGCAATCATAACAGGGATCTCGTGACCGGCCAGTCCAACCAGCTCAGAACTCATTCCGGCTACGGAGGAAATCCCACCATCGACATCTCTCAAAACATGGGACGGGGTAGGTGTGAGGATTTTTCGTAGGCAGCGGCGAAGGGATGAACTCATGAAGGACAACTTCGCGCCTGTATCGACTGAAGCAGTTACCGGTACACCATCGACATAAAGGTCTAATAAGTTGTGCTTTCCAGAAGAAGGAGGTAGAGGATTCTCGGGGCAGGTCTGAAATGCAGCATCACCTCTGGGAGCTGCACTGCCTAGTTTCCCGAGGAGTATCGGGCGGCATGGTCAGGCATCGGAGACGAGCGGCGAGGTTGCAGCGATCGGGACTGGCGACGTTGAGGCGTGGGTGAGCAGTTGAAGCGGGTTTACACGGAGTCTGCAATAAAGTGTTATGTATCCGAGCTTTGAGGGAGTACGGTGCTGCGCATCAGGAGTTTAGCCGTAGGAGAAAGGTCGAGAGCCGTAATAAATGACGCATTGGGCGGGGGTTGCGTCCAGCGGTTTCTACAGTAACGAGCGGTGTGACCAATACGGGAGCAGTTGAAGCAAATTGGTCTCTCGTCAGGCGTTCGCCATTCAGGAGGATTGCGGCGGTGATTGCCAAAAGACGGTTGGGGGCTTATATTCGTGGTCGGCAAAAAATGTTGGGTAAAAGGAGTTTGGAGATGCCCGGTACTGTAGGCTATATTAAGGCCCATGCTTGCCATTTCACCGCAAACGACGGCCTGGATTGCAGCGATCGTAGGAAACACCAATCATCGGCATATGGCAGTGTGGGCGTCGGGACCGTAGCTTCGATTTCGCGACGCACGATTCTGAAGCTATCCTCAGACGGGGCGACAGGGTCCCACTTGCCCGGAGCAGGAGCGGGTAGACTGACGTCATCGCAGGAAGGCATCGCAGCAGTGTGCGGGGTCCGGGGAAATTGGTGAGCTATACGGAGTCCCTTGGCCCTGCTCAAATCGCCAACACTCCTTGATGATGGAATCAGCGGTGGCGCACTCCTTACAAATGAGCAGGTCAAAGGCGTCGTCAGTGATGCCCTTAAGGACATGGCCAACCTGTTCGTTTCCGACATTCCTAGGTCAGCTTTGGATCATTGGGCCAAAAAGTCATGGATGTAGGCGACGTAACATTCAGTAGATGTTTGACCAGGTGTTGAAAGCTCTTGCTTTGCCGCAAGGTGGTGACCTACGGGCTTCCCGAACACCTTTCTGAGCTGTTCTTTGAAAACATCGCAACTGGTTAGTCGTGCTTCATTAGTTTCAAACCATGTCTCAGACGTTTGTTTGAGGCAAAAAGCAGCATTAGCGAGCTTAAGCGTATCGTCCCTTCTACTGTGAGCACTCACACGTTCGAACCTAAGGAACAAATCTTCTACATCAGTGTCCTCCGTCCTAGTGAAGTCACCGGCGTCCCGCGGGTGGGACACAATGATGAACGGTGAAGAGGATCCGGGCTCATTTGTAGGCATAGCGTGGCCGCGAGCGTTGCGCCCACTCCGAAGTTCCGTGTTGGTATGAAGCCTCGCTGGCAAGAGGTGCAGGAAACAGCAAGTCCAGCACCTATACGAAAGATGTCACGTGACAACGCAGAGTCAGGAAGAAGCTGTCTTTACAAAACACACCATAGTCACCGGGAGAAAGGCCTGTTGATGGCGCGAACCCAGTCCAGCAGGAGCTCGGACACTTCGTCTACCTTCTCTTCTCTTTATTCCGTTTGTAATCTACCAGCGTCTTTCCACCAGAGCACATACCCACATATGCAGAGATTGGCCACATAGATATGCAGGTAAGCTCGGTGTAAGTTTCTCGGTAAGCTGGCCAAAGTCGGTGACTAAAATAACAACAAATACAGAGGCCACACTCATGTGTCCACGGATGGCTCAGTGACGGCTACATCCTCGGCGATAGGAATCTCGATTCCTTCGTCGCTCACTTCCATCTGCGCCCTATTGAGCCACAAATCCTCTACGACAGTCACTGAGTTGGCTGGACGGCGGGCTGCTTTTCAGTATATTCTAAAGCAGCCGGCCAATCAACGGGCAGTTTTTAGTCTCCAGGTCAGTACTCGAGCGCCTAAAGTTACTGCGAAAAGAAACACTGCTTGGGAAATAAATAATTTGCACTTACAAGCGATACAAAGACGGCACAGCATAGGTCTGCAGTGGCTTCCAGCCCGCTGCGGAGTTGCCGGCAATGACGCAGCTGCAGCCGCCTCATCTGCCCACAGTCTCTGCACTCAAGCTCTGCCAATCCCATTTACGAAGAAGGATGCGGCAATACTCGCATGATCAACCACATGGAAAGCACATATGTCTATCTGGACTGATGTACGGCAGCAATATTCCCCTCTTCACGCGACTGATCCCAAGTGAACCTTGAGAATGCCAGCTGGACTTAGCAAGCTCGAGGAAGCCATAACTGCATAGACGACGCTTCAATGTGGCCTATATTGAACTTTACCCGTTCAAACTCCAGCAGGAATCCTCCCTTCTTTGTTCCTGATGTGACTCACGAGAAGACATTCATCATGTTTTATACGTGTGCCCAAAGTACACCGTGCGCAGACAGCCTCATATTATCTTTGTGCCGGTAGCTCTTTGCGGGGCTTGAGCTGAGGGCTGTTATGGGTGCTTGGTAGGTACCAGGCAGGCTGCACGAGCAATTAAGGCTCTCGAGGAGTTTTTTTGGAGCACAGAACTGGACAGAGTTTTCTGAGTGAAACTTTTGGGCGCATCAAATGACATATTTTTGTTTTCATATTTTTCGTTTTTTTTTCTGTCATCTAACGTAGCAAAGCAGCCCGACGGCTCGGCTAATGTAACTGGTATTCATTAAAGTTATTCTCTCTCAACGATCTATGATTTACGAGCACGAACATTTATCGAAAAGAGAAATACTAGTAACGAGGGTTTTCAATCGCCGTCACCAAGGAGAGACAAAGGCCCCCGAAACTTCTCCGGCCTAAAACGTGAGCGAGTGAAAGGTTCCAAATGCAAAGTGGTGATCTGTTTCAGCTAGGAGAAGTCAGTGTCAGTGTATAAAAATACTTATTCCGCGGTGTTGAAGCGGGGGTAAAGAATGTTTCTTTTTAAATGGAAAGATGTTCGTTCATGAAGAAGTAGTTGTGGTTTAGGAAAATTGGCTAAAGAGTTGGCAGGGAGCTCAAAGGTGGAACCTCAGCCCACTGCACCAGATGCAGCAGTTCCTTAGCTTGCCCTCTCAATCAACTTGCTCTGATCTTGAGGTAGCGAGCTGGTCAAATCTGCCTTCCATGCATCGAAGAAGTGGAATATGTGGTTTGAGTTGCTGTAGCCTCGCCATATTTCTTATACACGGCCAGGATGGGCGCAAGGGGGTGGATGTTTCGGCTATTACAGCTATTTTATGTCTCAGAGTGCCCCGCCCAACACCTCAATGCAAATGAATTTTCAGGTAACTTTTCTGGCATTCAGGTAACTTTTCTGGATTCTCTGGTATTGAGACTCGTTGTAGCAAGGCGAAAGGCTGTGTTTCTAGGCATAGTCTGAGGATTTGTTCTTAACATTTTTTGAAGACGGCAGTATGTTTTTGGTGGTCACAAGAAACACGGTAAGTTCATGTGCCTCTTGCATAGTGCGTCGTTCGCTTCCAGACCACAGGATTCGGCTGTCCAGGTGGCGTTCTTTACTTTCTGCATTATGGATGAGAATATCTTACCGAAGCGCTTCGTATTCTCCCTCCTGAAAACTGTGTAATACCCTTTGTGGGTTTATAATGAGGGTAGGCTTCTATTTGATACTTGCACTATTTCGGATTTGCAAGAGGATGGCTCCAACATTCATTTCTTTGTTACTGTATGTTTGAGTGTCTTGCAGTCACACGTCTGCCAGATTAGTCAACTACAACAATCCATTGAGTAACTGGCCGTCCCCCTCATCTAGACCCGTCTATGGATGTTCATTTGGTATACCTCGGCGGTCCACCCTTTGTTAGTTCGTCTCACGTTCGTAATTTCGATGTTGAGCACTGCCTTACTTGCTCTCCGAATGACGCTGCTTCATTTACTTTCTTTGGTGAGGGTGAAATATTTGTCTTATGGTTTGGTTTTTTTCCTTTTTCTTGTTAATCTCCTGGTTGGACAATGTGCTTGTGGGTGATAGCTGATTAACAAGTTCCTGTTTTCGGCGATGACGAGTTGGGAACTACCCTCTTGTCGTTAACTCCGACTAGCATACCTACGGGCCGGTTTTCTGGGGGCATATTCGTACCTATATTAGTGGGATTTGAAACTTGGCCGTGTGGGCCATCTGTCGTTTACCAAATCGACCTTGCAGTGGATACATTACCGTGGGAATATTGAAAAGTATTTGGAAAACCCATATGATTAAACCCTATTTTGTAGGATATATTCTAGCTATTTCCGGCTTATAATCTATCCCTTCCTTGATTTCTGAGAGACCGGCGTTAATCCTTTGTACCTTCTTTTAATTAGATCACCCACTGTTGGTGCCGTCATACGTACCGGTGGAAAACACAGAACGGTGGTTCAATGGATAAGGCGTTGTGCTGCCGATTCCAAATATTCTGGTTCAATTTCTAATTTCTACCTCAGCGGCCGTTTTTCTGGCGGAAGCAGGAAACTAAAACGCCAGTGTGTCCAAGTTTCGGCCAATGTTAAAGATTTTTTAACTTTCAAAATTCTTCAGGAGACTATTATACGAAATGCATCGTAGCCAACGAGTAGCTTAAGGCTGTTAATTGCCGGATATTTATATTTTTTCGGTTCCTATTTATTTCGGTATTATGTCCGTAAGACGCGTTTGTTCCCTGACTCACTCCATACCCTCACGTTCCCTTAACGTTACACTTATTATCTTCCGTTCCATTGCTCGCTGAGGGGTCCTCAATTAAAGTTTGTGCCCCGTACGTACTTGCCGATAAAATGCAGCTGTTATACACTTTCCTCTTCGGGGACACTGGTAGGCTGCCTATTATTATCCCAGAATGCCGGCCGAAGCCTCTCCGGACATTTTTGTCCTTCTAATTATCTCTCCTTCATAGTAGGGATCCAGTGTCACTACTTGGCCTAAGTAGGTATATTCGCTTACCACTTCCACTGCCTCGCCAAGTACCTCAAACCGCTGTGCACTCCAGACTAGATTGAGGATTACTTTATACTTCTCCGTAACAATGTTTAGGTCAACGATTCTACTCTGCTTTTCCAGGGCAGATTTTATGCTTTGCCATTCTTCCCCCGAGTTCCTTACCAAGGCAACGTCATCAGCAATTGTGAGGTTACTGAGATCTTGTTCATTACCCTTACGCCCGCCTGTTCCCATTTGAGTGTTCTGAATACCTCTTGCAAACATGTTGTGCTGTGGATAACATTAGAGATGTTGTATCTCCTTGCCTGACGCCTTTCCGTATGGGTATTTTAAGGCTATCCTTAAGGAGGACTACGGTGGCTGTGGACCCATTATACATATCAGCTAGTGTTCTTACGCAATACCCGTCTACACACTTATTGCGCAATGCATGCGTGAATACGGAGGTTTCGGCCGAGTCAAATACTTTCTCATAATCTATGATGGCTATATAAAATGTTTCAATATACTCCGCACGCATCTCTCACCTGCGTGATCGTGTGACTATGGTGTATCTTTTAATAGCCCTAACAGAATGCTGCTTGTTCAGTAGGTTGATGGAAGTATGGGGCTCTAGAAATTGTGGTTGCGATTACTTTCATGAGTACCTTGTAGGCGACTGGCAGTAATCTGATCTCCCTGCAATTTCTGAAGGCCTTCACGACAGCTTTCATTTGGATTAGGATGATGTTCGCGTTCTTCCAAGATTCCAGTACACTGGCGGTCGTTACGCATTGCGTATGCAAGTTTGCAAGTTTTCCTGTACAATTTTCCCACCATCTTTCAAAAGGTCTGCTGTTATGTGATCCTCAACCCGTTCTTTGGCCAGTTGCGTTTCTTTCGAAGCATTCTTTGCTGGTCCTGTCGTTACTAGTGTGATGTGTACCTCATCTGATCTACTTCCTAGTTCGGCATTATCCTGGGTGTCGGGTCTACCGAATAGATCTCTATGGAACTCCTGGGCTACTATATGTTTCCCCATTTGTTATGACATTGCCTTGCTTGTTTTAGGTGCATACATTTGATTTTTCCCATGCCTAGACGCCTCTTTACAACTTTCAGGCTTTTTCCGTTCTTTGCAGGAAATTGTAACGCATCACATGCTTGAACATGTGCATGACGGATGGGCAATCCCTGTACTAAAGAGGAAGAGGAACGATCCCCAGGCGTGTGCGTTTGGAGCCCCGTTCGTTGCTGTGAAGCTTCTCCATCCTGTCCAGGAAATAAACCTCCCTTTTACGGTAACAGACTTGGTAGAGGTGCGGGGTAAACGCAGCGGACAATGGCGTCACTGGATCGTCACCGAAGAGAGAGAGAAATAACATTTATTTACACATCCGGCGTGTGGGAAGTCCCCGGCCTCACAGGGCGCGGATGTTCCCTGTCTAAAGACTACGGCTATTAAAGTCCAATAGTCCTAGGGCCTAGACCTCGAGGATGTTGTACTTCAGCTAGGCGACAGATACTCGAGTTCCTCCGCACCCGTTGGCCGGGGCGTCGGTTCCCTTTCTCCGTTGCTTCGCCAAAGCCTCCTCGAGCCGCTGGATAGCCCTTCTTTGCGTCTTCGGG
Organism: Haemaphysalis longicornis; assembly: GCF_048455015.1. Taxonomy (NCBI): domain Eukaryota; kingdom Metazoa; phylum Arthropoda; class Arachnida; order Ixodida; family Ixodidae; genus Haemaphysalis; species Haemaphysalis longicornis. The sequence continues at coordinate 188,357,335 of NW_027526422.1, forward strand.
TCTTCGGAGCGTATCCACGCACCCACCTCTTCGGGATACGTGGCGTCCTGGCACTGCCCGTTCCCGTTGTTCATGGCACTGTTACACCCACCCCACATGATGTGGCGGAGAGTAGCTAGTTCACGTTCGCACACACTGCACTTGGCGTCCACGAACATGTCGGGGCACACGTGCCGGGCCAGAGCCGGCGTCAGCACGCACTCAGTCTGCAACTGTCGGAGCTTCACTGCCTCCGCGCGCGAGAGTTCTCGGTGCGCGGGTGGGAAGGCTCTCCTGACGTCTCTGTAAGCCGTCAGGATCTCACCGTAGTCGGTGAGGGGTTCGAAGTCTTCTTCTCAGTCTACTCCGCTGGTTTCGGAGAGGCGGACGGCCGCGGTCCGGCACGTGATGAGACCACGGGCCGCGGCGTCCGCCTCTTCGTTGCGGTTCACGATGTCGGGTGCTAGCTGCCGGCCCGCATGGGCCGGAAACCATTTGAGGACGATGTTCGGTCCCGCAGCGACGCCGCGAGCGACCCGCGAGGCCTCGATGGACCTCACTAGTTGTTCCGCGCCCCGCCAGACCGTTCCTCGGGCAAAATTCTTGATCGCCGATTTCGAGTCACTTAGCACCGTGCACGTACCCGGCAGACCCATCGCCAGAGCGATCGCCACCTCCTCTGCCTGGCCAGCCGTTCGGGCGCGCACTGTGCTTGCTGTTAGCAGTTCTCCGGTAGTAGCTCGAACCACCACCGCTGCGAAGGCGTTGCGTCTCCCCGGATACCTCGCGGCGTCCACGTAGACAGCACCTTCGTCTCGTTGGTGTTGACGGGCCAGCGCCACAGCTCTCGCCGCTCGCCTGCCCACGTCTCTCTCTGGATCTGTGTTTTTGGGCAGTGGGTATACGATGATATTCCTCGCTGCCTCGTCACTCAGGGGTACTTGCTCCTCCAGCTCGCCGTCCGGTCCTGCACCCATACGTTCGCCAGGAGGTAGGAGTCCCACCCGATCTAGTAGTCTTCTGCCCGCTGCCGTGCTACCTAGGCGGCTCAGCTGCGATGCTCTCTGGGCCTCGCTGATCTCCGAGAGCGTGTTGTGTGCTCCCAGAGACAGCAAGGCCGTGGTCTTCGTGCCCGGCAGGAGCCCCAGGGCCCCCGTGTAGGCTTTCCGGATGGCGGCGTCGATCTTGGCTCGCTCCGCACTCGTCCAGCGGTGGAAGGCCCCCGCATATGCTGCATGGCTTACGACGAAAGCCTGCAGCAGGCGCAGGAGCCCCCTCTCGTTCATGCCCAGGTATCGGGACGAGACTCGTTTGACCAGGCGTGCTGCAACGCCCATCTTGGTTGTGATGTTCTTGACCGCCGTGGCGTTGGTCTGGGTGCCATCCACGAACATCCCCAGGACCCGTAGCCCCGGAACATGCGGGATCGGCACACCGTCGCTCATGCGCACGACGATGTTCTCGATCGCTTCCTGACTCGCTTTCTTCCTGTGTCTTCCAGGTGGCGGCAGGATGAGCAGCTGCGACTTTTGCGGCGAACACCGCAGGCCCGTGCCCGAGAGCGCGGACTCCACGGCATCCACCGCTGCCTGCAGGCCCGCCTCGATGTCTCCGTCGCTCCCACCCGTGGCCCAGATGGTTACGTCGTCGGCGTAGAGGCAGTGTCGGATCCCCGGGCTCAGTGCCTCCAGACACCTGGCCACCTCGATCATGACGATGTTGAACAGGAACAGGGAGATCACCGAGCCCTGAGGGGTCCCGACACTGCCCAGCTCTCTTTCTTCAAGCTTCGTGCCTCCCACCTCCAACCGGGCCGTGCGGCGGGAGAGGAAGGCTCTGATGTAGTTGTATGATCTTGCGCCCAGCCCCAGGCGGGACACCTGAGCCAGGACCGCCGAGTGCCGAACGTTGTCGAACGCACTCTGCAGGTCCAAGCCCAAGATCGCTCGGTTGTCGTTCTTCGGAATCCCGCCCGGGGGGTCGAGGACTTCTCGTTGGATCAGGAGCATGGCGTCTTGCGTTCCCAGCTTGGCCCTAAAGCCGAGCATTGAGTCCGGGTAGACGTTGTGCGCCTCCAGGTAGCGTTTCCACCGGGTGTTGAGGACATGCTCCAGCACCTTGCCCACGCAAGACGTAAGCGAGATGGGACGCAGGCCCTCTATCCCCGGTGGCTTGTTTGGCTTTGGCAGCAGGATAGTCTTCGCTGTCTTCCAGGCCTTGGGCAGCTTGCCGCCGTGCCAGCAGTCGTTGTAGTAGCGTGTCAGCGATGTGATGGCTGCGTCGCTCAGGTTGCGTAGTGCTTTGTTAGTAACTTTGTCGGGTCCGGCTGCCGACCGACAGTTCAGGTCCTGTGCGGCCTGCCTCACCTCCCATTCCTCTATATCTCGGTCGAGGTAGGGGTTCGGTTGGCCCGCATAGTCGGGGTGGTCTTCGCGACTGGGGATGGGGAGGTAGCGCTCGTTGAGTCGCTTGTACATCTCCTCCTCACCCAGTTGACGAGCGGTGGTGTGCAGGATTTGGGCCATGCGCGTCCGTTGATATTCGCAACTCTTGGTCTCGTCCATCAGTTGCCTGAGGAGTTTCCAAGTGCCGCCATGGTGTAGTTGCCCGTCAGCCTGGCTGCAGAGTGCAAACCACTGCTGCGAGCAGAGTTGCCTGCTGTGTCGCTCGATCTTACGGCCGAGTTCTGCAATCTTCTTACGTAGCTTTTTGTTGTGACGCTGTCGTCGCCAACGTCTTTGGAGCGAGCGCCTAGCCTCGAGAAGGTGGGCTAGTCTCGGATCCATTGCTTCGATCTCTTCGGGTGCCTCAATTTCTTCTGTGGCGCCTTCGGTTGCAGCCAGCAGTTTCGCCGACCACTCGTCGATGTTGTCGATGTCGCCGAGTTCTGTATTACGGAACTTGCTCCAGTCGACGAGCTTGTGTTTCGATGTTCTGCTGCGGTTCGGGTCTCCTTTGAGATGAGCCAGCGGCAGTTCGATTTCTATTATGAAGTGATCGCTGCCTAGGTTGACTCCCGTGTTCCTCCACCTTGCAGTGTCGCCGTCAGGCAGCATCGCGAAGGCGAGGTCCGGGTTCGTGTCCCTGGCGGCCGACGTGCCGATCCTTGATGGTTGGGTCGGGTTGGTTAGCAGCGTGAATTCGGCTTCGTTCGCGTCTTCGAGGAGATCCCTCCCTTTGGACGTGGTGGTCGTGTAGCCGAGTTCTCTATGTTGGGCGTTGAAGTCACCACACACTATTGCGGCGGCGTCTCCTCTGCTGGCCATGTCCTTCTGTGCTTGGGTCGTGGCGTTCTTGATCTTATGGAACAGAGTCTTGAACTTCTGTTTTCCATGTCTGGGGTTACTGTAAATGTTCGTGAGGAAGACGGTAGACGACGTCTTCTTCTTCCTTCCGCCTCGGGCTCCGCGTCCCTTACCGTTGATTACTAGTTCGGTGACGCATAGCTCGATGGCGGTGTCCCTGTTGCCCAGGAACTGTTGGTGTTTCACGTGGGCGATGCCTTTCCGAATGAACGTGCACACTCCCTGCGCCGCGCCCTTCCCGCAGGTGCGAGCGGACGGGGGGCAGGCATGCGCCCGGTATCCCGGTAGCGTCGGCGTCTCTTCTGAGTGGGTTTCTTGGATCGCTATCACGTCCGGACGAGCCGTTGGTTCTAACGATATCAGGTGCTGTTGCAGGACTGCTTTACGACACCGGAACCCGTTGGTGTTCCAGTGCCAGATCTTGAGCTTATTGTTGCTGTCCATTATGTGGGAGAGCCTTCTGTGTGTTGCAGTATTGCTGTACCGATCTGTCAATGAGCGGTTGCAGTTTCTCCGGGCTCAAGGCCCTCTCTAGCGCCTGCTCAATTTGGAGCTGGATCGTTTGCGCTAGTTGTTGTTGAATTACCTGGGTGCATTTCGTGAGAATCCTTTGTTCGAGGACTCCAAATTCTTGCCCCACTTGTTCACGGTGTTCGAGATCTGGTTGATCTTCCTGTTGAGGCCGACGTATCCGAGAGGTTTCGTCCTGTCTCCGTTGTTCGTAGCCGCCACAGAGATGACGGAGGCGCTATCTTCTTCTTCTTCGTCGCTTTCACTTGCGCTTTCTAGCTCTTCTTCGGGTTGTTCTTCTAATCCTCTTGCCGCTGCCACGATGGAGGCCCTGGTCGGGGTCTTCGTGTTGGCGGTGAATTGGAAGGTCTTGGGAACCGTAGTGTTGATGACGGTATTAGCCAGGATGTTCGCTCGGGTACCGTCATCTTCTTCGTCGGCTTCTGTCGACATCTTGACCTCGTTGGCTTCATTCTTCGTTTCGCCCTCTTGGAGTTTGGTGATAGTTACACGTTGGTGTTTGATGGTTAGCTGTAGCGCCGCCATCTTCGTTTGGAGTTCTAGAATCATCTTCTCCGTTCTCTTCACGGTGGCTTTCAGCTCCCGCGTCTCTTTCTTGCACTGTTCGCTGCAGCCGCCGCCGCTTGGCATCTTGCCAGGTTCCTTCGGCGCTGCAGCTGCCCCGCTCGAGGCCCCGTTCGTTGCCTTGACGACGGGCTCTTTCTTTTGCGTCATCGGCGCGCCATTGACGTCAGACTTGTTTGTCAGACTCTCGCTCGCCCGCGGCTGCGGGTGCACGTGCACCTGCGGCGCCGGTCTTGACTGGCGCGCTTCTATCGGTCTTCCGGAGGTGACGTCTGCCCACGTCAAATCCTCCGGCGCTGCTCTGCTCCTATCGCGGCTCGCCACGCCGTTCTGCGCGTGACGTTCTCCGCTGGCTCCCAGTTCCGGGAATTCGAATCTTCTAGAAAGCTCGACCTTCCCGGCGGCTTTCACGGGTGCGGGCGCCATCTTGATGGGCGCCTTCTTTGCGGGTGTTTCGGCGTGTTGTTTCGCCCACTGTCGCTGCTTGATTTGAAGCGGCGTTTTGAATTTGTTCTTGCAGCTACCCGCGCCCGTGACGTGGGAGCCGCCGCAGAACTTGCATCTCGGTTTGCAATATTCGGCATGGTCTTCTCCGGGATTATTTCTCCCGCAAGCAAAGCACACCCTTGCGTTCGGAGTCGGGCACACATCTCTCCTGTGCCCGATCTGGCCACATGTAGTGCAGACCTCTCGGTGCTGCCTATACAGTGTGCACTTAGTGACGAAGCCACCGTACTTTACATAGCGCGGGACTTTGTTTCCTTCAAACAGTATTACCACCGATTCAGAGTTTCCGAGCCGGTGAGCGGCCATGATGGTGGGGTTATGCTTGTTCACTAGGAACCGAGTGATCTGCTCCTCGGGCTCTTCTCTTCCTACTCCGCTTATTACACCTCGTGAGGTGTTGTCTGGGGTGGTCTTATACGCAAACGTTTCGTACGTGCGTTCTTCAACTGTGATGTTGCGGATCGATCCGTAACGGAATGATCTCGCTTCACTGGGTGTGCTTAGCACGCTGATATTCTGGGCGACGTTCGGCGCAAACGAATCGTCCTCCGCTTCTTCAATCTTAATGTTAGCCGCCGCTATTATAGCTGCACGCAGTACTGACATCTTGGTAGCGCTTACTACGAGCCCTCCGCGAGGCCTGACTACCACGCGGTGTTCGTCTTTCTTGGCAAAAGTGGGCCCGTCACGTAGCTGGCCTCTCGCCCATCCGAGAAGTCATGGCGCCCCCGGCTCAAGGCAACACTTCGGCGACACCGCCCGGCGGCTGGCAGCTGCAACGAGAACCACGGAAGTTTGAAGGCAAAGCGGAAGAAGTCATCGATGACTGGCTCACCCATTACGAACGAGTGAGCAAGTACAACCGTTGGAATGCCGCAGACAAGCTTGCAAACGTCGTATTTTCCTTGGAGAAGACCGCCCTGGTGTGGTTTGACAACAATGAAGCGAAATTTACGACGTGAGATCGGCTAGTAGAGTTAATGAAGGAAAGGTTGGGTGACGCTGAAGCCAAGAAGAAGCGAGCGGAGCAGACTCTTCTACAGCGAGCTCAAGTCCCAGGGGAAAGCTGCACCACCTACATTGAAGAAATTCTGCAGCTGTGTAGAGTAGTGAACGCCGAAATGCCTGAGGATGACAAGGTGGGCCATCTACAGAAGGGAATTGCTCAGGACGTCTACACGTTCCTCATTAGCAAGGAGCATTTGGACACCGTGTCGGATGTAATTTGGCATTGGCGCATGTTCGAAGCGCTAAAAAAACGCCGTATAACTCCAAAGTTCGGCCGCTTATCCAACGTGACTACTGTCGCAAGCGTTGACAGCACGTCTCCCACTGACCTCGCGGCTACCATACGGCAAATAGTCCGTGAAGAGTTGCGGCTACATGAAGACGTCCCAAGCAAGACAGCAAGCTTCTCTGAACGCTATCTGACGAAAGAGGCTGCGTGCCGGTGCCCTTGTGTCTACAGTGAATGCATGAATTCGTCCATCAACGCTGCAAGCATTGAGCCCCACCGAGCCACGGGAAATCTTAATGGTCCCTATCACAGGGACGCAGATTTTTGGCGGCCAGGTCGCTTTCCTCGTAATCTATATGCCGACTATTACGAACCGAATCTACAACTGGATCACTCGAACACAGGCAACTACTAGGTTGGCCAGCGTGCCTGCCAACCACATATGCGATATGCGTCTTTTGAACGGTCAGATACGAGCGTCGGCCGCCGGTTTGCTGTCGCTGTGGCATGACGGGACACATCCATCGATTCTGCCGTCGTCGACGCCAGCTGCCAACATACACGGCCCCAAACGCATACCCTCAACGTTCTTTCTACAGGCTTAACTCATCATGGCATCCGGGAGTACTTCCGACCCCCTCCGGACAAAATGCGCAGCGAAGTGGTTCTCCTTCATCACATCGCAGCCTGACACCACCCACAATGCGCCCGAGGAGGTCGCCATCGCCTCGCCGCCGCCCGATGTCACCACGCCCGGGAAACTAATCAGTGCGGCCGATGGGGGTGAGGTCGCTGGACCGTCTGTAATCGATAAACCCCTGCCTGTTTCTATGGACAAAAACAAAGTTTAAGTTTCGGTTGATGGAGTTTCAACAATGGCTTTAGTGGACACTGGAGCCACCGTTTCTGTAATAAGTTATGTGTTCAAGGAAAGAGTTGGCCGCAAAGTAATGTTCAGCTGGGATCAGCCTCTTTCGTTTCGGGGAGTTGGTGGCGAGTGGCTCCGACATATGGGTGTTTGTAGTGTGAACGTTTCGGTGGCCGGGAAAATGTTTACAGTGGAGTTCGCGGTGCTTCCCAGTTCCACACACGACGTCATTCTCGGGATGGACTTTTTGCGGGCATGTGGGGCAACCGTTGACTGTGGCGCCGGTGAACTTTCAGTGAGCAGTCTCCTCTTTCCCTTGTCTGGCGACGATTCTCCAGCTGAAGAAATTCTGATTGTTTGTGACTACGTGGTTCTGCCACCACACACAGTATCGCCCATCACGTAACCGCTTCTGACATCCCTGTCAGCTCCCTGGACGCCTTTGTGGAGCCACTGGCCGGGAACTGTGCGAAGACGTTTTGTTGCCGCGGTGCCTTATTCGCATCAACAATGGTCACACTTAATTGTGGGCGTTGAACTGCTCCGCTCATAACGTAGTTCTTCCAAATAGCATGAAACTTGCCCGTTTTGAGGCTCACGAGAGCGCGTCTGTTGCTGTGGTGTGTGAAAGTGAGCCTCAGGTCGCCACTAGCGGCGTGCCTGATTCTAAATTTCTGGGCATGATTGACAAATCACTCTCCTCAACCAAGCGTGCTATGCTGGTGACCGTTCTATCCTGACATGCTTCTTTGTTTGACTTCGCCCAAGACGGCACCAACATCCGGATCCCGTCTTCACGTGCGCGTCACACAATTGAAACTGGCTGGGCACGTCCAATTCGACAAAAGCCCTACCGAGTCTCCGCATATGAAGGCAAGGTTATAGAGGCTCAGGTCAAAGAAATGCTACAAATGGGTGTTGTACAAGAGTCATCTAGTTGGTGGGCTGCACCTGTCGTCCTTGTGAAGAAGAAAGATGGGTCATGGCGATTTTGCGTGGACTATCGGCGCCTCAATTCCATTACGAAGAAAGACGTATACCCGCTTCCTCGAATAGACGACGTAATTGACTGTCTGCACTCAGCGTCCTACTTCTCGTCCGTCGACCTACGATCCGGATATTGGAAAATATCGATGGAACCTGCACACAAGCAAAAAACGGCCTTCGCCGCTCCTGACGGTCTTTTTGAATTCAACGTGATGCCTTTCGGATTATGCAACGCTCCGGCAACATTCGAAAGGTTCATGGACACGATTCTGCGTGGATTGAAGTGGGAAATTTGTTTGTGTTACCTTGATGATGTAGTAATTTTCGGGCGAACGTTCTATGAGCACAACTGCCGCGTGGATACCGTCCTGATCTGCCTGCAGAGTGCCGTCCTCGTGCTGAATTCGAAGAAGTGCCGTTTTGGCGAGCTTGAAGCACTGGTTCTTGGCTAGATGGTTGACAAGGATGGCGTCCGGCCTGATTCTCGGAAGATTGAAGCTGTCGGCAACTTCAAGCAACCACGCTCAGTGCGCGAGCTCCGCAGCTTCCTGGGGTTGTGCTCATACTGTCGTCGCTTCGTTCCTCGGTTCGCGGACTTGGCATCGCCACTTACGCACCGTTTACATGACAACGTCCCATTTCATTGGACACCGGAATGTGAGGCTTAGTTTTCTCAGCTCAAATTTCTTCTGACATCAGGCCCTATTCTGCGTCACTTCGAACCAGCCGCGCCCTCTGAGATACACGCTGACGCGAGTGGAATCGGTTTTGGCGCGGTGCTCATTCAAAAACATAATCATGTTGAGCATGTTGTCGCCTATGCTAGCCGATGCCTGAGCAAAGCCGAGCGATATTATACGGTAACGGAGCAAGAGTGTTTGGCAGTTATTTTTGCTGTCCACAAGTTTCGCTCATACATATACGGACACCCATTTACTGTGGTCACTGACCACCACGCTTTCTGTTGGCTCACTGGACTTCGCGATCCAGTTGGTCGTCTAGGCCGATGGGTCTTGCGTCTACAGGAATATGACTTTGTTGTGCGCTACAAGAGCGGCCGCCAACACGCGGACGCCGACTGCTTATCTCGGCTTCCGGCCTCTGAACCCGAAGCAGACACTGACAACTTTGACGATTATCTGGCAGTGGTTAGCTCCAACTTTCCTGATGCTGAAACTTTCATCGTGGCGCAGCAAAATGACTCCAGGCTACAAGCGCTGTTTGCAGTTGCTCATGGTTCCAATTCGTCTCGCCGCTTCGTTATGCGGGACTGGCTGCTTTGGAAGACGAAGTACCTCCCGTGGGGAGCCCCTTTTCTTCTTGTTCTGCCAACACGCCTGCGTTCGCAAGTTCTGCGCACAATGCACGACGACGCTACTTCCGGTCATTTGGGAACGGCGCGAACCTTGCATCGCACAAAAGAACGCTTCTTCTGGCCGAATATATATCACCCTGTAGCGCAGTACGTAGCCAGTTGTCAAGGGTGCCAGAAATATAAGCGCCCTACCCATGTTCCATCGGGACTTCTTCACCCAGTTGCACCTCCAAGTTCTCCGTTCAAACAAGTTGGCATCGACCTGCTAGGTCCGTTTCCGCGTTCTTCCACTGGTAATCGATGGGTCATCGTTTGCGTCGACCATCTTTCGCGATACGCGGAAACCGCGGCTGTTCCGACCGCCACCGCTGCTCAAGTGGCACTATTCATGCTGCACTTTCTCATTCTTCGGCACGGTGCTCCTCGGGTGATAATCAGTGACCACGGTCGCCAATTGGTTGCAGACGTCATTGAAGAGCTTCTACGTCTTTGTACTTCTCGTTTCCGCCACTCCACACCATACCACCCACCGACAAACGGCATGACCGAACGCACAAACAGAACTCTTACTAACATGATCGCCATGTACGTCGACTCGGACCAAAAGAATGCAGACGAGCTGTTGCCTTTTGCCACATATGCATAAAACACTGCGACGCATGAAACCACAGGTTATAGTCCGTTCTTCTTGCTGTACGCTCGTGTTCCTCGTAATACTCTGGACTCCATCTTGCCGTTTTCGCTGCATTGTGAGCCCTCGGTTGCGAAGAAGCTGTGCCTTGCCGAAGAGGCTCGCCGCCTTGCAAGACTCCGAATTGTGGCGTCACAGACGCGTTCTAAGCAGCGCTACGACAGTCGGCACCAATTCGTCTCTTATGCAAAAGGTGACTTGGTCTTGCTATGGACCCCAATACGAAAGCGCGGCCTGTGCACTAAGTTTCTGTCACGCTACACAGGCCCATTCGGTATTGTTGATCGCTTGAGCGACGTCACGTACGTTCTGTCACGGCTCACTACGACTAGACGCCGGAGCAACAAGACGCAACTGGCTCACATCGGCCGCTTGAAGCCATTCATTCCGCGCTGTGAACAGTGACTCACACTGCGGGTTTCGTCTCTGAAGGGGGGATTTGTAACGCCTCACGTACTTGGACATGTGCATGACGGATGGGCAATCCCTGGGCTAGAAGAGCAAGAGGAACGATCCCCAGGCGTGTGCGTTTGGCGCCCCGTTCGTTCCTGTGAAGCTTCTCGGTCCTGCCCAGGAAATAAACCTCCCTTTTACCGTAACAATATTCAATCCTGCCCATACTATCCTTTCGTGTGTCATCACTCTTACGCTTATTGATTAATTTTGAATTCTCCGCTTGTTTTATTCTGCCAGTGGGGATGAGACACTCACGATTTACAGTTTCCTTATTAAATCTTGCGACTCCTCGGAACGTTTATCAGTATTCTGTCTAACTATCTAACCTCCAACTTCTATTACATACTCCATTATAGGGCTTGTAAGATTGTCCTTGGCTTCCTGTTCGCAAACTCTGTTTCTTTGATTGGCGCTTAATATCGGTTCGTCAGCGCGATCCTCAATTCCTCAACCTCCTGTCTTACTGTGAGTTCATTGATCGGCTTCTTTCGTACTAGCCTAAGGAGTTCCTACTGAAATGTAGCCTACTTCGAGATCTTACCGTACTGTGGTCTCTACACCTGGCCCTTCCGAGCGCTTTAATATGCTGCATGACGTTCGGGTCATCGCATAGTATTAACTCTATTCCATTTTTATGCTCCCTATTGGGGGTCTTCCACGTCCACTTCTGTTTCTAGCATTTACGGACAAGGTATTCAGGAGCCACAGATTATTCAGTTCCGCGAACTATACTATACTTTTTTACTATGTAATTCTCTAAGTGTTACTAACAAGCGTGATGCCCTATCTGCACTAATAGATACATGTCTAGCTGATGTCGTCATAATAACTGAAACGTGGCTGTCCGCGAAAATAGAAAATCGCGAAATATTTAACTGTTCAAAAAAGTTTAAGTTCTACCGCTATGACCGAGGTACGAGGTGCGGGGGCGGCGTATTGATTGCTATTAGGGACGAGATCAGCTCGTTCAATGTTTCTAGCAAAAACACTGCACTAAATTGAAATTATGAAGACGAAGGACGGCGGAACACGGCGGTGTTTTGGCAAGAAATAATGTACCAACTAGCCCAGAATCGAGCTCTCGTCGTTCAATGTGCCTGTTGTTTCGCCGCTTTAAATTGTTGTCGCGTGTGTTCACATTAACCACAAAGATATCATTGTATGTGGCTGCTAACGGCCTCCTAACCTAACTACCGGCTTCGCCAATGATTTACACGATGTCCTAAATAAGTTGCGAGTAAGGTTTCCGGCTGCGCCTATGTTTCTCCCAGGTGATTTTAACTTCTCTAATGTTTCGTGGTCCCCCCTTTTCCAACAATATCCAAAACTTCTGCTGACAGTGCTGCCTTTCTTGACGTGTGTTCAGACTTTAACCTTACCCAGCTGGTTAATGCTCCAACCCGCATTACCTTGTCTACCTCCACAGTTCTAGACTTAGTGCTGACCACGCATCCCGACCTAATTAAATCCCTATCAGTTATTCTGGGCGTAAGCGACCATCTAGCTATTCATTTTAACATGACTAAAACAACTAAACGAAGTGATAGCTCAAACGTTTTTAGGGACTACAAAAGAGCTGACTATGTTTCAAATAATAATAAGCTTCAGGTTTTCCTAAACGATTACCTTTCGAATTTTCTGGAAAGATCCGTGCAACAAAACTGGAATTTGTTTAAGCAGAAGGTAGCAGAACTTACCAATCGTTATATTCCACCCCGCAGAATTAGGCAAAACGCAAAGTCCCCTTGGTTCACGCTTACACTAAAACGACTACTCAACAAAAAGAAACGAATTTTTCGAAAGGCAAAGCTAACTAACAACGCGGAAAGGTGGTGCGCTTATCTTCACGCAGCTGACGAGTACGCTCGAGCATTATCCGTCGCAAAAGAAACCTATTATTAACAAACGCTTCCCTCCCTGCTTGCAACTAACCCACAGAAATTTTGGCAGACGATTAGCGGAAATGAAATAAAGGAGATAGAATTAATCCAAGATGATAACAGGCGTGTACCAAAAGAAGCGTGTTGTGTCATTTTAAGCTCTGTGTTTTCATCGTGCTTTGTTAAATCTGCAGCCCTTTCTTTTCCCGACACCCCCCCTCACCACTTTGTTCCAATGGAACCACTTATATTTGACTGTTCTGGCATACGAAAATTGATCGAAAACATGAAATTAGCCAGCACTCCAGGTGAAGACGTTATCTGTGCAAAGTTTTTGCATAATACCTCTGTTTATTCATCGGTAATTTTATGTGAGCTTTTCACGCAGTCTTTGGAATGTCATTCCCTTCCGGGCGACTGGAAAGCGGGAAAGGTGGTTCCTCTTAAAAAATCAGGCGACGTTCATAACCCCCGCAATTACAGGCCCATATCGTTAACAAGTATACCGTGTAAGTTCATGGAAAACGTCATCTATTCCCACATAATCACTTTTTTAGAAAACAACTACTTCCTTAGTGATCACCAGCATGGATTCCGGAAAAAGTACTCGTGTGAGACCCAACTTCTCTGCTTTACTAATGACCTATTTCTTGCCATGGACGCTTCTTCCCTTGTTGACTGTATTTTCCTCGACTTTGCTAAAGCTTTTGACACTGTATGCCATAAACTACTACTTCTAAAAGTAAGCAAACCTAATATTGATGCTAACATATTAAAATGGATTGAATTCTTTCTAACAGACCCCTCCCAATTTGTAACTGCTAATGAATCCAACTCCCCCCTCTAACCCGTAACCTCTGGCGTCCCACAAGGATCTGTTCTTGGCCCACTACTCTTCCTAATTTACATTAACGACTTGCCACATAACATCTCTTCTTCTATAACGCTTTTCGCCGATGATTGTGTTATTTACCGCGAAATTAAAACCCCTTCTGACCACCTTGCCCTGCAGTGTGACTTAGACAATGTTTCATCTTGGTGCGATACTTGGATAATGAACCTTAAGGTTACTAAGTGCAAGATAATGCGAGTTTCACGTCGAACATGTGATATTTCTACTAACTACGTACTTATTAATTACCCCCTTACTAAAGTTAGCACTCACAAGTACCTTGGCGTTACAATTTCTGACAACCTTTCCTGGCAGACTCAGATTGACGTTATTATAAACAGTGCTAACCGACCTCTTGGTTATTTACGCCGTAACTTCTCCCTTGCCCCGATGGAACTGACAGTTCTTCTCTATAAAACATTAGTGCGACCTAAGCTCGAATATTCATCATCTGTATGGGATCCACGTGTAAACTTTCATATCAGTAGCCTCGAAGCAATTCAAAATTGCGCCACTCGCTTCATTCTGTCCAACTATTCCCGTACAGCAAGCGTAACTCATATGAAGTCAAACTTAAATCTACCTAGCCTATCACTTCGCCGCAAAATCTCCCGCCTGTGCCTCTTCCACAAGTTGTGGCATACCATAGCCTCACTGAGTAATTCTCTTTTGTTGCCGCCATCCTACATTTCATCCCGCAGCGATCACCACTTCAAAGTTGCAATTCCAAGCAGCCGTACAAATCTTCATTTTAATTCATTAGTACCCACAACAAGCTCAGACTGGAATCACCTTCCCGCTTCCATCGCATCAATCACTGACCCTACCAACTTCAAGAGTACCACGAACGCATACCCTTTTTAAACATGCTCCATTTGTTTGTACAGAATGTTATTTTGTTTCTTCACCACTCCTCTCTGTAACGCCTTGTGCATTGAGAGTAAATAAATGAAATGAAATGAAATGAAATACGCGTTTTCTGTTATTCCTACAACGAGGACCATGGTACCCAACTATCTTTTTGCCAGTCTGACTATTGACTACATTAGCATTGCAGTCTCCAATAACTACGGCATACTGCGTCTTTACTTTAGCCACTGCCAGCTCCACATGTTCATAGACGTTTTCGACAAGCTCGTCGTCATGGCTGGATGTAAGCGCGTAGCCCTGTACCACATTGAAGCAGTACCTCTTATTTAGCCTAATTACAAGACCGGATACCCTTTCGTTGGCTATAGTATTTTTCTATGTTGCCAGCTATGTCTTTATGGACAAGACATCTCACACCCAGTTCTCTTCTGTCCACTAGGCCACGCCAAGATAAGACATGTCTACTTTTCACCAATGAAAAGATATTGCCTTTCCTCCTAACCTCACCGCGCCCTATTACATCGCATTTAATGCCCTCTAATTCCTGTAAGAACACCTCTAGACTAAACTAACTGGATAACACTCAAGCGAAACAAGTCAAAGATATATATATATATATATATATATATATATATATATATATATATATATATATAAATATATATATATCGAGGTCCATGCGACAACCGGTCTGCCTAAGTAAAACATGATAAAAGGCCTGACTAGTTGAGTATAGAAAGTCAATATTAACACGCAAAAACATGCACAAGAGAAAGAGGAGTGCAAACGGGCAGTAACATGGTATAGTGCAACTGATGCAAGCAACTCAGTTTTCCTGCACTTTCATTGAACCCGCGGGTGATTGCACTGAATTTAAATTTAGAAAACCAGTCGGGGACGTCTGTTTCAAGACGCATTCGAAAGGCATACTTGAGACTCATTGCTTTGCTATGGTTCATTGAGTGGCTCGTGGCATTCTGATGCTTTGATATTGGAAGGTGAGCAAGTGTAGAGATATGAACGTTGGTTTCGTTGAGCCGATACTGAATGTGTATGGTGTCGCCACCGTGCTGCATTTTACAAATATCGCACTCAAGGAGTTAAAAAATGTTGCGCGTGTGGCAGGTATAGTTTGCAGCTATTCTTCAGCTGATATTACATTCGGTAGTGCTTGCACTTAATGAAGTAGCCGTGCAATTGCAGACTTTGCAATACGGCTACATATAAGCACGGTAGAGAGTGCGCATTATAGATTTGTTGAGGAGTGATATGAACAGGTCAGGTAACTTTGGATCTTTTGTAGGTTACACGCTGTTGGTTGTGGAAAATTGATTTTATACGCTCCATGTGTAGCAGTATGTTCTAGTGCTTTTTTAGACATTTAAATTTCGTGCATGCACGCAAATGGTGTGAATGGCGTTTGTACTGGACTACGCCAGATGTGTCGTTTTGGTTCGTAAAAGTGCTCGTGCTCATGGTTATCCCATCACCTAAGGAGCCATCGGTTTTAAAGCGATGCTTTTTGCCTCTACCTCCCAAAACTTCTGTCGCGACCGTTGGCGTCAACAGAAAACTCCCACGAACAAATAAAAGATGCTACCGGCACCACCAGGAATGGAACCTGGTACAAATGCAGAAACAGAGCGAGATCCCGTTGTGTTGCTGATTCAGCGACGAGCACAAGTGGAGACGGCAGAGACAGACGGTGTACTAACCGAGCACATCTGCGGGTGGCGCCCTGCTTTCTGCTGATTTCCTATTTATAGCTTCAAGCGATCTCTCAGTCTTCAACAGCACGAGCGGCAGTGTTCATTTTCGGCTTGCTTTGACCTGGGGCGTGCTGGAGCTTTTCTGCGCCATTTGAATCACTTCGTTTTCTTTGGACGCTCATCCGTGCTCCTAAAGTGCTCTGCACATATACGGTAAACGATGTGAACATAAAGTGCTACCCTTTAATAAACCCATTCCACTAAATCTGAAAGCTGTAGAAACTGCAGTGCAGTGATTCGCCATAATGGACTGCAGCGCCGTTGTCCGCTCACTGCTGTAGCTCAATGCATTTCAAGTTCCCTGCCTTCGCAGTTCTCGCGGGCCCCCTGCCTGCAACTGTGCCACAAGAGTTCTTTTCTTTTTGTGCTTCCTTTAATTTCGTATGCTGGATCTTTTTTTAATCATTTCGAACCCGCCATTTCTTTTCTTTCACGGATCGAGCCTGTCAGCGGCATTTCGAATTTGCCACTTTTTTCTTGCGCGGCTATAGTCTTTCTGCGTCATTTCGAACACGCATTTTTTTTTCATGCGCGGCCTCTTTTTCACTTACTATCGTAAAAACCAACCCAACGAGCGTTCGTAAAAAACGAACGCGGGGGCTTCCGGTTGCATTCACAGATTTTGCTGAAAATGTACCCGCAGTTTTGTACTTTTGTACTCGCAGTTTTGAAAATGTACCCGCTAAACAACAGCGACATATATGACAAGCGCGAGCGGTTTGCGAGGTTAAAACCATTCTGAATATTTGAACCGTGTGGTTTTCGAAGCCTCAGCGTGACCCCATCATGGTGGTACATCAGGATCTACTTGGGTCTGTTATCTCCTTGCGCCGCCTGATTCCGGAAGTCCCATCTACCGCTAGCGAGCTACGACGGAGAGGAGAGCTCATAAACTGCTCGGCGCTTATGCAGTAAAGGCGCACCCCCTTCCGGCTGCATAAGTTGTATTACGTGACCAAAAAGTGATTTTCACCTCAGGGCTCTCCTTGGTACGTAATAAATTTTCTATTGAAAACTTTGTGGCACTGACAAAAGTATAAATTTTGATTCTGTCAGCCGTTAGCTCTATTTCAGGGCAAGCCTTAACTAGAATTAGTATACAGCAGGAGGGCACAGTGTAGTGGGCCGGTACAAAGGCGCCAAACTATCGTTACCGCTTCTATTGCCGGTTTTTTTGTCGATCATTAGAGTGTTCTTTAGAAAAAACCACGCCTCTAAGCTACAGATTTAAATGTTTATGAAATTTTAAGGGTTCCTAAGAAAACAGGTTTTTTGTGTTTTTTTTAATTATGAGAAATGTAGAAAAGAGAATTCCACAAAGGTCTATAAAATATTCGATCTAATTCTTGAGGTGGACTCCTTAAATGGCTCATCAAACGCGGCAAGTGACTGGAGTTGCTCGTGACCACACGAATGAAACCAAATTACGCCTGCTATAAAAAGCAAATAAGCAAATACAACACCAATATAAACGTATTTGTGTTCGGCTGCGATTGGAACCCGGATAGCCATAGCAAAGCGAAGTGTTGTGACTACAGCTGTAAAGTTGTACTTTGGCACGATGGATCAAGAAATATCCCAAAGCGTGCCGCATGAACGGTGAACGTGACAGCGCCGCAATTACGTTGCCGCCGGAAAGAAGTCTCCAATATTCGCTGGCTTTCGCATTTAAAACATAAAAGTCTTAGTGCCCGATGAACTTTTCCGTTGACCCTGAAAAGAATATGATGCTGCCTCACAAAATTCCCAGCACAGCTTCCGCTCTTAAAATCGGCGCTCGATTACACGTTATACCATTGATTGAAGAAAGGTAGCATCTCCCTCGCTGCAGATTGGTCGCGTCCCAACCAACTCGTCCGAAAAGCTATTTTTTTAACAACATTACTGCGGTTGAAACCACAATAAAATGAATCTGTTTTTCTTAATGCGTTGTTCCTCTTTTCAACCGCTAACACCTCTACCCTAAGCAGATAGTTGATATAGTTTTGTCTACTTCCATGACTCAAAAACGCACAGGAGTTCCAAAGAGGTGGCCCGATGGACCTAGATGTCGTTTCAGCATTGTGATGTGGGGTCTAGAAAGAACAGGGGTGGCGGGGGGAACCTTTGCTCTTTCTTGCGGGCGAAAACTAAACGGACCGCTAAACATTGAACAGGAAAGACGAAGGCGTAAACTAGCTGATGGGGTCAATTGTGTAGAGGCAAGTTTGAGAACTGGCTGAAGTTTGCTTCCTTGTCTACTTGGCGCTAAGTGGGAGAGCAATAGTCTTTTTTAGCGGCAGAAAGACGAGGCAGGCGACAAACGGTTGGAAACATTGCATATATGCACAAAGCCTGGACAATGCCATGCCAAGAATTCCCCTATGAACCCTGATACTTTCCTCAAAATTTACAGATTGGCGGTTGATGTGTAATCCTGACTTCGAAGAGCTGATTACAAGGAATAAGGTAATAAATGTGTACCCCGAATCAGACTAAAATAGTTTAAATATACTTCAATTAGGAACACAAATATGCTTGTTAGCAAAAAAGCTTCAAAATGGTTTGAAGTAAACACGCTAGCACAAACAAATGTCCATGTATACTGTATCGACTCACATCCAAATTACCCAGGCGCACTCTGTCATAAGCGATTGTCTTTCAAAGTTCCATTCGACATCAGTAGTGTGAACATTAAAAATTCGCGTACTGATTAGGGCAGAACGAACTTGCGGAGAATACATGCAAGTCATAGGAAGCACCTATATGTATTCTCTACCCGAGCAGATAAAAGCTGGAGATTTGTTTTGATTTTGATATACCTGCGTGTAATG
The DNA here is from genome assembly GCF_048455015.1 of Haemaphysalis longicornis. Lineage (NCBI taxonomy): Eukaryota > Metazoa > Arthropoda > Arachnida > Ixodida > Ixodidae > Haemaphysalis > Haemaphysalis longicornis. The sequence goes on from NW_027526422.1 coordinate 188,375,999, forward strand.
TCGGAAACAAAATTATAAAATGATAAACTATACGAGCACAGGCATCACAGTGGTCAAATATGCCGGCGTACTGATTTTAGTTATAGATTTTGACCAGAACATGTTTTATAAAGCAAACCCACCATAAAAGATCACTTGTGGCCGTGATTTCATAAAAACACCTTGGTAAATTCAATCACTGAAAAGTGTTAGGGAGAAACAACACGACAAAGCATAAACATAAGTTGTTACACTGAACAAAATATGATCTCATACCTAGAACTCTAACAGTTTCCCAAACATGATTGGTGAGAACCACCGGCAGCAATAAAACCAAACCCTAAACATCGTAAAAACAAACCCTAAACCAGCACATTCTTCAACATGGGTGTGGTGATCTTTCTCGACAAACATTATCCTTCTGGGGCCCAATTCCCATGTTTTAATCTGTGTACCGAAAGAACTTTCTTGTAAATATTACCGCATTATGCTATCAGCGGGTTCTGATAAGGTGACAAAGGCGTTTCCGAAAACTCAGCCAACACGGCATCCATGGCAGAAAGCACGCGGACGTGCCATTGAACTATTCGTGTGCTATTATTTCTACCTCTTGCGTAATAACTTTTCTCAGAGTAAAAATCAATCAATCGTACCAATGTCAAACACTTGCGGAGCATCAAGAAATCAAAATGGGGTTCGTTCGGCACCAGAATCCCGGGACGCTCGCCTCCGAGTGTGTACACAAAGCAGCCGCGTCGGCGGATTGCCTCGAAAGCGCGTCATCCCTATTTCATATTTGCCGCGCTTTCGAGGCGCTTTTTCAAAGAAAGTGCTACGAGTTGTGCCGCGCCTCCGCCAGATGGCACCACGGGTCCCGCGACCGAGGGAAGACGCAGTGAAACATCCCCTCGCGAGGAGCAAGATCAAATGCAGAGCATTTTCGGGGGCGCACGACGTTAAGTAGTTTGCGTTACGTTAATTGTTGCACTTGTGGCAACTGCTGACGAGAGAGCGCTCGTCAGGAGTAATTTGAATGAGTCAACGATATAAGGCGCGTTCGTAGCGTACCATTCTGTGTCGGCTTTGTGGCGCAGTGGGTAGAGCACCATGTACATTGCGTTCCGCCCGCAGGGTCGAGGGATCGAAACCGGGCGCCGGGTAGTATTTTTTTATATGTAGTAGGGAGGGGTGCGGTTCGGACTACCGACGTCAACGCGGATGACATCGTGAGTTACTGAAATGCTCTGCATTTAAAAAGGAGCACACCAGAAAAACACAAACTTCTTATGTTTTCTGGAAGAACGACCATGGTTTTGAAAGCCCGGAATGCGTGCGTACAGATAGAAAAGCAGAAGGCTGACATGTCATAAATATTTCTTTGAAATGTTCAAAAACAACCAAAGAGCAAATACTTTCCAATTATGGTCGCTGAAATCAGTGACCCCAACAAAAAAAATTATGCCCTACCTCAGGCAGCTTCGCTGACGTTCTGAAGCGAGAAAGGTAAAAATATCGTTGATCTTCAAAGTTCACGTGTAGCGTATTTTGACTCCTTTACATTCCCAACGCAAGGTAGAATACCGTGCAATAAACGACTTTTTGTAAAGCTTTTCTTGTAGGGGTAAAATTGAGACGTCTGCCATCGCGAATTACTATTTGCATGGAAAAATTCTAGTTTGCATCTCAAATGACAATACCAAGCTCACAATAATATCGGTTTTAACCCATAATATTGTAACAAGACCTCAAATACGCATAATGGACTGCTGCCTGCTAACTAAAGAGCTATTTTTCTTTACGTTGAAACCAGAACTTTCTGGCGATGAAAACCATTTCCGAGTTTCAAGTCAGTTTCAAATCTGTTTCCAAATAGAAAACTGAAAATTGAGTTTGCATATTTGTGTCTACTGAAATCACTTAAACTGGGTGCTGGAAAATATCGCTGCTGGAAATTAAACTGGAAAATATCGTTCAGAGGCAACACCCCGTATATCACAAAAGAAAACCTTTTTGCTTTACTCAAAATTATAGTAGTCATCAATAACACCCTCCTTGTCGCATAAAAAACAAAGATACATAGAGGAAGCGTCGGTTATAAAATGGAAAGGGCAGGTATAAAACCTAATTTCGGGAAGGAAACTCATTTTTTAAAGAGTCCTGAAATACCTTCCGCCGATGCATGGATGTACATGTACCCAAATAAAGCAATGCATTCGCAATCTCCTCCCTCAAGAATTTTGTTAAAGCGATGAGTATTAGCTGAGAAATCGTAAATCATAAACCGCGCATTATCGTCGCTTCGCGTTTCCTCCTCCTTTCGACTTACTCAACTTACTCTCCGCTGTTGACGGCGCGCGAGCCTTGCCTCCCATGATGCTCCGCTCCGCAGCGGTGACGTACTTCCGCTACTGCGCTGCTCAGACTGTCGTCTGCCACGGGCAAGCTTTGTTGGTACCATGAATCCCACACTCCGCTCAAGGCTGGAAAAGCGAACGAAAAATCTGACCGCATGTATGCGGCGGCCTGGCCTTGCCCTTTCGCGGTGTAAGTTGCTGGCGGCACATGACTTTTTATCGGCGGCGAACTCGCAGCCGCACCGGGAGGGTCGTGCGCTCGTTCCCTTGATGCACCGCACACTGTTTATTCAAAAAGCTCCGTATCAGATGTGGCCCCGCTGGTGCCGGGTCTTATTTTGCGGCGGCAACATTCACAAAACATGCTGCGCCGCGGCTCTGAGCTTTCTAGCGCTGGAGAGAGCGCCATTTCATTGACAATCTCAAACATCGGTTGCCTTGGCAACAAGATAGAAACCACTCTAAAGGTCAGTTACGGTTCTGTTATCCCGGTTCAGCTCGGGGCCCCACCTACCTTCATGTGGGCACTGCAGGCGTACCACTCACTCCCATTGGGAAGTGCGAGATGCGTTTGGCATTACAGGAGGCGAAGGTGTGTGTGTTGTGGACGCCTTTGTTTCGCGATGAAATGCGACGTTGTGCTCCTGCGGGTGGATAGTGCTTCCCATGGTCTCGACTATCTTTCTCGAGCGACGTACGACTCAATCTCGCATGGGGTATGTGCAGTGTGCGTGGCTAAAAGCCATCGGCTTGTGCGCCAGAGTTAAGTGACTTGCTGTTCGTCCCCGCAAACCGCGCGCGACATGAGTACCGAATTTACGACGGGCAGGAGGCAACCCATCCTCTGTCAATCGTGGATCAGACTTTCAACGCATGTTGTGACGTTGTGTTCGTTAGAAACGCATCTCTGGATTGTTTTGAAGTTGAATAAAATGTATGCCTGAAACCGTGGCATTCGGCTCAGGGCGTTCTCTGCGATTGCACGAAAGAAGTGCCACGGGGCTTCAACGCTTTCTTTATGGAACGTGCCCGGTTAAGAGAATATCCATGTCGTGTTATGGCCGTGTTGCATTCAATACAAGCGGTTAAGCCTTTGTGTACACTTGTTTCGTTTGTCGTAAAATGCCCTAGCACTCCGGCACTCCGCTGGCACATCAGCCGGCGAGCCGACGCTGAGCAGACAATTCATCTCTTTGCCGGAAGTGCGTGAAAAAGCCGCCCAATAGCAGGATGTCTAGCTCATGACGAACAGCTGGGAATCGATGATGTAGACATGTGAACATGGCGACGTCCAAAAACACGAAGGGAAGGGTGAGAAAAAAAGACAAACGGTTGCGCTAGTTCATTTAGTGTGCTCAAAATGCCTTTCAGGGCCCCTTTAAGGGAAATAAAAAGCAATTCTTTATTTTTGATCCGTCAGTGGAAGAAAGTTTTAGCCACATCTGAATACGGACCGCCACTCATAAATGGGGTAGAGATTATCAGCCATACCATGAACATCAGTTTTCTTGGTGAATTGATGCCCACCCGTTATTAGTAATATAGGCAGCCTTCATAAATTGGTCAATTCAGATCTAGTAAGTTTTGAACGATAAGCGTGTTTTTGCGCAGGAAAAATTTACTTTTGTTTCGATTTTCACATTTTTAGTAGCAAAGTTGTTTAAGCTTTTAATTCCGCCGTCGAGGGTTACCAAAAACTACGAAGATAAAATACGCAGCGCACGTGAGCGTGCGGCTCGGGAGGAGCGCCCGCCGAACCCAGGTGAGCATGTGAGGAGCCCCTAAATTACATATCGCAGTCCGACAACGCATTTCACTTCCAGCAGCTCAAACTGTCCTACGGAAAGGAAACACTCCTCCAATAGCGCAATTGCAGCCCATCCGAAGAGACCCACAACTGAAAAAACCTAAGGACACACAACACATTTCTTCGCGTACGTGCTAGTAGTATGAAATCTTATCTTCTACAAACAATGGCACACGAAACAGCTTCGATACATACAAAAACCGTCACCACAGCATGCAGATACCTCAAGACAAAGTTGACGCAGCCAACTGCGTCAAAATACAAGACAAAGAACGTGGAAATATATTACTACCGCCATTTTCGCCGACACAGCTGCGGAAACTGCCATCGCTATTGTTGTGACGAAAGCTGTGGAAACTTCTACTCCGTCCATGAACTCTAGTAATTCATTGAGGCTAGCCTAGTAATTCATTAAATGGCTAGAAATACGCCGTTCAAGCGGTGCTTCCACGGTGTAGGCTGTTGGAAATTGGAGTGTTTGAGCGTCGAAGATACGAGTGGGCTAACGAGGTGCGTTATAGAGCCGGGCTAATTTCGATCACAGCGCTGGGTTCTTCAAAGGGCGCTCCGAAGTGACGACCACGCGTTGTTCGAGCATTGCATTGTAGCAAGAAGCTAAAACGTACCCGAAGTACTAATCTTGTGACCATGGGGTCAGGAGTCTCAAACGAAAACAAGGTGGCACGCGCCGCTTTCCGTGCTTCTTTCACACCACGCCATTGTATCACGAGGAAAATAAAACCACGACTGAACAACTTCCTAGACCACGTTACTCCACACATACCGTTGAGTTTCAGAACGCTATTCAAGCGACCGCCGCAGCTCCGACGTTCTCGTCCCCAGCGAATTGGAGACAAATCAACTGTTTTTAGAATCGATAAAATATTTTACTTCCTTGTATATCATCTTGCTATACGCAAGGTACGCCAGACAGCCGCCGCAATCTGCCATTTGTTGCACAATTTTGGCAGAATTTACCACAACTATGGTAGTGCCGACGAACCACACTTCTTCCTAAACTGCCGGAAACAAGTAGTGGAGCATTCAACCAGCTCCAACACTTCTACAAACTATGTAAGGTGGGAGCGTTCTCGGGAAGCGAGCCAGCACCAAAATATACTCAGCTATTAGAGCAGGTAACAGGATGGAGGCCATAACATCGGGTTACGTAAAAAATAAGGCAATGTTTGTGTATCTGTCAATCAGAGTTGCTTTTCTGCAGGGTTCGGCTATAGAATGGAGATCACAAGAGATACCACCTTCGCTATTTCTTTTGCACGTATGATTTAAAACATCGCACTTATGCACACCTGCACAGTGATCTAGTACTGGTTTCGACCAGTCCCCGCGAAAATATTCGTTGTGGGTAGTTTGGATCTATTGCGTACACATATTCCAAAAGTTCCCAAAAAGATATTTCGCTCAAATGGTACTTCTTACCTCTGTCAATCACTGGTGATTTTTTGTGTTCGGTGTTCACTTGCGCCTCTCTTTTTGTGGGCGCTCTAAAGTTCTAGCCGCGTACGATGAATAGTATATTTCGTACGGTCTTATGCCTAGCCTTATAATTTCGCGGCGTTTCGCCCGCCCTGTTATTCTCCTAAAGGCATTTTTTTTTTATTTTCATTCCAATCATCTTTATGATTTTTTTTAAATGCTTTATCACATTACTTGCTTTTTTTATTAAGGTGTTCTATAAAGGCTGTGGCGTGGGTAACCCTTGGAGAATTCTCTACACAAGGCAGCCGTGGAAACGGCTCCGAAATGGGACGTAGGATCGTCTTTTCCTGGGTGGTATTTCACCAGAGTGCCGTCGGCAACCAGCAGGAAAGAGTCGAGGTCACTTGCGGCAACACCAGCTGCGCTAGAGCTCACCCTTACCGCCATACCAATGGCCTCAAGGCTTACTATGTTCTCCCGCCTCTCAATTGTCCGGTGTTCCTTCTCTTGGCTGAGACTGTCGATCACCTTCCAGCAGAACTCCTCCTTCTGCTGGGTATGCAGAAAATATGTACGACTGAACGCTATCCCCACGGGAACCCTTTTCTCTATTTGATGCACGTGCTCGGCGCTTTCAGGCAGCGTACGCTTCGCTCCCTGTTGCGCTTCTTTCGCGGAAATAGGGGTCGTTTTCCGTCGGCTTACTCCACAGCTTCACCAGCGGGCTGTTCGTCGTGTACTGGTTTCCCGTGAAAACTGGTCGACTACTACGTTTGTGGCCCGTTTGAGATATCGCCCCTTGTATTTCAAGCGCTGTATTGGCAGGGCGCACCGCGCGAGCCAACCGCTCGGCCCCCGGAGACGCAACAGCTATGATAATGTGATGTTAGTGTCATGTTTGGTTTCGATTACAACTTTTGTCCTTCTCTGTACATTTCAAAATTTCGCAGTGCGTGGATGACCGCTAGGCACTCTTTCGGTTGCCGAGTAGTTTCTTTCTTAGGTGTTACTTCTCGGCTGGCAAACCCCACCGGTCGCCACTGTACTCCTTCCTGCGAATCCACAGCTGGGCTAGTTGGTATCCATCCATCCTAAACAGCGCTTAACAAAACAACGACACGGAAGAAGGGACACAATACGGCGCTGCCTCACAACTAAAACTTCAATCGGAAGAAAACACACACATATATACGATCATACACCACACCTATCTGTAAACGTCATCACTACAGAGCAGTGCGTCAAACAATCTTATCGTAGCCTACGTGCCCCAAACAAAACACAACCGAAGACATCGCCTTCGACAGGAAGGCAATATTGGGTGGCTCTGTCGGATGACACGCTCGACCCACTCCTAATTCGAAGCTTACGGGTCGGCGTGCTCGTACAGTTCTTGCATCGCTCGGACGTACTAGAGCTGTGGTTCCTGGGTAGCCGGCGCACGCAGTTCAACTCCCGCCGCATATCACGGCTGGTAATTGGTGTGCAGGGATTCTTCGAACCCTGCCTGAAACTCATCCAACCTGGCCCATGTGCAGCCGACCAGTCTGTACCACCGTGCAGCATCCCCCATATAGGCCGTGGGCAGAATTCTGGCCAGGATGTCGCTCCCGTTGTTGCTGGTCGCCTGCCGGTAATGATCCAGTCCCACCAAGGATGCGTTTGGGCTTGTTTTGGTCGCTGTAGCAGCCGTACGTAGGAACCAGAATGTTGATGCGGGGCTGGACGTCTGTTGGGGAATGCAGGGCTTGGTGTATTCCGCTGGCAAGTGCTGTTATGACCGCCGCCGTGTTTGCTGGCCCTTCCATGCACTCACTTACCGTTTCCTGGTGCGACTGGATCAGCATGGCCGGCGGGGAGTCGTTCGTCTGGGCGGTAAATGGCCGCGGCGCCATGGGGTCTGTTGTTGAGCGCTACTCACGTGCCGCTTGGTAGTGCCCCGCGGAAAATGCTGTGAAATGCCCGCAGCATTGGAGAAATGGCGCAACAGGGAAGAGAGAGAGAGAGATTGTCATCATCATAATCAGCAGCCTGTCTACGCCCACTGCAGGACAAAGGCCTCTCTCATTATTCGCCAATTATCCCGGTCCTGCGCTAACTGCGACCAACCTAAATTGAGGACGAGTCAACGATAATGGAACTGGAAATGATAGGTGTAACATTAAGGGACAAGAGAGCGGAGTGGGTCAGGGAACAAACCCGTGTTAAGGACATATTAGAAGAAAGTAAGTAGAAGAAATGGGCATGGGCAGGGCATGTAATGTGAAGGCAAGACAATGGTTGGCATTAAGGGTAACACAGTGGGTCACTAGAGAAGGCAAGAGTGGAAGGGGGCGGCAGAAAGTTTGATCGGCAGATGAGATCAAGAAGTTTGCGGGGAGAGAGAAAGGGTAAACGTTATTAACGGAAAGGAGCCGAGTGGTCGCTTTCCTCAGTTCAAGACCCAGTTGGAGCGTCCAGCGGGCTGAGCCTGGTGGATCAATCCAAGCGGATCTTCGACTCTCGAGTCAGCCAGTTCTCCCTCACACTGCTCAACCGAGTGGTCATAAATCGTGGAAAGTGAGGGGTTGAGCTGGCACACCCGCATCGTGTGGTTCGGAGTGCAGAGTGCTTTGCATAATCGGCACTGCGAGTCGTAGTGCATATGCCAGATGAGGTGCGGCTTCGTAGGATGGGGAAATGTGTTCGTTTTCAGAAGCCAATAAAGTTCCTTTGTCTTGCAAGAGAGAGGGGTGGGCAGAAGGGAGGGTAAAGTGGGCTAGCATATAGTATTTTGCAACGACCTGGAATGATGTCAAGCTGATCGTTGTCTCTAGCCAACTCACTCGTGGCCCTTTGCTGGTTAGACCTCGAACAGTCTTGCGGGCAAGTCAAAGAAGGAGAGAAGTGTGAGCCGGCGTCCCGACAACCAATACAATTTTTGGAGGTTTCTGGCTCACAATCGACACTGTGGTATCTGGGGTGTGGCCTTGGAGGTAGCTCCACCACTGACTGAGGATCCGCGATGATTACCTCTGTAGGTAGAGCTGAAGAGGTGTTTGCCTTGTAGGGTAACAGCGACCGCCTGGGGCGCTTGGCGCCTGTTGCTTGCCGTGCCTGCGCAAATAAGCGGGGTGCCGACTGTGTGCTTCCCGCGCTCGTGTCTCGGCCGTGGATTTCCCGTGCTCCATGCAACTTCACACATCCGGTCGATGCACTGTCATAAAGCTGCGAGTCAACAAACCGGTGAAATTAGTGAAAAATGACGGACCGCATGCGAAGCTTTCCCAAAGTGGAACGCGTCAGCACGTGCCAGGGCCGGTCCGAGACCCCGGGGTGGATCGAGATTCCGGGCCGAGTTTACCGGACGACGAGGGACAACCACCGAAAAAAAGGTGGGCGGGACCGGCAGGTCTTCTGTCGCTCGGGTTAGCGAAACCGATTTCCCGCCCCTCACCCCCTCCAAACCCCTTAACCTAAGAGCTACCCCGCAACGAGATAGCAATAAAGTAAAAGAGCTCAAGAAAATCATAGAGCAGACAGAACACTCAGAAAAAAGAGCAGAACGCCCAAATTAGGGCCTTATTGAGCAAAATCGATGCACTAGCTAGCGGCAGCTCAGCAAGCGCGAGACCCAAAGGCGATAACAACATGGTGGAGAACAACGGAGGAATGGTGCCGCGGAGGGACCCCCCGTCGCCCCGCTTAGGGCGGGATGCGGGGGCGGCACGGCCGGCGCAACATGCGCCGAGCACCCAAGAAGCAATGGACTCCGAAGGAAGCACCGCCAACCGCAAGACGGCGACAGTGGCGGCACAGATTCCAAAGGGAGGAGATGTTACAGCGACACTAACTGCCATCACCAAAATCAACGAGAAACTCATCGTGATAGACGCAAGATTCGAGGCCCTCGAAGGCCAAGTGCGGACGCTGTCGATCAAACACGAACGGCTAGCGACGAAAGTAGTAACGCTTACCGCAAGAAAACCGCCTCGCGTCCCTGAAGAAAGAACGGGCGGAAAAAATCAAGGCATCGATCACGTGTAGGCGCGGCAGCATAGAAACATCCGAAGAAGACGAAGCAGGGACCAAATAAGATAAAGATGACCAACGGGCGGACGTTACAGTAATGTATCAATGGAACTGGGGGGGGATCCGCAACAAGGAGGCAGAACTGTTACTCCACATTGACGGGCTAGAACACAAGCCCGATATAATTGCACGAGAAGAAACGAACAGCAAGCGCAGACTCCCGGGATACTTGACGTACACGGACCCGACGGAGGAAGGGACAGCGGTGTTCGTCCGCAGCAACGTGGCGGCTAGTCAACACGTCACGGCGCAGTGCGGATTCGAGCACACGCTCGTCGAGATTCACGCAAGAACAATTGGCAACTAGGGAAATCTATACGTCATGAGCATGTTCTGCCACCCGTCAGAGAGGCAGTATGACTTTGATTGAGAAGTGAGAAGGGCAAAGCTCTAGCCAACACCATGGAGGACCATTAGATGGCCCTCTTAATCGAGCCGGATGTGGCCACCAGGAGGGACAGTGCCAATAGGGACACAACTCCCGGTCTGTCGTGGCTATCGGGGGCACTAAACGTGGCCTGGAGAAACGAAGACATGGACCCCGGCTCCGACCACAGCGTAATCAGCATTACCATCAAGAGACCCCAATACCGCGCCATGCTGGGGACAGCACGCGTAACGGACTGGGACAAGATGCGGAAATACATGCACGACATCGAAGAGGCTCCGGAGAACGATGAGGAAGCCAACAGAAAGCAAGCGTACGCCGAATGGGGGAGGGATCAGAAAAAGGCCCTCGAGAAGTTCACGCGAAAAATACCTTTGGTGGACGTCAGGCTGGCTCACATGTGGGCTGCCCGGAACTCGCTAACGCGAAGGTGGAAGCGCCAACGTCACAACAAGAAGCTGGTCAAACGTATCGCGGTCCTTACCAAACCGATCGCCGAGTATGCGGCCAAGCTATGCCGAGAGAACTGGCTGAGCACTTGCGATGGCTTGCAGGGTAAGCTATCGGCACGGAAGACGTGGTGCTTACTCATGCACCTAATCGACCCGCTGAGCAGCAAGACCGCTACCAACCGTAACCCCACCAAGTTCCTTAACACGTACAAGGGAGATGGCCGCAGGCTACTGGAAGACCTGAAGGCAAAATACCTCAAGACCGAGCGAGGCCGGTACCCGTCGCCGAGAGGTACGGAGGCCCTGAAAACCAAGAGATGGACAGACCGTTCACCATGACGGAACTCTGGTCGGCCATTGACGATAGCAACAGAAAGAGCGCCCACTGCAGAGACGCGATCACGTAGAAGTTGCTTAGAAACATGAGTGAAGCGGCGGTCCGCGGCCTCCTGCGGCACATCAACGAAACCTGGCAGAGCTCGCGGCTGCCGAAAGAATGGAAAGAGGCAGAGGTTCGATTCATCCCGAAACCGGCAAAGCGCTGACTATTGAAACCATGCGGCCCATCTCCCTTACGTCGTGAGTAGGGAATATGATGGAACGTATGCTTCTTCGCAGACTTCAAAAACCCTTGGAAGAAACAAACCAAATGCCCGAGACCATGTATGGGTTCAGGCAACACCTGGGCACCCAGGGCGTCCTGATCCACCTGCAAGAACTCGTCGTCAAGGAGGCGACGGGGAACGCGGCGTGGGGGATACTCGCCCTAGAACTAAATATGGCCTTCAACAACGTGTCTCACGCGAGCGTGCTCCAAAATTTAAAAAAAACGGGATGCGGTCGGAAGACCTTCGGCTACATTACTGACTTCTTAACGAGAAGAGCCGCGACCATCAGGATGGGGGAAGAGAAGTGGGAACCTCTCGAGCTCGGCGAGAGAGGCACCCCTCAGGGGTCAGTATTGTCGCCCCTGCTGTTTATTATGGCCCTCCTGCCCCTGCTCAGTCTACTCAAACAAATCGAAGGCGTGGACCACGCGCTCAACGCCGACGATATTACTTTGTGGACGAACCGAGTGGGGTCCGAAGCCTGGGCGGTGGAATCCTTGGAGAGGGTGGCAACTACCGGGCACAAATATGCAAAGACCTGCGGGCTGAGCTGCGCTCCCCAGTAACCGGAGCTGCTCATGGTTCAGCCGGGACGACCCAAGAAGGAACTGCCGCCGAACGTGACCATCACCATTGACAGCACAGCCATTAAACCTACGCATCATATCAGAATACTGGGTCTGCTGCTGCTAAGCGACGGACGAGCGTCCGCGGCCGTCATGAAGACCAAGAACACCTCGGAACAGATATTACGCATGATTCGAAGGGTCTCTAACCGTAACAGAGACCTTAAGGAAGACGACGCAATGCGCCTACTGCGGGCGTTCATCGTGCCGAGGGTGACCTATTCTGCCCCGTATCTCCAGCTAACGAAGGCAGACAGAGGCACCCTGAACACAATGCTGGGCAAAGCACCCAAGCAGACAATGGGCCTGCCGATCTACTCGTCCACGCAGAAACTGCTGGACATGGGTGCCCACAACACGGTGGAGGAGCTGATCGAGGCTCACCTGTCCAACCAAAGGGTACGCCTAAGCCAAATGGAGCACGACCGGGTCGTCCTGCGTAAAATAGGATGGCAGATGAAACCACTGCCAACCAAGGCATCCCTTCCCGAGCAGTGGAAAGAGGCCATTCAAACCAAGCCACTCCCCAGGAACATGCAACCGGGGAAGAACAAAGGGAGGCGGACCGCGCAAGCCAAGGCCCTGGTTCGACAGCTGGAGGAGAACCCTGGGGTACTCTACGCGTACGCCTCGCTCAGGAAGCACGACGACCGATCAACAGCGGTAGCCACGTCCATCGACAAGCTGATCGTCAGCGCGTCGCTGAGGACGACAGACCCAGCCGGTGCCGAAGAAACAGACGTGGCACTCGCACTCGTGAAGGCGAGCGTGGACACGGTGGTCACAGATTAGAAGTCAGCCTAGGAAAGCTTCCGAAGGGGAGTGATCTCTACCACAGCGCTCGCCATTCTCTCCAAGCACAAGCCTCCGGGGCAAGCCATCGGGCTCGTGTGGGCACTGGCTCACTCGAAGGTGGAAGGCAACGGCTTCGCCTTGACCACCACTCCCGTGAACTGTCCATCCTGGCCGAGGACGAGCCGGCTGAGCTACCGTATCCCGTGACGAGCTTTAAAGACATTACTCAGATGTACAGAAACTCGAGGTGGAAACTTCCCGAACCGCAACCACAGTTAACCAGGCAACAGTAAGCGATCCTGCGGCGCACACAGGCGGGATCACTAGCGTATCCCGTTCTGTTACACCGAATGTACCCGGCGCAGCACGACACACTTTGCCGTTTCTGCAAACCAGAAAGAGGCACTCCGGACCACACCATAGTCCAGTGCAAAGACCTCAAGAACACCCCACCTTTCTTTCCCCCCAACACACCAAATCCGCAACCCCGAGCGATGGTAGACCTTGTTGGCCAGCCCCGCCCTGCCAACTCAGCTAACACTGACGGCCAGGGGCCAGGAGTTGCTGGAGACATATGGGTCCCGTGAATAGGGAACCACGCCGTCTGGTGCCTGCTCGCACCATCTAAATTTCGAGCTCAGTAAAGTTGATTCTCTCTCTCTCTTTCTCGGCTGGGAGGGAGGGGGTGTGATGCGGACTCACGTTTGCATTCGCTCATGGTAGGCTGAATTGTCGTCCGAAGAGGGGTTACTGCGGCCTCGCCGGCGGGAATTATCTGGTCGCACCACCCGCCGTTGTTGCTTGCCATCTTGCCCGATTTGCAGACGGGGACCAAAGTTCAGGGCGCAAAAATTGTAGCGTATGTATGTCTTGGTGAATCCTCCACACAAGTGATCCGTGGTAACTGCGCGAAAATTTGAGGGCGAGAGGAGGCAACGACAACAGGCGGTAATCCTCAGTGGTGGTCATTCCCAAAACACCCCTAGAGCTCTCGTCTTCTGTGTCGTCGACGGGTACTGCGTTGCTTGACCGGTCACAGTGTTCGACTACCGGGTTACCGGTGAGCGATGTCGGTCCAGATTAGTTTAGAAGAGCCTGGTTCCTTCACTCCTGTTACTCGCGCCATCGCCTCGTCAAGTCCCTCGGGGTCCGCTTTCCATGTTAGTTGTGACCTCTCCGAATGCCGTCATGCCACTGGCACCGCCGTCCCATTGGACGACCGGGTTTCCGCCTGACCCGAGACGAAATGCGCACATGGATACTAAGAACGGCTACTAAGAAATGGTGCATGGCTACTAAGCGCCTGGCTGCTGAGAGAGGGTGACTGCCTCCTCGCCGACCCCTCGCAGGTCTCCGCTTTTACGCTTTTTCACAAGCCAGAACTTCTTTACAAATTATATCTTTTAAAGGTACTTGGGAACCCTTCTGATAGAAGCTTTCACTCCTTCTTTCGCGTCTGTAAGTAGTGTGAAAGATAAAGTTATTGCCAGCAGAGTGCGGCATTGAGTGATGAACTCGTCGCAGGTTAGCCGCCTTCTCTTTATGCCTTGCTTTTGTAACTTTTTTTGTATGGTAGTATCGATAGCGGTTAATTTACTGAAACAGAAGGAAGCCAGCCCATAGTTCCTGCATTGTTGTAATAATGTAATTTGAGCGCTTGAAGAAGGCCAGAAGCTGGAAAGAGACAAAAAGATTTCAGCAAGTTTCTTAGTTACCTATTGGGCCCAGGGCACTATTTTTTTGCCGAGGTAGTTTGTGACCCCCTAATTTAAATACTGAATGTGTTTGTTGACTACGTTCTGAAATCATTTAGGATTAGGCGAAAAGGTAAGAAAGGTGTAGCAGGGACCCTTTGGGTAGATAATGTTGCGTAACCAATGTAGGTATTAAAACATAAGGCTAAATTTACTTGTCGATTTATGGAGGCAGGAACTAAAGAACAGAAAATGAGAGCACCTTTGGAGAGAGGTGTGGTCTCCTGAGGTACACTCTTAGCTGCGGTGGCTTTCATTTCGCGCTACTTGCTATTCGGCTGAAAAGAAAGAAAGGGCAAGCAGAGCTCACCACATGCCTCCGCCGAATAACCTGTCGCTTGCGGCCTGGGCTTTTCCCATCAACGCTTGTAGGGGCTAGAAATTGTGGTGTGATACCCGCACAAACCGGGGAAACTGGTTGCAATGACAATGGAGGGATATCAAATGCTGGTAGCTGCGCAGGACAAAAACGCTGACAAGCAGGCAACGTCGCAGCTGAAGTGATTAAAAGCGAAAGTTGAGGCGCTTAGGACGTTAGGCGCAGTTGGTAAGCTGAGTGCACGGCAGTACTGACACGTGGTGTTGCCGGAGTTCGAAGCCACAATAAGGCGTAGATATTGTGTGGAGATTTATATTTGTGAATGAGAAAGGCGAGGTGTACACGCATTCCTAACGGTGCACCAGGGGATGCTAAAATTTCCTGTCGAGTTCTGTATTACCTTATGCTGCGAGAAAAGCACGTCTTGGAAGCACCCAATTTGCCGGTGGGCGCGAGCGCCGTGTCCCCACCTTCGCCGAAATTCCTACCGGAGGTTACTAACTGTGGTGTCCACACTACATCAGCCTCCTATTAGCGAAATTGTACGTGCGTACAGTATCGTCGAGCCTCACAGACGGGGTGGTGTAGGCAGCTGTATGTGTAGAAGACGGACAGGATCTGTTTGTACCTCAATTTCAACAATTAGTGTTGGAGGTCGCAAGGACGACATCGCTCACGACCTGTGCGCGATAGGATCTGCTTTGAGCCTTGTTTGAATTTATGATGTTGGCAATGGCTTCGCTATTTTAATCTGGGAATGTCTTGATGTTCTTCGCTGGTTTTTTTATCTAGAGAGAGCTATTTCGCGCACTATGCTGACGTGAGAGTGTGCTCTCCGAAGGCTGACGTATTTTAAGATCCCAAAATCGGCCTCACCTGTAATTACATCATTCTGTCATTACTTTAATTTGTGATTTCAGACGCGACTGCGGTAATCACCGTAGACAAAAGAGATATGTGATTTTCTGAGATCAAATTCCTGCCTTGTAGTGGCATCTAGGCATTCTCGACCCTCCTGGATATCTTTTACTATTAAAATATATGACCTGGGTTGATACTTGTGAACTAAGCTGACAGGTGTATTCGGCTATGGCGAACAGTTTGTAACAAGTCGGCTATTTCATATACATCTTGTAAATATAACACTGTAATATTGGTTCCGCCCAAATGCCTTCAAATTCTACTGACACGTTACC
This sequence comes from Haemaphysalis longicornis, assembly GCF_048455015.1. NCBI lineage: Eukaryota > Metazoa > Arthropoda > Arachnida > Ixodida > Ixodidae > Haemaphysalis > Haemaphysalis longicornis. Next base: position 188,391,788 of record NW_027526422.1, read on the forward strand.
AAGTCTGTATTTTTTCTCGGATGGAAACCAGCAAAATCATACGGTGTACTCGAAGTTCACTTCTGGAGTCAAAAGATGTCATCAGCCAGTCGGAAGCCAGTCGGTCCAAAGCCCATTATACGCTCATTGCCATGTTTTAGCATCGTCCTTCGGCTGTATTTCCGGCCAAGCAAGGAGATACGCGGCCTCCGTTTTCCTCTGCTGGGCGCTAACGTACATGCAATGATCATCATCATCATAATCGTCATCATCACTCTATAGACGCCCCCTTAATGGCACAGACCTCCCCCATTAATCTCCAATTATGCCCGTCGTGTGCTACCTGCGACCAATTTATCCCCGCTATCTTGTTGATCTCATCTGCCGATTCAACTTTCTGCCACCCCCAGCCATGCTTGCCTTCTCTAGCGATCCGCTTTGTTACCCTTATTGACTAACGGCCATCCTGCCTTCGCATTACAAGCCCTGCCCACGCCCATTTCTTCTTCCTAATTTCAACTAATATGACATTAGGACGCATTTCTTCCGTGACCCACTCCGCTCTCTTCCTTTCTCTAATGCTAAACCTATCATGTCCTGTTCTATTTCGCACTGCGTCGCCCTGAATTTAGTAACCCTATTAGTGAGCCTCGAAGTATCTACCCGTATGTGAGTAGCGTTAAGATTCAGCTGTAATACACTTCCTTCTTCAGGAACAATGGTAGGCTGCCACTCATTATCTAAGAATGCCTGCCGAATACTGCACCCCCTTCTTATCCTTCTAATTTTCTCTGCCTCATGATGGGAATCCGCCGTCACAACTTGTCCAAAGCAGATATATTCGCTTACCACTTCCACTACCTCGCCATCTGTTTCAGACACCTGTGCTCTAACGAGGTTAGTGATGATTACTTTAGTTTTTTGCATAATAATTTTCAGGCTCACGGTTCTACTGCGCTTGTCCAGTGCGGTGAGCATGCTTTGCAATTCGTACCCAAAGTTACTTACACAACAACGTTATCAGCAAATCTGAGGTTACTGAGGTATTATTCATTAGCCTTACCCCCCCCTTTTCCCAATTAAATGTTCTGAATACCTCTTGTAAACTTGCTGTGAATAACAAAGGAGAGATTGTGCCTCCCTGTCTGACGGCCTTCCTTACCGGTATTTTACTGCTCTCTTTAGGGAATGAGGTGGTAGGCGTGGACCCATTGTACATATCCTCTAGTATTCTAACTTATTGCTCGTCTATACCCTGGTTCCACAATGCCTGAAAACCGCTGAGGTAACGACCTTCTCAATTGCTTCCTCATAATCTATGAAGGGTATATATAGGGGCCACGTATACTGCGCGCACACTCTCATAATCTATGAAGGATATATATAGGGGTTAAGTATACACCACGCGTTTCTTTATCATCTGATCAATCGTGTGAATATCCGCAATTGTATAATAGCCTTCACAAAACCATTCTTGTTCATTATATTGATAAAATTTAGGGTGTCAGAAATTCTGTTAGTGATTACCTCACAGGCACAGGTATTCGATATAAAACGAGAAAACGAGTGGGGATTGAGAGGAGCTTTGGCTCACGGGTGGCTTTGTGGCATCCACTGCAACAAAACACTGTTAACAACTTTTCTTGTTGGGCGGTCTTTGAAATAATGCTGAAATGCTTCGTTAACCTGACTTAAAGTGGCCATAGTGAATCTGTTAACTCTGCCCCAAAACGTTTAATGGGCATCCACCTAGGCTTGCGTATACAAATTGTGAATGACGCTTGAGAATGAAAGTAGCCAAAACACTATTAGAAAAAGCATTTCATTGCTAGAACCTGTTTTTTGTCAACGCAAACTCATGGCGATCCCATTCAAAACAGCACAACAAAAAAAGACTGCGAAAACACAGTAATGCACTACACAGTAAAGAAATGTTGAGCAATAGTTTGGTGTCCGAAAAATTATGCCAGCATCACCGATTTAACCTCACGAACGCTGATGTATACGGCGTGGCGTTCCTCAATCAGATGGCTAAGCATGCTTCTCAAACAAAGTATAGAAAGAAACCTTTTTGAAGAAAGCAGAGCCATGTTCGACGCTCCCATTCATTATTCCTATGTTTCATGTACTACGACATCTACTGGAAGCTTTTCTTACTTTTGAACTTGGAACACTCATAAGGCGGCAACCCGAGCCTATTTTTGTTTTAAAGAAAAGCTTTCTACCTCTACCAGCCAACGGTCTCTTCGGGGCGTGCAGGACAAGAAACTCCTAACGCGGCTGAAGAGGCTGAAAAGGGCGGTTGTCACTCACGGAGCACAGTGTAGATGGCGGGGAGAACGCGCACTATTACCCATCTTTCCCTGCGCGCCAGTGGAAGTGATTGCGGGGATCATTCCGTCGACTTTGTCATTTGTTTTATCGACTGTTCTTTTCGGCCTGTTTTGGCGCAGCTTCGCGTCCATTGCGCGCTTTCTTGGTACGGCTTGATTATCTTGTTCGACAGCACCTTCTGGGTAACCCAGACTCGACGGAATTAACTGGCCGTACGGCAAAGACACGTTAAGGATTGGTTTGCCGGGCGGAAAAACAAAATGCAGAGACAACATACAGGCATGTGGCCGCTGAAGAAACGCTACCCTTTGCGTACCGCTTTCCAAGAATGGGACCCCATTTTTAAATTGGTTAATGCCAATTCGGTTATATTTTTTCGGTTGTGAAAAGGCGACAGGAGCAGCTGGTTATAATAAATAGTGATTAAAAGAGTCTCTCTTCTTTCTCGCAATTCTTTTACTTGCTAAACTAACTAGCTAAAATCAATATAAACGGGAATCACTAAGCTCACATGCCGAATTTTTTCGGTGTCTGTGCATGTGTCGCGCGTTGATGTAGCCCCGAGCTAGCGCATCAGAATGGATAGGTTCCGCTGTCTCACCTTTCGAAATACGCTCATCTCCGTTTTCTTTCAGCCGACCCACGGCTGCATTACAGCGATGCCGTCCACCACTCTATCCCCGGCGAGGCCGACGCTGCTGCACTCGGGACGCGGCACCCGCGAATTCCAAGTAACGGCTGGCCGAATCTCTCCTTTCGCTCTTTGTAGAGACACGTGTGTGAATTCAAGTGACCTCGTATGGGCAATTGTTGTGGGTGTCGTTTAAAGCTCTGCTTTCCAACCAATTTCACACCGTGGATTGGAGCCAATGTTTTTTCAATACGCACTCTTTTTTGCTATCGCAGAAATAAAGTATTCACATATATAATAAATAAAATAATGCAAATAGCACCTAAGTATTGAAGTCTTACGTCAACTATGCCTCATGTGTTGGTTGTAATCAACAATGTTGACACGTGTAGATATTGGCACCTTATTTAAGGCAGTATAAGTGTTTTTATATAAACGTCTTGTTCAAGCATATTTTATCACTTTGAATGTGTGCCTCGCACTTGCTCTCCTCCTAGCTAGCTTTGGCCTGAGCTTCCCTATTACAAAAACATATCTGGAGAAAAAACAAATTTTCATTATTCCCCACTCTTCCTCCTAACCTGAATCCTCCCTTAACCCCCTTCCTTGTGATCCACGCTCACGTCTTTTAGCCCAGAGATCTCTTGTGAGCAGGGATACACGTGCCCTAATTTCCCCGTGTGCCTGCTCCCCGCCCCCTAATTTTTTTTCGGGTGGAGCAAGTTTATCTCAGGAGGCTTTGGGCTGGAGTGTCCCTTACAACTTCAGTCACTTTAAGTTGGGGGCACTCACAGGACGACCAGGAACTTCTCCTAAGTGTCAGTCTCCGGCGGTTGAAGCTGAGGCCAAGCATCTTTTGTGGACGTGCGGGTGAACAGGCAGAGGTCGGGACGATGCGCTGACAAAGGTTAATCGGCGGTGGGATAAAACGGATGACTACAACCCCTGGGTGCAGGAACATAGATAATATAGGTGACTGGTGGACTTTCTTCACGCCAATGGACGGTATGCATACTTGTAGACTCGAAACCAAATCGCTTTTTGTAACTATCTTGGCATTTTCAGCTATATTCTCTCTTGCTTTCCTACTTTCCTCCCTTTCTCTTGTTCGCCTACTTTTTCTGTATTCCTCTCTTTAGTAAACCTTCTTTCACATGGTTCGTGGCAAAAACACCAAGTAAAATAATTACTTGGGAAGAAACAACAGCGTTATGATTGCCTGTTTCACGTTCCCGTTTGGTCCCAGAAAAGTGTTCTTGAGCTGCCAACAGCACGGCATCACTCCTAGATCGCAATAGCTACATTCTTCATGGCATCCAAGCAAGCACAGCATTTTTCGTGTTTCTGGTGTTGTAGGCACTTCTCGGTGCTCGTCGTCATCACCGTGATCAGGTGCATCGTCCCCCGCTCTCTTTTACAACGTCGGCGTCGGACATCGTTGAGGGAGTGGCACGCAGTGAAACACGCGTTATCACGCTTCTCACGCTTGGGGGTTTTCTCACGGGGGGGCACGCTGGGGTTTGGAGCTCCTGGCATTGAGGAAGCTGAGGTGGGAAATTTTCTCCGCGTGCACAGGCACTCGTTGAAGCCGGGGTGTGTATATCTATACTGGAAAAACAGTTGCAGGGACATATACGTTTGTACCCTAAATAAATGTATAAATAAATAAAGATGCAATGCGCGCTATCGATACTGCGACTACAACGAAGTGTGTTCGTACGCTGCTGCTGCATTTAAATGAAACAACTTCGCACGCGCCTGCGAGTTGTGGCAAGGAAAGAAGGACATCCTCTTGCTACCGCTTGGGTCTCTGAAGTACACCACGCTCTACCTTCCCAATGTCAGCCTTCAACCTCTTCTCACGCTCCGTGGCCCTTTCCTCCAATGGACATGTTCTCCATGGTACCAGCGTTTAGGCGGAAGGCGGATATACCAGCACCGGCTCTAAAGTAATTCGCCTTGGATCTGAATAACAACAAATCCAGAGGCCACACTCATGGGCACACTGATGTCTGAGTGACGGGTACATCATATCGATTCCTTCGTCGCTCACTACCATCTGCACTCTATTGAGCCACAAGTCCTCTACGACAGTCCCTGAGCTGGCTGGATGGTGGGCTGCTTTAATGCAGCCGGCCTATCAATGGGCCGTTTTACAGACTGAGGTCAGCACTCGAGAGCTTTAAGGTATTTGCAAAAGAACACTTGACTTAGGAAATCAATCTTTTGCACATACAAGCCATACAAAGGGGACACAGCGTAGGTCTGCAGTGGCTTCCTGCCCACTGCGGAGTTGCCGGCAACGACGCAGCTACAGCAACCTCATCTGCCCATTGTCTCTAAACTCAAGCTCTGCCGATCCCATTCACGAGGAAGGATGCGGCAATACTGGCCTCGTCAACCGCCTGGAAAGCACAGATGTCTATCTGGACTGATGCAAGGCAGCAATACGCACGTCTTCACGCGATTAATCCCAAGTAAACCTTTAGAATGCCAGCTGGATGTAGCCAGCACGAGGAAGCAATATTGCATAGGCTACGCTTGAATGTGGCCTACACGGAACAGTACCCGTACCCAATCCAGCAGGCATCCTCACTTCTTTGTTCCCCATGTGACTCACGAGAAGACACTCATCATGTTGTATACGTGTGCCCAAAGTACATCGTGCGCAGACAGAGACTCATATTTTTGTGCCAGCAGCTTGAGGCGGGGTTTGAGCTCAGGGCTGTTTTGGGCCCTTGGTTGGGTACCAGTTAGGCTGCACGTGAAACTAAGCCTCTTGGGGAGTTTCTTTGGAGCACAGAACTGTACAGAGCTTTGAGAGTGATACTTTTGGGCGCATCCAATGACACAATTTTGTTTTCATATTTTTTTTTTGTTTTTCTTTTGTCATCTAGCGTAGCAAGCCAGCCCTACGGCTCGGCTAACATCACTGGTCTTCATTAAAGTTACTCTCCCTCTCCGATCTATGATTCATGATTACGAATGGTTATCGAAAAGACAAATATTAGCAACCAGGGTTTTCAATCAACGTGACCCAGGAGAGATGAAGGCCCCCTAAACTTCTGCGGCCTAGAACGTGAGCGCCTGAAAGGTTCCAAATGCAAAGTGGTGGTCAGTTTGATCTAAGAGAAGTCAGTGACAGTGTACAAAAATGGTTATTCTGCGGTGTTTAGGCGGGGCTGAACAGTTTTTTTTTTAATGGAAAGATGTTCGTTCAGGGAGAAGTAGTTGTGGTTCAGAAAAATGGACAAAAGAGTTGGCAGGGAGCTCAAAGGTGGAACTTCAGCCTACTGAACCATATTGCTGCGAACCATATACGGGTTTGTTTATTTATTGTTTGTTTTTAATGCCCGGCTGCACCCGGATCTGTTATATGTGTCCCATGCGAAGCGCGTGTTCCATTCTTTATTTTTATGCCGCACGGGCTATCTCATTCAGATAAGCAGAGTGCTTCGCCCTAACGCCGCTAGCCCAGAATAATCTTCTGTGATATACAATGTTCTCGATGTGAATCGACGGTTCCAGAAACTCTCGCGCCGAAAGATAAAAGCCTGCAGAGCAGACGCCGCGGCATTCGATTTTGCGACGCTCGCCGACGCAAGTCACTTTGTTGACCACTGCTTCGCCGCCTCTGTATTCTTTTACGTTGTTAGGGGATCACAAGTTTGCTCCAATAAACTTGTTTCTCCTTCAAGACAACTGCGTCGTCCTTGGCTTCGTGACATCTGGTGGAGGTGCTGGGTACGCACCCTTTATGACGACCTCTGCAAGCCGCCAGCCCACTCCCACTAGAGCCAGCCTCCAACTGCAAGGATTGCCACCCGAGCTCGGTCTTCTCCCATAAGTGCCCAAAAGAAGGAGCGCTGCAACCATGGTGCAAGAACGAGCGTCGCCAATCGTCCTGCAGCAGCCCCGGGAACCACCATCGTTCCGCGGATCCCCCGGAGAAGATCCTGAGGACTGGTTGGAGAAAGTGGAGCGTGTCCGCATCTTTAACAGGTGGGATGATGAAGAAACCTTCCGCCATGCTTTCTTCTATCTAGAAGATACGGCCCGAACGTGGTTTGAGAACCATGAAAGCTCCCTAACCAACTGGACTCTCCTTAAGAGCGAATTCCTCAAAACATTCGCTACCGTCGTGCGAAAAGAACGAGCCGCCCTCTTGTTGGAAACGCGCACGCAACACCCCAACGAAGGGGTTATGATCTTCGGTAAGGAGATCAAGCAACTATTTCGCCGCGCGGACCCCGATATGACGGAAGAAGAGAAGCTACGCTTCTTAATGCGCGGTGTAAAGGAGGAACTGTTTGCTGGACTTGTCCGAAACCCGCCCAAAACTGTCGCCGAATTCGTGACCGAAGCCACTACAATTGAAAAGACCCTCGAAATACGTGCTAAGCAGTACGAGCTCCACTTTGTTGGCACGGCTCATGCGAACTTCATCGACAACAGGCGGATTCCGGCTGAAAGCCTACGCTAGACAATCCGCGCAGTAGTGAGAGAGGAGCTGCGGAAGTTTCTCCCAACGCCGCCACAGCCCCAAGTCGCTACCCTTACCGACGAGATTAGAGAAGTGCAACAAGCGTTGGGAACTTCTACGCCATCCGAAGTACCCCGAGAGCCAGAAGCTATGACCAGAGTCCTTCAATGCCTTTCTGGTCATGAAACTTGTCCGTCACGCTATGGGACAGCTTCGTACGCTGCCGCGCCGAGGCGCTGGTGTTGATCGCAGGGCAGCCGGAGGCGTGGTAAGAGCGCGTTTGGCAGGGAACCGACCACGGAGTAAGATAAAACAGACGCTCCCCGCCTTATCAGCAGTGCGCTTTCACTTTACGTGTAGTGGGCCGCTCAAGTGGACTTATGTTGTGAGTGGCCAAAAAAATTGCTGCGAACGGGCATGCTGCTACTGTGTTTGTGCCTGCCGATCTGGCTACAGAGCAATGGCGGCCGCCCCATGCCCTCCGATCTGCATTAGCGCCCTTCGCGGTAGCCATTGTCCCCGTACAAAACTTGGCCGGGAGCATTGAAGGACTCTGAAGGACCGGGAGAGAAGCATTGAAGGACTCTGTTATGACATACTCCGCGGCTGTTTGTCGGCCCCGCCCTGCTCCAACACGCTGTCAAGAGGCCCCGCCCTACCGGCGCCCACTGTCACCCGCCCGACCCCCGGTAGCCCGAAACCAGACGCCGAGGAAGACGGACGTATGGCGAATTCCCGATAATCGTCCTCTGTGCTACCACTGCGGAGAGGCCGACCATATCTACCGTCGCTGCCCATACAAGAGACTCAGATTGCGTGGTTTCTCCGTCGACGCACCTCGCCCTCTCCCTGGCCAACGACCACGTGAGATCGACGAGTATCTATCTGAAACCAGCCGTGGCCCAGCGCGTTTCAACCGTTCGCCGCCGCCCTGCCCATACCAACCGCCGAACCGCCGTAGCAATGCTGACTTCACCCGTGGAAGATCTCCCAGCCCCGCGGGGGAAACTAAAAGCAGCAACTTCTGGAGGTGAAGTTGCTCTACGGCGAAAAACCGGAAATCTTCCAACGACGCAAGGACGCACCTAAGATAGTGATTCACGACAAGTCCTCATTCCGACGACCCGACCTAACCCTGACGAGACTCCCGAACACGACTATAGCTATACGGCGCGACGCGTACCCGATCTGACCGAGACGTCCGCTGAGAAGACGACGACAACGACGACGCACAGTGCCTGACCGTCAACACACACAAGCCGAGATGCGACGCCCCGACACACCCGGAACTCGAGGACGGCGGCATCCGACGTCAAGGTGTCCATCGACGGCTTCGATGTAGTCGCCCTCGTAGACACGGGAGCCGACTACTCCGTAATGAGCGGTCCATTTGCGTCTAAGCTGAACACAGGTATGCAGATGGGGCAGTATACGCACAGCAGGAGGCCACCTCGTGACGCCAACTGGAACGTGCACATCGCGCGTCACCATAGACGGCACGACGTACCCTGCAGTGTTCGTCGCTTTGCCCAACTGCTCCCGCGACGTAATTCTCGGAATGGACCTTTTGACAGACAACGGAACAATAATTGATCTGCAGACCAAGTCGATAACGTTTTCCTCCGATCACTCTATGACGCTGGAACCGAACCCCGAACACCGTGCAGCTGTAAGGATCGCCGATGATCATGTCACCCTGCCACCCCGCCCAAGCTTGATGATCACCGTCTACTGTGGAGGTGCTGCTCCTGATGCCGCCGCTATCGTGGAGAGTGACCAAAGGTTGCTTTTCGACCGCGGTGTGTCTGCCGCAAGAGGCATTGTGCGGTTTAGGCAACGCAAATCCCACGTTTTGGTCACCAATTTCACCGAGGAGTACCAGCATTAAAACAAGGGCGCTGCAATTGCATTCCTCGAAGAAATGTAACAAGCAAGTGATGTGATCGCAGTCGCCGACTTTGAACGCGCACCTGAAGATACTTTCAAGTTTCCGCATTCCTTCGACGTGAATCCGGCGCTACCGCAAGAACAACGGAACAAACTATTGGCTTTTCTGCGTCGCTACAGCGAGTGTTTTTCGTCGAACGCGAAACTACGTCAGACACCTCTAGCGAAGCACCGAATAATAACCGAAGATGGAGCCCGACCTACCCGACAGTCACTGTACCGCGTCTCTTCCCACGAGCGGGAAGCCATCCGGACTGAAGTCGACGACATCCTCAGCGATGACATAATACAGCGATCGAAAAGTCCGTGGGCTGCGCCGGTCATACTCGTCAAGAAAAAGGACGGCACTTTAAGGTTCTGCGTTGACTACCGGTGACTGAACAAAATCACCAAAAAGGACGTGTACCCCCTGCCATGAATCGACGACGCCCTCGACCACCTCTGCCACGCGAAGTACTTCTCATCGATGTATCTGGATACCGGCTACTGGAAAATTGAAGTGGACGAGAGAGACCGAGAGAAGACTGCATTTATAACCCCGGAAGGTCTGTACGAGTTCAAGGTGATGCCGTTTGAGCTGTGCATGGCGCCAGCAACGTTTCAAAGAGTCATGGACACTGTGCGAGCTGGCCTGAAGTGGCACACCTGCCTCGTCTACCTCGACGACCTTGGGGTATTTGCCCGGACTTTCGATGAACACCTTGCAAGGTTGGAGTCTGTACTCGAGGCTATTCGCACGTCGGGGTTAACGCTGAAGCCCGAAAACTGCCGCTTCGCTTACGAAGAACTCAAGTTTTTGGGACACGTCGTCAACGCCGCGGGAGCCAAACGCCTGACCCAGCGAAAATATCAGCCATAGCGAACTTCCCAAGACCGAAAGACAAAAAGAGCATGCGAAGATTTCTCGGACTGTGCGCATACTACCGGCGCTTCGTCGCAAGCTTCGCACGCATCGCAGAGCCACTCACGCGCCTGACAAAAGATAGCACCCCTTTCGCCTGGGAAAACGCTCAAGAAAAAGCATTCTGCGAGCTGAAAAAAACGCCTGCAAAACCCGCCTGTGCTAGCTCATTTCGACGAAAAAGCCGAAACGGAAATGCACACGGACGCCAGCGATATAGGTTTGGGGGCCATCCAAGTCCAAAAGCAAAGCGGGTGCGAAAAGGTAATCGCCTATGCAAGCCGTAGTTTGACGAAGGAGGAGAAAAACTACTCTGCCTCCGAAAAAGAGTGCCTGGCAATCATATGGTCCATTTCAAAATTTCGCCTGTACGTGTATGGTACACCGTTCAAGGTTGTGACAGACCACCATGCGCTGTGTTGAATTTGAAGGACCCCTCTGGCCATCTTGGGCGGTGGAGTTTGCGCCTGCAGGAGTCCGACGTTACAATCGTCTACAAATCCGCCAGGAAACACCCAGACACCGACTGCCTGTCCCGCGCCTCTGTCGACCCACCACCACAGGACTCCGATGAAGACAGCGCGTTCTTAGGGGTTGTTACGGAGAGCGAAACAGCCACCCAGCAGCGTGCCGACCCCGACTTGCGCGTAATGATCGACTACCTCGAAGGACGAAACGTCGCCGTGCCTAGAGCGTTCAAGCGGAACTTCCAGCATTCGGCCTCAAAAACTCCGTCCTCGTGAAGGAGAATTTCAGCCCCAGAACGGGAACGAAATATCTAATTGTCACACCCGCAGCCCTTCGTGACGAAATTTTGGAAGCGTCCCACGACGACCCGTCTTCTTGACATGACGGCACAGCTCGCACTATTGCAAAAACTAAGGCGAAGTACTTCTGGCTCCGCCTTATATCCGGAGTCACCCACTACGTTCGGAGTTGCCGTGACTGCCAGCTACGAAAAACGCCGCCGAAAAGACCCGCCGGATTTGTGCAACCGATCGCCATCCCATCGAGGCCCTTTCAGCAGATTGGAATGGACCTTCTCGGCCCGTTCCCTACGTCACGATCAGAGAACAAGTGGATTGTCGTAGCGACAGACTACATGACGCGCTACGCAGAGACCGCCGCTCTTCCGAGGGGGACTGCACAAGAAGTCGCCCAGTTCTTTATAAACCAAGTTGTGCTGCGACATGGCCCACCTGAAGTCCTAATCACCGACCGCGGAACGGCCTTTACCGCTGAGCTGATGCAAGGAATCTTTCGCTACAGCAACAGGGATCACCGAAGAACGACGGCGTACCACTCCCAAACGAACGGACTAACGGAACGTCTGTACAAGACGATTGCGCATATGCTGCCCATGTACGTCGACGTTGAACATAAGACTTGGGACGAAGTCTTCCCGTATGTCACGTTTGCGTACAATACAGCGACGAAGGAAACTACGCAGATGACACCGTTCGAGCATGTCTACGGAAGACGGCCGACTACGATGCTCGACGCCATGCATCCGCATGTAGAAGACGACGACCTCAACGCCGACGTCCAAGGATACCTTCAACGTTCGCAGGAGGCCCACCAGCTCTCTCGAGTTCGTATAACGGACCAGCAGCTGGTGGATGCCGGCCGCTACAACCTCCGACGCCGAGACGCCGAGTACCAACCAGGGGATCGTGTGTGGGTTTGGACTCCCATTCGACGACGCGGACTCAGTGAGAAGCTTCTGCGACGGTATTTCGGACCCTACCAGATTCTACGCCGTGTTAGCCAATTAACCTACGAAGTGATCCCCAGTGTTGATTCTGGCACATCACGACGACGCACACGACTCGATGTCGTCCACGTGGTTCGCCTCGAACCGTACTTCGCAAGATGACGAACTTTTTTGTTGTTGTTTTGGTGTTGCTATTTGTTCGGACTGTCGTTTTATTTTAGCATCGGTCGATGCACTATTTGAGGTGGGTAATGCCGCGAACCATATACGGGTTTGTTTATTTATTGTTTGTTTTTAATGCCCGGCCGCGAACGGATCTGTTATCTGTGTCCCATTGCGAAGCGCGTGTTCTATTCTTTATTTTTATGCCGCACGGGCTATCTCATTCAGATAAGCAGAGTGTTTCGCCCTAACGCCGCTAGCCCAGAATAATCTTCTGTGATCTACAATGTTTTGGATGTGAATCCAGAAACTCTGGCGCCGAAACATAAAAGCCTGCACAGCAGACGCCGCGGCATTCAATTCTGCGACGGTCGCCGACGCAAATCACTTTGTTGACCGCTGCTTCGCCGCCTCTGTATTCTTTTGAGTTGTTAGGGGAGCACAAGTTCGCTCCAATAAACTTGTTTCTCCTTCAAGACAACTGCGTCATCCTTGGCTTCGTCACAACATGCAGCAGCTCCTTCCCTTGCCTTCTGAGTCAGCTTGTGCTGATCTTGAGTTAACCAGCTGGTCAAATCGGCCTCCCATGCCAGGAGAAGTGGAATATGTGGTTTGAGTTGTTATTCCCTGGCCATACCCTCGTACACGGCTACGATTGGCGAGAGAGGGTGAATGTTTCCGCTATTACAGCAGCTGTATGTGTCAGAATTTCCCACCCAACACCTTAACGCAAATGGATTTTCAGATAACTGTGTTGGTTTTTCGTCCCCAGAGTTTGTGATTCTCTGGCATTGAGACTCGTTGTAGCAAGGGGAAAGGTTGTGTTCCTAGGCACAGTTTGAGGATTCGTTCTTTACATTGTTCGGACACGGAAGTATGGTTTTTGTGGTCACAAGAAACACGGTAAGTTCGTGTGCCTCTTGCATATTTCGTCGTTCGCTTCCAGACCACTGGATTCGGCTGCCCAGGTGACGTTCTGCACTTTCTGCATTATGGATGAGAATACCCTACCGAAGCGCTTCGTATTCTGCCTCCAGAAAACTCTGTAATCTCCTTTTTGGGTCTTTAATGATGTTAGGCTTGTATTTCATACTTCCACTATTCTGGATTTGCAAGAGGATGGCTCCAACTTCGATTTCTTTGTTACTGTATGTTGGAGTGTCATGCAGTCACAAAGTCTGCCACAGTAGTCAACTACAACAATCGGCGCCTCGTGATTTTGCACATTCCGGAGTCACTGTGTACTGTGGTGCCATGATACTGAAACTTTCCCCGAATGAACTTGAGCCTGCCACAGCACTCCTTTTTGTGCAATATTATATCAACATTTTTGGTAGAGGAGTTTTTATCCGAGGTCGCTGGATCAGTCCCAAATCTTTGGTGGCGCGAAGTGGTTTCCTTTCGAGGGGGTGCCCATTTGGTGGTGCCACTTTGTTTCGAAGGGGGTATGATGGCCCCTCCCGATTTTGTATTTACATCTGCTTTCTTCGTGCTAGGAGAGTGGTTTCTCCGATTTCTTGAAATGCGTTTAGAAGATACAGGTTGACGACCTATTCATCGTCATTATCACCATCAGCCTACACAGGACGAAATCATCGTGAAGGCCTCTCCGGTTGACTTTAACCCGCTGTTGTCCTATGCTTCCCGAGTCCATTCTTTGCACCGAGCATTGTTATTTCATCCCTCCATTGATTAAATGGCCGTCCCCATCTTCTTGACCTGTCTATGAATTTTCATTCTGTTACCCTGATCGTCCACCCTTTTTTACTACGTCTCATGGTCGAAATTGCGAGGTTGAGCACTGCCTTACATGCTGCCCAATCACGCTGCTTCTTTCACTTTCTTTGGTGAGGGTAAATTATTTGTGGTATGGCAGGCTCTGCAATATTCGCTCATGATCAGTGGTTGCATGAGTCTTATGAATTGTTTTCTCATTTTTTTGTTCCTCTCCTGCTTGGACAATGTGCTTGTGGGTGATCGCTGGTTAACGAGTTCCTGTTTTCAGGGATGGTGAGTTGGGAACTGCCCTCTTGTCTTTAACCCTGCCGAGCATACTTACGTGGCGGTTTTCTGCGGGAATATTTGTACCTATTTTAGTGGGATTTCAACCTTGGCCATGTGGCGCCATATGTTGTTTACCAAACCGACCTTGCAGTGGATACATGACCATGGGATAATGAAATTTTTTTTTTAAAACGTTTGTGATTAGACCCTATTTACTAGGATTTATTCTAGCTATTTTCGGCTTATAACCTATGCTTTCTTTGATTTCTGAGAGACCGCAGTTAATCGTTTATCCCCTGTTTTAGTTTGGTCACCCACTGTTGTGCCGGCATAAGTCCCAGTGGAAAACACAGCACGGTGGTTCAATGGGTAAGGCGTTGTGATGCTGAGCCCAAAGACGTTGGTTCAATTTCCGCCTCGGCGGCCGTTTTTCTGGTGGAAGCAGAAAACAAAAAAACACTAGTGTGTCGAAATTTCCGCCGTGTCTGCCGAGCATACTACCACCGATAGGCCGTAGAACAAACTTTTCCGAGCTGACGCGGCACACGGTGAATACGCCTGTCCTTTATTTCGTATCCTACGTTGGATCATTGTCCTTCTTTCTGAACTTCTGTTGCTGTGGCGCCACATTACAGGTTCAGCGGTGCCCTAGAATCTCGCTGCTTCAGTTGTAGCTTCCGGGTGGAAGCGGGGACGCATTTCCACGGATGGCTGATGAGCACCGTTGATAGCGGATGGCTTGGTACAACGGGGGAATCGAAACATTAGCCTAAGAACGCTATCGCATTAAAATATTTTTGCGTACACCGGCAAAATTTATAAAATAAAAATATAGTCTATTTAAAGAGGAATGGTTTTAACATCTCGGCCGAGGGACCGGCTTTTGTCAGAATGGCAGCAGCGGTGGTTGTCACCTAGCAGAAAAAGGTGTTCGCTTGAGAGCAACGCGCGGGCAGAAATGACGACACTCTAGTCGTGGTGGTCGTCTTCGTCACCCCCACCATAATCACCATCATCTTCGCCATTATCATAATCATAATACTCTTCTTTTTCTTCTTCATAACCACCATCACCATAATATACATCACACTGTCTACGCCCACTGAAAGGGAAAGATCTCTCCCTTAGATGTCTTATTATCCCAGTCCTGTGCTAATTGCGGTAAATTGATCCCCCCCCAACTTGTTGATCTCGTATGCCCACCTAACTTTCTGCCACCCACTGCCCCACTTCCCTTGTTTAGGTACCTACCCTGTTACCCTTAAAGACCAATGGTTATCTTGCCTTCGTATTACATGCACTGCCCACGCTCAGTTCTTTATTTAAGTTAAATGTCCTAAAAACGCGCGTGTTCCCTGACTCGCACCGCTCTCTTCTGTTCCCTTAATGTTACAGTTGTCATCTTCCGTTCCATTGCTCGCTGAGTTGTCCTCACTTAGGTTGAACCCTTTTAGTGAGCGCCCCAGTTTCTGCCCCGTACGTAAGTACGGGGCAGAATGCTGCTGTTATATGCAGTTATAAACAGCTATATAGGTGCAGTTATATAAAACAGCTGCAGCTTTTATAAAATGCAGCTGTTATACACTTTCCTCTTCGGGGACACTGGTAAGCTGGCTACTATTATTCCAGAATGCCGGCCGAATCTTCTCCAACAGATTTTTATCCTCAAATTATCACTTTTTCAGGATTGCATTCTAGGTCACTACTTGGCCTAAGTAGATACATTCGCTTACCACTTCCACTGCCTCGCCACCTATCTCAAACCGCTGTGCACTCTCGAGGAGATTGAACATTACTTTAGTATTCTCTATATTATTTCCAAGTCCACAATTTTACTCAGCTTTTCCAGTGCGGTAATTATGCTTTGCAATTCATCCCGCGAACTCCTTAGCAAGGCAACGTCACCAGAAAATGTGAGGTTACTGAGGTGTTGTCCATTAACCCTTACACCCACTTGTCTCCATTTTGAGTGTTGTCAATACCTCTTGCAAACATGCTGTGAGGTGGATAGCATTAGAGATGTTGTATATCCTTGTCTGACGCCTTTCCGTATGGGTATTTTACGGCTCTCCTTAAGGAGGACTACGGTAGCTGTGTACCGATTGTAGATATTCACTAGTGTTCTTACGCAATACTCGTCTACACACTGATTCCACAATGCCTGCATGACTGCAGAGGTTTCGGCCGAGTCAAGTTCTTTCTCTAATCTATGAAGGCTATATAAAGTGTTTGAGTATAGTCCGCAGTATCTCTATCACCTGCTTGATCGTGTCAATATGGTGTATCATTTAATAGACGTTACAAAATGCTGCGTGTTCTGTAGCTTGACGGAAGTCTGGGGAGCTAGAAATTCTGGTTACAATTAGTTTTATGAGTACCTTGTAGACAACCGGCAGTAATCTGATTGTCCTCTAATTTCTGAAGCCATACATGTCAGCTTTCTGTTCGTTTAGGACGATTCTGCGTTCGTACAAGATTCCTGTACACTGGTGGTGGTTAGGCATTGCGTATGCAGGTTTGCAAGATTTCTGGTACACTTTGCCCGCCATCTTTCGAGAGGTCTGCTGCTATGTGATCCTCACCGCGTTCTTTGGCCCGTCGCTTTTCTTTCGAAGCATTCTTTACTTCTCCTGTCGTTACTAGTTGGATGTCTACCTCTTCTGATGTGCTTCATAGTTCCGTATTTTCATGGGTGTCGTGTCTACTGAATAGATTTCTATAGAACTCCTGGGCTGCTATATTTTATCCTTATTGGTGATGGCATTGCCTTGCTTGTCTTTAAGTGCATACATCTGATATTTCCCCGTGCCTACACGCCTCTTTACTACTTTCAGGCTGTTTCCATTCTTTGCAGGATATTCAATCCCGTTCATACTATACTTTTGTATGTCATCCCACTTACGCTTATTGATTAATTTCGAAGGCTCCGCTAGTTCTATTATGCCAGTGGGGGGTGTAGCGGGAGAGACTCGCGCTTTACCGTTGCCTAATTAGATTTTGCGACTCTTCGGAACGTTTATCAGTAGTCTATCTTACTGTTTAACTGTTCACGGTATTTACAGTTCCTATTCTGTTTAACAATCTCACCTCCAACGTCTATTGCATACTCCATTATAAGGCGTGTAAGATTGTCGTGGCTTCCTCTTTCGTAAACTCTGCTTCATGGGTTAGCGTTGAATATCGGTTCGTCTGCGCGATCTTCAATTCTTCAACTTCCTGTCCTGCTGTGAGTTCATTGATCGGCTTCTTTCGTGCTAGCCTGTAGAGTTCCTACTGAAATCTAGCCTAATTCGAGATGTTACCGTACTGTGGTCTTTACACCGGACCCTTCCGAGCGCTTTATAATGCTGCACGACGCTCGCGTCATCGTATGGTATGGAGTTTATTTCATTTTCAGGCTCTAGATTGGGAGTCGTCCACGTCCACTTCCGTTTCTAGCATTTGCGGAAGAAGGTATTGATGAGGCGCAGATTATTCAGTTCTGCGATATATACTATTACACCTCCTCTGTTATTCTTACAACCAAGACCATGGTTCCCAACTGCCTGGTTTCCAGTCTGCCTCTACATTGCAGTCTTCTATACCTGCGGCATACTGCGTCTTTACTTTAGCCACTGCCCATTCCAAATGTTCATAGAAGTGTTCCATGGCTCATCGTCATGGCTGGATGTAAGTGCGTAGCCCTGTACTACCTTGAAGCAGTATCTCTGATTAAGCCTAATTACAAGACCGGATACTCTTTCGTTAAGGTTATAGTATTTGTCTATATTGCCAGCTATGTTTATATTGAGTAGAGATCTCACACCCAGTTCTCTTCTGTCGAGTAGGCCCCGCCAAGATTAGGACCTGTCCATTTTTCAGCAATGCAAAGTCTTCGCCTTTCCTTCTAACCTCACCGTGCCCTATTACATCGCATTTAATGCCCTCGAATTCCTTGAAGAACACCTCTAGAATAACCTCACTAGATAACACTCAAGCAAAACAAGTCAAAGACAGTATATCGAGGTCCATGCGACAACCAGTCTGCCTAAGTAAAACATAGTATTTGGTGTGACTAGTTAAGTATAGAAAGTCAATAATAACAAGCATAAACACGCACAACAGGAAGGGGAGCGCAAAGGGGTGCTAACATGGTATAGTGTCACTGATGCAAGCAATTCGGTTTGCCTGCACTTTCATTGAACCCGCGGGCGATTGCACTGAATTTAAAGTCAAGATGCGATTCGGGAATTTCTGTGTCAAGATGCATTCGGAAATCATACTCGCGAGTCATGGCTTTGACATGGTCGATTGAGTGGCTCGTGGCATTCATGTGCTTTGATATTGAAGGGTGATGAAGTGTAGACATATAAACGTCGTGTTTTTGAACCGTTGACTGAATGTGTATGGTGTCGCCAGCGTGCTGCATTTTACAAATGTTTCACTCAAGACGTTAGACAATGTTGCGCAGATGCCAGGTATAGTTCCCAGTTATTCTTCAGCTGATATGACATTCGGTGGTGCTTGCACTTAGTGAAGAAGTCGTGTGATTGCAGACTTTGCAACACGGCTACTTGTAAGCGCGGTAGCCAGTAAGCATTAGAGATTTCTTCCGGGATGATATGACCAGGTCAGGTAAATTTGGATCTTTTGTAGGTTACACGCTGTGTGTTGTGGAAAATTCATTTTTATCGCTCAATCTGTAGCAGTATCGTGTAGTGCTTTTTAGCACACCATTTAATTTCGTGCATGCGCGGAAATGGTAAGAATCGCGATTGTACTGGACTAGGCCACGTGTGTCTTTTTGGTGCATAAAAGTTCTCGTAGTCATAGTTATCAGAATACCTCCAGGAATGGAACCTGGTCCGAATACAGGAACGAAGCGAGACTCAGCTTTCTTGCTGATTGAGCTACGAGCACAAGCGGAGACGGGAGAGACAGACGGTGTACTCACCGAGCACATCTGCGGGTTGACCCCCTGCCTTCTGGCAGATTTCCGATTTATAGCGTCACGCGACCTCCCAGTCTGCACAAGCCTAGGCGGCAGTGTTCTGTCTCGGCTTGATTTGATCTGGCGCATCCTGGAGCATTTCTGCGCCATTTGGACCACGTCGTTTTCTTTGGACTCCGTGCTCCTAAAGTGCTCTGCACATATACGTTAAAGGACGTGAACATTAAGTGCTACCCTATAAAAAAATAAAAGCCGTTCCAATCAATCTGAAAGCTCTCGGAAGTGCAGAGCAGTGATTCACCAGGACTGAAGCGCCCTTATACGCTCACTGCTGCCTCTCAAGGGAATTCAAGTTCTCCGCATTCGCAGTGCTCGTGCGGCCCCTGCCTGAAACTCCGCCAGCGAGTTCTGCTCTTTTTCGGCTTGCTTGAATTTCGTATGCTGCACCTTTCTTGCGTCATTTCGAACACGCCATTATTTTCATCGTGGCCTTTTTTTTCACTTACTATTGTAAAAACCAACCGAACGAGCGTTCCTAAAAAAGGAACGCGGGGGCTGCTGGTTCCATTCACAGATTTTGTCCGAAATGTAATCGCAGTTTTTCTTGCGCTAAACAACGGGGACATGTATGACAAGCGCGAGTGGTTCAACGGGTTTGAACCGTTCTGACTATTAGAACCACGTGGTTTCCGACGGCTCAGCGTGACCCCCTGACGACGGTGCATCAGGCTCTACTTGGGTCCGTTATCTCCCTCCGCTGCCTGATTCCGAACGTCGCATCTACCGCTAGCCAGCTACGACGACAAGGCGAGCCCATAAAGTGCTCTGCGCTTAAGCAGTGAACGGCACCCCCTTCGGGCTGCATAAGTTGTATTAGGTGACCAAAAAAAACATTTTTACCTCAGGGCTATCCTTAGTTCGTAATAAAGTTTTCATTGAAAATTTTGCCTCCTTGAACAATGTATGAATTTTATTTCGGTCCAGCGTTAGCCCGGTTTCAGAGCAAGTTTTAACCAGAATTAGTGTACAGCAGGAGGACAAAGTGTAGTAGGCAGGTATAGAGGTGCGATACTATCGTTATCGTTTCTATTGCCGGTTTTGTAATAGACCATTATGTGTTCTTTAGTCAATATGACGGTGTGGAAAAAACAGATTTTTTCGTGTTTTCTTTACAAAAAATACGAGAAATGTAGAAAAGAGCATTCCGCACAGGTTTATAAAATATTCGACATAATTCTTGAGGCGGAATGCTCAGATGGTTCATCAAACGCGAAAAGTGTGTGTAGCTGCTGGGGACCACACAAATGAAACGAAATCACGCCTGCTGTAGACAGAAAAAAAGCAAATACA
Organism: Haemaphysalis longicornis; assembly: GCF_048455015.1. Taxonomy (NCBI): domain Eukaryota; kingdom Metazoa; phylum Arthropoda; class Arachnida; order Ixodida; family Ixodidae; genus Haemaphysalis; species Haemaphysalis longicornis. Next base: position 188,412,223 of record NW_027526422.1, read on the forward strand.
ATATCAATAAAAACTTATTTTGGATCGGCTGCGATTGGAACTGTTGCGACCGGGCGGGGGCACCCGATCCGAGTTCCGTGGCCTCCAACATACGATGGGTAGCGTGTATGATGCGAGCGGCCAGCCGCTGTTGCAGCCGAAGAGAAGTCCAGAGCAGTAGGATACCGTAACTGTTTACTTTATAGCGAGAGGTGAGCCGAAGCCAAAAAAACATACAATGTCCTGACGGGCGAGGTTACAATACAGGACTCGAGCAGAGCGACCGCATGGATTCGCTGCTCAGACAGGAATGAATTTCAGCGTTCGTGCTGCTTCTATTTATACCCAAAAAACGCCCCCAAGAGTAACACGCCACGAACATCACAGACACGTACACGCTCTTTCCATAGTTCGTGAGACATTCATGGCTTCGCCCCACGTGGCGTCCGAGAGAGGGGAGAGAGTGTCCTTGAAAGATGCCGGGGTCGCGCTATCGAATGTTGATCGCGCCGATAGCGAAACGTCTGAGCCGGGTATGTCGAGGTGTGACTCACCGACGCGCAGGTGCCTGAAGGGTATGGCGAACGTCGTGGCTTCGCACGTGGAAGCTGATGCCGGAAAACACGTGGCGGCTGATGCGGGAAAACACGTGGCGTTGGCCGATTCGTAACAGCTAAACACGTGGCGTTGGCCGATTCGTAACAGCTTCTCCGCCGGGGGTCCAAGATCCCGATGGATAAGGGTCTTCAACCGTTGTCCGGAGGGATGCTTTCGAAGTGAAGTGCTCAGCAGACGCTCGACTCCAGGCCTGGGCTGTACGACACCCTGCTGGAGCTTCACAGGGCCGATCACTGGACGAGTAGTGGCTCCCCAAGAACGTCTCTGGATTGCTGAGGCAAGCAACAGAACAACACAGCAAGACACAACCGCATCGCAGGCAAGTGCGAAGACAAATCCACACTGAAGATCTGCCAGGCTTTTAGTTGCGATAAAATACGCTAATCACTAACTACACTAGTTATATTTTAGCCCAGCAGTACTTTAAACAAGTGCACAAACTTGAAAGGTGGCATTTCGCGTGATTGGAAATGTCCCACACAAAAAAAAACCGTAATCGTAAAGGCGAAACCTGCTTCAGGAAAAACAAAGAAATTGAGAAAGTCAGGCGCCTACATTCCACTTCTCGCGCCGAGAGCTGCGATTTGAACTTTCGTCAATGCCCTGAGCTTTTCCCCTTCGGTACCGCACTTTAGATGCAGCCGTTCTCTCAACGCTGCTGTGACCGTGTGAAATGACACCGGTCGTCTTGTTCGACAAACGTCGAGCGCGCGGAGGAGCGAGCGGGATTTTCCACCGTTCATACGTTACGCGCGCACTGCTTGTAGGCGGCGCTCCCTTGGCGCGATGCGAGTTCACGGCTTTACCCCTTGGCGTGCCTGCACTGAAACACGTGCCGCAAGTACGCTCAGAAGTTTTCCCTCGCTCCTCGTGGGTCACCTTTTTGCGAACGCGTTCGGCAAACGAACATCAGGACGCGTTTACGTTCACTTCTCTAGGCTGGTCGGTTCCCGACTTCGGTTCAGCCACAGGCGACACCGGAACCTCAACTAGCTCAGCCGATGTTGACCTATCGACGGGAGCATCAGCTGGGAGTGAAACGGGCACGACGAGCCCATTAGATACCTTGTAGTTCCCTACAGTCACTACCTCGTCGCCACTCGCGCTTTCAGCGACAGCCTTGGCACGCAAAGACTGAAGCGTGTTTCCCTTATCCTTTCTTCCTGCCAGAACCACATTACCCCTAGGCTGCCCTGTCTCAAAACACGGCTCAGTTGCTCGCGAACTGCGCGCGTTTGGGTCGACAGCCGTTTTCAAGGATTCCCGTGAATTAGCGCACTTCGAACATGGCTATGAAACATCTCCGCTCATCGTAGGGGCCTTACACACAGTGTACTTACGCTGCCCTCCGTCTTGAGCCTCTGGAAATACCCAATCATCGCTTTCTGTCTGAGTTTCGCCATTCCTCACAGAAGTGGCGACCCTATCGTTACTCGAGCTCTTCGCAGCAAGCCCAGCTGGTTCTTTCCTCGGAGTTTCTGAAAATTGTACCCCTTTTCGCTTAACAGCTGATCTGACCTGTTCGATAATAGGTACCTGTACTCCGGCAGAAGTTGTGGGGATACTGCTGCCTGCGTCACAAGTTCACCAAACGGACCTCCGATGCTGACCTTAGCAATCGGCAGACGCACGTTTCGTATACCTACGGCTGGCTTCACCCAAACACACTGCCCTGTTAGCTGATCCGGTTCAACGTAGGAAGGGTGGACCATGTCTACCGTCGCCGTGGAGTCGCGAAGAACTCGGCATGGTTTACCATTGACGACAAGCTCGCGTACGTACGGCTCTAGAAACTGCCTGCTGTCATCACTCTGATCTAGTACGTGAAAGACTAGTTTTCCTTTCTTGCAACTAGCAGCGAAATGTCCCGTCTCGCCGCAGTTGTAACACGCAGCCTGTCTGCGCGCTTCGAAAGCTTTCTTTCTGCGCTACTCCTCAGCGTTTGCTGCTCTCTCTTCGTTATCGTGGCCAGTTTCTCTATCCCCGACAACGACTTTCCTTGCTCCACCGTCTACCTGGGGAGCTCTGCCTTTCGGCCTTGACTTATCAGGCATCGGCCTGAACTCTTTTTGGCCGTCTTTCTGCCCCTGCGCACCTCGACGTGCGAAAAACTCGTCGTCTAGCTGAGCTGCCTGATCCACAGTACTTACCCCTGGCCTATCTTGCACCCAGAGTCTCAGGTTCTCTGGTAGATGGCGGTAAAACTGCTCAAGACCGAAGCACTCAACTACTTTGTCGTGCTATCCGAAAGCCTCTGCCTCTTTGAGCCACTCTTCCATATTTGCCTTCAGCTTGTCGGCGAACTCCGAGTAAGACTCGCCCCTAGCTTTCTCGGCTTCACGGAACTTCTGGCAAAACGCCTCTGCTGACAGCCTGTACTTACGCAGGAGGCTCGACTTGAATTTCTGGTAGTCCTCCGCCTCCTCCTTTGGCAAGCGGGCCATCACGTTGGATGCCTCACCTGGCAAAAGCGTAAGCAGCTTTTGCGGCCATGAGTCTCGGCTAAACTGGGCCCTCTCACACGTACGCTCGAAGTTGACCAAGAAAAGACCGATGTCTTCTCCTACCTTGTAGGGTCGCATTAGGTCACACATTCGCAACGTAGGTCACTGAGTCGCCGCAGACTGCACGCTGCTGCCACTCTGACGTCTAGGTCGAGACGCCTCGACGTCTAGACGCTTCATTTCCAGCTCATGATGTCGCTCCTGTTCTCGCTTTCTATCTTCGCGTTCCTGTTCTCGCTTTCTTTCCTCGCGTTCCTCACGCTGGCGCTCAGCCTCTGCAGCCAGACGTTTAGCCTCTGCCTCGGCGGAATGACGTTTCGCGGTCTCCCTGCCATTGATTAGCTCAATGCATTCCGACAGCTCCTCATCGTCAGCCCCGACAGCGAGTATAGCCTGTATCAGCTCTGGCTTTCTCAGCGCGTCCGTAACATCTAAGCGCAACTCTTTTGCAAGCTCCAACAACTGCGGTTTTTTGAACGCTTTCAAATTCATGGCCGGTCTAGAGTACGGCTTTCCCACTCCTCCCAAAAATGGTTTGCGCGAATAACCCACGCGACAAAAAAAGACGCCCTACCAGCTATCCTCAGAAGCCTGGTAAAACTCAGTGAAGAAAGGTCCCGCACTCACCCTTGACTGCCGTGAATTCTGCGAAGTCCGAAGCCGCCTTGACGTTCGTGGTGTTGGGTCTCCTACCGCTGGCTCCATGTGTCACGAAGTTGTCATCCCACCGCTGCCAACCAGTTGTTGCGACCGGGCGGGACGACTGCAGCCGGGAAGACGTCCAGAAGCTGATAGGCCAACGTAACTGTTTACTTCATAGCGAGAGGTGAGCCGAAGCCAAAAAAACATACAGGGCCCGGACGGGCGAGGTTACAATACAGGACTCGAGCAGAGCGACCGCATGAATTCGCTGCTCAGACAGGAATAAATTTCAGCGTTTGTGCTGCTTCTACGTATACCCAAAAAACGCCCCCAAGAGTAACACGCCACGAACATCACAGACACATACACGCTCTTTCCATAGTTCGTGAGACATTCATTGCTTCGCCCCACGTGGCGTCCGAGAGAGGGGAGAGAGTGTCCTTGAAAGGTGCCGGCATCGCGCTATCGAATGTTGATCGCGCCGATAGCGAAACGTCTGAGCCTTGTATGTCGAGGTGTGACTCACCGACGCGCAGGTGCCTGAAGGGTGTGGCGAACGTCGTGGCTTCGCACGTGGAAGCTGATGCCGGAAAACACGTGGCGGCTGATGCGGGAAAACACGTGGCGTTGGCCGATTCGTAACAGCTAAACACGTGGCGTTGGCCGATTCGTAACAGAACCCAGATTGCCAGAGCACAGCGAAGTGTGGTGACTACAGCTGTAACTTTGTACTGTGCCACGATGGATGAAGAATTATCCGAAAGCGTGCCGCAAGGGTGAACGTGACAGCACTACAAGCACGTTGCAGCAGGGAAGAATTCTTCAATATTCGCTGGCTTTCGCATTTAAACACATAAAAGACTTAAGTGCCTCATGAATTTTTCCGTTTACACTGAAAAATATATGATGCTGCATCATGAAAGTCCCAGCAAAGCTTCCGCTCTTAAAATCGGCGCGCGATTTCACATCATACCATTCATTGAAGAAAGCTAGCATTCCATCGCTCCAGATTGGTCGCATCACAACCAACTTGGCCGAAAATCTCTGTTTTTTTATAACTTTACTGCGGTTGAAAATACAATAAAGAGAACCTGTTTATCCTAATGCATTATTGTTCTATTCAACCGCTCACACCTTACCCTCAACAGGTAGTTGATATAGTTTTGTATCTCTCCATGGCTCAAAAACGCACAGGAGTTCCAAAGGGGTGGCCCGATGGACCAAGATGTCGTTTCTGCCTTGTGATGTCGGGTCTAGAAACAACAGGGGGGCGGATCTTTGGCTTTTGTTGCAGGCGAAAAACTAAACTGAACGCAAAACATTGAACAGGACAGACGAAGGAGGATCAGGAACAGGTTACCATAACATCAGCAATGCCTGAGAAAGAAATACACTTGGATGACAAAGCTCAGGCATGCACAGAGGCTCTACATAAAGGGGAAACAGCAGACGGCGTAGGTATTCCACGCGGGAAAAATTTGCAGGGATATTTATCCGTAAAGCTGGACTCACAGAAAAATGAACCAGTCGCACATTGCATAATTATAAAAGAGATCCGCACATGGCTATGCTAGAAGCAACTGACTTGAAAACTGCGGAAGATGTTCGTTATACGGCGTGCTTACCTTTTAAGGCCATACAGGAAGAAAGGGAGTAGTTGAGCATCAACTAGCCAAGCCCAGCAGAATTCGCAGCCTCCTACAGGAAGGCAGTGGGGCTCAAAAATTAGAGGAATTAGGAAAATTAGGGGAATGTTTTGTCATCGGAGAACGTAGGATGTAGAGAAATTGGTTGCTAAACGCTTTTTTTTTAGTGTGAACCTGCCATGAGCGTCAACTAGCCTGCCAGATGAGGCGGCGTAACTGCTGCTAGCGTCGAGCTTTAGTGTTGTAATAGGCAGTTTGGATACGAATTAACAGGCGTAAACTAGCTGATGGGGTCAATTGTGTGGAGGCAAGTTTAGGAACTGGATGAAGTTTGCTTACGCGTCTGCTTGGCGCCAAGGGGGAGAGCAATAGTCTCTTTAGAGCTCAGCAAGGCGAGGCAGGCGACAAACAGATGGAAACATTGCGTATGAGCACAAAACCTCGACACAGCCATGCCAAGAATTACCCGATGAACCCTAATACTTTTCTCACTCTTCACAGAATGCCGGTTGATATATAAACCTGACTTCGAACAGCTGATTACAAGGATAAAGTTAATATGTGTACCCCGAAGTAGAACAAAATATTTTAAAAATACTTCAATTCTCAACACAAATATTCTCGCAGACAAAACAGCTTCAAAATGGTTTTAAGTAAAGAGGTTAGCACAAACAAATGTCTATCGGTAGTCTATTGACTTACCTCCAACTTATCTCGGCGCACTCTGCATAAGTGCTTGTCTTTCAAAGTTCCATTCGCCATCAGTAGTGTGGACGTTGAAAATTCACATACTGACTAGTGCAGAATCAACTTGCAGAGAGTACATGGTAGTGAAAGGAAGTACCTAAATGTGTATTCCACACGAGCAGAGAAAAGCTTGAGAATTGTCTTGATTTTGATATACCTGCAGGTAATGTCCGAAACAAAATTAGCAAATGATAAACTATAGCACCAGAGGTATCAAAGTGGGCAAATATGCCGGCGTGATGATTTTAGGTATACATTTTGACCAAAACATATTTGATAAAGCAAACCCATCATAAAAGATCACTTCTAACCGAGGTTTGGTAAAAACACCTTGGTAAATGTAATAAGTGAAAAGTGTTAGGGAGTTATAGCACTGAAGTTATAGCACTGAATAAACTATAATAGAAATAGAACCTTAACAGTTCCCCAAAAATGATTGGTGAAAATGACAGGCAGCGATAAAAACAATCCCTAAAATTGATAAAAACAAACACTAAACCGTGCACGTTCTTCAAAATTGGTATGGTGCTCTTTCCAAAAACATTAGTCCTTGCGGAGCCCTATTCCCAAGTTGATAATGTGTGTACCAAAAAGACTTTCGTGAAAATCTTTGCGCATTAAGCAATCAGCGGGTTCTGAAAAGGTGAGTAAGCCGTTACCGAAAACTCAGCCAATTCGGCATCCATGCCAGAGAGCACGTGGACGTGCCATTAAACTATTATTGTGGTACGATTTCTACCTCTTGGGTTATAAGTTCTATCTCAGTAAAAATCAATCAATCGTACTCATATCACAGACTTGCCGAGCATTAAGAAATCAGAAAAGGGGAACACAAAAAAACACAAACTGCTTATGCTTTCCGGAAGAACGACCGCGGTTTTGAAAGCCCCAAATGCGTGCGGACAGAAAGTAAAGCCGAAGGAGGACATGTCACACATATTTCTTGGAAATGCTCAAAAACAACCAAAGGGCAAATACTTGGCAAATATGGTGGCTAAAAACATAGTGACCGAAACAAACAAATTTAGCCACACCTCAGGCAGCTCCACTGACGAGCTAAAGCGGGAAAAGTAAACATATCGTTGACCTTTAAAGTTCACGAGTAGCGTTTTTTGAGTCCTTTACATTCCCAACGCAAGGCACAACACCGTACTTTAAACGATTTTGGTACTGCGACTACGTTTTTTTTTAACCTACTCACAAGATGTGACGTTCGACTAGGAGTCATTGGCCTCCACAACGATCAATGCCAAACAAAGCAGAAAAAACTTGCTTACTCAGTACCCACAAAATTTACCGTTTGATTAAACACGCATGTTTGCGTTGATAACGACCGGAACACTGTTGAAAGGATTGTGCTTTTTGTAAAGCTTTTCTTTTTGGGATAAATTTGAGACGTGTCAGAGCGGATTATTATTAGCGTGGAGAAATTCCAGTTTGCATCCAAAATGACAATACTAAGCTCGCAATAATATCGATCTCTACCCATAGTAATGTAACAAGAACTCAAACACGCATAATAGACTGCTGCCTATTGACAAAAAAGCCATGATTTCTTTACGTTGAAACCACAACTTTCTGGCGATGAAATACATTTCCGAGTTTCAACTCAGTTTCAAATGTTTTTCAAAATAAAAATCTCAAAACTGAGCTTACACTGTCTACTGAAATATCTTCAACTGGGTCTTCTTGTGTTAAATAATATTTCAGACGCAAAACTCCGTATATCAAAAAAAAACTTCTTGCTTTACTTAAAAAAAAATTACCCACCAATAACCGGCTTCTTACTGGATGAAAAAAACAAAGATACCTAGAGGAAGCTTCGGTTACAAAACGGTAATGGCAGGGCTAAAACCTGGTTTTGGGAAACAAACCTTTTTCGAAGGGGAATAAAAAGCCATGGTTTATTTTTGGTCGGTCAGTGGAACAAAGTTTAAGCCGCCTCTGATGGGCCCCAACTCTATAAATGGTAGCGAGATTATCAGACATCAATCGTCTTGGTGAAGGTGATGTCCACCCGTTATTAGTGATATAGGCAGTCTTCATAAATTAGCCAATTCAGACGTAGTAAGTTTTCAATGATAAGCGTGTTTTTCCGCAAGAAAAACTGACTTGTGTTTTGATTTTCACCTTTATAATCGTAATGATGTTTAAGCTTTTAATTCCGCCGTCGAGGGTTACCAAAAACTACGAAGATAAAATAAGCAGTGCCCGTGAGCGTGCGGCTCATGAGGAGCACCCGGCGAACGCAGGTGCGCCTGTGAGGAGCCTGTTAAATTATATATCGCAGTCTGACAACGCATTTCACTTCCAGCAGATCAAACTGTCCGACGGGAAGGAAACACTGCTCTGACTGCCCAAATTCATTCCACCCGAAGAGACCCACGACTGCAAAAACCTAAAGACACAAAACACATTTCCTGGTGTACGTGCCAGTAGTATGCATCTTATCTTCTACAAATAATGGCACACGAAACAGCTTCGATGCCTAAAGAATAGTCACCACAGCATGCAGGTACCTAAAGACAAAGCTGACTCAGCCAACTACTTCGTCAAAATACAAAACAAAGAACGTTGACCTGTAATCATTCGACCATTTTCGTCGACACAGCTGAGGATATTGTCATCTCATTTGTTGGGACGAAAGCTGTGGAAACTTCTACACAGTTCATGAACTCTAGTAATTCATTGAGGCTACCCACGTAATTCATAAAATGGCTACATATCCCCATGATCATTGCATTCTAGCAAGAAACTAAAATGAACTAAAAATAATATCATCTGACCAAGGGATCACGAGTGTCTCAAAGAAAACAAGGTGGCACGTGCCGCTGTCCGTGTTTCTTTCATACAACGCCATTCTACCACAGAGAAAATAGTACCACGACTGAACAACTTCCTGTACCACGTTACTCCACACATACCCTAGAATTTGAGAACGCTAGTGAAACGACCACCAAAGCTCCGACGTTATCATTCCCAGCGAATTGGAGATAAATCAACTATTTTTCAGTGTCTAAAATATTTCACTTCCATGTGTATCAACTTGCTACACGCCACGTACGCCCCACAGCCGCAGGAACCGGCCATTTTTAGCACGAAATTGGCCGCCTTTACCAGAACTATGGTAGCGCCAACGCACCACACCTCTTCGTAAACTGCCAGAAACAGGTAGTGGAGCATTCGACCAGCTCCGAACCGTTCTAAAATAAATGTTAGAAGGGAGCGTTCTCGGCAAGAGACCCAGCACCCAATTATACTCAGGTAATATAGCAGATAACAAGGTGGAGGTCATAACATGGGGTTACTAAAAATATAACCCAATATTTCTCTACCTGTGAATAAGAGTTGCTCTCGGCTGTGCAATAGAGATCGCAAGAGATACCATTTTCGCTATTTCTTTTGTACGTATGACTTAAAACGTCGCAGTTATGCACACCTGCGTACTCACCTAATACTGGCTTCGATTATTCCCCGCACAGATATTCCTTGATGGTAGTTCTTTGGATAGTTTGCCTTCACATGGTTCCATAAGTTCCCAAAAAGAGATTTCGCTCTAATGGTACTTACTTCTCTCAATCACTAGTTGCCTTTAATTTGCGATTTTCACTCGCACTTCTCTTTTTGTGCACGTTCTAAAGTTCTATCCGCGTACGATGGGTTGTATACTTAATTTATTCAATCTGATACCTAGTATTATAATTCGGCGTCGTTTTGCCGACGTTTTATTCTCGTAAACGTCCCTTTTTATTTTCATTCTAATCACCTTTATCATTTCTTGTAAATGCTCTATCAGGATTTTTGTTTTTTATTAAGGTGTTCTATCAAGCCTTTGGCGTGGGTAACACTTCCAGAATCATCTACACAAGGAAGCCGTGGCAACGGAACCAAATTGGGAGGAGGGGTTGTCTGCTCCTGGATTGTATTTCACCAGAGCGCCGTCGGCACCCAGCAGGAAATTGTGGAGGTCACTTGCAGCGATACCAGCTGCGCTAGAGCTCACACCCATCACCATACCAAAGGCCTCAAGGCTTCCTAAGTTTTCCCGCCTCTCAATTATCTGGCGTTCCGTCCCTTGGCTGACACTGCGATTACCTTCCAGAAAACTCCTCCTTCTGCTGGGTATCCAGCAGATCTGTTTGACTGAACGCTGTCCACACGGGTGTCCTTTTCTCCACTAGATGCACGAGCTCGGCGCTTTCAGGTAGCATATGCTCCCGCGCTCCGCCGAACTTCTCTTCCGGAAATAGCGGTCGCTGACCGTCGGCTTCCTCCGCAGAATCCCCGGCGGGCTGTACGTCGTGTACGCATGCGCGTGAAACTTGCCGGCTACTACGTTTGTGGCGCATTTCAGATATCGCACCTCGTATTTGAAGCGCTGTAGGGGCAGGGCCAACCGCGCGAGCTTACCGCTCGGCTACGGGAGGCGGAACGGCAATGAGAGTGCCCTGTTAGGGCCATGTAAACGGTTTCAATTGTAAATTTTGTTCTTCTACGTACATATTGAACTTTCGCTGTGCGTGGATGATCGCCAGGCAGTCTTTGTCGGTTGCCGAGTATGTTCCCTCTGTTGGTGTTAGAGCTCGGCTGGCAAACCCCACCGGTCGCAGCTGTTCTCCTTCCGTTTGCTGGAGCAGTGCTCCTATGCCGCGGTCGCTGGCGTCCGTCCGAATCACGAAGATTTGGTTCAGATCGGGCAGATTTTGCGACGCCTTGTCCGCAGTGCTTTGTCATAGCTGGCGGAAAGTGCGCTCTTGCTCCTCTTCACCTCCCAGAGAGCGTCCTCACTTAGCAATTTCATGAGGGGCTCTTGCAGGCGTACGCAGGCCGGTATAAACTGACAATAGTACCCTAATATTCCACGTAATCAGTGTTCTATGCTCACGTCCTCCGGTGCGGGGAATTCTAAGATCGCATGTAACTCACCTCAACTCTGTACCCGAGGACCCTCACTTGAGCAGTGAAGACTTGGTCCTTGGATGTGTTCAGCATTATTCCTGCAGCTTTCATTCTTCCCAAAATGTCCCTCAAGTGGCTGAGGTGCTCCTCGAAGGCGCGGGAGTACACGTCGTTGTCGTGCAGAAAGGCGAGTGCGTGTTGCCACTTGGCATCTCCAAGAACTCTATCGATCAGGCGTTGGAATGTGCTCGGACTTCCGCAAAAACCGAAGGGTATGCGGCCGAACTGGTACAGCCTCTGGTGGCACGTGCACACCGTCTATAATTTGTCGCCCGGTCGCATTTCGATCTGATGTTATCCCTTGCTGGCGTCAGAGATGGAGATGTAGCTGGCGCCCCCAGTTTTGAGACGATTTCGTGCACGTTCGGGAAGGGGAACGCGTCTTTGTCGGTGACCCCATTCAGCCTCTCGTAGGCGACGCAAAACGCCAGCCACAGCCTTTGGTGCACCAGCAACACCACGAATACCAACGGGCTCGTGGAGCGGCGAATGATACCCGCTTTGAGCAGCTCATCCAACGCTGTGTCAGTCACCTGCCGTTTCACGGGGCTTAACGGGTCGCGGTTGAGTTTTCAATGCTCACCTTCGCCGGTGTAGAAGTCAGGCTATAGCAGATTGCTACATCTGGGATCCTCGGTGAATATCTCCTTGAACTCGCCCACAAGTGACAGGACGCGGTCTTGTTATAGAAAGACATCTGGCAAGCTGTTGCTAAGAGCGCGTGTAACTCCTCATTCCGTTCTACCGAGATCACGGGACCTCCGTCCCGCTACTGGCGCCCTAAGCGGCGGCCCTGCGCGCCCTCCCTCCACTGCTTCTCCTCAGAGCGTCTGTGTCGGTGTCGCGCCGGCGCGGTGCTTCGAGTAATATCAGCAGGGTTCACGATAGCCTCCCTTGCCGATGTCCACAAAGTTGGCAGTTTTAGACACGAAGTTCCTGCTAAAGATAACCCTTAACGTGAGCCCGGGTAAGTGCACCAACCGCATTTGTCGCTTCTGCTGATTCCACCGAACGCTGATGTGGACGCCGCCACCCGACCGTGCTTCCCTGCACGCCAGCTGGAGGGGCTTCCATCTGTTGCTTAACCTAACAGCGTTTCCCCTGACGTAGTAGACGATTTTGTCCTTATAAGTGAAGGGCTCGCTCCAGTGTCCAAGAGTGCCTTGAAGTCTTGCACCGCCATTGCAAAGCCGATGAAAGGCGCAGGCTACTCAGACGGGATTCCACAGAAAAAGGCTTTCGGCGCTGTGATGACGTGTTAGCCGGAGCATTCACAGGCGGCCCACTTCATTTCGGCTGTCCGAAGGGCAAAGTCAGGCTATGTGACCAGTTTGCCCACAGCTGCAACACCGTATTTCCCACCGCGTGGCACGATGCGACTCCGGCGCCGTGTCTCCCCAATCAGTCGCCGGCAATGCGACGGTCGGCGGTGCCGGTAGTGGCAGGGGCGGTCGGCTTGAACCACTCTCAGTTCTCCAGGACGCCGGGCTTACGGACGCCGGGCTTAAGGAGAAGAGAGCGTAAAGTTGGCTAGCTTATAGTATCTTGTCACGTCCTGGAATGATGTTAAGGGGATCGTTGTCTATAGCCAACTGACTCGCGAACCTCCACTGGTTGGACCTCGAGCAGTCTCGTGGGCAAGAAAAAGACGGAGAGAAGGCTGAGCCGGGTTCCCGACAACCTATACCATTTTCTTGGGAGGTTTCTGCCTTACGATCCTCACGGTGGTCTATGAGATGCGGCCTTGGAGGTGGCTCCGTCACTGACTGGATCCCTGATGATTACCTCCGAAGGCAGCGCCAGGGAAGGCGTTTGCCTTGTACGGGAACGGCGACGGCCTGGGGCCGTTGGCGCCGGCTGAGTGCTTTCCGCGCTCGTGTCTCGGCCGTGGGGGGAGGGAATGTGATGCCGACTAAGGTTTGCGTTCGCTGGTGGTGGGCTGAATATTCGGCCGAAAGGGGATTCCTGTGGCATGGCCGGCGAGAATTATCCGATCGCACTACCCGCCGGTGTTGCTTGCCATCTTGCCTCATTTGCAGATGAGGCCCGAAGTTCAGGGCTCCAAAATTGTGGCGTATGTATCACTGAGAATTTTCCACACAAGGGATCCCTGGTAACAACGCGAAAATGGGAGGAGACGGGAGGCAACGACAACAAGCGGTAATCCTCAGGGGTGGTCATTCCCAAAACCACCCTAGCGCTCTCGCCTTCTGTGTCGTCGACGGGTACCGCGTTGCGTGAGCGGCCAAAGTCGTTCGACTCCGGGGCCACCGGCGAACGATGTCGGCCGAGGCTAATTTAGAAGAGCCCGGTTCCTTCACTCCTGTTACTCGCGCCGTTGCCTCGTCAAGTCCCTCGGGGTCTGCTTTCCATGTCAGTTGTGACCTCTCCGAATGCCGTCATGCCACTGGCACCGCCGTCCCATTGGACGACCGGGTTTCCGCCTGACCCGAGACGAAATACGCACATGGATACTAAGAACGGCTACTAAGAAATGGTGCATGGCTACTAAGCGCCTGGCTGCTGAGAGAGGGTGACGGTGCCTCCTAGCCGACCCCTCGCAGGTCTCCGCTTTTCCGCTTTTTCACAAGCCAGAACTTCTTTACAAATTATATCTTTTAAAGGTACTTGGGAACACTTCTGATAGAAGCTTTCACTCCTTCCTTCGCGTCTGTAAGTAGTGTGAAAGATAAAGTTATTGCCAGCAGAGTGCGGCATTGAGTGATGAACTCGTCGCAGGTTAGCCGCCTTCTCTTTATGCCTTGATTTTGTAACTTTTTTTGTATGGTAGTATCCATAGCGGTTAATTTACTGAAACTGAAGGAAGCCTGCCCATAGTTCCTGCATTGATGTAATAATGTAATTTGAGCGTTTGAAGAAGGCCAGAAGCGGGAAAGAGACAAAAAGATTTCAGCAAGTTTCTTAGTTACCTATTGGGCCCAGGGCACTATTTTTTTGCCGAGGTAGTTTGTGACCCCCTAATTTAAGTACTGAATGTGTTTGTTGACTACGTTCTGAAATCATTTAGCATTAGGCGAAAAGGTAAGAAAGGTGTAGCAGGGACCCTTTGGGTAGATAATGTTGCGTAACCAATGTAGGTAATAAAACATACGGCTAATTTACTTGTCGATTTATTGAGGCAGGAACTAAAGAACAGAAAATGAGAGCACCCTTGGAGAGATGTGTGATCTCCTGAGGTACACTCTTAGCTGCGGTGGCTTTCATTTCGCGCTACTTGCTATTCGGCTGAAAAGAAAGAAAGGGCAAGCAGAGCTCACCACATGCCTCCGCCGAATAACCTGTCGCTTGCGGCCTGGGCTTTTCCCATCAACGCTTGTAGGGGCTAGAAATTGTGGTGTGATACCCGCGCAAACCGGGGAAACTGGTTGCAATGACAATGAAGGGATATCAAATGCTGGTAGCTGCGCAGGACAAAAACGCTGACAAGCAGGCAACGTCGCAGCTGAAGTGATTAAAAGCGAAAGTTGAGGCGCTTAGGACGTTAAGCGCAGTTGGTATGCTGAGTGCACGGCAGTACTGACACGTGGTGTTGCCGGAGTTCGAAGCCACAATAAGGCGTAGATATTGTGTGGAGATTTATATTTGTGAATGAGAAAGGCGAGGTGTACACGCATTCCTAACGGTGCACCAGGGGATGCTAAACTTTCCTGTAGAGTTCTCTCTTACCTTATGCTGCGAAAAAAGCACGTCTTGGAAGCGCCCAATTTGCCGGTGGGCGCGAGCGCCGTGTCCCCACCTTCGCCGAAATTCCTACCGGAGGTTGCTAACTGTGGTGTCCACACTACATCAGCCTCCTATTAGCGAAATTGTACGTGCGTACAGTATCGTCGAGCCTCACAGACGGGGTGGTGTAGGCAGCTGTATGTGTAGAAGACGGACAGGATCTGTTTGTACCTCACTTTCAGCAATTAGTGTTGGAGGTCGCAAGGGCGACATCGCTCACGACCTGTGCGTGATAGGATCTGCTTTGAGCCTTGTTTGAATTTATGATGTTGGCAACGGCTTCGCTATTTTAATCTGGGGAATGTCTTGATGTTCTTCGTTGGTTTTTTTATCTAGAGAGAGCTATTTCGCGCACTATGCTGACGTGAGAGTGTGCTCTCCGAAGGCTAACGTATTTTAAGATCCCAAAATCGGCCTCACGTGTCCTTACATCATTCTGTCATTACTTTAATATGTGATTTCAGACGCGACTGCGGTAATCACCGTAGACGAAAGAGATATGTGATTTTCTGAGATCAAATTCCTGCCTTGTACTGGCACCTAGTCATTGTCGACCCTGCTGGATATCTCCCACTAGTAAAATAGATGGCCTGGGCTGATACTTGTGAAGTTAGCTGACAGGCGTATTCGGCTATGGCGAACAGTTTGTAACAAGTCAGCTCTTTTATATACATCTTGTAAATTTAACACTGTAATACGGGTTCCGCAGAAATGCCTTACATTTCAACTGACACGTTACCAAGTCTTTGTCTTTTCTCGACAGGGAGCCAGCAAAATGATAAGGTCTACTCGAATTTCACTTCTGGCGTCACAAGAGGTCATCGGCCGGTCAGAAACCCATCGTTCGAAAGCCCATTATACGCTCATTGCGATGCTGTAGCATCGTCCTGTGGCTGTGTTTTCAGCGAAGCAAGAAGACACGCGGCCGACGTTTTGCTAAGCTTGGAACTAAGGTACATGTAATTATAATCATCGTCATAATCATCATCATCATCATCCTATAGATGTCCACTGCAGGGTGAAGACCTCGCCCCTTAATCTAAACTTTTGCCGGTCTCGTGCTAACTGCAACCAATTTATCCGCGCAATCTTGTTGATTTCATCTGCCCATTTAACTTTAGGCCGTCCCCTACCATGCTTGCCTTCTCTAGCCATACGCTCTGTTACCTTTAATGACCGACGGCTACACTGCCTTCGTAATTCATGGCCGGCCCACGCTCATTTCTTCTTTTATAGTTCCACTAATATGTCCTTAGGATGTGTTTGTTCAGTGACCCACTCCGCTCTCTTCCTGTCTCTCGATGTGACACTTATCATCTTACGTTCCATGTCTCACTGAGTCGCCCTCAATTTAAGTTAACCCTCTCAGTGAGTCGCCACGTTTCTACACGTATGTAAGTGCCGGTAAGACACAGCTGTAATACACTTCCTCGTTCAGGGACAATGATAGGCTGCCATTCATTATCTAAGAATGCCTGCCGAATACTCCACCCCACTCTTTAGCTTCCAATTTTCTCTGCCTCATGATTGGGATCCGCCGTCACAACTTGTTCAAAGTAGATATATCCGCTTACTACTTCCACTTCCTCACCACCTATCTCAAACCCCTGTGCTCTCCCGAGGTGAGTGATCATTACTTTAGTTTTCCGCACAATGTTCAGGCTCACGATTCTACTGCGCTTGTCCAGTGCGCTAAGCATGCTTTGCAATTCGACCCCCAAGTTACTTAGCACCGCAACGTTATCACCAAATCTGAGGTTACTCAAGTAATATCCATTAACCTTACCACCCCCCCCCCCTGTGAATACGTGGTGTAACCATTCTTTGAATAACATAGTTGATATTGTGCCTGCTTGTCTGACGTCCTTTATTACAGGTATTTTACTACTCTCTTTATGGAAGACGGTGGTGGCCGTGGACCCATTGTAGATATCCTCTAGTGTTCTAACTTAATGCTCGTCTAAACCCTGGTTCCGCAATGCGTGAATGACTGCTCAGGTGTCTACCTAGTCAAATGCTTCCTCATAATCTACGAAGGCTATATGCCGTGTACACGAGGTATTTGAGAACAGAACGTTGGCGTCAGCACAACAGAATATCTCCAGCAAAATCAGTCATATTTTCAACAAACTTTGCGAAGTAATTCTGTTATGCTTTAATTCCATATCCACTCAATGAAGCTGCCGTCGGCAGCAATAAGTGATTCTATTCGAGTTCGCAAACGGCTGCAAGCACGGATCTGGTGCTCCTTAGAGATGTTGGCCATTGCATTAGAAATGGCGGCCCTCAGCCAGTATTTTGTATTATGCGGTCCCTTGTTGGCCTCTCTCTCAACGACGCCCCAGACATAGTAGTAAAGAGGATTTAAATCTGGAGAGCTCGGAGGCCACACGCTTGGAGTGACGAGGTGTGGGACGCAGACGGTGTGACGTAGACCGTGTAGGAAGGAGCCGAATCTTGCTGAAAGACATATAATCTTTCTTTCGAAACACTCTCTATTCATAGCTTTACAACGGTACGATGCACATTCGCATAACTCGCAGCATTGACACTCAGTCCCGCAAGAAAGTGTGCCAGCATGCCGTCACCCTCAATGCTGACAACGGACAACACGAACACCGAAGAAAGTAAGGGGTTCTGACGATGTCTGACCGCTGAATGTGCTTTTTCCTGTTTGCTACACATACCACGTCAACGGCACAACACACCACATCCGTGCGCACTTTGCAAACGCAAGTGTTCGGTCATTTCGGAAAGGTAGCAAGTTCCAAGTCACTGTGGTCGGCGACCAGGGCGACAAGGACTGCACGGCGTTTTATTTGCTGCTTCAACTGGTACACTTCCATGTCTGATCAAACTGCTGACTGCGAAGCATAAGGGGTCGACGAATGAGAAGCCGTACGCCTAAATATATATGTTGAGCCTGCTGGTGCACATGACGATAAGGAATACCGTCCTCAAATACCTCACGCACCCGGTATAAGCGTTACGTATACTCCGCGCACTTTCTCATAATGTATGAAAGCTATATATAGGTGTAAAGTATATACCGTGCATTTCTTTATCACCTGAGTGATCGTGTGATTATAGGCCATTGTATAATAGTCCTTACAAAACTATGCTTGTTCATTAGGTTGACCGAAATCTAAGGGGGCACAAATTCTGTTAGGGATTACTTCGCACGTACAGCTCTTTGATATAAAACGAGAACACCAGCGGGGACTGAGAGGAGCATTGGCTCACGGGTGGCTTTGTGGTATCGCAACGAAACACAGTTAACGACTTTTCGTATTGGGCAGTCTTTGGAATAATGATGAAATGCTTCGTTAACCTGACTTAAAGGTGGCCATAGTGAATCTGTTACCTCTACCCCAAGACGTTTTATAGGCATCTACCTAGGCTTGCGTAGACAAATTGAGAATGACACTTGAGAATGAAAGTAGCGAAAACACTACTAGAAATTGTATTTCATTACGAGAACCTCTTTTTTGGTGAGGCAAACTCATGGCGATCACATTCAAAACAGCGCAACAATAAAAAGACTGCAAAATGACAGTAATGCTTTCTAAGTAACTAAATGATGAGCAATATTTGGTTGTCCGAAAAATTATCCCAGCTTCATCGACTTAACCTCACGAACGCTCATGTGTATGGCCTGTTCTGGAACAACCTCATGAAAGAATTACAATAAGCTTGTTGTCCTGCAAAAAACATATTACGGTGTTTCAAAAATTTTCAAGGGAAATTCCAAGACCTGCCAACTTCACCTTTGTTTTCAAAACACTCAACACTTACAGCTGACCAGCTGTATTACTGTAGACTTCTGCAGATGGTACGCAAAAACAAGGTATTTGTAGATGGTGACGCAGAAAACCGTCATTACTGTGTATGGCGTCCAATAAGACGTACACCTAACTGGGACTAATAACGGCAAACAATCGGCCACTCATCAAGTTGCACATGTCTTGAACATCCTAGCGGATAATTTAAAATTTAGCACCAGTGCAACCGTATTTAAGACTGAAACTAAGGTGATGTTTATAGAAAAGAAATTGAGATATGACAATCACTAGGCGTGTCTCACTCTAAGAAATTTGAACTCTATTGTGTGAAGACGTGATTTTTTCATAGACATGACGAACAATTAGTAACGAAATATGTCGTGTTGTATTATATCTGCTGGTATCAGGTATTGAAGAAAAAAGTTTTATGTATATTGTATAACGTGGGATTCTCGGTATTAGAAATGTACGATTTTTTGTATTTTCCTTATTACCTATTTTTTTCTCTCTGTATCGCAGTATCTTATTGCTAAGCACGCTAATTTGATTTGAACATGTCCGCTGCTGTGAAATCCTCTGTTGTGAACTCCAGAGGGTCAGTAGCCCTCGTCAGGCACTCAATGCCTTTACTCCTGCACCTTCAGCAGGAATTGTAACAACGTCTGCTGAAATATAAAGTCTTCTTCTTAAATTGGAAAGCTAAGCATACTTCTCAAAGAAAGCATAGAAAGAAAACTTCCCGAAGAAAGCAGAACCATTTTCGACGCGCCCATTTATTGTTGCTATGCTTCATGTCCCGCGACATCTACTGGAAGATTTTCTTACTTTTGAACTTGGAACACTAATAAGGGCGCATCCCAAGCCTTTTATAGTTTTAATTCAAAGCTTTCTACCCCTACCAGCCAACGGTTCCTTCGTGGCGTGCGGGACAAGAAACTGGTAACGCGGCTGTAGAGGCAGAAACGGGCGGCTTTCACTCACGGAGCACAGTGTAGATGGCGGGGCGAACGCGCACTATTACCCAGCTTTCCCTTCGCGCCAGTGGAAGTGACGGCGGGAACCATTCCGTGGGCACTGTCGTTTGCTTTAGCGACGGTTGTTTTTCGCCTGTATTGGCGAAGCTTCGAGTCTGTTGCGCGCTTCCTTCGTACGGGTTGATTAGCTTGTTCGACAGCACCTCCTCGGTAACCCGGACCCGACGGGATTAACTGGCCGTATGGCAAAGACACCGTAAGGATTGGTTCAGGGCGGGAAAACAAAATGCAGAGACAGCATACACATCTGTCCGCTAAACAAACGCTACCCTTTGCGTACCGCTTTGTAAGAATGAGACCCCGTTTATTAAATTGGTGAATACCAATTCGGTTGTGTAAAGGCGACAGGCGCAGGTGATTCTGATAAATAGCGATTAAAAGACTTCTCCCAGCTTTCTTGCAATTCTTAAACTTGCTAAACTAACTAGTTTAAATCGGTATACAGGGGAATCACTAAGCTCAGATGTCGAATTCTTTCGGTGTCTGTGCTTGTGTCGCGCGCTGGTGAAGCCCCGAGCTACCGCATCAAGACGAGTAGGTTCCGCTGTCTCACCCTTCCAAATACGCTCTTCTCCGTTTCCTTTCTGCCGACCCACGGCTGCGTTGCAGCGACAGCGTCTGCCGCTCTAACCCCGGCGCGGCCGACGCTACTGCGTTCGGGACGCGGCACGTGCGAATTCCAAGTAATGGCTGGCCGAATCTCTGGTTTCACTCTTTATAGAGCCACGTGCGCAAATTTAAGTGACCTCGCATGGGCAATTGTTGTGTATGTCGTTTAAAGCTTTGCTTTTAAACCAGCTTCACACCGTGGATTAAAGCCAGTGTTTTTTTCAATTCGCACTCTTTTTTGCTATCGCAGGAGTAAAACATCCACATATAGTTTTAATTGAAATAATGCAAATAGCACCTAAGTATTCATGTCTTGCCTCAAGTATGCTTCATGTGTTGGTTTTAGTCAACAATGTTGACGAGTAGAAGTATTGCCACCAGATTTAGTAGAGTATGAGTGGGTTTTTATAGAAACATCTTGTTAAGGCTTATTTTTAACACTTTAAATGTGTGCCTCGCACTACCCCTCTTCCTCGCTAGCTAGGGCCTCTCCACCGCTTCTTGTTCTTGTGTGGGCATGCGCTGTTGAAATAAGGGCCTCTTTTTCGCGTCTGTACATTTCTCTTCCTTTTTTTTCTGTTTACCCGCTGTTCGGTGGAAAGTCTAAACACTGGTTTGTGTTCTCGTTATTGGGAAGCGTTTACGTTGCTTCTATTTGACTGCCAAGGCTTTTTTTGTTTTGTTTATGTTTTAACTGTGCACTGAGTTCTAACCCAGTAAACAGCCCATACAAACTTGATGTTCTTCACTATGTTCTTTTCGAAGTATTTTTGTGCTTGTATAGTTTCTTACTTGATTATTATTGCCCCTCCTCTCTATAATGTATTTTTACCCTGAGGGTACAATAAATAAAACAAATAAATAAATCACTGCCATCGCGTTACCACATTTAGTACGCGGATAGCCTTGACGAAGAACAGTGTCGCTGTTCAAAATGGTTTTATATACAGTAATGTCTCGTTACACCAAGACGCAAAATCCGATAAAACTATCGAGATTATCGGAGTTTTGAGTTATGCGAAATGCCAACAATTTCTGGCCAGGTCATTGAAATCAGAGCCAGTTGTGATAACAAACGCTCCCCTCCACAGGGGAGCATTACCATTAAAGAAATTTATATAGGAGGAAAAACAAATTACCATTATTCTCCACTCTTCTTTCTCACCTGAATCCTCCCCTAGCCGCCTTCCTTGTAATCCACGCTCCCTTCTTTTAGCCCAGAAATCTCTTCTGAGGAGGGACACACGTGGCCTAACTTCCCCGTGTGTCTGTTCCCTGCCCCCTAATCTTTCCCGAGTGGAGGAAGTTTCTCTCAGGAGGCTTTCGGCTGGAATGACCATCACAACTTCTGTCACTTGGAGTTTGGGGCACTCACAGGACGACCCACGAACTTGTCGCAAGTGTCCGCCTCCGGTGGTTGAAGCTGAGTCTAAGCATCTTTTGTGGACGTTGGGGGGAACATGCGCAGCTCTGGACAATGCGCTGACAAAAGTTGGTTGGGGGTGGGATAAAGCGGATGACTTCAACCACTGGCTGCAGGAAGATGGATAATGCAGGTGATTGGTGTACGTTCTTCTGGTCAATGAACGCTATGCATACCTGTAGACTCGAAAACAAATCGCTTTTGTAAATACCTTTGCGTTTGTCAGCCCCTTTCTCTCTTGCTTTCCTACTTTCCTGCCTTTCTCTTGTTTTCCTACTTTTTCTGTATTCCTGTCACTAATACTCCCTCTTTCACATGCTGCGTGGCAAAAATACCAAGTAAAAGAATTATTTGGGAAGAAGCAACTGCACTATGCTCACCTATTTCACGTTCCCCTTTGGTCCAAGAAAAGTGTTCTTGAGTGGCTAACTGCATGGCATCACTCCTAGATTGCAATAGCTACATTCGGCAAGGCGTCCCAGCAAGCACACCATTTTTATTGTTTTTGCCATTGCAGCACTGCTCGAGGCTCGTCGCCATCCCCGTGATCAGGTGCATCGTCCTCCGCTCTCTTCTACGACTTCGGCGTCCAACATCGTTGAGTGCGTGCGACACCGTGACACACGCGTTATCACGCTTCTCACGCTTGGGGGTTTTCTTACGCGGGGCACGCTGGGGTTGGGAGCCTTGGTTCCCGGCATTGAGGAAGCTTAGGTGAGAAGTTTTTCTCCGCGTGCTCAGGCACTCGTTGAAGCCGGGGTGTGTATATCTATACAAGAAAAAAAGTTGCAGGGACATTTACGTTTGTATCCGAAGATGTAACGCGTGCTGGCGATACTTCGACTCCAACGGAGCAAGTTCGTACGCGGCTGCTGCCTTTAGATGAAACAACTTTACACGCGCCTGCGCGTTGCGGCAAGGCAACAACACCATGGTCTTGCTGCCGCCTGGGTGTCTGAAGTACAGCACGCTCTACCTTCCCAATCTCAGCCTTCAGCCTCTTCTCCTCACGTTCCGTGGCCTCCCATGGAAATTGTAACCACACTACCTGCATTTAAGCGAAAGGCGGATATACCAGCCCCGGCTCTATAGTTCTTTGCCTGGGATCATATTAACAACAAATACAGAGGTCATACTCATGTGTACACTGATGGCTCAGTGACGGCTGCATACTCGGAGATAGGGATCTCGCTTTTTTCGTCGCTCACTACCATCTGCGCCCTATTGATCCACATATCCTCTACGACAGTCACTGAGCTGGCTGAACAGCGGGCGGCTTTTCACTATATTCTAAAGCAGCCGGCCAATCAATGGGCAGTTTTTACAGACTCTACGTCAGCACTCGAGAGCCTAAAGTTATTTCCAAAAGATCAGCTGGCTTGGGAAATCAATCGTTTGCACTTACAAGCCATACAAAGGAGACGCACCGTAGGTCTGCAGTGGCTTCCGGACCACTGCGGAGTTGCAGGCAACGACGCAGCTACAGCCGCCCCATCTACCTACTGTTTCTGCACTCATGCTCTGCCGATCCAAATCACGAGGAAGGATGCGGCAATACTCGCCTCATCAACCGCATGGAAAGCACAGATGTCTATCTAGACTGATGCAAGGCAGCAATACGCACCTCTTCACGCCATTGATCCCAAGTGAACTTTGAGAATGCCAGCTGGTCTTAGCAAGCGCGAGGAAGCCATACTGCGTAGGCTACACTTGAATGTAGCCTACGCGGAACATTATCCTTAGAAAACCCAGCAGGCATCCTCACTTCTTTGTTCCCCATGTGACTCAAGGGAAGACATTCATCATGTTGTATACGTGTGTCCAAAGTACACCGTGCGTAGACCGACTAGTATTATCTTTGTGCCGGTAGCTTGATGCGGGGCTTCAGCTGAGGGCTGTTTTGGGTCCTTGGTCGGGTACCAGTTATGCCGCACGAGCAATTAAGGCTCTCGTGGAGTTTATTTGGAGCCCAGAACTGGACAGAGTTTTGTGGGTGAAACTTTTGGGCGCATCAAGTTACGTGTTTTTGTTACCTTTTTTTCTTTTTTTCTTTCTTTTTCCTCCTTTTCATCTAGCGTAGCAAGCCAACCCGACGTCTCGGCAAACATAACTGGTTTTGATAAAAGTTATTCCATCTCTCCGATCTATGATTTACGAGCACGAAAGTTTATCGAAAAAAGAAATAGTAGCAACCAGTGTTTTCTATCGCCATGACCCAGGAGAGACACAGGCCCCCTAAACTTCTGCGTTCTAAAACGTGAGTGCGTGAAAGGTTCCAAATGCAAACGGTTGGTCAGTCTGAGCTAAGAGAAGTCAGTGTCAGTGTATATAAACGCTTATTCTGCGGAGTTTAGTCGGGGGTGAGCAAATGCTTCTTTTTAAATTGAAATATGTTCTTTCAGGAAGAAGTAAGTGTGGTGTAGGAAAATAGACTAAAGAGTTGGCATGGAGCTCAAAGGTAGAACCTCGGGCTACTGCAGCAGATATAGCAGCTCCTTCCCTTGCCCTCTCAAACAGCTTGCGCTGATCTCGAGGTAGCGAGCTGGTCAGATCTTCGTCCCATGCCTCGAAGAAGTGGAATATGTGGTTTGAGTTGTTATCCCCTGGCCATATGTCTTGCACACGGCTGGGATGGGCGTAAGAGGGTGGGTGTTTACTCTATGACAGCTGTTCTATGTGTCAGAATGTCCCACCCAACACCTTAACACAAATAGATTTTCAGGTAACTGCGTCATTTATTCGTCCAAAGTGTTTGTGATTCTCTGGTATTGAGGCTCGTTGTATCAAGGGGAAAGGCTGTGTTCCTAGACATAGTTTGCGGATTCGTTCTCGACATTTTTCGAAGACGGCAGTATACTGTTCTTGTGCTCATAAAAACACGGTAAGTTCGTGAGCTTCTTGCATAGTTCGTCGTTCGCTTCCAGACCACTGGATTCGGCTGTCCAGGTAACGTTGTTTACTTTCTGCTTTATGGATGAGAATATCTCACCGAACCGCTTCGTATTCTTCCTCCAGAAAACTGTGTAATGTCCTTTGTGGGTCGATAATGATTTTATGCTTCTATTTGATACTTCCACTATTGCGAATTTGCAAGAGGATGGCCTTAACTTCCATTTGTTTGTTACGGTATGTTGGAGTGTCATGCAGCCAAACAGTCTGCCAGAGTTGACAACTACAACAATTGGGGCCTCGTGCTTTCCTACATCCCGCAGTCAGTGTATACTGTGGTGTAATATTATTGAAACTTTCCTCGAATTAACTTGAGCCTGCCACACCACTCCGTTTTGTGTAATGTTGTATCCACATTTTTGGTAGAGGGGAGTTTTTATCCGGGGTCGCTAGATCTGTCCCAAATTATTTCGTGGCGCGAATTGGTTTCCTTTCGAGTGGGGAGTGTGCCTGTTCGTCTTTTCTTTTCTGTTGGGGGTGCCCATTTGGTAGTGCCTCTTTTTTTTTCAAAGGGGGTATGATGACCCCTCCCGATTTTTTATTTACATCAACTCTCTTGGTTCTAAGAGAATGGTTTCTCCGATTTCTTTAAATGCGTTTAGAAGATCCAAGTTGAGGACCTATTCATCGTGATTATTACAAACAGCCAATTCAGGATGAAATCAGCGTGAAGGCCTCTCCCATTGACATTAACCCGCTGTTGTCCTACGCTTCTGGAGTCCATTCTTTGCTCCGAGCATTGTTATTTCATCTCTTCATTGAGAAAATGACCATCCCCCTTTTTTAGACCCACCAATGGGTGTTCATTTTGTTACCCTGCTGGTCTACCCTTTGTTAGTTTGTATCACCTTCAAAAATGCGAGGTTGAGCACTGTCTTACATGCTGTCCAAATGAAGCTCTTTCTTTCCCTTTCTTTGGTGCGGAAAAATATTTGTGGTATGTCAGGCTCTGCAATATTTGCTCATGATCAGTGGTTGCAAGAATCTTATGGTTTTTTTTCTCTTTTTCTTGTTCTTCTCCTGGTTGGACAATGTGCTTGTGGGTGATAGCTGGGTAACGCGTTCCTGTTTTCGGCGATGATCAGTTGGGAACTACCCTCTTATCTTTAACCCCGCCGAGCATACTTACGTGGTGGTTTTCGGAGGGGGATATTTGTACTTATCTTAGTGGGAATTCAAACTTGGACGTGTGGCGCCATCTGCCGTTTACCAAACTGACCTTGTAGTGCATACATAACCATGGGAATATTAAACAGTATCGTGAAAACCTACGTGATCAGACAGTATTTAGTAGTATTTATTGTAGCTAATTTCGGCTTATAATCTATGCCTTCCTTGATTTCTGATAGACCGGCGTTAATCCTTTGTCCCCTCTTTTAGTTAGGTCACCCACTGTTGGGCCGTAATAAGTTCCGGTGGAAAACCGAGCACGGTGGATCAATGGGTAAGGCGTTGTACTGCTGAGCCCGAAGAGGATGGTTCAATTTCCGCCTCCGTGGCCGCTTTTGGTAGAAGCAGGAAACAAAAAGACCAGTGTGTCAAAATTTCGGGCCACGCTAAAGAACCCAGAGCGTTCAAAATTTGTCCGGAGGATATTATACGAAATGCCTGGTTGGCAACGAGTTGCTTGGCGGCGTGAATTACGGGCAAAAATAATTTTTGATTTTCTGCTGGAAACATACCTTGGTGGGATGACGGAAGTTGTGGGCGCGGCTGGCAACCGTGTCTGCCGAGCGTACTACCACCGATGGGGCATAGAACAAACTTTACCGCGCAAGCGCGGCACCCGGTGAAAACGCGTGTCCTTTCTTTCGTATCCGACGTGGGATCATTGTCCTTTTTTCTGAACTTCTGTTGCCGTAGTGCCACATTACAGGTTTACGGGGCTCTAGAATCTTGCTGCCTCGGTTGTAGCTTCCGGGTGGAAGCGGGGCCGCATTTCCACGGATGCGTAATGAGCACGCCTGATACCGGACGGCTTGGTTCCACGCGGGAATCGAAAAATGAGCGTCAGAATGCTATCGCGTTAAAACTATTTTTCGCGTAGCGGCAAAATTTATCAAATAAAGAGAAAGACCAGTCTAAAGAGGAATGGTTTTAACATTTCGGCAGAGGGGCAGGCTTTCCTCAGAATGGCAGAGCGGTAGTTGTCACCTAGCACATAAAGGTGTTCGCTAGAGAGCAACGCGAGGACAGAAATGATGACACTCTAGTCGTCGTCGTCGTCTTCGTCACCACCCCCATTACCACCACCACGAAAATGACCATCATCTTCACCATCATCATAATCTTCTTCTTCATAACCACCATCTTAAAAATAATCATCCCCTATCCACGGCCACTGAAAGGCAAAGATTTCTTCTTTAGATCTCTCATCATCCCAGTCCCATGCTAACTGCGATCAATTTATCCCCCCAAACTTCTTGATCTCGTCTGCCTACCTAACTTTATGCCGCTGCCTCCAACACTTGCCTTGTCTAGGTATCTACCTTAATACCCTTTTGAGAAATGGTTATCTTGCCTTCGTATTACATGCCCTGGCCACGCTCAGTTCTTCTTTGTTTCAGTATTATGTCGTTAAGACACGTTTGTTCCCGGACTCACTGTGCTCTCTTCTGGTCCCTCAACGTTACACCTATCACCCTTTGTTCCATTGCTCGCTGAGGGGTCCTCAATTAAGTTGAACCCTTTTAGTGAGCACCCCAGTTTCTGCCCCGTACGTAAGTACCGATAAAATGCCGCTTTTATACACTTTCTCTTCCGGACACTGGTAGGCTGCCTAATATTATCCCAGAATTCCGGCCAAATCCTCTCCACCTCATTCTTATCCTTCTAATTATCTCTCCTTTATGGTTGGGATCTGGGGTCAATACTTGGCCTAAGTAGGTATATTCGCTTGCCACTTCCACTGCCTCGCCACCTATCTCAAACCGCTGTGCACTCTCGAGGGGATTGAGCATTACTTTAGTTTTCTGCATATTATTTTCAGGCCCACAATTCGAATCTGCTTTGCAATCATGCTTTGCAATTCGTCCCCCGAGTTCCTTAGCAAGGCAACGTCATCAGCAAATGTGAGGTTACTGAGGTGTTCTAAATACCTCTTGCAAACATACTGTGCCTTGGATAGCATTAGACATGTTGTATCTCCTATGTCTGACGCATTTCTCTATGGAATTTTTCGGCTCTTCATACGGAGGACCATGGTAGCTGTGGACCCATTGTAGATATCCGCTAGTCTTCTTCCGCAATACTCATCTACACACTCATTCCGCAATGCCTGCATGACTACGGCGGTTTCGGTCGAGTCAAATGCTTCCTCATAATCTATGAAGGCTATATAAAGTGTTTGAGTATGCTACGCACGTATCCCTATCACCTGCTTGATATTATGAATATGGTGTATGTTTTAATAGCCCTTACAAAATGCTGCTTGTTCACTAGGTTGACTGAAGTTTGTGGCGCCAGAAATACTGGTTGCGATTACTTTCATGAGAACCTTGTACACGACTTGTAGTAAGCTGATCAGCCTGTAATTTTTGAAGTCTTTCATGTCGGCTTTCTTGTGGTTTACGATGATTTTGCTTTCTTCCAAGATTCCGGTACACTGGCGGTCGTTAGGCATTGCGTATTCAAGTTTGCAAGTTTTCTTGTACAATTTGCCCGCCATCTTTCAAGAGGTGTCCTGTTATGCGATCCGTACAGCGTCCTTTGTCCCGTCGCTTTTATTTCGATGCGTTCTAGTTCCGCTGTCGTTACTAATGTGATGTCTACCTCTTATCATCTACTTCCTACTTCGATATTATCCTGGGTGTCATGTCTACTGGAAGACCTCTATACAACTCCTGTGCTGCAATCTTTTATCCCCATTTCTGATGTCATTGCTTTGCTTGTGTTTAAGTGCATAGCTCTGATTTTTCCCAATGCCGACACGCCCACTTGCTACTTTCATGCTGTTTCCATTCTTTACAGGATATTCAATCCTGTCCATACTATACTTTCGTGTGTCATCCGTCTTACGCTTATTGAATATTTTCGAAAGCTCCGCTAGTTCTGTTCTGCCAGTGAGTGGGGGGGGGGGGCGGAGAGACTTACGCTTTACCGTTTTCTATTTAAATCTTGCTACTCCTCGGAACGTTTATCAGTATCCTGTCTAACTATTTACCTCCAACTTCTCTTACATACTCCGTTATAAGGCGTGTAAGATCGTCGCTGGCTTCCTGTTTCGTCATCTCTGTTTCTTAGGTTAGCGCTGAATATCGGTTCGTCTCCGCGATCCTCAATTACTCAACTTCCTGTCTTTCTGTGAGTTCATTTATCGGATGTTTTTGTACTAGCCTGTAGAATTCCTACTGAAATACAGCCTAATTTGAGATGTTACCGTACTGTGGTCTCTACATCTGACCCTTCCGAGCGCTTTAATATGCTGCACGACACTCGGGTCATCGCATAATCTGAAGTTTATTTCATTTTTATGCTCTCTATTGGAGATCTTCCACGTCCCCGTCCGTTTCTGGCATTTACAGAAGGAGGTATTCACGAGAAGCAGACTATTATGTTCCGCGAACTATACTAATACGACTCCTCTGTTATTCCTACAACCAAGACCATGGTTCCCAACTGCCTTTTTGCCGGTATGCCCCCTGACTAATTTTGCATTGCAGTCTCCTGTAACTACGGTATACTGCGTCTTTAGTTTAGCCCCTGCCGATTCCATAGGTTCATAGAAACGTTCAACAAGCTGGTCGTCATGGCTGGATGTAGGCGCGTAGCCCTGTACCACCTTGAAGTAGTACCTCATATTAAGCCTAATTACAAGACCGGATACCCTTTCGTTAAGGCTATAGTATTCGTATATGTTGGCAGCTATGTTTTATTGACTAAAAACTCAAACTCAGTTCTCTTCTGTCCACTAGGGCATGCCAAGATAGGACGTTTCCATTTTTCAGCAATGCAAAGGTTTCGCCTTTCCGCTTAACCTCACCGCGCCCTATTACACCGCATTTAATGCCCTCTAATTCCTTGAAGAACACCTCTAGACTAACCTCACTGGATAACACTCAAGCCAAACGAGTCGAAGACAATATATCGAGGTCTGTGCGACAAGCGGTATCCCTAAGTAAAACATCATAATGGGTCTGTCTTCTCTGCATAGAAATTCAATAACAAGCATAAGCACGCACAAGTGAAAGGGGGAGCGCAAGCAGGCGGTGACATGGTATAGTGTCACTGATGCGAGCAATTCGGTTTGCCTGCACGTTCTTTGAACCGGCGGGTGATTGCACTGAATTTAAATTTAAGAAGCGATTCGGGACTTCTGCGTCAAGGTGCATTCGAAAGCCATACTCGAGAGTCATGGCTTTGACGTGGTCGATTCAGTGGCTCGTGGCATTCTTATGCTTTTATATTGGAAGGTGAGGAAGTGTGCAGATTTGTTGTGTTTGTTCAACCGTTCACTGAAGGTGTATCATGTCGCCAGCGTGCTCCATTTTACAAATATCCACTCAAGGAGTTAAACAATGTTGCGCTTGTGGCAGGTATAGCTCCCAGTTATTCTTCAGCTGATAGTATATTCGGTGGTGCTTGCACACAGGGAAGTAGCCGTGTGATTGCAGACTTAGCAACACGGCTACTTGTAGGCGTGGTAGCCAGTAAGCATTATAGGTTTGTTCGGGGATGATATGACCAGCACAGGTAAATTTGGATCTTTTGCAGGTTACACGCTGTTGATTGTGCAAAGTTGATTTTAATCGCTGGCTCTGTAGCAGTATATTGTAGTGCTTTTTTAAAACGGCATATACATTTTGTGCATGCGCGGAAATGGTAAGAGTAGCGTTTGCACTGGACTTCGCCAGATGTGTAGTTTTGGTCCGTAAAAGTGCTTGTGGACAAGGTTAAGAGCCCACCTAAGGAGCCAACAGTTTTAAACGTATGCTTTTTAAGTCTACCTCCAAGGGTTCTGTCGCGACAGTTGGCGTCAACAAAAAAATGCCGCGAACAAGTAAAAAAAGCTACTGGCACCACCAGGAATGGAACCTGGTGCGAATAGAGGCGGATTTCTGGGCAAAGTTGGTACTCCATTGCAAGACCGTTCAAAGCGCAAAACGTAAAACGAGGGACACAGCGCGTGTCCCTGTGCCTCTCGTCATCCCTCGTTTTACGTTTTGCGCTTTGAGCGGTCTTGCAAGCGAATAGAGAAACAGACTGAGAGCCCGTCGTCTTGCCGATTGAGCTACGAGCACAAGCGGAGACGGGAGAGACAGAGGGTGTACCAACCGAGCACATCTGCGGGTTGACCCCCTGCCTTCCGGCTGATTTCGGATTTATAGCGTCACGCCATCTCTCGCAAATGCCGCACGTGCCATCCACGGCACGTGTAGCGGCCGTTTGTGGGCCTTGCATATTATGATGGTGCCAAAAATAAAAACGAAACTAAAGAAAAAATGGACCAGCCCAAGCTGTCACAGCATTCTTATCACAGAAATCATCGTCATTGGGGATAGCGCTGAAGGGACCGGGAAAAATGCAAGAGGAAGACGGAGGAAGATGTAGCGGGCTCGGAGGAAGGATTGCCTGGAGTCCGAGTGTTCCGGAAGCGAGTCGTTGAGACGGCGGGTACCCAGGTGTTCTGCGCCCGTTGGTAAAGAACGTCCAGACACCACGTCGCCGTTGGCAACGCCGTGCTGTGGCGCTGCCTCCAGTGCGCCTGTTCTTCTGACGATGCAACAGTATCTTCGCTGCCTGACCCTCGCATCTTCAGCAGCTGCGCTTTCATCCGGCTGTGACTTCTGAAGACGTCTGCGTCACTCGCGCCTTCAAGCTCCGCAACATCTCCGTGAAACGACCACGTGAGACTCTCTCTAGTCACGAGAACCTTGTATCATACTTTTGGGGGGGTACTATGCCCCTCTTTACGCTAGTTTAATGACGTGAAACTGTAGGTTGCAGCTTTTGTTAAGTGTACGTCTCCTGGTTAGGGTCCGCCTTTTCCCTAACTTGCCGTCCCGCATAAATGTTCGTTTTCCTTATTAATCGAACCCGTGTCGCATTTTCTTGCTCCTGGCATCTATATCCGCGTCATGTGTTCTCGCTAACCTCAACGTCATCACAAAGTGGCGTCCACGGCAGGACTCTCCTCTAACATCGTGGAGAGTGAGACCATGGCAGGAAATAAGCATTCAGGAGTTTGAGATTGCGAACAATGGGAATCGAAGAGTTGGAGAAGCTTACGGCTGAGGGACGGAAGTTAGGGCTCCGGAGAAAGGCACTTCGAAAATAGTTCGAAGCCGAGCGCGATAAACTCATGGCACAGCGAGAAACGGAAAGGGCAGCGAAGCTCAAACCAGCACAAGAGAAGCAGATTCTGACCTTGTAAAAGCACAGCTAGAAGATTTAAAGGCAGCGGAGCTTAAAGAAGCCCAAGAGAAGTAGATTGCTGAACTTGAAGAGCAGGTGGCACAACTCCAGCGACGTTTGGGTGATGTCCACCGAAAGAAGGCATCTGCAACCTGTTCTAATGGAGGAGCAGACCCTAAGCAAAGTGAAAGTTTCCAAAGCACGTTTAGGCCAGCTCACATCGACCAAGAGAGATTTTTCCCAAAGATTTCAAGTGACGATGGAGAATAAACGTGCCATCTTGGCACTTGGGTTCTAAACCCTGTAAGTCCTGTTCAAGAAAGCACGATGTATCATCTGAGATCCTGGTGCAGAGTACAGTAGGTGATGGCCAAGCCACAAGCGAACCCAATTCCTCGCTTCCGGAACTACCCGGGAAAGGTGCGGTGAGCGAATGCGCCAATGTTGAATTCTTCACGGCTCATATGGAACCAGTACTTCCGCTAGAGGCCAAGAAAGCGAGAAAGTGTAGGCGAAAGCACAGAGGAAAAGGGATGACCACGACCAATAGCAGTGCAAATGTCAAGCCTAGAAAGAGATGCCCTAGTAAGAAACTTCTCATGCAAGTCCACTGTAAAGCGAGCCTGGTAAAGCTGCGTGAGATTAGCTCCGCAGAGCCAGTGTCAAAGCTCCTGGCAGGACGGGCATGCTTTACTAGCGACCAAGTGAAAGCGTCCAGACGCAGAATCTGCTGTTTTCTTTTAAGCATACGATCTTCAAAGACAGACTACAAGAAACAAAGACAGACGGCTTCGGGTACGCGTTCTTGTAAATTAAGAGGGTGCATTATTAAGCCAGAAGTGCCCGGATCCCGAAAGTACCTGTGGAGGAAAACGTTCCATGGCCAGAGGTGGTGGACGTATAAGAGAAACAACAAGTAACAAGTCGACATGCTGACAAAAAAATGGGTGCTCACCTTGGCATGGAAAAGAATATTCGACTGCGGATATTTTTTGATCTATACACTGCTGATTGTTGCACTGTAGGGAATGTGGTTAGAGGAACTTTTGGACACGCTGCTGTTTAGGACTCTGTGCGCGACATTTACGTGAATGTGTTCAGTGGAACAAAGTGTGTTAAGACGTTTAGTAGTCGGGTTGATTTTCTTTTGTTTTGATTTCTCGACATCAAAAGTTGTGTGGTTTCCCCCAGCGACTTTCTTAAAGTGGGGGGTATTGTGGTGAGGCGCCAAAAATCAAAACGAAACTAAAGAAAAAAATGGACCAGCACAAGCTGGCACCGCATTCTTATCACAGAAATCATCGTCATTGGGGATAGCACTGAAGGGACTGGAAAAAAGGAAAGAGGAAGACGAGCAGGAAGAAGTAGCGGGCTCGGAGGAAGGATTGGCTGGAGTCCGAGGGTTTCAGAAGCCAGTCGTTAGGACGGCGGGGACCCACGTGTTCTGCGACCGTTGGTAAATAACGTCCAGACACCACGTCGCCATTGGCAACGCCGTGCGGTGGCGCTGCCTCCAGTGCGCCTGTTCTTCTGACGATGCCACAGTATCTTCGCTTCCTGACCCTCGTATCTTCAGCAGCTGCGCTTTCATCCGGCTGTCACTTCTGAAGACGCCTGTGTCGCTCGCGCCTTCAAGCTCCGCAACATCTCTGTGCAACGACCATGTCAGACTCTCTCTAGTCACGAGAACCTTGTATCATACTTTTGTGGGGGGACTATGACCCTCTTTACGCTAGTTTAATGACGTCGAACTGTAGGTTCTAGCTTTTGTTAAGTGTACGTCTCCTGGTTAGCGTCCACCCTTTCCCTGTCTTCATCATCATCATCACCAGCCTATCTACGCCCACTGCAGGGCAAAGGCCTCTCCCATTATTCTCCAATTATTTCGGTCCTGTGCCAACTGTGACCAATTTATCCCCGCTAACTTCTTGATCTCATCTGCGCATCTAACTTTCTGCCGCCCCCTGCAATGCTTGCCTTCTCTAGGGATCCACTCTGTTACCCTTAATGACCACCGGTTATCTTGCCTTCGCATTACATGCCCTGCCCACGTCCATTTCTTCTTCCTAATTTCTACTAATGTGTCTTTAACACCAGTTTGCTCCCTGACCCACTCCACTGTCTTCTTGTCCCTTAATGTTACACCTATCATTTTCCGCTCCATTGCCCGCTCAGTCGTTCTCAATTTAAGTTGAACCCTCTTAGTGAGCCTCCCTGTCTTGCCCTCCCGCAAAAAATGTTCGTTTTCCTTGTTCATCGAACCCGTGTCGCATTTTCTTGCTCCTGGCATCTATATCCGCGTCATGTGTTCTCCCTAACCTCAACACCATCACACACATGAGCTAGGTGCTATAAAAATTAAAGGACGTTCACACCAACGCATGGCATCTCACTTCTCCTGCGTGTCTGCCGCCGATCTTATCTCCTCCGCCGGCTGGGGCAGAGACGGCAGAAAAGTTAGATCGTTGAACAGCGGGTTTTAGCTACCTATAATTTTCTAAAAAATTTGCACTGACGTACTTTGCAACTTCAACTCGATCAACTATCGTTCCTGAATCATGCATTGCTTTACCTTAGCAAAGAATATATTGTTAAATTAATAACGTGTGTGGTTAAGGGCCTTTCACTTTTATCTGGTTTCAATCTTTGTCGAAAGAAGCGTGTGAATAACATGTGACGTCGCATGGGTAACCGCTGTATGGGTCGTTCACAACTTCGCTTTCCAAGATGGGTGCACATTTTATGTGCGGAGTACCTTACGACCGCACAATGTCCGTCCGCGTCCATGCATATAGCATTTATAATCGCAAAAATACCACAGGCACCGGCAGGATCCCAGCCCGTGTTTGGTCGACCAGACGGAGTTAATGTCAGTCGTCTTACCCATTGGGTTACGACGGTCAGTCAGTTCCTCAAAGTCAAACGGCTTAATCCCTCACCTGTAACGGTGCGGAATACCTGAGGACCTCCCAAAGTCCGTCCGCGTCCATCCTTGCGCACACCACCATCAAGAGAAAGTCAAGCGAAATTCGATACGAGTCGTGAGTTGCAGATTCATTTAGGGAATAATCAAGGGGCAAATCACGGCTCAAATCGATAAACGGTCTGAGCAACGCGGTGAAAGAGTCTGGCGGCATGTCCTCCCACAGGCGGTTGTGAGTTGAGCGTCCATCGTGGCTGTGGAAGGCACCATGTGAATTCGTGTTCCTTGGTGGCACCGGGCACCTACCGGTAAAATAGGTACAAGCGACTCCCCGGCCTGGCGCTCTGCCCTTGAGTAGGACTACAACGCTTGGGAAGTTCACCCGGCTTGCACAGGAAATCGCCCTATGGAAAGGGGCGGCTGCAAAAACGCAGGAACTTTTGGCTGGAGAAACTATGACTCTCTTGTTAATCCGCGCGGAAGCAGGGATAACAGATTACCCAATGGCCACGAGCAGTAACGCGCTCCTGTAATCCAGCGTGGGAGGAGGCCGGGGTGTCAAAGTTTCCTATAACTACGTCACTCGACGGTACACACCCGGTGTCTTATCGGTTTATCAGATATGATTGAGGCACGGGCCGGAGGCAATTGCACACCTCTGTAACGCATGCGGGGGCCAGAAGGGTGTTGGTCCATATCGCTGGGGGAGCTGGCATACCCCTGTAACCGTGCTTCTGGGAAGCGCGAGTGTCGATGTTATGGAGGGTGGTAGAACTGGCCCTCCTGGGTGGCCGCAACCTCCACGAGGTTCCCGCTGGGAAACGGTGGAACTTCCGAAAGGGGGTGAAGCTAGGCAAATAGCGGTCACCCAATGGCTCAGCGGCATTGGACGGCCGTCGCAGGGGTGGAAATCTGAGTACGTGATATTTGAGCAGACCGGGTAATTACCGCGGATCTGCGCACCCCCTGCGGGGGAGGCGGGCGGTTTTGCTTTCCGTCTTTCCGTCCCACCTTGATAGGAGACTGGTTGGACCTCTGCGAGTGGGTTGATGGGTTGGCTTCGGCACCCCCCCCCCCTTAAAATCTATGGGTGAACCTTGCAAATCGGTCTGAGGCTCTCCGGACCAGTCACCCCGTGGGACCCAGTCACCCGACGTACCGATCACCCGCACGTTCCTGCTTTTGCAGGCCTCCTTGTTCAAGCCTGTGCGACTGATGAGTTAGCAGAGTGTAACCTGCAGGTGGGACTTTGGGATGCCCGGAGGGAATCCCTCCCATTTCCGGGCGGTCCGTTGCCCTGTGTCTCCCCCTTCAGGGATGTCGCTCTTGGTTGCCCTCGGGCCGGTGGACGATGTGAAGACTGCCCGTTCTCAATGACGAAAGGTGCCTCGGACCGTTTAGGCGGATCAACCACACTCTTGGTTCAAATTGGATGTCACTCGGAGGCGCAAACAGTATGTCACTCGGGTCGCAACTTGGATGTCATTTCGAGTTCACGTACTCCGCACACCATCCATCATCCACACAGTGTAGATTCTGCCATTTTTTATGAGGTGCATATATCTCTTTAACCAGAGCATTTCGAAAGTCAGCACAATTCTCATTACAATGAGCTTGTTTGAAGAACTACAACCAAATGTCGGTAGAACGAGAACGCCGGACCACACAAAACAATTCGCTATTTTTAGATATCGTTGTGATGAAAAGCTTATGGCTATATGTAACTGCTTATACCTAGGCGTTAAAATGGCGTGCCTTTGAAGTACTTGCTTAGCAGATAAGCATACTCTCAAATCAAAACTTTGACTCACTTCAAAACAAATTTAGTGGAAGAAATTAGTTATTTTCTTCCGGCGGGAGCAGCACGCACGACAAATTGCGCCCTGCGGAATACCTCATCGGGCGCATCATCGTAATGAGCGATGAAAGTGTAAACTTTGTTTATGTGCAGTAAACCATCAATTTTTGACACTATCTCATCTTATCCTGTGTTCCGAGAGACGCCTTGGTTTGTGTCGGAGCGATGTCTGCTCTGCAAAATCCCTAGCAATCTCGACTATCTTCCTCTCTGGCAGCTTGTCTGCGTTTACTACGTTAAGCTTTCCTGATGAGAAAGCGCCTCCCGATCTCGTGACACACTGAAAGCACGCAAAGATCGCGGTTGCAAGTTGAACGGTGTTCTGAAAGCTTGAAGCCCATCATGAGGATGAATGCGCGTGCTATTCTTGCGGTGGTGCATCATGACAAAAACGCACTTCCGGTATCCCGAAGTGAAACTTCCGTTGTAAGCGCCGTCACGAATATTACGCGGTCCGACCTTCGCTGCTGGACGCATGGACCCAATACCGGCCCTTCCTGGACTTCATTGTGGAGTTGGGATTGGAACTACTTGACTACATTTAGTTAATGCAGAAGGGCCCACTTGGGTAATAAAAAGAGCAGTGATGATGGTGACAGCATACAGTAATATACGGTCATTTAGTGGCAACTAATCGCACCCGTGTGCGGCTTCATGCAGTCAGTTCCAAAGGCAAGACTGGCAAAGGCTCATCAAATGTTAAAGTGGTGGTCCGCGCATCTTGCAGGGCGCGTTTGTAGCGTCAGATTTCAACGAATGATCCAGGAACGCACTTTGAGCCACGACGATAACGTGAGAATTTTAATACATGGGACTCTACGTGAGCTGCGCGAGGACTAGACTA
The DNA here is from genome assembly GCF_048455015.1 of Haemaphysalis longicornis. Classification (NCBI taxonomy): domain Eukaryota; kingdom Metazoa; phylum Arthropoda; class Arachnida; order Ixodida; family Ixodidae; genus Haemaphysalis; species Haemaphysalis longicornis. The sequence continues at coordinate 188,449,837 of NW_027526422.1, forward strand.
ATGCAACGGAGCAGTCGCAAATCGCATCCCCGAGGAACGTAAGAGCGGGGTTCCACTGATGTTCATCGAATTTAAGGTGGAAATACCTTAGGTGCGTTATTCTCAAATGCGCCCTGCACTGAAATTAGGATTTCTGAAATACTTTTGCACTGTAAATGTAGGCAATCTGACGGTGATTTCGAAACTGTTCGGAAATGTGAGGAATTTGTTAGTGGTTCTCCTAGTAACGACGTTTGACTATATTTTAAATCGAAGCGCCTAACCATACGGATTGCAGTTCTTTAAATGATTTATTTATGCATTCGTACATACTGCAGCCCCAACTTGAGGCTTTGGCAGGAGTGAGCATTCAACACAACAAAAAATAGCAATTAAACAGAGCTATACAACAAAATAAGAATCAACACAAATCACAAAGGGCAAGTAAACAATTTTACAGCGGAAGGGAACGACTGTTACCAGACAATCCATTTCCGAATTCGGCAGTGAAAGAGAAAAAAACTAAATTTGAATGCGTTGGTTCTACAATAGTAAGGCTTGTAATTAAGGTGGTGATTTTCTCCAATAATGGACGGTGAGGCAAATGAGACGTATGTGTTGTGACACATGTGATAGACAGAGTAGATAAAACAGTCAAGCAATTTCATAGAATCATTGAGTCGGCGCGTGCGTAGCGTGGACAGTTCAGGAGAGCACAGGGCAAGGGAAGGCGAAAAGTAGTGGTCATAGCGATTGCAAATAAATGTGGTGGCGTTTTCTTTTTGAACGTCATCGATTCAATCGATTGCACTCTGCTTCTGTGGGTTCCATAAAGGGTATACGTAGTCAAGCACAGGACGAATCAGTGTTTTATACATTAGTATTTCGGCGCATTTGGGGATTGGGACAGCAGTCGTTCTAAATAACCCAACCTTTGAAAGATTTTGAGCAGATAAAGTTATTATTCTGAGGCCAAGATAGACTGCTGGAAAGAATTACACCAAGTATTAGTAGTTTGTTATTTTTTTTCAAGATGGATTCGTTAAGCGAGTACGTGAAGCAGGAAGGGGACTTACAATTTGTGAAAGACATAAGCCGATATTTTTTTATATTGATACTCATTTTCCAGGTTGGACACCATTAACAAAATTTAGTACATAATTAAATTGACTTTCATTGACTCTCCTGATGCTCATCATCGTCTAAATGACACATATACTACGTTTTGTGAATTTTGTGAAATTTTGTGTGTGACCGCAAGGCTGAACGTGAATGGGAACATCGTGCTTGTTGAAATGGGCCAATGAACTGGCATTTCTCCAGCAGTTTATCGGACAATTGTACGTGTATGTGCGACTGTTCGCACCTTGGTGTCGTAATAAACAGTACTAGAGATGGCAAAACGGCTCACTTCAGGGAGCGGCTCAGAACTGCTCAGTTCACTGAAGTGAACCGGTTCATTTGAACGGTTCAGCGGTTCATTTAGGTTTGTAACCTGTGTTAAGCATGCATAATCTAAATTATTACTCAATTGTTATTGATTCATTTATTTTGTAACAACATCCGCTGTATTTGTGCCGAAAAGAATTGCCCTCACCATCATTACAAAAGTTTTTATGTGTCAGTGGTATTTCAGAATCACTCTCGGTCGATATATAAAGAAGAAAATGCAACTTTTTGTCAACTTTATAACCTCACAAATATGATCTCTACTAGTGAGCTGTGACGCCAGAAAAATATGATTCTGGAAAACATGATACAAAAAACTAATTTTAAAATTGTGGTGGTGAACAACACTTTGTTCAGTTTATTCGAAGCGAGACGGGTCCGCTTTTTGGCAGCGATAATAGATGACGCGAAAGTTGCACACAAGACCCAGCTGGGTCGGCTGATACGCCTCTAATAACTCTACCGGAACGTGACGACACGACTCCTTCAGAGCCATGCTCAGCACGATTCTCTAATCGAGCGAGCAGCCGCTGAACGTCGGTTCTTAGGAGAGCCACTCTGCCAAAGAACCGCCGGGAGCCGAGAAACCTCGCGGAACTGAGCGGTTGAGAAGATGCGGCTCGTTCCTGACTCGGACAACAGCTGCACGCACAAATGTAACTGTAGTGATTCTTGTGAATTATATGGTTACAAGAGTTTATTTTCCTATTACTTTGAAAATACAGACGCAGTTCGTTCACTGCTGCCATTGCGGCCTCCCGATCTGTCATTCACCGCCGCCGCCACCGCGGTTCCCAAGTGGCGCCTCAGAAGATCCGCTTCGCGAAGAACGGCTCTCGAAAAGAGCGGGAGCCGTTCTTCGGTTCTTCGGTTCAGTAACTGAGGGGAAAGAGCCGGAAGAGCCAAAGAACGGGTCAAAACTGCATCCGGTTCTTCTGACTCGAATTGTCTACTCCCACGACAGGAGGCGCGCTGGAGGAATTTGAAAAATTAGCCCCAGCTGGCCTGGCAGTACAGTTGCTTTCCCGCGCCGGTAATAGATGGCGCAGAGAGACGGCTCATTTCACCCGGGTCTTCGGTTCTTCGGCTCAGTAACTGAGCCATGAACTGAGCGAACTGAGCGGAAGAGCCGGAAGATCCGATGAACGGGTCAAAACTGCATCCGGTTCTCCTGGCTCGAATTGTCTGCTCCCACGACAGGGGGCGCTGGAGAAATTTGGACATTAGCCCCAGCTGGCCCGGCAGTGGAGTTGCTTTCTCGCGCCAGCAATAGCTGGCGCAGAGAGCGTTGACCCGGCTTTTAGGCTCCGTTGTCTCTTTCTCCATGGTTTGCAGTGCTGTGGCTCACCCCGTTCGACACGGATCACTGAGGGGGCGAGAAGGGTCTCCCTCTCTCCAAAAGAACCGCCGCTCACTTTTACTGAGCCACGGCTCACTCGTTCTTGAAAAAGAGCGGCTCAAAAGAACCGGATCACTCCTGAGTGACGCATCTCTAAACAGTACCATTTTCGGTTTTTCTAATTCTAGATACAAATAACACGGCTTGGTTTGAAATTATTTACATTTATCTAAAAAGACATGGTGTCTCTATTTACGACGTTGGATGCCTACAACGGTGTTTTGAGTGACGTTTTTTGAGATTAAACCCGCTTTATTGAGCCGAGAAATGCAGCCTCTAGTGATGACGTGCAGTTTTTGATTCGCAAAAAAAAAATCGCGTTACGTAAACAAAAAAGCGGCTAGAAGATATGCTGCAAAATATCAAGCCATATGTCAGACAACGCCTTCCGAAATAATATGGCCTTTTTGGACACTTGTGCGTTCTTAGAGAAGCTACAGCGTTGAAAAATCACTTTTCAGGCGTTCCAAACTTCACATTCCCACAAATAGTGGTGATTTATTTAGATAAAACTTGCTAAAAATACTGCGAGTTCATTGCTTACAAGAGAATCTGCTGAACAACAACGAATCCGCAAACTTTATGTATTTCACAGGGACGCATTTCTACAGCGCCGATGAAATCCTCACACTTAGCAGCCAGACCTCCATATCTGAAGCAATTATGAAACCGTAAAATCGATGCGTATTTTTACTTAGATGTTGTTGAAGTGATGACCAAACGGAAACAACCATAGGCTGTTTTCGAAGAACCGAGAAGTGCTGACACTAGTTGGACTGTTTCAGTTGAGCACAATGCCGGAATGAATAAATAACAGTAGCGACAACCGCATTAGATTTATAATGAAGAAATTCCCCAAGTTCGGAAACTTCAGTTTCTACCCAGTAGAGTTGCCCGAAATAAATTTGTTACTAGGCAATGAAGCGGCTCATGCCGCGGCCCGCGAACATGTACTCGGGCCGTTGCCGACTGCCCTAATAACTCCCTCCCCTTCGCCCCGCCCCAAACCCTGTCCACGCCTCTCCTCACATACACCAATATCCTCGCCCACTATAGGCTACAACGACAGAAATACCAACCTCCTCACCATACTCTCTCCAGGATCGACGCAGTTACACTACGCTAGCTGCAGACAAGCACCTCCCCCCACAATACACTGTACCACGCCATGTTCACTACCCAATACCAAGCCACGTGTCACTTTTGTCCAAACATGGGAACTCTCGACCACATTACCGTAGAATGCCCCAACACCCCTACCCAACCGCCACCCAACATCACCCCATAGCAGTGGGTGGAGTTGCACGCCAGCTCCGACCCCTCTACCCAGCGCATGCTGTTAGAGAGGGCAACGCGAGCAGGTCACCTCCAAGGCATCCTGGACTGAGGACGCCTCTCACCGGGCGGGCGCCCTAACATCGCGCTTGCTGTCTTGAATAAAGTTTATGCAATCAATCAATCAATCGCAAGGTATGAATCGTAGAACGGCTTTGTGAAGCTTTTTTATCAGCCTCGTTAAGAAACATTAACCCTTTCAGCCCATGATTTTTTGTTCCTATGAAAACAATTTTTCTGTATGTTTTCGCTCATTTTGGAGCCTTGCGCTTACAAATGAAAAGTTGAGCTTGGGATGCAAGTTCAAGACATTTACAAGCATTGCATCTAATTAGGCCATCAGTCGATTGGCATTTGAATTTGCAGTAGGAAATTCTTTATTCGTTGGTTTCCTCAAATATGGAAAGCAGTGATCCCGCATAGAAAAAATAGAGGTGGTAGTGCAAGTAGTTTTGGATTTGCCGCCATATCATCAAACAAAGACTACGGTCTTTGGGGCCGCCCCGACGTCAGTTTGGCCTCCACTAAAGTGCGTTGTCCTTTCTAGCGTTCGGTTTTAGCATAAACGACCAGTGGTAATTTTTATCGATTGAGGAATCCTTGAAGAACTATTTCCCACAAAACTAGCGATTTTGGTGTTGTTCTCAATTGCTAAAAACATTTCGTTTTATGTCCTAAATATAGGACGCCAGAGCCGAAAGGGTTTCATTACGAAAGGGTTAGTTTCTACATTCAACGCAAAAGAAATATATAATGCGATCCTCTTGATCAGCACAAGAAGCCTTTAAACAATATTAGCCTGGTTCTTTTACTAGATGGGACGCCTGGATTCGGGATACCGGTTAGGTATTTTTCATTGTCGTAACTTTATATTTAAAGCAGATCACAGTGAACGTAAAAGCAGCCCAACAATACACTGTCCATGTTTTTTTTTTTCTACACTCACCAGCAGCCAAAAAATATGTTTAGGGCAAGTGGATACCTGGTGTGTCTACCCAACACCTGCTTCAATCGGAAATTGCTCTAGCAGTCTCAAATGCTTCCCCCGGGCAGCGGCAGTTCTCTCGACGGACTTGCCTTGGAAACTCCTTTAGATGGTTCATTTCTGAACCTGCAAAGTCAATATTCCCGAGAATAAATTACAATTACAAAAAAAGACGCGATAAAACCTGCGCCACCGTCGCATTTGAGATGCGAAGACTGAGAAACAGCTGAGAAAGTGGTCTTTCGATTCAAAGTCCCCAATTGACCCTCCTAAGTACAACAACCGAATTGGCAAAGATCAAAGCCACCTCCCATGCAAAGAAATATAAGGAAATGCTAAGCAAGCCGAACACGACGATAGCGCGATTTGATAGATGGCGGTTTCAGAACAGAAGGGACATCCGTAAGCTTCCCTCCAAGGGACGCTTTTTTTCTTGAAGCATGCCTTCCGCACACCTGGTCGAAGGATCCTTGCGTGCTCGTCGCTTACTTCTACAGTTTTTGGCGAACCAATTTCCCCATTTCCACGCCACGCGACGCACGAATGGATCTCAAGCTTTATCATTTCGGAGTTAAAACACCATAAGTCATTTTTAAGTTATTGTGGTTGTTATTGTTATTATTATTTTTGTTAGTGTTGTTATTCTTGTTATTATTGCTATTTTTATTATTATTATTTTTATTATTATTATTTTTGTTGTACGCAAGGTGAAGCAGCTTTTAATACTGTGCTTTTTTGATAAATCAAAAAGTTATTAGGTACACTCCGTTGGTTAACGTTTTGTGCAGGTGAATTTAATGGGAGGGCCAACCAACATTTTGGTTACAATAAATGTCGTAGTGCCATAGTCTTTGGAGGTTGTGGCCATTACTATACCATGGTGGCCAATCCTGGTTTGGTGGAGGAGTGCCTTACCGGTAACGATCGCCGGGATCAGGCCGCACGCCACGCCTCCTTGTGCAATTTCATCAACAAGCCGTTTACAGGATGTATTCAGAACATTAGATTGGGGACAGGTGGGTGTAAGGGTTAACTGAGCCTACCTCAGCAACCTCAGATTTGCTGATGACGTTACCTCGCTAAGTAAATAAGGGGCCTAATTGCAAAGCATGATTACCGCACTGTACAAGCAGAGTAAAATCGTGGGCCTGAAAATTAATACGCGGAAAACCAAGGTCATGCTCCATACCCTCAGGAGAGCACAGCGGTTTCAGATACATGGCGAGGCAGTCGAAGTCGTAAGCGAACATATCTACTTAGACCAAGATGTGACCCCGTATCCCAACCATGTGGAAGAGATAGTTAGAATGATAAGGATGGAGTGGAGTGCATCCGGCAGGCATTTTCAGACAATGAATGGCTGCCTACCATTGTCCCTGATGAACAACGTGTATGACAGCTGCATCTTACCAGTACTCACCTACGGTGCAGAAACTTGGAGGCTCACTACAAGGGTTCGACTGAAACTGAGGACGACTCAGCGAGCAGTGGAACGGAAGATGGTAGGAGTAAAGTTAAAAGATAAGAAGAGATCGTTGTGGGAACGAACAAACGTTTGTTAAGGACATGTTATCAGAAATAAAGAAGAAGAAATGGACGTGGCCAGGGCATGTAATGCGAAGGCAAGATACCCGTTGGTCATTAAGAGTAACAGAGTGGATCCCAAGAGAAAGAAAGCGTGGCAGGGCTGGCAGAAAGTTATGTTCGAAGAGGAGATGCAGAAGTATGCGCGGATAATTTGGTCGCATTTAGCACCGGACCGCGATAATTGGACATCTGTGCGAAAGCATTTTCCCATCATTGAGTGTACACAGGCTGATGAGGATGGTGATGATGATAATGATTTATTATCGCATTCCTAACAATATGTTAACCAGAGTTTCCCGCCATAAACCGAAACCCTTGAGCTCCTCACTCCACTCTCGCTACCTCCTCGCCTGAACATGGCGGCTGCTGTAGCGCGTGATCACGCCAATCACAGACGCGCCGTTTCTCCGAGAAGGGAAAGAAGGTTGGCGCTTTCACAAGTGTGCGCCCGATGATTCCATGCTCCCAGCCAATCGCGCGAACTTACTCTTTCCCCCAAAAAAGGTTATTTCGCACCCAAGCGTTTTTTTGGACGCTAGTTCTATGCCGGGGGAGCCATGGGTAGACATGATCGTTCCGCTTCGTAGGCGTCATCAAAACATCGTCGTTAAAACAGATGCTTCTGCTCTTGCGCCCAAGACTGCCGGGAGTTTTCTGCAATTTATGTGGGCAGTCGGGCAGCAGAATTACGCGCCGCTTCACTCCGTAGACCCACACGGAACCTTTATACTACCTGGCGGCCTGTGGAAGCATGACAAAGCGGTTCTTCACCACGTGCAGTTTAATTTCGCTCTTACAACTTACTTTCGCTTCAAGATAAAACAGGCCGCTTCCCCCTTCTTCTCTCTTTCGGACGTGCGCGACGACTTGAACCACATATTATGTGAATGTGCGCAATATAGAGCAGCTATGACATCGATTCTAGTTTCCTTGGGCTATCCGCTTTCTGGAGGAGTAACTCAAAGTAACTTGTTAGGCCCTTGGTCTAACTCTAACCGAGCATCATCACCAGCAAAAGCTCTATTGACTTTCCTGCGAAGCACAGGAATCGATCAAACTATCTGAACAGGAATCTATTAATGATGGCATCGTCATCCTGACAGCCTCATCGATTTCATTTTTTCGTACATCTGGTGCAGCAAGCTAGGTGCCTCTGCGAGGCTGACCTCACCAGTATCATTAAAACCTTTTCGCTCTCTCCCTCTCTCGCTCACTCTCTCCACGTCAAAGATGGTTAGTTAACGCTGCCATTCGCTTACAACTTTTGCAAGCGTCCCAAAAAAAACAAACTGCGCGCGAATTAACCGGGACAGGAACACATAAAAACAGCGCAAGCGCAGTGCTGCGCTTGTTATGTCTTTATGTGTTCCTGTCCCGGTTAATTTGCCCGCAGTTTGTTTTTTGAAATGCATCATTACAAACTCGCCCAACTTTCTACCCTCTTGAAAACAAACATTCGTTGCCGAAACAACCTTACCTCTTGAATGTATCCCAAAACTACTAACTTTGGTGCACCCCTGTTCCCGTTAGGGGAGGTGTTCATGAATTTTTATTCGTTTTGTTTATTCGATGTATGTTTCCCAGTTAACGACGACAAAAGTGAACGTGAGTTCACGGTTAAGCTACCGCATGTGAAACGGAAAATTTAACTTGTAATAAATGAAACTCTAATACAAGGTTCCTTTCATCTGCTAGCCCGGTAGCGTTACGTATTAAAATCCAACTTTGGTGGAGATACCTGAAATATTTCTCTCTGTAAAACGCCAGACCTGAAACCGCAAACGACGTTTTTATATTTATTCTTACAAGGTATCTTTGCACAAAGGTTTGTAAAGGGGCAATTTCCTGCTCTTTTTAACATCTGTCGATGCCTTCCACTATTTCTTTATTTATTTAAGTACCCTAAGGGCCCCGGCGGGCATTGCATAGGGGGGGGGGGGATTGAGGTATAACACACTAAAATACAATTATATGAAAAATAACATCGAGTGAACAGAATAGCTAGAAAAACAGTAATAATACTAGAATTGCACTCAGAAATCGCACAGTACAACGCTAAACAAAACTATGAAACAAACAATAACAAGCGAAATGATGTCGTACAGGCAAGAACCAATATGTATCCAACATAACAGACACAATGCAATTAAACTTAGATATTGCTTTTAGTCGTTAGAAAGGAGAGAAGCGCTATTTGAAAAGAAGAAGCGTCTTTTAGTGTGGCTAGGTTTCCAGGTAAAAAATTCAATTTGTTTATGATCAATACAAGAGGACAATTCTGATATTTTTTGTGCGGGCAAAAATGGGAATAACTTTGTAAGCATGATCTACGCGTGCCGAAGTATGTGGTGTCGGAACGATAAATTTGCGAGCGAAGGCCGATGGGTTATGGTACAGTGCATGGGAAAAAGATGACATCAAAAATTGCCTGCGCAGGGTGAGAGGGGGAAGATTTAGTTGCTCTTTTATGGCAGAAACGCTTTGGTATCGCGACTATGAAGACATAATAAATCGAGCGGCTTTGTTTTGCACTGATTCAATTGTGTTAAGTCCAACTTGGTGAGGATGCCATATTAGTTGCGCGTATTCGAGAGAAGGACGAATCAGGGTACTATACGCCTGAAGCTTCGTGTCAGAATTAGCCAGATGAAGCCGACGTTTAAGCAATCGAAGTTTTTAAACACCTTCGAAGTGATTTTTTTTATGCGGAGACCCCAGTTTAAGTCCGAGGTCAATGTTACGCCCAGGTATGTAAAGGATGAAACCCTCAGAATTTCGGAGTCATTTATTAGATAATTATAAGTATCTGATCTAGTTACGGAAGAAAATCGGAGGTGTTTAGTTTTTTCAATGTTTATTTGCATTTGCCATTTTTGGCACCATTTAGTTAATGTTCATAAGTCAAGCTGAAGTACACTAACATCATTAGTTGTTATTATTTCCCTGTAGATTACACAGTCGTCAGCAAATAGGCGAATCGACGAAGAAATATTATTTACTATGTCATTGATATAAATTAAAAATAGGAGAGGACCTAACACCGACCCCTGACCGACTCCAGAAGAAACGCCCACAGGATTAGAAACATGCTCCTTTAATTTTACAGATTGTTATCTGTTTATTAAAAAGTTTTCGATCCAAGTTGTTGTTGTTTCATCAATTTTAAGGTTCCGAATTTTAATCCTTAGGCGCTTACGGGGAACTCAATAGAAAGCCTTCGACAAATCAATAAAAATTGCATCGGTGGAGAGGGTCTTCTGCTGTGAAACGTGGAGATCTGTAACCAGCTCAAAAAGTTGTTTTTGTCATGAATGATTTTTCATAAACCCATGTTGATTGCTGATGAAGAAGTTATTCCGCTCATGGTAGGTGACGATATGCGTGAAAAGAATATGTTCAAGTAGCTTGCAGCTGATTGAGGTTAGTGAAATAGGACTATAGTTTATGGGAGCAGACCTGTCACCGGATTTAAAAAAGGCAGGGTGTGAGCGAATTTCCAGTCGTCCGGCAAGCATCGTGTTCAGTGATTGTTGGAATAATAATGAAACCAGGTACGCTGACTGAGGGCTAGTTATTTTGAGCAGCTTTGCTGTTATGCTGTCAGGCCCTGGGCTAGTTTTAAAAGCTGGTCGGTCAATCGCGCATGCGATTGACCGATTGAGACCATGCGCGATTGACCAATCGCGCATGCGAATTACAATGGGTGTAAAACTGTTTACTATGTTGGACTGCGACGGCGTCAAAGAGTCACTGAGAGGCAGTTCAGCGGTGTAAACCTGGGCAAAGCATGGCTAAATTCTTCGGCGCAATCTTATGGTGATATGGTATCCCCCGTGGCCTTTTTTAGGACCAGTACCGAGTTTTTGTCCTTCGGGTTCACAATATTGCAGAATTTTTGGGGGTCGGTTTTCATAATACTAGGGAGCGTAACATTAAAACACCTATGTTTTGCCTCGCGAATTGCTTGTTCAGTTAAAGTAGAAACAGTCTTATACTTCTGCCAGTCTTCACAATCCTTGGATCGAGTTGCCTTTCTGTACAGTCTTTTTTCCTGTTTAAAAGCCGTTTGACATCACGAGTAAACCATGGGTCATTCGTCCTAGAGCTTAGCACTATTTTGGGCACGCAAGCTGCGTCTATCATCTTTAACTTGTCACGAAAGATACACCAGTTTTCATTCATCGTACGCTCTTGAAAGGTAGTCTCAAGTTCGACCGTTAAATATAGTAGCATATGATTGATTCTTTCTAATTCCGCTCGAGGGTAGTTGAAGATTTGTTTTTGTGTTTCTGTTTTTATAACACGCGGCATCGATACCACGCAGTGAACGGCCTTACGGTCACTTATTCATCCATAACGTGCGCGTTGGTAATGTCGGGTTGATTTGTTAGGATGAGATCCAATAAGTGATTGCCCCTCGTGGGTTCACGTACTATTTGGGTAACGTGATGGTAGTCGATACAGTGAAGGAAACTGAGGCATTCGAGGTTTTTTTTGTGTAGTGACAAAATATGTGGACTAATATATGCCCGGGTAGTTGAAATCGCCTCCTATGATTAGTCCACTACTTGGAAATTTGTTTATGATTACGCCTATTTCTTTATTTAAAAAGTCCACAAAATCTGCGTGACTGTCGGGAGGATGGTAACAGGCGCCCAGAACACACGGTGTATGGTCAATGTGAGCTCTGACCCAGTCCATTTCTGAAGGTGAATCAACGTCAATTAGCAATGGGCGATATTCTTCTTTAACTGCGATCAGTACGCCGCCTCCACGAGAGCAGCACCTGTCCTTGCGGAAAAGTGCAAAGGTCGATGGAAGCGTAAGATCGTTATTCGCTATTTCATCGGAAAGCCAAGTTTCTGTGCCGATAATGATTTCGGCTGAACTCGTGTCAATAATAGCTTTGGGGGCATCAAGCTTGGGAAGAATACTACGGCAGTTTGCTAGAAGCAAGAAAACTGGTTCTTCTTTTTTGGAGCTGCGCGTGTGGTTCGCGGGGTGTCATTCAGGGGGAGGCTGATTTTTTGCAGAGACTTGAACTACTTGGCTAGTGGAAGGATCATAACGGTACGTGGCGTGCTCCATGTGAAGCTTGTTAAAGCGCACATAATATTTTTCTCCGTCTTTTTTGTTTTACTTTGCGAATTCACGCCCTTTCATTCTAGCATGCTGAACCTTTGATACTGAAACAGAACCAGGTAATTACTGCATGGTTTTCTATTGCTACTGAGTATACATGTGATTTCACCACTGTATTTGCATAGAAATAAACCAAATTGTTCACTACATTCTGCCACAAAATACTGAATATATATTTCGTCTAACTTTGGTCCTACTTTATCACCAATCGAGGCTGATCATAACTTCCGAAAAGTATGTATATCTTGGAAATATGCGGGTTGTTGAAATCAAATAACCGGGACCAAACGCAAATGTTGGTATAGATACCCACTGTAATCAAACAAAAATTTCAGTTTTACGTGTTGACCCGCCGCGGTGGCTGAGTGGCTAAGGCTTTGCGCTTCTGAGCACGAGGTCGCGGGTTCTATTCTCGGCTGCGGTGGCCGCTTTTCTGATTTAGGCGAAAAGCAAAAACGCCCTTGTGTACACGATTTCGGCGCACTTTAAAGATCCCCAGGTGGTAAAAATTAACCCGGAGCATTCCACTACGGCGCGCCTCATCGCCTGCGTTACATAGGCGCGTTAAACCCTACGATCAATCAATCAGTTTTACGGGTTACGAGGAGAAATGCAATTAATGCTGCATTGTGCTTAAATTTCTAACAAGTTTAATAAAGTTTGGTCCCTATATCTTCCGGCACAAGGTTTCATACCATAAACAAGTTCGCGCACTCAACATTTAACATTTGAAGTACGTGGCGCTAACTAGTTAATTTCTAATGTTGGAACAGTAACTGCACTGAAGATTATGGTGTATCATTACGTTTTCATTTTAATACGCAAATATCAACCAATCCCTTAAACGATATTATTTAGAATGTCTCTTGTCATTAAACACGATATTGAATATTGCCGGGTATGATGCAGTGTGATGTGTTTCCTTCTGCTTCGTTACCAGTGCGTGGCCGTTCTCGGCGAACGTATGCCGTGTTTCAAGGAATGCGTAGATTTACCTCCTTGTACTGCACCGGCAATTTTGTTTCTTAGTAAAAGGTCTTACGTCAGCAAGATTGCTCCATTCCTTGGCGTTAACCTGGCGCTACACTCTTAGTCAATTCTGGTTATCCGACCCGCATGCAGGTGGGTTGCTGCGTCAATTTAAAGCCGCTTATAAAGCGGCGCTTCAGGCTGCCTCAAACGCAACCGGCACGCCAAACACGCGGGCCACCGAACATGCGGCCCTGCGTTTAAGCGGCCCTCTTGAGGGTGACCTAACCAGAGGGCCACCTAAACCCGGGGCCATGTGTTCGGCGGGCCGCTGGCCGTACTTTTTCTACGCGGCCCATTAGGCTAATCTATTCCCGCTTACGAAGCAGCCCCCAAATCATACCGCCCCTCAAATAAGCGGCCTTGTTGATTTTCACCAAAAAAAGAAAGAAAAAGCCACTCGGCCAGAATTGATTTTATCCGTTTTTTTTTGCGCGCATATCTAGGCCAACACCAGCACCCCGTGATGAATGCTCTAACACATGTTACATTATTCAATACATGTAAGCACATAGACGTAACCCCACGGAGAATCGCGCCTGGCACTACTATAACACATCAAGAGGCGGATATCATAACCACTGCGCCACGACCCACGCGCTGCTGGGGAGTGCCAACATGGGCTTATAAATATTCTGCATGCTATCGCGCGTCAAACCGGAGTCTTGACACATTCGGCGGGGAGGGGCTTTCTTTAGACCACCGTTTTCGGATCGCTCAAACAAAGGAGCATATTAGTATACGGTTTGCGGGAATTTAAGTACATTGGTACGAGCGGAAAACTTTTGTTATGCTGTGTGCCCGTTCCAACAGTATAATGCGCCATGTGGGGATTTATTCCATCGATGCAAACGGAATTGATAACAGTTCTTCTGCCTTGCTACCAAAAGAATTCTTCGACATTGGCGGAACGTGCCCCCTATGACAATTGTTGGAAATAACTAGCACGTAAGGCGCACTGTCATATTGAAAATAAGAGCTGTTACGTCCCGAATGGCAAGTATACCAAGCTTTAAATGGTGTACTGAATTTTTTCTGCCTGTCGTAGCTCTTCTCATGGTTCCGTTCCATGCCTCTACCTTTGTTTTTGTAATAGAGGGGCGGTAGTAAATTGCGCATATGGTAATGTAAGGATCCAATATTAAATCACTCATTCTACTTAACATTGTGTCGCGACGCCTACAGAATTGCTGCGTTGACGCCCAGGTAAACAGCCGTCGGATGGCCCTCTAGCTACTTCGTTTTAATTTTTTTACGGATCGCGAGCACACAAAGAATATCTTAGCGTTTTCTCGCGCAGACCAGATAAGCGCTCGGCCGTATAACTTCTAATGCCCTGCATTTCCAGAAAAATGCACGTGTTGCGGAAGTTTAACCTTTAATGGTTATAATATCGTAAATGAAATCATTGGTCAAAAAAATTTTTGAGAAACTAAAATTAAGGTAAATATAAAGAAATGACGGAAAATGGCGAACCGTATAACGCCCTGCATTTCCACAATGATGCTGATTTAGCGGAAATTCCACTTGTAGATGTTATCTTAGCGTAGATGGAGATAATTGGTCGAAGAGAATTTCGAGAAACTAAAGAAAAAGAAAAATATAAAAATACGAATAATGCTGAGCCTTGTAACGCCCTTCATTTACAAAAAATGCATACTTGGCGCGAGTAACACCTGTGATCGTTATATTATGGTAAATGGAAATTATTGGACGGACCGGACTTACAAAAAAAGAAGAAATGGCTCTAAAAGACTCACACTCAATAGAAGCGGCATAAGAATTCGGCGCATTAGTAGACAATTCTTTGAATTTATGCAATTTTTTTAAGTTGCCTCCCTTCATTCGCGCTTCAGTTATTAACGAGTTGTATTATTGTACGCGGAAGCGCAAGGTCTCGGTTAATCATTTTCAACATTTTCAAAGCAGTTCACTAAAACCATAGAACTTCGGCATGAAAGCGCTCTTGTGCATCGGAAGTTTAGACCATATAAAACAATGCCACAAATAAATGGGTTGCAATGGCTGCAATAGCAATAACACATTTGTAATTTGTGAACTTCTGGAACATCTTCATGACATCAGTTTTCATGCAATGATCATAGTAACAGCGCTAACGACACGAGACAAAGAGAAGAGGGCACAATTTCCTTGTCTCGTGTCGTTTGCGCTGTTACTATCAACATGTATCAACTCGCCCAATCTTCCGTTTTAGCTTCATGCAATGAGGTTTTACATTTATAATCTCAGTATTTTGCCACCTGATTTATCACGCCTCAACGCACATACCGCGAAAAAAAACTCCCTATATTCATTTTATCGTGTTGCAAGCAAAGCTGTAAAGCAAGTATCTGTATACGTTAAACCTATCCAGATCTTGAAGTGACAGTCGACTCATACAAGGTTTGGACACGAATAGAGAACTGAGTTGGGTATGTAAATGTTAAGTACTTTGTCATTCTTGAATTCATGAGTATGCACACGTGTGAGATGAAAATTACATAAATGACACCATGTCGAAGGAACGATGTTTTCTTTTCATTTGATAGCCAAAATGCAAATGTGAACACAAAATTCTTATACTGAAATAACAAATACAAATATTAGCAGATTTCCCTTGTGGAACACACAAATGAAAATCTTTTTTTGTGTAAGAGCAAATAACGACCTGTCAAGATAAAATTATTGTTTTCATTTATAGAATCTTCAGCAGCTTGCTCCTTACAAAAAAGGAAGGAAACTCGTCTTTTTTGCAAGCTACTAACTGTATAACGCCCAACGTTTGGCCTAAAGCTGACGGGTACCTCATGTCCTTAATTTAATATATTACCAAAGAAAGAAAAAGTACATTCTCCGGGCTTCAATTATGGTCCAGGTACACCAGTTTCAATGATGTAGATGGCCTTTGTAGAATTGCCCCAAACAATCTCTGCCCCGGAGCTGCTGCTTCTGGAATTTCTTTGCACTGGAATGAAAACAACGTTGTTAACATTTCAAAAACGTTGAGTCACGGGTAGCAATCTGTTGTGTTGGCACTGCGTGAATAAAAGAAATGGCAGGTGAAAAGTGACCAGGTACAAAAAAGTGGCGTTATTTATCGGTGGTATAACAGTATAGCCTGAAGGGGCGCAGCAGAAGTATTACAAACGCCTTAGCAGATATGTGAAAGTATCATAAATCAGGCAAGTGCATCGCTGTACTTTAGACAAATATTTTTTTCATACTGCTTGTAGATTAAAACGCTGTCCAAAAGGGCGTTTTCTTCATATACGCAGGAAGTCCGAGCGCTTTTTCAGTGCAAAGGCGTGCGAGAAAACTTTGCCATAATTTTATTTGACGGCGATATGTAAATTGGACGTCGTAAAGAAAATCTGTTCGCTGTTACATGCGAAGGGTATTGTGCCCTGGTTTCTTTTTATGAAACATTTTCCGCCAATAGTATGGAGCAACACATTTTAATAAAAATCGAACAAAATTGCCAGCAATATCTTTGGCGAAAGCATAGGTAAACTGCGCGCATCGAGCAACAGCCAGCGCTTATGTAACGACATTAGAAGCCACCGCTTCGAGTGACCTCCACGCCGGCGACCCGCCGCGTTTGCGCTGCCAATGCTATCATGTTTCCGCAAACCGCGAGTTGACACTCCAGGCAGCCAACAGGAGTGGCGAACACAACAAGATGGGGGCTGGTGTTACTCATGAATGTTGCTTCATGTGAAAACTTTACCACACGAACTTACGGTAATGAAGTTTACAAATCGCCACATAATCCAGACTACTCCACGTCCCAGATACGTCACTAGCCGAAACGACGACGCGAAAACCTAGTCACGAAAAAACTTTGCTGATCTTTTTGCTACGCCTACCGAAAGTGACAAGCAGTGGCCATGGAATATTGAAAAATACAATATTCAAACTGGGTTTTATGTGCCCTGACCTGGACCATGAAACGCGTGTAAAAATGCAATTTCTTTGTGGCACCACGGTAGTCATTACAGCAACGGAAGTACCTCACGTGTGCAAGCGTTTTCATTTATCGCCTGGATTCCAAAACGGCCGCCGCAATTGGAAACCGAATCTTCTCTATAAAGCACGTCAAATTTACCGTACGTCCCCGGGTATCGGAGAACGGTTTTGGCGCGGGCTTCTTACGACGACTAAAAAGGCATAATTTCGTGGCGCTTACTAGTTGTCTGCAAACACTAATTCTTACAGTCTGCGCCACCCCAACCCATTAGAAAAATCCCGAGACTTACCTATCCTTTCGTGTTCAACCGGGCTATGGCCGCAATACACACTCCAGTCGGCTTTACACGGCACCGCTGCTTGGCTTGCGTTCACAGCGTCCCTAATAAACCCATCGCATTCGCAGTTGTTTCCACGGTTACATCGACCCCCAAGCATGCATTTGATGTCAGCGGAAGCGAACGTAGTCAACAAAGTGTGAACAGTCGTAACTAAATATGAAGTACACAGAGCAAGGGTCAAAGCGGGAGACCCTAACTTGCGCCGCGCTGAAACTCCTCGCACGTGCACGATAGAGACAAATCCCCGGACTACAGCTCGCCGCGCGGGAACTTTTTTCTACTCCTACTGCGCGTGCCCGTGTGCGCGAAAGATTTTTTTTAATGTTTTCGGCTTTCGCCGCGTCGTCGGGCGCCCGTCGTTGGCCACCGCAAAGGGAGCTCGCGGGCCTTCGTGGGAGGAGGAATACGCGCATGCGCCGGAAGCCACACTTATCGCTCGGAGCTTCACGATTGGCCCCATTTTTATTTTTTTCCTGGCGTTGGACTGTCTGCTAGTTTATAGCCGTGACACGGGCCGTTGGCGCCGCATTTAAGCGGGCTGCAGCCACCTGAGGTTTTGTCTCTTATATCACGGTGTTGAGACTTCCCACCGCACATAAATAGGACGCTATCCGGGACGCTATTAAGAGTGTGCTCCGCACGTAAAACAACTCGTTTTTTGAAATTATAACTTGCACCAGACGCTAATTTAGAACTACCGAGTGTTGGCCTAACATTGAACTCTACCTACGGGGTTGTATTACGCTGAGTGTTTTCCCACGAAGGTAAAGATGGCTCTAACGTCGACATCCTGCCAACGTAGAAGAGGCCCTGGGTGGCCTCACTAGTGCTTGTAAAATTAAAGACGGCGCACAACCTTTGTAGAGAACACCAAATACTCAACGATATCACCAAAAAAATTATGTAACACGCTACCACAAATCGATGGATCCCTCGACCACTTCAGCCACGTGAAGCACTTCTTCATCTGAGAACTGCTACTGACGGATTCAAATGCACTAGAGGGGCTGAGAGCAGCTTAGGTTTGTACGGTCTATGAAGTCTACGAGTTGAAATTTATGGGGTTCGTGCTTTGCATGCGCCCATAAACGACTCCGGCTACTGGATTGTGGGCCAGCCAGAATGAAATGGGCCACCTGTCTTGTCTTCCTAGGCGACGTTGTGGTATTTTCTCGGGCCGTCGACAAAGACAGCGAAAGGTTGGATTAGGCCGTGGATGTATTAGGCCATGGAAAGAAAAATGTGGCGCCTGAAAAGATAATTCACGATGGCTGCGAACTCTCCGGTAGGGCACTGGCCGATCATTTCAACAATCATTTAATGAACGCTAACATCTCCGTCAGCGGATCATCGAGTGGGCTAACTTCTGCTAACGCTTGTGTCGATACCATATTTCTAAATCTCGTTGATAAAAAGGAAATATTCAGCACATTTATGAATTTAAAGCAAATCTCTAGATATTAATAACATGCAAATAAAACCGGTTAAGTATGTTTTCGCAGTAATTGTCCCTGCACTTACTCTCATATTCAATTTGGTTTTTGAATCTGGCATATTTCCTAACGAGATGGAGAAAAGTCCAGGTACTCTAATATTTAAAGGTGGCGATAAAAATAATGTTAACAATTATAGACCAATATCAGTATTGCCTGTCTTCTCAAATGGATTAGAATAAGTCATTTTGGGGGGGGGGGGGATGCCGCAATTCTTTGATGCCAAAAATACTCTATCTGACTCTCAATTCGGTTTTCGAAAGGGCAGGTCAAGAGAAACAGCCTTACTAACAATTAAAGAATACATATTACAAAATATTGAAAAGAATATGTTTACTTTAGGTCTTTTTATTGATTGTAGTAAGGCCTTTGGTTGTCTTAACCACGATGTTTTAGCACGTAAATTGCACTGGTATGGCATTCGCGGTAAGCCTCTGTCTCTTGTCCAGTCGTATTTAGAGAACAGGAGTCAGTCGGTATATATTAAAAGCCACAAGTACTGCCTTCTGCCCATATCGAATGGCGTGCCCCATGGAAGCGTGTTGGGTCTTTTGCTTTTTAATGTATAAATAATTGACCTTCTGCATACTGATTCAGTTGCAAAATTCGTGATATATGCAGATGACAGCACAATACTTATTCCTGGTTCCGATTCAATTCGTATAACAAGAAAATGCAATGAAATTCTCAGTAAGCTACAAACTTGGTCAAGGTCCCACTTTCTTAAATCCATTAAAAACAAAAGTAATTATATTTAGAGCAAAAAATAGAGTTGTCGGACTTCCCAAAAGTAATAAATATGCTGAACAGGATATTGCAATAGTCAACGAACATAAAATCCTTGGTGTCACATTTTCTTCTCACCTTAATTGGGACACGCACGTAAAAAATATATGTAGTAAGCTCTCTCTTGAAGCCAGACCGTTGTCGCGCTGGCGACAGTTACTCCCTGTGAAAGCGAAACCAAGGTAAATATACATTTCGCCCGAGCGAAGCTTCGGGCGAAAAGCGGTGCAGAACCTATTGCCAGCGAGTTCAGCAAGGGGGCTTTTGGGAGTGGCGATTGAAGCG
Organism: Haemaphysalis longicornis; assembly: GCF_048455015.1. Classification (NCBI taxonomy): domain Eukaryota; kingdom Metazoa; phylum Arthropoda; class Arachnida; order Ixodida; family Ixodidae; genus Haemaphysalis; species Haemaphysalis longicornis. The sequence goes on from NW_027526422.1 coordinate 188,469,613, forward strand.
CGACTAGGTAAGGAGGGAACAAACACTAGTAACAAAAAACCAAGTTTCGTTCAACAATAACACAGCATTGATATTTTACGAACGATATTTATTTCCGAAGCACATTTATTTAGGCAAAGTGTGCAAATAATTTATGAAAATGTTGTTCATTCTCAAAGACCTTTTTTGTTGCACCTCTGAAGAATGGCACATGCTATTTCTTTAAGATGCAGACCTTGTAATGCTCGGAAAGGCGCTTCTAAACTTCGTCCGTTAGGAACGCCCCTCGCATGTTTTGGTGGTGCGGATTTGCATTCGTTTTTCCTCGTTAATTTGGTGTCCTCTTAATTTTTGCTGTGCGTAGAGTTGCGAGATGCGTTGTATCGACGGTTAACACGTTTAGTACCCTGCCCGGCGGGCACGGTGAACTACGGGACGATGGTTCCAACGGCTAGAGCGGAGCGCTTTCCTCCGTATCTACGGAAACGATGTGCTGTACTAGGTTACAACAGCAACTCCCGTACGCCTGGCGTTTCACTGCACCATTTTCCTCTCATTTCCACAGGTAACGCGAAACTATAGTACTGTTAATACGTTCACTCGGGTTGTGTAAGGAGACGTGGTGGTGCTTTAAAAAAAATGGGTCTATAGCTTCGTTATATCACAGTTATCTCTTGATTTCCCCTCAGGATGGCTCGGAGCAAGTGGTGTCAATGACTCTAGGGCTTCGCAGCGTAGTGCCACTCGTGATCGTTCCTTACCGCACTTGTATGCGCAATCACTATTTCCATCGCAATACTGTGTTGTGCTGCTCCTTGCTCCGCTGATGCCAGGTCTTTCCTGCTATGTGCTTTTACATACTGCCGTCACTTTCTTTTGCATTGATCCATTTTTCCTCTTTTTACTTATCTGTTGGGACACACGCCTAACAATGCAACCAGAAAATTACAGGCGTGAATGCTGAGCGAACTTACTGCAGAAAACCACGTCTACTTGATAAGACGCCGGGACAGCTACGGTGTGCTCGCTGCCCTTTCGTGAATCGGCATTCCTGCAGCCCGGTTTTCTGCGTCAAGATGCAGTGCCTAGTTCTTTTCTCTTGTTTTGAAATAGTTCTGCTGTTGACGCTTTCATTTCTCATAATGCTATGTGTTACGGATAAAGACAATTTTTCGGCGCGTAAGGATAATCATAATGTATGTAGTGCCCCCGAACATTTTGTACTTATTGTATACGTGCTGATTTTGGGCAGTATGGTAAAGTTGTTTTATGTTTATCCTGGAATAAAATTCAAATGTCTTGATTATAGCATGACTATGCGTTATTTTTTCTCATAGGACAGAAGTACACAAACTGAGCAAGCATTATATTACCTTGATCTATACTTAAGGCCCGAACGCAACCTGCGTATGTGCGACGCAATTAAACACAGCAGTGGCGTTGGTGGAAATTTGTATCGGGGTAAGGAGTGGGCACGTTTTTCATATGAAAAGGGGGCCGGGGAGAGTAGTCAAGTATCATTTTGTGCTCTGTATCTAAAGGCGGAAAACAAATTCCGGTCAAGAGGGGGGGTGGGGGCGACGAACGAAAGAGGGCGGGTGGTACGTGCCCGGTTCCCGGTTTGCCACCCACTGCAATCAAAATAAACAACTGGTTGTTTTTATACAGCAGTGGAAGGCATGAATACCGAATAAAGGTTCAGAGAAAATGCAAGATGTTTTTATAAACACCGCGGCGAATCATACGACAGTATGCATAAGTCCATTTCTCTAGTCACGAGTCTATACTAATTAAGCTGGCGTTGACTTGAAGCACACACGCCAAGGGCTCGCCAACTTGCGTCAGATGGCAATGACATGAGCCCTCAGCGATCAGAGGCGTGCTAAAGCTATTTTGAACTAAAATTTTCGCGCAAATGCCACCAAAATGACGTAACTTTCTGACCGGATCTTGCGTCACATCCTGTTTAATTTTTGTTCCGGCGGAAGTGTTCCCTCCTCACACAGATGCCGCCGGAAGTGTTCCCTCCAGACACATTTACCTTGGCGAAACTGCAAGTCTACTACGCGGTTTTCATTTCTGTGGTCAATTATTGTCGTTTAGTTTGGTTAACAACTAGTAAAGGAAACTTAGAAAAAGTACGTAGGTTGCAAAAAAAAAGTTCTAAGTTATATTTCAAACCTTGATTATCTGTCTCCAACGCATACTACTTTTTTACAACATAACATTATCAGAGTAGAATATATATACAATTTCCGTATTCTTCACTCCTTTTATCTCTCGTAATGTGCGTTTAGGTATTTTTTATGAATCTTTCTGTATTAACACCTAAAGTAAACGCATTAAACACACGAAGCAGTGACCCCTGGTTTCTTCCGAAATTTCGCAAAAATTACAAACTGCGATCATTGCAACATAATCTCCCATTTCTACTAACAAGGCTCGTCTAAGTTCTCAAAAAAGGAACTACCCCCTCATGGGGCATCTCTGTTAAAGCAGATGTTTGTGTGTACAGTGCGACACCACGGACCCCGAGCACCCACGCCAAGCCGTGCGTGGCAGCGCCGTGTGCGGGGAAAAGAGGGTTCTGGTGGTTGAGCCGAAGCCGAGTGCTTGGACCATTAAGGCCCCTTGGCGAAGGCAACACACCACTTTGGCCTCCGCTTCCCGTAGACGGCACCTCCGGCCTGACCCGCCCGGGGGGAATCGGCAGTCGCCTCTTTCTCTCCTCCACTTCGTCTTTCACTTTCCTATCTTCTTTCTAACAACTTTCCTGTCGTCTCGTTCTTTCTTCAGTTTCCCGAATTCCTGGCGGCTAGGGTTAACCTTTTGTGGCGAATGACCCTGCGTTCAGCCATATTTGGTTATAGTCGTGGTGTATGGCTGGCGTGGGCAGGACTTGCCCGCGAGTTCCTGTCCTGTCCCCTCGTTGGGCTCCTTGGAAAAAAAGGGGGCACCGACGCAACCACCAAGTTCTTTATGAAAAATTTGAACTTTCCACGCTTCCACGTGGTGCACAGTAATGACTCAGAGAAAACCGCACGACTCGTCTCGCCTTTTGTAGTTGCAAAGACGTTAACAGCCACCATTGGGGAAGGCTACGACATCAAGAAGCTGGCAAACGGAGACCTCCTCCTCCAACTGCTCTACAGACATCAATGTGAGAAGCTGCCGCAACTAACGTCTTTTAGAGACATCCCTGTAACCGTCAGTGAACACAGGTCACTCAATACAGCCCGTGGAGTCATCTCAGATGACGATCTAAAGTACTTGTCCGTGGAAGAACTTCTAGAAGGTCTAAAAGAGCAAAATGTCACAAATGTCTACAGAGTCAAAATCAAACGTGAAAACAAAGAAATTGAGACTAAGCACATCGTCCTGACCTTCACATAAAGAATCCTCCCAGAATCTGTCGAGGTGGGGTACACAAAGATAAAACTCAGACCCTAAATACCAAATACATGCCGATGCTACAAGTGCCAACGCTACGGCCACGGCTCGCTAAGCTGCCGGGGCCAAGACACAGGCGCAAAAGGTGCCTCCAACGAACACCTTGCCGAGAACTGCAAATCTGAACAACAGCTCTATCTGAACTGCAAGGGCAACCCTGCAGCATACTCTAGCTTGCCCCACATGGAAAAAAGAAAAAGAAATAATTACACTCAAAGTGACAGAGAAACTAACATTTCACGAGGCAAGGAGGCGACTCTCACCGGCATATAACGGATCCTACTGCGTTGTGGTGCAACAGGGCGCAGCATCACAGCGGTCTTCGGCGTCTGCTGAAGCCACACAGAGTGAGGCTGAAGCAAGGCCCCCCGCGCCCCGGGTGGAAGCAGCTAACGCTGCGCCACCACCTAAAAAGCGGGCTGCACGGACTCCTGGTTCGGCAGTCTCCAAGGCCTCACCCCACACGGTGAGGTCAAACACTTCAACACACGTGTGCTCTGCACGAACCTCCAGCGTCTCTGAAGAGACAATGGACACAACTGAAGAAGGTTCTGCGCCCTCTACGTCGGATGGGCCGCGGAAATTCCTAGACAACACAAAGAGACAGAGCCCCGAATCAATGGACCGAAAACCTAGTTTTCAGTCCATCAAATAACCAAAATGGCGTTCATTGTTCACTGGAATTGTAGAAGAATTTTAAATAATTTAGATGACATTAAAGACATTTTCGCCACAGACTCACCTGTCGCCATTTGTGTTCAGGAAACAAACTTAGGTCCTAAACACAAGAATATACTGAGAGGTTACCAGGTCTTCCGCTGCGGCTGAGAGCAGGCGAGTAGGCTCTCGGGCGGAGTAACAATAATTGTCCAAAATGGCGTAGCAGCTCGAAAAGACAAACTTAAAACTAGGCTGGAAGTAGCAGCTGCCACCCTGCTTGCATTTAAAACAACCACAGTGGGCTGTGTGTAGATTTAACCACACCTCACATTAACACTGCAAGATTTTGAAGACTTGGTGAACCAACTACCCGAGCCGTTTTTAATAGTTGGCGATTTTAATGCCCACCCTTCCTTTTGGGGGAGCGAAAAAACTTATGCAAGGGGTCAGATTTTAGAGGATTTCATTTTATCCAATAATGTCTGTCTTTTAAACACGGGAAAACCTACATACTGCTCTCCAAGCTCAGGAAAAATGAGCTGCATAGATTTGTCTTTTAGTTCGCCGAGTGTTTTTAGTGATTTTAAGTGGGACATCATAGACAATCTATATGGGAGCGATCATCTACCCGTGATCATCATCGTTATACCTTCACCAACCATTATCACAACGAAACCACGCCGGTGGAAACTTCAGTTTGCCAACTGGAAACTGTATACTTCCCACGCAAATTTAGACAAAGTTTTCTCGGACAGTCTTAGCATTGACGAACTGAATGAAATATTTACATCCTGCATCGTTAATGCTGTACGCGTAGCTATTCCACAGTCCATGGGAGTGGTGAGGCAAAACCGCAAGGTGTGGTGGACCCTAGAGTGCAAACAGACAAAAAAGGAGCAAAGTAGAGCATGGGGCAACAAAATAGAGCAACAAAATTTCGAAGGTACCCAACGCAGAAACACCTGATAAATTTTAAAAAGAAAAGAGCTAAATCAAGGTACATCCGCCGCAATGCCGAGAAAATCCTCGTGCCACAATTATGTCTCTTCCATAAATATCTCTGTTACATCAAAAAAGGTATGGGAGCAGGTTCATAGGCTAAATGGTACCTACTCTCCCTACACACTGCCCCTGTTAACTGCACCAGGTGTAAAAACAAGCATAACAGAGCAGGCAGATATACTGGGGGAACACTTCTCCAGAGTTTCAAGTTCTGCACATTACACTGAAGAATCCTTAAAGAACAAAAACACAGCACAAAAACAAAGACTTCCAACATATGGTGGAACAATCGTACCATACAACAGTTTAATTACACTTCAAAAACTCAAAAGAGCTCTGTTGGCCGGAAAGAAGACCACCCCCGGACCAGATGAAATACATTACGAAATGCTTGCACATCTCTCGGATCCATCGGTTGAAGCACTCTTGAAGTTTTTTAACAAAATTTGGGTATTTGGAAGAATGCCAGAGGGTTGGAAAAAACATTCATTGTAGCACTTAAAACCTGGGAAGCCACCAACCTGTTCCAGTAGTTACAGACCTATCACTCTTACCAGCTGTCTTGCCAAAACGTTCGAACATAGCTTAAATACCAGATTAAGCTTTTTTCTAAAATCAAACAACATTCTCGATGTTCACCACTGCGGGTTTCAAAAAGCATGTTCGACAACTGAACATCTTGTCCGCCTCGAAAACACTATACGAGAAGCATTTATACACAAACAACATTGCCTTGCTGTTTTTTTTTCCGACCTTGAGAAGGCGTACGATACCACGTGGGGATTTGGAATCATGCGCGATTTAGTAGAATTAGGCATCCGTGGAAGAATGCTGAAATGCCTGAACGACTTGATGGCAAACCGTTCATTTCAGTTGTGCCTGGGTTCAACCCTATCCGACAACTATGTACAAGAAAACGGAGTCCCTCAGGGGTGTATTCTAAGCACAACAGTGTTTGTTGTAAAAATGAACTCTATATCCAAAATAATTCCGAAGTCGATTATGTATTCTCTCTATGTTGATGATCTCCAAATAGGTTGCACATCCTACAATGTAGTAACATGCGAGAGACAAGTGCAGTTAACTATAAATAGACTAACAACTTGGGCAGACAGAAACGGTTTTCAGTTCTCACCACACAAAACAGTAGCTCTTCTTTTTTCACTCAAAGGAGGCTTACACACCAATCCCAATCTACACCTCAAGGAAATGGACTTACCCATACAAAACGAACAAAAATTTCTTGGCATAATGTTTGACAGAAAACTCACTTTCCTTCCTCACATCAATATGTTGAAAAAAAAGCATCCACAGCTGTAAACATACTTAAAGTCCTGTCCTGAAAACACTTGGGTTCTGACAGGGCCTGCCTTTTACAAATTTACCGCTCGGTTGTACGCTCCTGCTTGGATTATGGCTGCATTGCATATGGCACAGCCAGAAAATCATATTTGAAACGATTAGACCCAGTCCACAATATAGGTCTACGTCTCTCGTCTGGGGCTTATAGGACATCACCCGTCAACAGTCTTTACGGCGAAACAAATGAACCACCACTCACAGACAGAAGAACAATGCTGACATGCTCATACATCCTAAAGATCCGTTCTCTACCAAAACGTCTGTGTTATCCCATAGTCACAAAATATTTGTCAAGGGCACTGTTTATTAACAAACCCCAAGCAATTAAACCATTATTTCTTCGGTTCGAAGAAAAATGCCAAGAGCTGAGTATGTTAAATGCCCTACCTGAAATTGCCAAGAGACATGACCAACTACCACCTTGGTATACTTTTCCTACTGTGTGTGACTTTACGCTAACAATGTTTCAAAAAACCAAAACACCACGTGAACATATAATGCAGGAGTTTTTAGCACTCAACGAAAAATATATAGACCACACAGTTTTTTACACAGACGGTTCAAAAACATCAGGCTACGTTGGGGCATCGCCTCCTGTATTTTTACAATGCCAAACGCATCAGCCCGGACCGGCCAACGAAGCCCTCTCCCTCTACTCCGGCCACTCTCCCCCAATCGCCAGCCTTTCCAGTGCTTTAATCACGTGACCGGTTCATCCTGGGGCGACGCGTGGTGGAAAACGGCAACCAAGCTATTTTGTTCTGCCACTTCTCAGAAGGGGCGCTGCAGTGATCACATTTTCTTTGTATGAATGTCAGATTGCTGTTTCGAACCCCGCCGTACCGGCAATACTGTGCCGTTCGCCAACAGTGGCCTTAGACACGGTGGATGCGCTTCAGGCCGTTGCAACGTGACGCGGCGCATTCATCGCCGCCGCTTGTTTGTTTTCTGGCCGACCTGTCTCCTTGATAGCAGCCAAGGCTAAAAATGACTGCTGATAAAGTTGATTTAACTTGGCGGCTCGGGCTGTCGGCAGCTCATGTTGTCGTCGTCCTTCGTCGTCATATTCTCATGTGGTCGCGGTACTAAAACACCAGGACACTCGTTTCCCAACGCCTAGCGCTAGAAATGTTTCATGTACGTGGGAAAGTGGGAAAAACGCGTCGCAGAACAACACACCGGGACACTCGCTTTTCGTTCGCGCTTCCTTGTTTACACCTATTCCGCGCCGTAGTCGCTTTAGTCTTAAAATTTGCAGTTCTACGTTTCCAATTTCCCTTCTCCACCGTCTTCGTAATTGGGATGTCTGGCGCTGTGTGCTAAGAGAGACTTACAATCTTTGAATACATGTATACCGTGCATGCTTCGCCCCTCCCCAGGTTTCGTGTTAGTGGAGATGGCCCGGTCATTTTTTACTCATTAGGGCCAACAAAACAAAGTTATCATCAGGTAATGTCTAGAATCTCTGACGAACTATATATACAGGGATTCAAAAATAATAATAATAAACAGCGACAAACATCGTGCTCGGCAGATTTTATTCGGACTAATATTGAAGTGGTGTGGAATTCAAAAATTTAGAAGAAAGTAATAGATAAGAAAAGCGCTTGACGTTTGTTGGTTCCGCAAAACATGCATGCCTAAATAGCCTAAAATGCAGACGGCAGATGGGCGGGTTTTGTTTTCTGGTTTGTACAAATGAAACTAGGGCGAAGTCTACCTGAAACTTTCACACGCTATTAATTGTTGTCGCAGAAACGTGTATTGGCACAAAGAAAAAGTAATGCGCTAATTGTATAACGGTTAAATTAGCCTATTCGTTTTCACTAAAGCTCTTACTAATGACCGGCGTTGTCAGGCATAATCTCAGATGACCCGCAGACGGAAATGGTTCGCGCAATACTCCAGCAAACAATTCCGCGGCGTTATATCATTTTTGTATTTGTACCATATATTTTTTTTTTGTTTGCCTCCAATGTAAATAACCCCCTCTCGCAGCGTGTTTGCCGCGCATCGCGCATCTTTACAACAGCTAAAACATTCAACCAGGTCACGCAGTTTGAAGGAAATGCAAATTGGAACTCTCGCAATACGCTGGCACGGCTATATGTCCTCGAAGCGAGATTCGTCTCGAGCGTATGCAAAAAAAAAAAAAAAAACTTCGTAAATATAACTTCTGTCGCCGAGCATTGATAGCGTCGATATAGATTTGAAGTTAGTTTACTGCCGTTCGTCTTGGACGCGCCACGCGCACAAATAAATCAAACATGTAGTTATTGATGGGTTTGGCATTTGCATGGTTAAATAAAAGTACTTTTTTTAATAAGGCGGGGTTGGAACGGCTGCAGGTTTAATGGGAGCCATACTTTCGCGAATGTCGTACTTTATCAAATAATGGGTTTGAGCTAATTGGTACTGTACTGCATGATCAGCAACTTCAAGCCCGAAAATTCTCGGACGCAGAACGCTACGGGCAAGGACAGCTCATGTCCTTGTCCGGAATGTCCTACGTAAGAACTTTTTCCCGCTAAAATTGTTAATTGCAATTTATGTTTTTAACAACAACGGCTGCGTGAGTGTCGTTCTTAGTATTTTTACTTTATTACGAAATAAAAATCTTTCCATGCCTACCATTGCTTGCCGAGTGCCCCCACAACCAGGACCGTGTAACACCCTGCATTTCCACAAAAAAATGCACAACTGGCGGAAATAACGCCCGTGTTTGTTTTAATTGAGTATATTGAAATAATTGATCGAACATAATTTCAAAAAATAGCAAGAAACACAACACAAAAATTGAACAACAGCGAAGTGACGAAATAAAAAAAAATCACGCCGTATCCACGGAATGAATGATGATAAGTGGGGCGAAGCTCGAGAGGGGGAGATCATCGGTAACCGTAACTCTCCCGTGAAAGTTCGCCCATTACATCATTAAGAAAGACGTAAGACTGTGTGCGTACATTGTACAAATCAACTTTTATTTTCGGAGTCAATGCTCCCAGGCCGAGACCTGGTGAAAGACCCCGCGCCATCGAGGACTACACCGCACCTCCACCACAATTTGTCACGTAGGATGGGACACAACGGTAAAGAAAGAACTTTAATTTAGGGCGAACTTGTGCGCGAACAAGACGAGAGGAAACGAGCAAAGGTCCTTGCGTCTCGTTCGATCTCCGAGAACGACTGCCTGCGTTCGTGGCGTGATCTCTTGCGTGATCTCCCCCTCGCAGTGCACGTGCGCTCGCGCCTCCGTTGGCGAACCCAGACAAGCTCGCGCTCCCGGTGCCGAGTTTGCGCTGCCGGCTGCAGCCGGTTCTTGCGCGTGCAACGCGGCCCACTTTGCGACATTTCCGAAAGCATGCGGCGGTCACGTACCACGAGACACAAGGGATGGACAGACCCATGGCTTTAGGAGCTTCGCCCCTAAAAATGTGCGCACCCTGAGCACTGGCACCGTTTTAAAAAGCCGCCTGTACTAAATAGTTGCTCAGCGCGAAGCAGAAAGCTTTGTCACGGCGCCTAGGCGAACTGAAGCAACCAAGAAGCCGGAGCGAAGTGAACAGGCCTAAAAGAGGGGGAGACCTTGACAGCCACGAATCGTCCGCTCTCGAGTTGACTTGTTGCCCCCCTAGCCCGGTCCCGGCCCGGTTCATCCCGCGGCCCCATCTTGTGGCGAATCAGCGAACCAGGCGTACCCGGCTCTCCCATTGAGAAGCGGGCGATGCGTTTGGCATTGTAAAAATGCAGGAGGCGATGGTTGGGGCTGCAGTAGTGCAAGGGCAATGGGAAAGGTGGTCAGGTTACATCAATGTGCCTCGATTTTCACAGCGGAATGCTACGTCATTGTTCTTGCTGTAAAAGGAATATTAAAAGAAAAAATTAAAACAGTATTATCCACACAGACTCGCTAAGCTCCATCACAGCACTGAATTACAGAAATGCGGCCCAGCCTGTAGTAGGAGGCATAATACACGATGTAGTAACAGCTGCAGCTCTCGGACACAAAATTTTATTCTGCTGGGTTCCTAGCCATATGGGAATTAATGGGAACGAGAGAGCCGACAGATGTGCCGCACCGGCCAGTAATGGAACCATAACTAAAGTAAACATTCCTCACCGCGACTGCATGAACTTTATACGACGTAAACTTGCAGCCACATGGCAGGCCGTATGGGATATTGAAACTAACAACAAACTGAACACGGTTAAACCCACTATAGCACATTGGCAAACGAGCAGACATGAAGATCGCCTCACAAAAATCATTCTGTGTCGCCTTCGCATAGGACACACTCATCTGACACATAACTTTCTCCTGATGAAACAAGATAAACCGAGATTGAAAGAATGTGACCAAGATCTAACAGTAAATCACATCCTACTCTCATGCGCAAAATTTGAGGCCACCAGGAAAAAAACATTTTCCGCAATTTTACAAACAACACATCCCTTTTCATCGTATAGCAGACTATGCCTTAGTTGAAATTTCCTCCCTTGTTAATTTTATAAAAGATTCGAAACTCTTAAACAAGCTCTAAATGTTCTAAAAATATTATAGCCTTAGTTGCTTATGTGCCATAAAACTCCACTCCACCCAAAACAGGAACTAAGAACGTTTTTTTGTATGTAAACAATAAATACTTGCTGGTACTGCATTTTTTCTCCTTCAAGTGGCTGTATTTTGCATTCTCCTCCAAACTGATTTCGTATTTCATTGTATTTGTGAATGGTGAACTTCAAAATTGTGACATGACTTATCATAGTGTTTTTTTAATGTACCAGTGTAAAACTTATCCTTTGGTGCTCTTTTTAAAATTATATGGTTGCATTATATTTGTATAATGCTTTTGTTGCACTTACAATGTATTTTGACGATGTTTTGTTTTTTTAGTCTGGAGTTGTGATGCCTTGATTAGGGTTCTCGGGCCCAGTCAAGCTGTTCATACTCAGCTTTTAGCCCTTGAAACTTTCCAGAAAGTTGTTGTTTTTTATGTAAAATTAAAAATTGAATGGAATTGAATTGAATGGAATTGAATTCTTAACGTAAGAACTTGAGCAAAATATCTATTATGGGTGAACACCCTACAGGGCCTGGGCAGTTGGCGTGTCCTGTCGTCGCTTTCATTGTCGTAATCGTCGTTCGCCTCATGTAGACACAGTAATAAAACACCTGCAAACTCGTTCACGCCTGGCGCTGGAACGTAACGCGTGCTAAAAAATCGCCGCGATTCTACTCCTTTCCTTGCAAATGTCGAAAAAAGGCGATAGTCTACCGGCGCCCCTCCCACGTAAATGTCATTTATTCGGAGTTATTCGCGGGCACTCGTTCGCCCAAGTATAGGCTATGAATCGTTGAATAATCTTTGTTTCTTGTTCACTGGGAAACGACATCCCATGCAGTGCTTCGCTGTCCATGATTGTGTCATTTACAGCACGGCAAAACAAACAATATTCAAGTTATAACTGACGATTCAATTCAAACGTCTTCTGTTGTGCTTGAAGGTAGGCTGGAAGTCTGTGGTATGTGCATTTTGCAGGAATTAATAGATACTTGCTAATAAAATTACAGTGGCTTCTTACCCCTTTATATTGCGGATGCCCGGACGGAATTTTATTAGCAGTCGATTTTAATATTTATATTCAGTCGGAAGATTTGAAGCTTGCTTTTGGTGCCTCTAATTTCCAGGAATTCACTAGTGAACGTGCTCTAATATCTCTTAAGGGTACAGCTTTTGTACACTAATCATCTTCTTTTCTGTCAATGGTCAGACGTACTGGTGCTTACTTTGATAGTATAATAAACCACGTGGCAACATTTACTTTCTTCGGCAACTTACAAACAATGAGCACCTCTTAGCTGAAGTTGTCAAACTTTATTCTGCAGTTATGATATCTGGCATTCATATAGCTTCGATGTTATAATGCCAGTGGCCTCAGCTAAAACGTTGTTAAAGGAGCCTTTCCGTTTGCAGCCAAATTCGCTTGAATTTTGCGTGAGAAGGGAAGCCTTGCAAACAACCTCACATTAACCACCCCTTTCATGATCTTCGGGCCTTTTCGCTGAGCGCTTTGGAGGCCTCTGTTACAGCTTCGGTATTATTTTCGGCCATACTACAAGGAAGTTCAACAAAGCGCATCAGTCATGACTCAGAATTTGATGGCATGAGACGAGAAGAACAGAATTCCCGAGAGAGCACCTGTAACGGAAGACAGTTAGAAATTTGTCATACTAAATACGGCAGAAGACTTTGACTGGCCTGGAAAATAACCTTGGAGCAGTTCTGATACACGTGAATGCAGCTTTTAGAAAAGAAAAAAACTATATTGAGAGCATTGCTTGCAAGCTGACCGAGCTGAATGAGCCACTACGAGATGAAACTACACAATTATGCCTAATATAAACCCTGTACGTGCATTGAAAAAATGAAGGGACTGGTGGCTTTGGGTGATTGTTAAGTCAAAGAAAGCCAGTATTTACTAAATTCCCATTGGTCACTTACATCCTCTCAGTTTTTTTACATCAGACACGAATGTTGGCTTGGTGAATAAAGTGGCCGGCTATTATAATACGTTAAATGTGATTAACGGATTCATTGTGCCGGCCTGTGCACTGAAACATCGCAAATAAACAATTCACGAAGCTGTTATACGACATTATATACACAATAATAACCGTTCTTCAGCGTCGTAACAACACATTCCTTCTAGCCCTAAAAAAACGACTAACACCAAATAATAACCGAAACCCATCTGTTCTGAGGTTGCACAGACCGGTTGTATAAAAAAATTTACGGAATGCATATCAGAGGTAAAGAGTTTAAAAATCATCTACTCAGTTAAGAACGTACCTAACTTCTAAAAAACGCCTTCTATGTCAAACTTTAGGGGAAAACAACTCTTTCGGCCCTGGTGCCCATTATTTAGGACATCAACCACAAGTTTTACAGCAATTTGACAACAAAACAAAAGCAGCTTGTTTTCTGGGAAATAGTTCTTTAACGGTGCATCTTTCGATAGTTATCGCCAATATTTGTTTTTTGCTATAGGCGAAAGCAACAAAAAGGAAAGCATTGAAGTGAAGGCCAAACTGACGTCAGGGTGACCCCAGTAACCGAAGTGCTAATGTGATTACATGGCTGAAAATCGGGAAATCCTTGCAATACCATCATTATTATTTGGGGGGGGGGGCTTTCTGCTTTGTAAAATTTGCAAGAACGGGCAAAAGAAATCTTTCTGCTGTAAATGTAAATTTTAATTGCATGATGACATAATGAGATGCCACGCTTGTAAATCGCTAATTACATGCATCACAAGCTCAACATTTTGTTTTTAAGCTGATAGGGTCTAATTAATAATGCAATTAAACAAAAAACGTTTTCTTTTGGAAAGAAAAAATGAGCGCTTAAAGGGGTATAACCGCCAGTAAATGGCTGACTCCTCATTCAAAGGTCAATGCTTCAAAAACCTGATATGAATGTCAAAGGGTTTTTCAAACAACAATATGTGCTCCTTGCCCTATTTTGACGCTGGTAAGGCGGACTATATAAATGCTAGAATTCGCATCTTAAGATGTTAGATAGTAATTCTGGCTGATACCCATCTTTGCTGCAGCAATGAGCTTTTCCAGCACGTTCCGCCTGATGTATGTTTTAATGGCTGCAGTATACTTTGTGTAAGTACCGTTGTTATACCTTCGCATGAATTGGGAAGTAGGCAGTCCGAAAATCGGCAGGAGCTGAAGTATTTTTTTTTTTCTTTTTTTCGCTCTTGCTATGCTTGCAAACTATGCACTACTTATGAAGTTTCCCGCATGAGCAAGACGCGCGTATTGCACGAGCCACTAAGCGCTAGGGAAGACGTAACGGTAGCTGCAAGCATTGAGATTTTGCCTGGTGCTTGAATTGAAGAATTCAGATATTGGAGAGGTTGGCATTGGGCGTTACTTACCACTATAACGAATAGATTTGGACTTAATCAATTTGCTTCATCGCAATACTTCATGCCTGTTTTCACCATCGTTTCAGTCCTAAGCACAAAAAATGCGCGCACATGCTAGTGTGAATTCGCAAGTCGCGAGACAGTATTGGTTTTAACACAACTGAGCTTATATACTTGCATACTGGGTGCTCTGTAATTATTGTAAAGTTCTTCTGAACTCAGACGTTGCCAGTTCAGTATGCGCACAACTTCATGCGTGTGCACGATGTATTCCAGTTGCATTCTGTGAAGCATGGCACTATTCCATGATACATAAAAATGCCGCACTGAAAGCAAATTGGCAGCCGCCCTCTGCGGCTGAAATGCCAAACACCAAGGTCCACCACAATTGTTATGGAGCAGATTTTGTGTTACTTTTGTGACGAAGACGTTGCACCACATACCAGCAAGTAAAGATGTGCGATCGAAGAAGTCAAATTACCGTGTACAGCATATTACACCACCATTAAGCAGTCCTGATTGTTTTTCTGAATGTTTTTTGTTCAATTTGATTTATTTCTTTTTTTGCGCAAAGGTTTCGGCACTACCGAAGGAAGAATAATAATTTTGTTGTTACTTTCATTTGCTCATTAATCCTTGAAGGCCGACATACTGACTGGTAAAATCAAGGTGTTTCCTTGTTCTCTGTCTCTGTCAAATCATGCTGATAGGCCTCATTACATGTTCCTCACACGCGCATACAGGACACAAAGCGTAAAGAAGTGCCCCTTTTTTTCTGCAGCGAAGGATTAAGGTGGGGTAAGGTGGGAATGTTGGAGTCACAGTATTTAGAAAGCAGGCTCAAATTATTAGCGCTTTGTTTGCTGACTGGTTTGTTTTGGCACCCTTGTTTTTCTTTTCTCGTTGCGCTTTCTGCCGATTTGAACTTAATGGGAAATCAACAATTTTTAAATGCGGAGCATTTCTTAGGCTCGCCTGGTCCTCCGTCGTTGATGGCGGCGCCGTCCACACGCTCACTGCCCATGCGCAACTCTCCTCCTTCCACCCACAGCTCCGCGATACTACAATATAAAAAAAAGAAATAGTTAGCGGCACCCGGTTTCGATCCCACGACTCTCTGGCCGCAACGGGAGGTACGCGGTGCTCTTCGCTCTACGCTACAAATCCGGGACAGGAGCAAATGCTACGAACGCGTCTTATGTGCTTGACTCATTCAAACTACACCAAGAAGCTACTGATACAACGAAGGCACGCGAAGCTGAACGTAAACGAAAACGACGAACTGAAAACTTTAACTTCAGAGAAGGATGCTGAATTTCCCGTGGGAAAGCTGTGGCGGGAAGCGGCACGCGCCTTGCAGCTCAACCAGCCCCGTCCGCAGCGTCTCGGATGCTGATTGTGGCAGGATGCCCCTAGGGATTGGCCAACCAAAGAATCCATCACGAGATAGGTTCGCGTTTAACCACCGTCGTCATCTTCCCGTAGGGAAACCGCCGAAGAAGAAGAATAACGAGAAGACGAAGCTGCGAAGAGGAGGGCGTGTACATTGCTCTCAGCCGGTGCACCAATGTCCACAACCTTTACCTCACCAAAGCTGACGGAGACTACCCATTCTAGCAGAGAGAAAACATCGACAAGAACATGATGGACGAGTTTCGGAGCCTGGAGAACCACCGCCTACTCACCGTTACACAACAGCACTTGCGTGCCTTTGCCACCGGTGTGGACCCGGACGCGGAATTCCCTCTGGCGCTAGTAAAAACCAGATCACTCAACATAACGGCAACACAATGGAACCACACGGAACCGCCACGATGCTTCGCATCCTCATCAGGGTTCCGCACGGGAAGATGGTGTAATTTTTGGAACTCTTGTAAGCTCATTCGTCCGGTGTCCACATCTTTCGTTGTCCATGTATAGCGATATACACGAAGTATAAAGATATTTCAGAAAAGCAAATCAACAAACAAATAAAATATATTTTAAAAGTCGGTAAAGCTAACACCAATTTTTGTATGGTACAGTGGTGCCCTTGCTTAGGGGCAACACGGGAGCGCGTCACCGCTTGTACTATCAGAGCAGCCTACCGAGGGTTGCGCGAAGCATTGCGCATGCGCTGTGCGTGTAGAGCCAGAATTAGCTTTCACAGCGCGCATCGCGTCACCGGAGCGTTTGCTCATGTTCTGCTATGTTGCCTGTCGTCTGCTAATGGTGTCTTCCTTTGAACCTCGAATCCTTGATCCTTGTATGAACATCCCTAATAAACATAACGAAGGTGCTTTTTCACAGTAAATTGAATCAAAGTTGTAGCGCGTGAGCTCACTGTACGTTCCCAATTTATTTCTGATAAACAATGTGCTTATGCATTCCTTCGGTATCCGTGGCAATCACTTACACACAATAAATTGGTGTTATATTAAGCGTCATCTTTTTATCGAGTCTGCTTGAAGCAAGCTGGCGGGTTGAGATGTGACGAACCGATGATATTGAATCAAGCTAATGAAGGAATTGCCGCTCCCACAGAAACATTTTCTGGTGGATTCCAGTGTCCAGTTATTTATACAGTGGCCGATTCTTCTACCACTACAAGCGATATAAAGTGAGCAGGCGACGTCCAGACGCTCCGAGAACGCGATGCGCACGCTGAGCGCATAGCCTCGCTCGACACAAACAGCGCATGCGTGCTGCGTAGCGCATTCCACGGTAGGCTGCTCTCATTGTACCGGCGGCCACGCGCTCCCGTGTTCACCTTAAGCGAACTCACAAATGTACAAATGTACCACAAATGTACCAGAAATGTATCAAGCACCGCAATTTTATGCAAAATTGTTTTAACACTGGAGCTGTTATTACTGGCGGTAAGTTTGCTGTTGCAGAAAACTCCCCGACAGGAACGTTAAAAGAGGGCACATGAGCGCGTGCTTCGCAGAGACCACTCCGCAGTTAAAAAAAAAGCCACAGAGAGAGAGAGCAACTTTATTAAGATTCCTGCAGTAACTCCTACCCCACCCTCTTTGGATGGAGTCTTGGATCGACGAGGCCGGAAGTCTTCTTAGCGGCGAGAGTCGCTCCCGGTGGGCTTCGGCGTACTCGGGTTCCCCCTTTCTGCCTCCGGCCCGTCCGGTCGCTGCCTCTCGACCGCCGCTAGAATCTGCTGGACGGCCTTTCGTTGCACGTCGTAGTCGTTGGATCGCTTCGCCTCCTCTATGTGGGGCGGGAGAACGTCGGCATTGTTGGCATTGTTCGCGCTTATGCAGTTTTTTAGGGTGTGGGCCAGCGTGGCCCGCTCCTTCCCGCGCAGTCTCCATACATCAGTCACGTAAACCTCCGGCCACAGGTGCTTGGCTAGCACTGGGGTAATCACGGAGTTTGTCTGTAGTTGACGGAGCACAACCGCCTCTTACCTAGTCAACCCGGGGTGAGGCAGGGCTATCGTTCGTCTTCCTAGTCTATACCATGAGATCACCTCACTGTAAGTGGTCATGGTGTCCTTGTCGGGGCGATCCACTTCGTCAGCGACCATCGTTCCCGTGGCACGGCCGGTTAATCCTCGCGCCACGGCGTTGGCCGTCTCGTTGTGGTTGGCGAGCCCCAGCGAGCTCGCCACCCCTTCGCCCGCATGTGCGGGAACCACTTAATTACCACACCGTCGTTGTCGCTGTTGGTTTCGGCCTTGCGTAGATTACGCGCGGCCTGCACAGCTCACCCGGTTCTTCGCAAAATGGCGCACTGCCGTTCGAGAATCACACAGCACGGTCTTTGGTCTTGGGTCCGCGATGGCGAGTGCCACCGCCTCTTTCTCGGCTTGGTTCGGCGACTTCGACTTCACACTTGCCGCCAGCCTGGTCTCGCCGGTCTTGGCTTCGACCACGCTGACGCTGAAGACGCCGTTGATGTTTTTGTAGCTGGCCACGTCCACGAATACCGCCCCTTCTCGTTTGAGTGAAGTGCTATCAGCGTTTTAGCCCGTGCTTGTGCTTGTCTTCTTTCCTTGTTGTATGTTGGGTTCATGTCCCGCGGGATCGGGCTTACGACGATGCGTTTCCTCGTCTCCCGCGGTATCTGCTCCCCCGTCTGCAGATCTTCTCTGATGCTGACGCCTAGTTGTCGTAGTATTTCTCTGCCGGTCTTGGTTCCTGATAGTCTTGTGAACGGCGCCGTCTGCTGGGCTTCCGCTATTTCTTCCAGGCTGTTCTGGAGTCCGAGGGCTTCGAGCTTCTGCGTGCTCGTGCCTCCTACTAGGAGCCCCAACGCCGACTTGTATGCCTTGCGCTGCATCGCGTCGACTTTCTTCTGCTCGCACTGCCGCCAATTGTGAAAGGCGGCGACGTATGCGACGTGGCTGACGACGAAGGATTGAACGAGCCTTACGAGTCGTTCCTCCTTCATCCCACCTCTTCTGCTCGACACTCTTCTTATGAGTCGCATCGCCGCGCCGGTCTTGGCGTCGAGTTTGGAGACCGTCTCTCCATTGACCCTGCTGCGTTCGATGAGCATTCCTAGGACTCTGATCCTGCTTACTTGGGGAACGGTTTCTCCCCCCTGTGTTCTCAGTGTTATATTGTCGCCGTCTCTGGTGGGCTGTTGTTGCGCCTCGCTCCCTTGGGCGGGATCACTAGTACCTCCGACTTTGCGGGGGAGCATACCAGTCCCGAGCCCCTCAGTTGGTCTTCTTCTGCTTCCAGTGCTTCTTGCAGTTTGCTCTCGATGTGGCCGTCGCTGCCGCCGGTGACCCATAGCGTTACGTCGTCGACGTAGACTGCATGTCGTACCCCTTCGACGCTCTAAAGTCAGTTGGTGACCCCGATCATTACTAGGTTAAAGAGCAGCGGTGAGATTACCGCTCCCTGCGGCGTTCCCTCGCTGCCTAGTGTCTTCTCTGGTAGTTGTAGGTCTCCCGCGCAGATTCGGGTTGTGCGGTCGGTCAGGAAGTCTCTGATATTTTTCCCAGATTCAGGCGTGACACCTGGCGAAGGAATCGCCGAGTGCCGAACTTTATCGAAGGCACTCTGCAGGTCCAAGCCCAGTATTGCTCTGCTGTCGTTGGTGTTTGTGTCCTAGTCTACGATCTCTCTCTTGAGCTGTAGCATAGCGTCTTGCGTCCCTAGCTTACTCCGAAACCCGATGAGCGAGTCCGGGTATAGTTCTCCTTCTTCAAGGTAGTGTTGCCATCTGTTCATGAGTTCGTGTTCGAGCAATTTGCCTACGCACGACGTCAGTGATATCGGTCGTAGGTTCACGACGCCGTGTGGTTTGCCCGGCTTCGGTATTCGAATTGTTTTGGCTTCCTTACATCGGCGCGGTAGCTTTCCGGCCCTCCAACATTTGTTGAAGTATTCCGTCAGTGCCGCGACCGTTGCGTCGTTCAGCTTTCGTAGTGCCTTGTTGCTTACTCGGTTGGGCCCGCCGCCGATCTTCTATTGAGGTCTTGCATGACGTTCCGTACCTCCCATTCTTCTATGTCGCGGTCTGTTTCGGCGTTTTCCGTTCCCTGATATTCTGGGTGTTTTTTTTTTCGGGGAAACCGGGAGGTATCTGGCGTCGAGTTTTC
Organism: Haemaphysalis longicornis; assembly: GCF_048455015.1. NCBI lineage: Eukaryota > Metazoa > Arthropoda > Arachnida > Ixodida > Ixodidae > Haemaphysalis > Haemaphysalis longicornis. The sequence continues at coordinate 188,489,558 of NW_027526422.1, forward strand.
TCATCACCTCGTCCTCCCCGTCCTTCGCGTTCGCCTTGTGGATGATTTTGTCTAGTTTATGCTGCTGTTCCCCCTTGGTTTGGGTTTCGTCCAGGAGGTGCCGGAGCAGTCTCCACGTTCTACCCATGTGAAGTTGTCCGTCCGCCTCCCTGCATGTCTGTTCCCACTGTTGTTTGCCGAGCTCCCTGCTGTGTTTTTCTAACTCTCTGTTAATTTCGGTGATCTTTTTTCTGAGCTTTCTGTTCGTACGTTGTTGGTTCCATTTTCTTTTTAAGGCCTCCTTTGCTTCGATGAGGTGGGCCAGTCGGCTATCCATCGTGTGTACATTAACGTCGCGTCTCTATCTCAATCGTTGCTTCCTCGGTTGTTTCCACGATCGCTTTTGCCCACGTGTCTATGTCCTCTATTTTCTCGGGCTGAGTTGGGAGCTGGCGGCGGAACTCTTCCCAGTTCGTGTATTTGTGTTTTTTTTCTTGGCTTGTGTCGTTTCCGAGTGGGACTCGTATCTCTATGATCATGTGGTCGCTGCCGAGGTCAGTCTTGGTGTTCTTCCATGTCGCGTCCCCTCTGCCTTCGATCCTTACGAACGTCAGGTCCGGGGTGGGGTGTCTGGCGACCGATGTGCCCGTTCTCGTTGGGATCTCAGGGTCCGTGATCAGTATTAACCCTGCGTCCGTCTCGTCTTGCATTAAGTCTCTTCCTTTTTCGGTGGTCTTGTCGTATCCCCAATCGTAGTTGGTGCATTAAAGTCGCCCCCGATTACTACCGTTCCTTTCTTGATCGCTCTTAGCGCTTTCTGCATGAGCGTGCGAAACTTCTGTTTCCTGTGCCTCGGACTGCTGTACACGTTTACCGCGAGTGTGCTTGACTTCTTCCTCCTTCCAATGATCACCTCTACCGTGCAGCTGTCGGTCCAGTTGCGGGTGTTCAGCTCGTGCTCGACGAAGATGATGCCCTTGCGGACGAACGTGCACACCCCGCCGATAGGCCTGTGTGCTCCCGTCCTGTTTTCGTTCAGTGTCTTTGCAGCTTTGGCGTGTTCTCTGTACCCTGGTAGTTTTGGTGTTTCTATGCAGTGCGTTTCTTGAAGCATGAAGATATCTGGTTTCCTGTCTATCCCTTCTAGGTGTTGTATTATCGTTGCTCTTTTACTTTGGTAACCATTACAGTTCCATTGTAGATTAGGAGGTCCCTGTCCGGCTTCTGGTCTTTTACTGTCTTTCGGTCTGGCTTGGTTCTTGTACTTGGTGTTCTTGGGTCCATAATTGTTGCAATTTAGTGTTGATCTGGGTCTCCACGTTTTGCACGAACGCTTTGCGTTTGGGATTCCATGCTCTGCATGAATATTTGCAATTGGGTTTGCATCTGCCTCATTCCGCTCTGCAGATCCTGCAGCGTTTTCTCCATCTTGCTAAACTTCTCCTTCGTCGTTTTTGCAAGCTGTTTGCGCCCCCTGTCGATGCGGTCGAGACGTGCCATGAGTCTTCTTTCCTTGGTGTTTTCGATGATCCTTTTCTTGTTGCTGGGTTGCGTGGGGTGTTCTCCGTCGCTCTCGATATTGCTCTTGGTGGCTTCTTCTTCGGTGACGGCTGTTTCCTCCTTTCTCATCGGTGCTGGTATCTCTGGGGCGGCTTGCTCCTGTTTTTGCATTTGGGTCTGAGCCATCGGTTGGATGTTGCACCTCAGTGCCTCTATTAGCTTGTCTATCTGATCGTCTATCATTTTGGGCATCCGTTCGCTGCTTTCGCTGATCATTTTGTAGACTTCCTTTCTCGTGGGCTTTTCTTCGCTTCGTTGTTGTTGCTGTTTGCCCCTAGGCACTTCCTCTGCTTTGGCTCCCTTCACTGCGCCCGACCACGTCAGCTTTCCTTCGCGCTGCGGCAGTGGCGGGGGCTCCTGTCGGCTAGCATTTCTTCCGCAGGTGGTACTGCGCCGTCTACTCTCGCTTCTTCTTGCTTGCCTGCAGCTGCGGGAAGTCTGACGTCCTTGGTGGCTTTGTCTTCTGCAGCTGTTGTTCTAACCCTGTCCTTCGCTCCCATCGCCGCTTCGTAACTCGAAGGGCACCTTGAACTTGTTTTTCCACACCCTGTCTCCCGTCGGGTGCGCTCCCCCACATAATTTACATCGGGGCTTACACACTCCTTCGTGTTTCACGTTAGGGTTAGCTATTCCACACGCGAAACATACTCTGGTCTCCGGGGTCGGGCAAACATCATTTCGATGTCCAACTTTGCCGCAGCATCGGCATACTTCGTGGTGTTGTAGAGTCCGCATTTTATCAACGCCGCTCTATATTTCACGTATCTGGGTACCCTATGTCCTTGGAAGAGGACGATGACTGCCGTAGAGTTTCCGATTCTGTGCGCTTCAAGCGCTAGCGGATTGTACTTCATCACAATTGCTTCGTTAATGTCCTCTGTTGTTTCGTCGATCGCAATGCCTCTGCAGGCGGCCAAATGAAGTGGTGAGGCCTAGCCCACATTTATTCACCGTTGCGTGGGGACGACAACATGGGCCCGAGAATTGGAGAGCGCCCGTGGAGTGCGGCTGAGGAGCGCAGAAGCCATGATGTTCTAGCGTGAGCTGACTGATCGTGCTGATGATGATTGTGGGCGCTTGATGTCGATGACGAAGTGGCCGCTACAGGGCTCCCCCCTAGCGCGGAGCGCGGTGAGAAAACAGTAACATGAGTAGCCAACTAGCGAGGAAAACTATGTACATGGTGACACGGACATAACGAATGCTACATAACTATATGTACAAAGGGTGTCCGCGGTCAGGGGTCCTTAAGGAGTCCGAGTCAAAAGGTATCCAGATGCTAAGTTTGGTTTAGGTCAGTTTCGTAATGGCGTCCGGTGACAGTCCAAGTAGTCGTCATGACGGCTTCCGGTGCGCTTTAAGATTTCCGGTGGCCTGGGCTGGGAGTGGACTAGCGGACGAACTTCAGCACAAATGGGCTGGTCCGCTGTCAGGCCGCCGCGAATGTCCACATTAATGCAGATGATGGGACGGGTCTGGAAGAGCGGGCGCAGTGAGTGTAGCGTTCGCCGAAGTGAGTGTGCCCGTCTATTAGCAGCACGCCTGAGCTGTTCAAGTGGAAGTTCAGGGGATAGAGCTGGGCGCAGCATCGATGCGTGTGCATGACGCGGAATCTGGAGGTGACGCTGAAGATTTTCTCTGCATGCTGGGGGTGGGGATGTCACCAGAAGTAGGCGACGACTCGGGCAGGACCAATGACGGCTCCATCGCAGGCACCATGGGCGTCGGCGTAGCAGGAGCAAACGATTAACTTGGCCTTTCTCCCTCGGAGGAGGCGGTTGTCGTGGTCCGTGCTTGCGACGTCGGCGCCGACGTTTAAGCTTGACGGTGGTCGTGACTGCTGGTTGACGGCCCTTCAACGGCGGAGGGGGTTCGTTGTTGTCAGGTTGACCATGTGGCTGGTCCGTTGGAAGTACAGGACTTGTGTCTCGCGAACTTTGCGTCCACTCAGCCATTCTGGTCCCGTTAGAGCTACACCTCAGAGTCGTGTGGTCGGGGTGTGTTGTGTGGGCGAGAAGGTAGTCGGTGACCCAGAACTTGATGTCGGCTTTGTTGTAACTGCCGGTCACACGGGACTGGGGCAGCAATTCGTGGGGGGATGGGCTTTCATCGTCGTCGGTAACGAGTACCACAGTGTGCTTCTCGAGCGTACTATGCAGCGACTGCAGTGAAGCTGGAGTAGACGCGTCCGTCACCTCACAGATGGTCGACATGCGTCGTGAAACCGCGTCTTCGACTGATGCCTCCATCTGCGTCGACAAAAATTGTGCAGTGGTTGCCGAAATTGCACTTCGGTAGACGGGAGCTGCTTTCATGACAGGAGGTAAATTCGGTTGCCTAAAACCCCGGTGGCTCAGCAGGGCGTGGAGGCAGAGCAGCTGCGGTACTGGACAGACTCCTGCAGGGGTGGGGGGCCAGTCTGCTCTACATACTACCGCATCACTGTGGTCCGTGAGGCATGATGGGGCCATCGATGTCATGGCATCGTTGATGCACGGCAACGCTGTCACTGTGAACGGGCTGGTAACGGCTGCAGGCTGTGTTGGGATTGTCGTCTGCCGGGTTTTCATTCCGTAGTGGCTGAGGACAGTGTCTTTTAAGTCGTCATACGCACTGGGGCCTGGGGTCGGCAGCTGCATCTGCTCAGTGAGGTCGGAAGGTAGCTTCTGTAATGTTACCAGGTACCTGATTTCCGGGGACCAGATGTCATTCACATAAAAATGGCTCTCCAGGATGACGAACCGAGCAGCGTGGTTTGTGATGGAGTCAAACGGAATCAGCAAGGAAAGGTCTGGCAGGGTGGGGAACATTCTTCGCGTGCCGTCGTCCGCGTTGTGGCTGGGGAGACAGCGTTGTGGAGCCATGGTGAAGCCGCTTGTCCGGGTCACCAAATTGTACGCGAAGCGGGGCTCCATGCTGCCGACGTCCGGGTCACCAATTATGTAGGCGGCCGAATGAAGTGGTGAGGCCTAGCCCACATTTATTCACCGTTGCGTGGGGAGGACAACATGGGCCCGAGAATCGGAGAGCGCCCGTGTAGTGGGGCCGAGCAGCGCGGAAGTCATGATGTTCTAGCGTGAGCTGGCTGATCGTGCTGATGATGATTGTGGGCGCTTGATGTCGATGACGAAGTGGCCCCTACACCTCTAATTACTCCTTTGACCGTCGCTTCGGGCGCGGTTCGGTATGGATAGACTTGGTACTCCATGTTTCCGAATTCTATGGTCTTGACTCTGGCGTACACTTCGGCTCTTTCCTCGCTTGGGGTGCTAACTACTAGAATGTTCTTCGCCGCGTTGACTCACACCATATCTTCCCCTTCGTGTTCCCTCACCGTACCTGCGGCCGCCATGATCGCGCCCATGACAACCGAGGTCTCGATCTTGGCCATGTTTACGCCTCCCCTCGGTCTAATTACAATGTTGTGGTCTTCCCTGGGTATCGTTGCCGGCATACGGGCAGCTCTCTTAATGTTTTCCGTAACGCGCTTGGTGAAGTTAGCCCTCTCCTTAGGTCTCGAATGTCGTTCCGAGGCGGTAGTTGGTCTCTCACATTGCAGGTCCTTGATTTTACGCATTCTTCTGCTCGCCGCGATCCATCCGCTTGACTCGCCGGGCGTCGCGTCACGGCCTCCTACTTGAACGCACGTTCTTCCTTCGAAGTTGCCGACGGTAGTTGCCGGCATGGTATCGGCTTCCTTGGCCTCGCACACCTCCATCGCCGGTGACGACGCCATCTTGGTCATACACGTCGTTAGGCCTTGCTCCGGGGAGAGTGCCCCGGGGGCCGTACTCGTGAGCTAGGCCTAAGGCTTACCTCGGTGTGCACATGTCGAACATTCAAAGTCCAGAAAACGGTGAAAGTTCACGTACCACTTGGTCGATGGTATTATCGGTCGGCTCCCCGTACCGTATCGCTCACTTTGGTACCAAATAAACTTTCATAGCTGGCAATTACGCTGCATTATTCGTCACAATTGCAGGAGCTGCAACGAGGCACGTCCGCTCCCTCCGGCGATCGCAGTGCCCCTAAAAAAAAGCCACGAAAATGCCGTGCTCACGTGAGCGCGGCCCTGGTATCGTCGTGAGCATGCGCTCAGTATAGCGGAAAAGCCCTTCGCGCGGGAGCTTGTGGCATTATGAGCTTGGAACGAGAACTCCGAGGGATAGCGCGCCCCTCTCAGTTCGCAGTGGAATACCCGCAACTCCTCCTGTCGTCGTCCGCATCCGCTAAGTATAGGAAACTTCGGCTCGTCGTCACCTCCTCACAGCATTTCGAGCGTACACACGAATAGGACATCTTCAACCCATACGGCGATGACGATGACGACGAATAGCACTATAAAAATAAATACTGAAACTTAACTAAGCGTCAGCCAATGCTCACCCAAAGCTTCACCAATCAAGTCTTGCGCGTGATTGCAAGCTTCCCCAATTTTATTCTGTGAAAAACCCAATGTCTCTTCTCCCTTATCTTCCCACGCACTGTTTATCAGTTTGAACCATTTTTATTAGTGCATCCCCAGCTAGAAATTAACTGGTTTCTTGAAAATTATCCGCTGTGCCAACCGAATCGCCTGTGCCTGCGTTCGCACTTTCCTCTAATTTTCTGAGTCCACTGGGCTTCGTATAGATTTTCCTCCAGCTTATGGGGACACCGGTCCCATAGCCAAGACATATGTCCACTTCATATTTTGAAATGAACTTGTTTTTCCGTGGTAATACAAATGACGTGTGAAATGGGTCACAGACTTTTTGTTTAGCGATAAAACCTGCCTTTTTGTGTTCACTGTTAGAGTTTATGAGATTTTCCAGCTCGTTTACGCTTGCAATTATTAATTGAACAAAAAAATGCTGTTTTAAAATGCATATACTTGCAAAGGTTATATTATCGTAAAAACAATTGCTTGCCAAATTCTTCCTTCCCCCACGCATTGTTTAAAGCATCAATAATTTTTTTTTATAAAGAACATTGTAAATATTCCTTGTGTATTACTTTCTGCCTTATATTTGCGTAATGATTTGTACCCATTGAACAATGTTGACAAGTATGAACATATAAACCGGACTTAGACGTTGAGATTTGGCTGTGAGTATATAAGACTATTTCGTAGACTTCGTTTCACTTTGGCCGGGTGGCTCAATCGAGCCACAGACAAAGAAACAGACACCCAGACAGACAGACACAAATATTTCTCGGTTTAAGTAGCCAAAGAAAAACCAACGTCTTTAAAAAGGAAACAGAACTCTACATATCTTGGGTAAAGAAAGCATTTTCACAAGGAACTCGTGTGTTCCAAAAGCACCGTTCAGTAAGAAAACCGAGAACGCTCTCCTTCGTAAGTCACAGAGCTGTCTTTTTTCATACAGAGGCAAAAATGCGTTAAAACAACTGAGGCTCCTGCTCTCGTACCAACAACATCTCTGTTAACTCCCTTCTGTGTACGACAGCAAATTGTTCCTGGGCTAAATATTGCCGCGAACCATACTTTGGGTTTGTTTATTTGTGTTTTGCTTTTACCGCCCGGCTCCGCCGGTCTGCGTTATCTCTGCGCCAAGGGAAGCGCGTGTTCCATTCTTTCTTTCTGTGCCGCATGTGTTATCTGTTGTGATAGGGAGAGCATTCCCATCTAACGTGAACAGCCCAGAATAATCTTCTTGGATCTACTATGTTCTCGATGCGAATCGACGTTTACAGAACCACGCGCGCCGAAAGATAAAAAGCCTGCAGGGCGGACGCCGGGGCATTCGATTCGACGACACTCGCCTGTGCAAGTCACTTTGTTGACCGCTGCTTCGCCGCCTCTGTATTCTTTTGAGTTGTTAGGGGAGCACAAGTTCGCTCCAATAAACGTATTTCTCATTCAAGACAATTGCTTCGTCCTTGTCTTCGTGACATCTGGTGGAGGTGCGAGGTACGCACCCTTCATGCCCACTACAACCTCTGGAAGCCGCCAAGCAAGTCCAACAAGAGCCAGCCTCCGCGTGCAAGATTTACCACCCGAGTTCGGTCTACTACCAGAGAAGACGAAGAAGAAAGACGTCGCAACCAGCACCATGCTCAACCAAGCCAATCCTCCTGTCGTTCTGCAGCAGCCACGGGAACCGCCATCATTCCGAGGAGCCCCCGCAGAAGACCCAGAAGAATGGTTGGAAAAACTGGAGCGCGTCCGGAAATTCAACAGGTGGGACGACGCAGAAACGTTCCGGCACGTTTTCTTTTACTTGGAAGATTCGGCTCGCACGTGGTTCGAGAACCACGAGAGCTCCTTGACAAACTGGGCTCAGTTCAAAAGCGAGTTCACTAAGACCTTCACTACCGTGGTCAGAGAAGAACGCGCAGCGCTTTTACTCGAAACTCGAACGCCGCACCCCAACGAAGGGGTAGTGATCTTTGTTGAGGAGATTAAGAGGTTGTTTCGACGTGCGGATCCGGAGATGACAGAAGAAAAGAAACTAAGGTTTCTCATGCGAGGGGTAAAGCAGGAGCTTTTTGCTTGCCTTGTCCGCAATCCTCCCAAGACAGTGGCCGAATTTGCGTCTGAGGCGGCCGCGATGGAGAAAACGCTGGAAGCTCGAACGAGGCAGTACGATCGCCCGGTCAACGTGATGGTTTCCGAGACGATCGGTACCGGGGCTACAAGCTCCGACACACTGCGTGAGACCATCCGAGCTGTGGTCAGGGAGGAGCTTCGGAAGCTTTTTCCGACGACGCCGCAACCTCAAGTGGCCTCCCTGACTGACGTCATCCGCGAAGAGGTTCAACACGCTTTGGGCACTTCTATGCCATCCGAGGCACCCCGCGAGCCACATGCGATTACGTATTCTGCGGCTGTTCGTCGACACCGCCCTGCTCCAACCCGTCTACAAGAAGCTCCACCGTACCGCCGTCCACTCTCGCCGCCGTCCCCACTCTCGCCGCCGTCGACCGTACCGCCGTACACCACCCCAAACCCAGACGCCGAGGAAGACTGACGTTTGGCGAACGCCAGATCCTCGTCCGCTGTGCTACCATTGCGGGGAGGCCGATCACATCTATCGTCGCTGCCCGTACAGGAGACTCGGACTGCGTGGTTTCTCCGTCGACGCCCCACGCCCCCGACCCGGCCAGCGCCCTACTGAGATCGACGAATACCTGTCCAACACCAACCGAGGACCAGCCCGCTCACACCGATCGCCATCGCCCTACCCATACCAGTCGCCTAACCGCCGTAGCAATGCTGATTTCGCACGTGGAAGGTCCCCCAGCCCACGCGGGGGAAACTAAAAGCAGCAACTTCTGGAGGTGAAGTTGCTCTACGGCGAAATACTGGAAACCCTCCAACGACTCAAGGACGCAGCGAAGACAGTGATTCACGACATGCCCTCATCCCGACGACCCCACCCAGCCCTGACGAGACTCCTGAACACGACGACAGCTACACGGCGCGACGCGTACCCGACCTGACCGAGACGTCCGTTGAGAAGACGACGACAACGACGATGCACAGTGCCCGACCGTCAACACGTACAAGCAGAGATACGACGCCCCGACGAACCCGGAACTCGAGGAAGACTGCATCTGACGTCAAGGTGTCCATCGACGGCTTTGACGTAGTCGCCCTCGTAGACACGGGAGCTGACTATTCGGTAATGAGCGGACCATTTGCGTCTAAACTGAAGAAAGTTATGACCAGATGGGACGGTCCGCATATACGCACAGCAGGAGGCCACCTCGTGACGCCAAGTGGAACGTGCACATCGCGCGTCACCATAGACGGCACGACGTACCCTGCCGCGTTCGTCATCTTGCCTAACTGCTCCCGCGACGTAATTCTCGGAATGGACTTTTTGACGGACAACGGCACAATAATTGATCTGCAGACCAAGTCGATAACTTTTTCCTCCGATCACTCCATGACGCCGGAACCGAACCCCGAACACCGTGCAGCTGTAAGGATAGCCGATGATCATGTCACCCTGCCACCCCGCGCAAGTTTGATGATCACCGTCTACTGTGAAGGTGCTGCTCCTGACGTTGACGCTATCGTGGAGAGTGACCAAAGGTTGCTTCTCGACCGTGGTGTGTCTGTCGCAAGAGGCATTGCGCGCTTCAAGGAACACCAATCCCACATTTTGGTTACTAATTTCACCGAGGAGTACCAGCATTTAAACAAGGGTGCGGCAATTGCATTCCTCGAAGAAACGCAAGAAGCAAGTGACGTGATCGCGGTCGCCGAATTTGAACGCACCCCCGTCGAAACCTTCAAGCTCCCGCAGCCCTTCGACGTGAATCCGGCGCTACCGCAAGAACAACGGAACAAATTATTGGCTTTGCTGCGTCGCTATAGCGAATGTTTTTCGTCGAGCGCAAAACTACGTCAGACCCCTCTAGCGAAGCACCGAATAATAACCGAAGATGGAGCCCGACCTACCCGACAGTCACCGTACCGCGTCTCTTCACACGAACGGGAAGCCATCCGGACTCAAGTCGACGACATGCTCAGCGACGACATTATACAGCCCTCGAAAAGCCCCTGGGCTGCGCCCGTCGTACTCGTAAAGAAAAAAGACGGCACATTAAGGTTTTGTGTTGACTACCGACGGCTGAACAAAATCACGAAAAAGGACGTGTACCCCCTCCCCCGAATCGACGACACCCTCGACCACCTCTGCCACGCGAAGTACTTCTCATCGATGGACCTGAAGACCGGCTAGTGGCAAATTGAAGTGGACGAGAGAGACCGAGAGAAGACTGCATTTATAACCCCAGACGGCCTATACGAGTTCAAGGTGATGCCGTTTGGGCTGTGCACAGCACCCGCGACGTTTCAAAGAGTCATGGACACTGTGCTAGCTGGCCTTAAGTGGCACACCTGCCTCGTATACCTCGACGACGTAGTGGTATTCGCTCGGACTTTCGACGAACACCTTGCAAGGTTGGAGTCTGTACTCGAGGCCATTCGTACGTCGGGGTTGACGCTGAAGCCTGAAAAGTGCCGTTTCCCATACGAGGAACTCAAGTTCTTGGGCCACGTCGTCAACGCCGCGGGAGTCCTACCTGACCCGGCAAAAACTTCAGCTATCGCGAACTTCCCTAGGCCGAAAGACAAGAAGGGCGTGCGAAGATTTCTCGGGCTGTGCGCATACTACCGGCGCTTCGTCGCAAACTTCGCACGCATTGCAGAGCCACTCACGCGCTTGACGAAAGACAGCACCCCTTTCAGCTGGGAAAACGACCAACAAAAAGCATTCTGCGAGCTGCAAAAACGCCTGCAAAGCCCGCCCGTGCTCGCTCATTTCGACGAAAATGCCGAAACGGAAATGCACACGGACGCCAGTGATATAGGCTTGGGTGCCGTCCTTGTCCAAAAGCAAAGCGTCTGCGAAAGGGTAATCGCCTATGCCAGCCGTGGTCTGTCGAAGGAGGAGAAAAACTATTCTGCCTTTGAGAAAGAGTGCCTGGCTATTATATGGCCGATTTCAAAATTTCGCCCATACGTGTATGGAAGGCCATTCAAGGTTGTAACAGACCACCATGCGCTGTGTTGGCTCGCCAATTTGAAGGACCCCTCTGGCCGTCTTGGGCGGTGGAGCTTGCGCCTGCAGGAGTTCGACGTTACAGTCGTTTATAAATCCGGCAGGAAACACTCCGACGCCGACTGCCTGTCCCGCGCCCCCATCGACCCACCACCACAAGACTCTGATGAAGACAGCGCGTTCTTCGGGATCGTGACGGAGAGTGACCTAGCCGCCCAGCAGCGTGCCGACCCCGACTTACGCGTCATAATCGAGTACCTCGAGGGATGCAACGTTGCCGTTCCTAGGACCTTCAAACGCAGCTTACCAGCATTCAGCCTGAGAAACTCCGTCCTCGCGAAGAAGAATTTCAGCCCCGGAACAAGAGCGAATTACCTTCTCGTCATCCCCGCGGACCTTCGTGACGAAATTTTGGAAGCGTGCCACGACGACCGGTCTTCCGGACATCTCGGCACAGCAGGCACTATTGGAAAAATCAAGGCGAGGTACTACTGGCCCGGCCTTACCTCTGACGTCACCCACTACGTCCGGAGCTGCCGTGACTGCCAGCGACGAAAAACGCCGCCGACAAGACCCGCCGGACTTCTACAACCGATCGCCGTGCCATCGAGACCATTTCAACAGATTGGAATGGACCTTTTAGGCCCGTTCCCTACGTCACGATCACAGAACAAGTGGATTGTAGCGACAGACTACATGACGCGCTACGCAGAGACCGCCGCTCTGCCGAGGGGGACTGCACAAGAAGTGGCAAAGTTTTTTATAAGCCAAGTTGTGCTGCGACATGGAGCCCCGGAAGTCCTAATCACAGACCGCGGAACGGCATTTACTGCGGAGCTGATGCAAGGAGTATTACGCTACAGCAACACGGATCACCGAAGAACGACGGCGTACCACCCCCAAACGAACGGACTAACAGAACGTCTGAACAAGACAATCGCAGATATGCTGTCAATGTACGTTGACGTTGAACATAAGACTTGGGACGAAGCGCTCCCGTATGTCACGTTTGCGTACAACACGGCTATCCAGGAGACGACGCAGCTGACGCCGTTCGAGCTTGTCTACGGTAGAAGGCCGACTACGATGCTCGACGCCATGCTTCCGCACGTAGAAGACGACGACCTCAACGCCGACGTCCACGGATATCTTCAACGTGCGGAGGAGGCCCGCCAGCTCGCTCGAGTTCGTATAACGGACCAGCAGCTGGTGGATGCGGCCCGCTACAACCTCCGACGCCAAGACGCCGAGTACCAACCAGGGGATCGTGTGTGGGTTTGGACTCCCATCCGACGACGCGGACTCAGTGAGAAGCTCCTGCGACGCTATTTCGGACCCTACCAGATTCTACGACGTGTTGGCCAACTTACCTACGAAGTGATCCCTGATGGTGACTCCGGCACATCACGACAACGCAGGCGGCCTGAAGTCGTCCACGTGGTTCGCCTAAAACCTTTCTACGGACGATGACGAACTTTTATTTTCATTTGTTCGGACTGTCGCTTATGTTAGCATCGGGTCGATGCACTCTTAGAGGGGGGGTAATGCCGCGAACCATACATTGGGTTTGTTTATTTGTGTTTTGCTTTTACCGCCTGGCTGCGCCGGTCTGCGTTATCTCTGCGCCAAGGGAAGCGCGTGTTCCATTCTTTCTTTCTGTGCCGCATGTGTTATCTGTTGTGATAGGGAGAGCATTCCGATCTAACGTGAACAGCCCAGAATAATCTTCTTGGATCTACTATGTTCTCGATGCGAATCGACGTTTCGAGAACCACGCGCGCCGAAAGATAAAAAGCCTGCAGTGCGGACGCCGGGGCATTCGATTCGACGACACTCGCCTGTGCAAGTCACTTTGTTGACCGCTGCTTCGCCGCCTCTGTATTCTTTTGAGTTGTTAGGGAAGCAGAAGTTCGCTCCAATAAACGTATTTCTCATTCAAGACAACTGCTTCGTCCTTGTCTTCGTGACAATATAATGTTCCAAGATGAAAATTTCTAACGGAAAAATGTTTACTGCCAACTTTTTCTAACGCATTATATGGTATTTTTTTTTCAGTGTTAACCACGCTGCTTATCCTCCAGCAGGCTTCGAGGCTTTCGAAGACATTTTGTGTAACAAAAGTGTGAGTATTTGTAATATGAATTCCGGATTAAAGACTTTATTTATAGACACTGTGTGATTAGAATCAGTGTGTTCGCAGGGTAAGAAACAAATATAGTTAACTTTTTAGCATAATGCAACCCACTGATGCTCCCAAGTGTGTTCAGTGCTTCCCTGAGCATGCTTTGACGTGGTTAAGCACGGCGCACGTTTCTTCAAGTAAGAAAAGTTTTTTGGAGCAAGCATGAGCAGCGGAGCTAGGAACTCAAAAAATACACAAGCTGGTGCAACGCAGGCAGAAAAAAAAGTGCACATACGAATGTTAGCGAATCGAATGACGCAGCGTTTTTTCTGCGAGCATTGATATTTACCCGCTCAACTTTCTGGAACCGTCGAATTACTTGGAGAACAACGAAAAGTATTGTAGACATGGCGCAACACTCTCCCTGTCCAATGAGCTAGCTTCTGTGGCAGAGAAAAGACAGAAAAAAATACGCTCATAGTTTCAAACATAGATAAGACAGACACGTGTGGCCAGACGTTGGCAACAAAACACCGAAGTAAATCAAACACAAGTTCGCGCCGTCACTGCCCCCACCTCTTGTGGCGAATCGTCCCAGAGCTACAATAAAAGGGCAGTCCAACATTAAAAAGTCTGTTTCCTGCGTACTAAGGCTTGAGGGGAACCACGCGGAGGACTTCGGGGTGCGTGCGTCTTCGTTATGTGCCGGAGTGACCCTCGAAGACTACCTCGTAGAAACACCAACACGTCACTGAATTCTGTATGGTACTAAATACCTTCGCAGGAGGTTGTCACTAAGTCCGCGCTGGCGAATTGGCGTCCCAATTCACAAAATGTACCCTGGGTGATCTTCGGCGACTCGGCCCCGAAAATCCTGTAAGTGTCGTTAGAAGTCGTCGACGATGCCACCCTCTCCTACATGCGGACGCATGGTGTTAGCCATCGGAATTGCCCGGCTTCCTGGTCATCTACTTAGTTGCCTAGATGATAATGTAGTGCGCAAACGTAACTTAAGGGAGGACTTCATCCTAAGTCTCATGTTCCCCGTACACGAACATAGCATATGCGCCATTGCCTTGTTCATGCGTTCCATTTGTTGCTTCGTTTCGGTGTGCTACTCCGCCACTCTTTCGAGATCAGTATTTGCTGTGGCGTAACGTTCCTTGCATTAGCTCCGCAGTAAAGGCCGCTTCGCAGTCCATGATTAGTAATCCCAGGGCGGCATGTCTTAGCACAACTTCCTGGTTGAAGAACTTCGCGACTTTTTCTGCCGTCTCCTTCGGAAAAGCGGTGGTCTCCGCGTAGCGCGTCATCTATTCTCTCAGAACGTTCACATATCGCCTACGGAGGCAACTTGGGGTTGCAGCATCTTTGGGAAAGATTTCCTCAGCTCCTCCTGGACCACTTCTCCGATGCTCTCGCTTAATGTTATCAGTGCCCTGGCACTGATCGCTCCCGAAACCAGCGCATTGATTGGGCGGTCGCACTGGTTCAGTCGAACTTCATGCGTCTTCGCCAATCCAGCCGCCTCAGACGCGAATTCGGACACCTTCTGCGGGGAATGACCGTCGAGACCATAACAGAGGTCTTGCTTTACCCCTGGCATCAGTAAACTTTTTTTTTCTTGCGTCACTTCCTGGTACGCCGGCGAAACAACCTCTTCATCTCCTCAACAAAGCTCACGAACCCTTCAGGGGTTGGGAAGGGAGGGTACATGTACGTTTCCCGGAAAAGCATGATTTGTGCCCTTCAAAATTCGGTGATGTATATTTCTATAATTTGCTTCTGTTACGGGTACGGTCGGACACTGAGCTTTCGTGGTTCTTGGACCATTCGGGCTCCATCTTCTAAATGCAAGAACACATGCCGAAACGTTTCTTTCTAGACCCATCTGTTCAAGATCTGGACCCGCTCCAGCTCGTCCAACCAATCTTCCGGGTCTTCAGCTAGGGTTCTCAGAACAATGGAGGTTCCTGAGTGTTCGAAGCGCCATGTGGAATGAACTAGCAGAGATGGTCATTTACGCTGACGGCGATTTAATCAAATTGTCTTGAGGAAGACCTCATTCGGGGGAGAGACCTTGCCGTCGATGACTGCTTCATGATGGACTTGCTTGGCGGCTTGTCATGGTGCGAGGGTTTATGTACCCAACACCTCACCAGGTGAGATGTAGCCAAGGACCACGCCGGTTTCTTTAAGTAACAATCGTTTATTGGTTTGAACGTGTCCTCAATGTGAACTAAAGAACAGACAAGTTGTGATATAGGAATCACCAAAATGACGTGAGCAGATGATTGTCGGTGAATCGAATGCAACGGTGTTTGTTTTGCAAGCATTTATGTTTTCGTGCACGACTATCTAGAACAGTGGAACTGCATCGAAAATAAAGAAAAACTTTTTAGACAGGGCAAAACACTCCCCCTATCAAATAAGAAAACTTGCCCATCACGCGAAGGAAAAACAAGGAAACATGCCCTTCGCTTCTAAAATGAAAAGTCGTTGTAGCAGCACGGAATGTCGGCTGCTGAAGGAGACGAGAAAGCCGACGTGGAGCTGGTTTGCAGTTTCAAGACAAGACCGTTCATTTCCAAAAGATGCGTACGCCGAGAGTTTCCCCCGACGAGGAAAAGAAGGGGAACCCCCGCGTCCTTCAAAAGAGAGAGGAAAAAGGCCCCCGAGCTAGCAGCCGACCACGGTGCCAGGACTAAGTCTTGGACACGTTAAGCGCTCCCCGGAAAGCCGACCGTTGAAGAGGGAGGGGAATGACCCTCGTTGTAAGCTGGCGGCGGCGTCACCAATACGCGTCTTCCACAAAGGCGCACTGTCGTCAAGCCAGGGGCAGACCGGAGGGAAAGGAAAAGTCCGCGTTGGTGGGAGCCGCTTGCGCGCGGGTGCCTGGAGGCTTCCGCTACAGAGGCTTCCCCCAGATTACGGAGCTTTCAAACCAAGGCAGCAGTTCCCGGCTGAATGGCGAAATGTCAAAGTCTACTGGTTATCACGCAAAACGTGCGGAGAGGCTGCATGAACAGAAACTTCAATATGAGCAGGCTTGGCGCGGTCGACGGTGATGACTTCTTGTTTGCCCCGCATGTCGTTATTACGTCCCGAAACTTTGAAAGGTTCGTCGTACGGTGGAGTGAGGGGCGTCTTCGTTGCGTCGTGTCGCACGAACACATGTATGTGTAGCGGAGTTCATGTCGGGAAAACTTAAAACCCTTGTGTTTCGGGCGATGCGAGGTGCTGTTGGCCTCAGTTGCACAAGCCATGAACGCAGCTTCTCGATGTGATCGGAAGCTGCTGGGGCGGAAAGTGTCTGTCAGGGAACAATTCCCCCGGGAGGTGCACTGTTGAGCTGTGCACCATTTCCTCTGCGCTGAAGACGAGGTCTTCCTTCACCGTTGAGCATAGGCCAAGAAGAACGAGTGGCAGCTTTTCCACGCAGTGCTGGCGCTCGAGTTTCGCTTTAAGTGCAGCTTAGAGTTGCCTGTGCAAGTGCTCCACCATTCCTTTGCTGGCGGAGTGGTAGGTGGTTGTATGGTGCAGCCTCGTGCCGAGGAGGGTCGAAAGCGCTGACAAGAGGTTGCTCTGAAACTGCCGTCCCCGGTCAGTTGTTAAGCGGGCGGGGCAGCCAAAGTGGGACTCCCATGCCTGAATAAAGGCCCGTGCGAGGGTCTCAGCTGATGTGTCCGCAATTGGTATAGCTTCGGGCCATCGGCTGTATCTATCGATGCATGTGAGCAGGTACCTGAAACCTTGGCAGGGTGGTAGTGGTCCAACCAGGTCGAGGTGAACGTGGTCAAACCGCGACTCAGGAGTTCGAAATTCGGGTAGTGCAGCCCGAGTGTGGCGAGTCACCTTCACTTGCTGACACGTTTCACATGTCCGAGCCCTACGTCGTGCGTCCGCGTTGACGCCGGGCCAAACGAAGCGTTCTGTTATCAGCCGCTGGGTGGCGCGGACACCCGGGTGACTGCTGGAGTGGAAAGTGTTGAATACAACTCGGTAAAAATTCAGGGGGACAATCGTTCGTGGGGTTGCCTGGAAGGTATTGCAGGTTATCGTGCCCTGGCCGTAGGGAAGTGCAACCTCCGAAAGCACGAGTGAATATCCCCCACCTTTCAGTCTCGTCAATTCATTGTCCTCCCGCTGAGCCGCGGCCATCGCCTCGAAGTCCAAGACTTTTGTGCCGGAAGCGTTGACGCGAGACAACGCGTCGGTTTCTAGTACTTCTAGCCTAGTACTGGCTGTGTTGGCCCCATTTGCCTGAACGGGAAAGCGAAAGAAGCCAATGCACTCGACCCGCTGGATCACGTTGCCTCGCGTTTAGCCTCCAATACTCAGGATGTCTTTCTTTTTGCCCGCTTGGGGGGTTGGTAGAAAAGATTGATCTCGGATTTTAAGGGTCTGGCCTGGCCTTTTGAGGGGATGCATTAATTGACTCGATCGGCAGCTTGTTTCAGCCTATCTTGTAGGTCCCGTTCAGGATAAAAGACAGCAAGGTTAGGGTCATGGTAACTGTAGCAATTGATGTATATGTTTTTTGTTGGAGAAGTAAGTCATTAAGATGAGGATAAATGCAAGGTTATCGAAAATAGAGAAGTGGTCCAATCTTCATAAACGATTCCTGGGGCGTTCCTTTCCCCCACCGGATAAAGGGGAAAACACAGACACCTCCGAGGAAGGGTGCGTGATGTTCTTCAACGCTCACGAACTTCCTTTTGGTTCTATTGATTTATCATTCCTTGCAAATTTGGGCCGTACGTTTCACTGATACAAGCAAATAGAATTTGTGGTATGGAGTGGGAAATTGCCTTTCGTGACTGTTTCACGCTTGTGAGTCCTACACTACTATGGTGTCGATAGCGATGGGGTGGCAGTTATCAATTTACCAAAATTTTTATAGAGAAATATATCAAGATCACGTCGCCTGAGACGGTGCCCTAACTTCCACTCACGCTAAAGAATGGGCTATTTGGGCAGTCCATGTAAAGCCGTCTCTTCCGCCGCTAATATTTTATACCGAAATCTAATCAAGGGCATGCACTTACCGCACTAAAACTGGACTTTCTTTATGGTACTTTTTTTTCGTAGGATGGTTCTTATTAGATTAGTCTTATTCTCATATGTGCATTTGTAATGTAATTTTTCCTTCAACATATTTGTTTTGTGTGCGTAGCCAAATCGTCTCGATTCCTCTCCGCCTGATAAAATTAGCCTCCTAAAAAAACAATCTGGTTCTCAAAAATGGCGTCCAAGGCAGGACTGCCTGAATAATTGTCAGAAAGTTGAGCAGGCAAGTCTTAGCGGAGGATAAAGTATTTTGCGCAGTACATGAAGTTGGAGAAATTGCTTGCAGTTGGAAAAGAGCGAGGACTGCCGGGCGCTGAGCTGAGGAAATGGTTAGAGAGAGAAACAAATACTACTCGCGAAAGAAGGGAACTTGCGAGATACGCAGAAGTTCGAAGGCTTGAACTCTAACTGGCCGTTCTAGACCGCAAGATAGAGCTTGTGAAGAGTACATCGCCGTCGTGTTTGCTCAGTTAGAGCTTGAATTTGTAGAGAAAGATAGCCGCCTCGAGGCGAACGATTTCAAAAACGACACCATCGAACTTCAAGCACGTGAGAGCAAAGTCACGCATGTCTCGCTCTGCAATGAGGCCTCTGGAAAAGAAGGAAAAGACAAAGATTTCGAACAGCCTGCCCGCGGAGGCAAAAGGCTTGTTCTAGGAACAAGATATTTCACGTGCTGAGAAAGGCACGCAGGCAGACAAAACACGTGCTAAACCGCTTACTGCGAATTCGCCAAGTGAGGGCAACGGTGAGCATCCGTGTACCGAGATTGCACCGCGCTCACAGACCAAGCGCTTCACTGTCGTTCACGAGGCGTAAATAAGCAAATCAGGCATGAATGTCCTGCTCAAGCGCGGGGTCCCGGAAGAAAAGATTTCGGTAACTGGGTGTGACCAAGCTTGAACCCGTTTCTTCGAGCCAAAAGGAGCACCTTCTCGGAAGCAAGTAACCGCACATGTCATGATATGAGTTGCGTCGCACTGCGCGAGAGCGCGAGTAACTGGTCTGAGAATCGTGCGCGTGCACCTAACACGGGTCCGATGAGAAAGTATCGGTGTTTCAAGATACTGTTGCGGGGGGAGTCATGTGGCAGCCTGGATAATGACAAATGGAAAACCCCTGTAAAAGCCAAACCGACGGCGTAGCTAAAGGTGTCCAACAGCCGTGTCGGAAGAAGGTGAAGATGAAGGTTGGTGGGAACAAACCAGATTAAAGTCATGGAATCGGCTTAACATGGGATGAAGTAAGGAATACAAAACGACTAAAAATGGTTAAGGAGTTTTGTTTGTCAGTGGGAAGTTCGATGGATATACAATCTGAAATGTTGATTTTAAATATATTTTCTATAAGAAGGCTGCTCAAAGAAGTTTTCATTTCGCTATTTGCAAACTCAAATGAAAAACTTATTTTTCGTGCCGCTTTGTGTAAGGCACTATTTGTTTCAAGGGTTCGTTGACATGTTTTGTAAGACGCCGTTAAAAAGAACGAAGTATGTGTACCCTCGTGTGGAGGCGGTTGTCAAGTTTTGTGTACTTTTCGTCTTTCTTGTTTATATACTACTTTGGAAGTGCTATACAGCGTCGAACAGTGATGGTGCTAGTGGTGCTTGGTGGTGCTGTTCGTGCATGCGTGCGAATTGACCTTCACGACCTCCCATGGTAACGATCAAGCGAAGTTGAGTTCCTCCAGAAAATTCTTCTGATGGGGGCACGTGTGAGGAGGCGCTTTGAAGAGCCGGCCATCGGAGCAAGAAAATTTGACAGGAGGAATCGCTCGTACCGGTGGCGCCGAAGTGTGAGTGCGGAGGTCGGGAAAAAGACCGGGGAAAAAGAAAAGAAGCAGAAGCGGATGCGAGTGCTGGAGGCAGAGTGGAGCAGAGGGTTTGAGAAGCTCTTGGCAGGCCGATAACGACTGGGAAATCATTGCTGCAAAGCCGCACGCATGTCTTTGTGGTCTCAGAACTGGAGTGGGCTCGGCAGCATTGGAAACGCAGCAGGCCTCAATCAGCGAGCGCGAGGAGGCCATCCCTTCATCCCCGAATTAAAGCAGCGCTACTAACCAGGGCCTCGCACCTGCACACCGCTGCAGCAGACGGAAATCGCACCTGGGCCACGTGAGCGTGAACTATTTAAACACGAAAGTGTTCTATGCCAGGATACCCCAAGATATAACTGTCATCATATCCGTCCTAGAAATGACATCGCCAGAAAACTTGGATTCACGAGGCGCCGCCTGGGTTCAAGCCACGAGCTCTTTCGCCACGATTCGAGCCACGAAATCTTTCGCCGCAACGAGAGTTATGAAACGCTCTCCCTACTGCGCTATAGACAGATGCGTAAACAGGACAACAAACGCGCCTTATTGGCGGTGAGCGAGACCAACTTGTGGCGCTGCAAAGCGAGCCTCCGTGAAGTCGCCTCACGGACCCGACGTCACTAATTCTAATCACTGGAATTATAACTAATAATATATATATATAACTAATTTACCTATGGAATATATAAAGTTAAAAGATTTATATTATAACTAGTAATAAATATAAAATAACTGAATTACTGGAAATACCTTTTTTGGTGCACTAAACAATCAAAGCCCGCGATTTCTAGCACAGGCACTGCTGCCCCTCACAAGTGGGGTGTAGCAGACGACGGCGGCGCGAGTCCCTAAGCCGACATCAGAGCCAGGCGGCGCCACTCAAACATCTCACCGCCAATAGCCTTCCTTTCATATAGTGCTGAGATCTAGGAGAAGTGAAGCAAGTAGTGTACCATGACGCTTATGAGCACCGACAGGTGGCGCCTTGATGCCAGCGCCTACGTATGCTGGGGACGCGGAGCGCAAGCTGCGGAGAAGCCGACTTG
This sequence comes from Haemaphysalis longicornis, assembly GCF_048455015.1. NCBI lineage: Eukaryota > Metazoa > Arthropoda > Arachnida > Ixodida > Ixodidae > Haemaphysalis > Haemaphysalis longicornis. The sequence goes on from NW_027526422.1 coordinate 188,510,668, forward strand.
CGGATGCCGCGCTCGTGACAAGCTCTGCTGCTCCTTTTGGTGCAGCGGACCGTGCGTCCACCAAAAGATTCTCAGACAACCCGTTTGGTTTCTCGTTCGCACGGACAGTTTGCGAGCACCTGTGGTTTCAGTCAGATTTACGCAATGCTCCGACGTAGGCAATTCAGTGTCTAACGTTGATGTGTCTTGCGCTGCCATACCGGCGAAATATAAATAGCCACGTGGAAGTTCATATCGATGCACAATAAACATTAAACTGCTCCTTTGAAGGCACATTTCACGTTCGTGTTTCACCGATTCCTATGGAAGAAGGAACAACCACATTTTTACAGGGATTTTTTTCCATGGGACTAATTTTTTTTTTTTGGTGGGGCGGTTTTTATGAGACTAGTCTGATTATAATTAATGCTTTTGGAATGTAATTTGTCCCGTCAATATATTTTTTTGTGTCCGTAGCTAAACCGTCTTGACTCCTCTCCACCTGATAAAATTAACCTCCTTAACCCTCAAACAATCTGTAATTTAGTCGTCTTATTGCCGGGTCTGTCGAAATGCATAGAAATATTTGATTGATTAGTAGTACTTCTTGGGTAATATTTTTTATAACGTCTGTGAAGAGCTTCTTGCTGCCATGTCAAGGTGAACCGAACTACACGTTTATTCTTCCTTTTCACTTTGTGAAATTTTCCTTCTTCAAGTTAACTTCTTAAGTGAGATGCTGCGCGTGGGTTAGAGGAGTAATTTATAGTAAATGCACGTTCCTTGAAAATAGCTGATAGGTTCCTCAATGCAGAATAACAACACTTTACATGTTACTCCGTCTTACCAACTCTCCGGTATAAATATTGAATCTATGGATGGAGAAATGTGTTTCACTTTATCAGCCCTTACTTGTTGCTAAAACATTGCACTACTATATATGAAGTTATTAAACCGTAAGCAAAATAAAGTTCGTTTATTTTCAGTGTACTTCGAGAGAAGACTGTACAGAAGACTGCCACTGCCTTGGAATAGGAAACATAACTGTTGGTCAATGCGTCTCAGCGGACTACTTAGAGGACAGCGCTGAAAATTCAACTGAGATTGAATAAAAATACTGCTTGGGAATTGCCGCGCTGCCTACGTATTTTTGTATGCGAAACAACACTTCTTCTAATTTTTTTCTTTCAAATTCGCATGAGCGATTTTATTTACGCAGCACCAAATACTGCAGGGTTGTTGAAACGCAAGCAACGCAAGCTCAAAGATTTACTAAATACCTGTGTGTACTATTTTTTTGGCACATACTTTGACGGAATGCCTAAAAAATTCTATGAAAACGTTTGTCTGAGTAAACCTGCGCGAGAGCGGGTAAAATCAGTAAATCATCATCATCATCATCACCATGAGCCTACTTGGGTGCACTGCAGGAATATGGCATTTCCACACTACCTCTACTTACTGTTGTCCTGAGCTTCTCCATTCCATTCTTACTCGCTGAGTTTATTATTTCTTCTCTATATGAAGTTACTGATTTCTCCCCTTTTTTAAACTCGTCTCTTGGTGTCCACCCTGGCGGTACACCGGTTTTCATTTCGCCTCACTACATTATCCAGCCCAAGTCCATTTCTTTCGGTTTATTTGAACTACGATGTCATTTAGTCGAGTTTCTAGCATGGCCTGAGAAGCTCGTTCAAAGTCCTTAAAGGAGCCATGAAGAGAAAATACAACTTTGTTTAATTTAAAAGAACTAGGATTGAGTATCTCACTCAGCTCCATTACAGCCACAAAAGATGTTTTTTAATGAAAAAAAAGCAAGAAGTATTTAAAAACTTTCAAATTTTGCGCCACAGTGACGTGTTATGAGCAAGAATGACGTCATACGGACCAACAATAAAACATAATTTTCAGTGCGTTAACTGCACGTTAGCATTCAAGTGATGCGGTCAAATGGAACTAGTAGGTCAGTTAAGAACTAGGACACGTCAGTTAGGCGGCCGCCAATCGCACAAACAAGGTTCCGTGAAGTCATACAGAAGTTGCGGGAAATTGGATAGGGGGTCGCGACTGCTTCACGCGTTTTCTTTAATATCTTCGTTATTTGTTCGTAAATTGCCATGATATTGGTATCATTGTTATCGGCACTATCAGTCTTTCTAATAAACCCAACTGGTATTTTGTCTTCATGGCTGCTTCAAGTGTTATTCGTTCCACGACCCGTTGAGCCTACCTAAGATTGCCTTGCAGTTCTTTAGTGAGCCGCCATGTTTCCAATCCCTGGTCGCAGATGTCCTTTTTTAGTGATAAAGGTAGCTTAGTTTTCATTATTTTGAAGTGTGTTCCAAGTGCATCCCGAGCACCCTTCGACTCTCCGCGGAATTTCTCCGCGTGTTTGGGGCCAGCACTCAAAACCTTTCCGAAGTAGGTAATATCCAGCGTTTCGTTACATATGCCGAAGGCAACCCACGCGGTAGGGTTATTCATCATTGCAATAGATTTATCTGTATTTTTTATCCCCAGAGCCATGTTTTTTTTTTTTAGTTTCTCACGAATATTTTATAGGTATTGTGCAATCACGTAGCAAGAGTATGTCGTTTGCAAACCTCAAATAGTTCAAGTATTTTCTGTTTATCCGCTGTCCTGTATTTTTCCAGCCCATCATTCTGAATATACCTTCCATAAAAGTTCTGAACAGTTTTGACAAGTTCGTATCTCCCTTTATTACTCTATTTGAGATCAGGATTTGTCGTTTTGCTTGTGATGCGTTTTCCTGCCTGCACATCACTTATATATGTCCTATATAAAGCCTATGCAAGTCTCCTTTATTTTATGGTCGTTTATAGCTTCCAGCACGGCTGCGTTGTGTACTAAATCAAAAGTTTCATCATAGTCTAAACCTTCTGCTGTGTTTGTGACCTGTTCTTTTGTCTCGCGGTGTTTGCGCTGTAACCAGGAGTATGTGAAGGAGTTTATATGCGGTGCATGTTTTTATATCACTTGATTTGCGGAATAGATGGGGTCTGTTGTTCATTGTCCTTTTCTAAACTCAGCCTGCTCACTGAGTTGTCGGGAATGTAGGCTGTCACTTTTGCGGTTAACGGTTACTTTGGTAAATAGCTTGTATACAACTCATGGTAGGCTCATGGGTTTGTAATTCTTTAGGCCTTAGGAGGAGCTCCTCTTTTGTGAATATCAATTATGTTGGCGTTTTCCAGGATATTGGCGGTTTAGAGTCTTTCAGCATTCGGAAAATAGAGCACCAAGTATTTCCAGAAATATATCTCATTTCTCCGTTGGAAAATACACAGTTATAGCATCGTCACCTGCTAGCTTGCCTATCGTCGTGCTCTTCAGCACGGTTTCTACATTCCTTTTAGTTACTAGTGGGGCATCGCAAGCTAAACTTACACGCTTAATAGTTTCCTCTGGTATAAAGTCGCTAAAGTATACCTCGGTGTTGAATCGTTCTGCTACTTTTACAATATCGCCCATGGTATGAACAATATTGCTCCCCACGCGTCTGATTGTGTATATTCTTTCATTGACGATGGCTTGCTTGCTCTTAGTTGCTTTCAAAGTTCCTTATATTTCCACTGTTCCCTTATTACTGCCATGTTGTACGCATGCCTGTCGTTTGTGTTACTTCCGTTAACCAGTTTTGGCTGTTCTGTTAATTCAACTTGATCCGCTGTACTCGACTTTTTATGTTCCTATGTTAACGATTACATTTTTCGTTTTCTGAATAAGTTTTCCAGTTTTATTCCTAGATTATACTGCTCTGACACCAGCGACTAATTCTGCATTGCTACTGTGACCTTGTAATTTAGCCTGTCTTCATTATTCTAGTTCTCACGGTTTAAAAGACCGAATTTGTGGTGAAAGGTTATTCTACATTCCTCCGTCTCGGCTCTGACTGAATCCATGCTTGATTTCTTACTTTTCCCAGTTTCATTCATTTTAGTTTGAGAGTTACCTTTACTTTGCAGCAAACCGTGCTATAATCGCTGCTCTGAAATTGCCCACCACCTCTACTTCTGAACAATACCGTTAGGACTTTGCCATGTCCATTTCTTATTGTTTTTTTTTTTGTAGAAGTGTTCATTTGCCCCAGGTTATTTATTTTCGTAACTCACACCAGTCCATCACCTTGACGATTTTAGACGGCGTACGCCTGAGTTTCGCGCGTATCTCTGTTCGACTTTGTTTTCACCTGTTTTTGCTTTAAAGTCTACCATCAAGATAGGTAACTGTGTTGTTCCCTTCGTCACTGCTCGTTCACCGTCCTCGTAGAATGGCCTACGGCTTCATCATCGTAGCTTGCTGCTGGCGCGTAGGCTTGAACTATTTTAACCCGTATCGCTTGTTCAGTGTGCTCACAAGAGTTTCCAGTATTTCTTTAATGCTGAAGAATTCCTCCACGTTTCCTGCTATTTCTCTGAGCATTGAGAAGCCTACCCTGTGCTATTTCGTTTCTCGAGGTCATCGGTAGCACAGAGTATACGTGCTAGTCACCTCCATGAAGCCTTCACTGGCTCTTGCATCTTCGCTTAACCTTTATTCTGTCACCTAGTATTCAATAACTCCTGAAGTAGTCAAACTAATAATCTCTCGCTAGACGGGGTGCGCGCGTTGAACGTTGGGAAGTTGAAGTTCCAAAGGATGGTCCAAAACCAGGAATTCTTATACTGTTCTGTGTCGCTGGCCTGGCTTCCGCGCCGTTGAGGGCTTCACAGGGGCCGGATGATAAGGCCGACAGTTTCATTCGTCAGTCATGGGAGGGGGGGCTGACTACTACACCAGGTTAGCCATGTCCTTATGTGGTGAGCGTGGGTGGTGTGTGTACCAAACAGCCTTCCTAGCGTGGTTGCACCTACTTTATTAAGCTTTTTGGGTAACCGGGATGATGCTTGCTTCAGGAGCCGGCCGCACTTCATACCTGCACAGTTTTCGCTCAGGGAGACAGAAGAAGAAACCATCGCACATTTAATGTGATAGTAAATATAGCCCTAATCGAAACCGAAATCGCGAATGCTGCTTATCCCTTCCAAAACAGGCCGGCTTTGCGGTCAGCACAGAAAAGAGCGTGTGTGTGTGGCGGGGTCATTGAAACAGCCTCTGTGGTCTCAGGGGGGGAATCGTAGTACGAGGGGCCCTATAGAGGACTATCGGAATTTGGTGCACCGAGCAAGGCGAAATGACATAAAGAAGAACCGCTGGTATTTTTAAAGACCGGATAAGATAGGTGACAATTTCACCCCGCACTCAGAGCGTGCTTGTCTTCTAACTTGCGCACTTGCCCGTGTAACTTGCGGTAACTGATACATATATGCACAGTTGCTGGTTTCAATTATTTCGTGAGAATTGCATCCTTTTCTCCTCTGTTCCTAAGAGAAAGAAAATCAGCAGTATGGCCTTCCATTATCCAGAGCGAGAAGAAAGTATGGCCGCTATTCCGCTCACGACAGCTTTCAACAGTGCTGCTCACAGTGCGCCCGTTTAACGTGAATAAAAAGAGTAAATGATTAATACAGCTGCCAGAGGAGAACCGCTGGACAGAATTCAGCGACGCTCGTGGGTGTTTAAAGAGACAACTCGCTAACGAGCAAATCGCTGCTTTTGTGGGAAAAAAAATCGAGCCTAATTCGCGAAGCAAATAAACCCGCGCAGAAAGCGTTCACTACACAGACAATAATAAAACAATGTAATGAAAAGAACAGTCCGAATTCGATGCAGATGTATACTCCAAATAGTTACAAAGGACACCTGTGAAACTTTTAGTAGCTCATTATTTTGGCAGACAATCACTATAGCGTAATCGCTCATGTATTTTTTTGACGCTGCGGGTACACGTCGAAGGAAATTTCGGCATTAGAGTTCTACTTGACAACCGATATAATACCACAAATACATTCACGAGATATCAAAGTTTGAGCCACGCAAGCATTTTTGTCCAATTCACTTTTTACTTTATGAGCGAGCTCACAAACGTGCTCTTTATTGTACCTCACCGACGCATGTGTGAATAGAACAAGCACCTTCATTACTTCGATGCAACGCATTTATATCAAGATTTCACAACTCATATATCATCACATTATTCTTAATCAAATACAAGAAATAATACGGGCACTTATTAAGCACAAAGACACAATGGCTACAAAACGACGCCGATAATACTTGAACCGGTATTTTTATTTTTATGTATATTAGTATATATTTCTATGTACATATGTGGGATATTATGCACATATTTTTATGCACATCAGTGGAATATTATGTACATATCCCACTGACACAATGCCAGTGTAGATAACTTCCGTGGCAGAAGTCAAGCCACAAGTACGTGAAACCAATAGATTACTGCTCTAAAATGCGCTATGTCTAGAAAAAACTTTTGTTTCGCTACTTTTTTTCAACTGTACCTCCAGCTCATGCATAGCGAAGAGGGATAGCTAGTCAAGAGAAGACATTCTTTAGTTACGCGTACGCGCAAACACTAAAACCGGTCTAGCGGCGTTACATTGAAAGAGAGGAATAGGAAACGTTTATGCGGCGTTAGAACCACACTGATAGGGTGCCGTCAACCGCGAGAAATGCACACCACAATTTCCTTTAAACGTTCTTAGCATCACCGGAATTTTAAGCTACATTTGATGTCCTCGCTTGAAGGTCTAAGTGGAGACGTAAAGTGGCAGACTGGCTAAAAGTGGCATAATATCCTTGGCTGGAGGTTGGTTCGTTACTAATAGTGAAGCATTGTGTTGAAGATCAACGTTGTTTGCAACGAATTCCGAAGTACAAGGAGAAAGGTAAGCGTGTGTTCAAGGAGTATTTAGGGAACAAATAATTCAAAACAATAAATGCGTAGGCCAGAAACGCCGGATCCCAAATTGCACTTTTGAACGTTTCCCTCAAGTGTGTCAGTTTCAAGGCTGAAAAACACCAACCTAACATAAACACCAGCACGAATTTAGAAAAGGTTATTCAACCTGAACTAAAATTGTCGGGTCAATATACGATTTCGCACCTTCAATTACAAAAGGAACAAAATCACGCCATCTTTATAGACTTTTAAAAAGCGTTTGAAACAGTCTCACAGAAAAATACGTTTTATACTGGAGAAAACATTTCAAAATTTGTGCCTTATCAAATGGATAGCAGACTACCTTATCAACCGTAAACGATTTGTTGTTTTTAAGAAATAGTTTTCAGACAAGCCACGTGTTGACTCTGGAGTCGCACAATGTACTGTTATGGGTTTCCTTTATTTTCATTTTTATCAATGCTATTGTTACTGAAGTTCCTGCTAAAAGCAAGTTGTACACTGATAACTGTGCCATATACTCTGAGAGATCCAATGTCACTGATCAAATTGTTCTAAGTGTCTTTCAGTAAATTGTTGAGAAATGTTATTCATGGCAGATGTCAATTAACTTCGATAAAACAGTATTTATGCGAATAACTTCCACTAAAAACCCCTTACTATTTATTGTTCTACCTCAAGCTTCACTCTTTCCGAGGTAACTAGCATTAAGTATCTCGGCCTTTGGATTGCAAATTTCCTTAAATGAACTAGATACATTGACTCCGCAATTAAAACCTCACCAAAAGATATGATTACTTTGAAGAGCTTGTCCACGGTGCGGAGCCTGGCGTACACAAATGCCATTCACCTAAAATGAGAATACGGTATTATTCTTTGGGGCCCCTTCAATAAGGCTAACATAACTAAATTGAAAACGCGCTGAAAAGGGCAGTATTTTTTTATCTTTAGCAGCTTTGGACGCACCTCTATAACTGAACTCTTGGAATGTGCCAGTCAACCTTTTTTACCGATTACCAAAATAAATTTTTTATTTAGGACTAAAATTTCTTTACCAACGTATTAAAAAGTATTACAAAGTTGATGTTTTTGACAACATATCATTTTGATCTGGTTACGCCACCCTTGAAGGGCATCAACTGATAATATCTGTTGTGCTGTATTTATTCTGCAGTACCAAGCCAGTAAAAAAAATATGTCTGTAACCACACTGATAAAATCACTGTAATGGGGATTGCAGTATCACTAAATATATAGTAGTAGAAGACTTTTAAAACGAGATTCTATGTTTATATTACCCAAATCACCAACAAGGTAATACATTGAACAGATATACCAAACTGACAAAGGCTAGGAGGATCTAACCGTCGTTGAAAATGAAAAAAGGGCCCATCTCCCCGCGAGGGGGACTCGAGTAAATGCGTCGCATAGGGGGTGGGTGTATTGCGTTAACGTTTAGTGTTTGGGGAGTTGGTGGTAGTGAATGCGTTGTATCAGCAGCTTCTTGACGTAGTTTGAATGAGTCAAGGATATAAGGCGCGTTCGTAGCCTTTCATTCTGTGCCGGTTTTGTGGCGCAGTGGGAAGAGCACCATGTACCTCGCGATCCGCCCACAGGTAGTGAATGCGTTGTATCAGCAGCTTCTTGACGTAGTTTGAATGAGTCAAGGATATAAGGCGCGTTCGTAGCTTTCCATTCTGTGTCGGCTTTGTGGCGCAGTGGGTAGAGCACCATGTACCTTGCGTTCCGCCCGCAGGGTCGTGGGATCGAAACCAGGCGCCGGTAAGTATTATTTTTTTATATAGTGTAGGGGGAGGGGTGCGGACCTGTTGTTGAGAGCGAGGAGGGTAGCGTGATGCGGTAGAGGAGGAGTGGGGGAGAGGGCGCACCTGGAACGGCTGTTGCGGACGCGGAATCACGCCAACGCCGACAACGCCGGGTGACATCGTGAGTTAAAGAAATGCTCTGCATTTAAAAGAGCTGAAATAAAGGAGAAAGCCCCAATGCGTGATTGTCACTGGCACGGGTCAGTAACACCTCCACGGTACCAGTATCGTGCCGTGGCTTCATGGCGCTGACAGGTCGCGCCTCGGGGTGGTGCAACGCGCTCCGAGCTCCCGGCTTCGAGTAGCAAACGCATTCCTGTTGTACTGTCGCTGCCTTTTAGGGATTTTCGGCGTGACGAATTGTCCACGAAGGAGAGCACGTAAGGAATTTTGTTGGGAAGGACCTCTTGGACGTGGCCCGGGTTGCGTATTCCCAAACCATATCCCGTAGAGGCCCAGACGGACCACACTCCCCCAAGCAGCGACGCAGCACCGTGACGTCACTTCCTCTATGTGCGGGACTTTATGCGACGTGGATTTTTTTTTTCCCCCCTTCCATCGTTTCGGCTGCTTTGCGGGCGGCCGATGGTTTTGCTCCGTGCGCGGGGCTGGCCAGCGGCGCTGGGAAAGCTGCAGCACAAGTAGTTAACCTTTTGTACCTGAGCCCCTGAGCTATCCACGCTCTTCTTGCGAGCCTGCAAGTTGACGCTGACCTCCCGTCGTGTTCCTAGATCAGCGCTCGGCTCGGTGCTCTAAAGCCCCGTTTACATTGACCCGATCAGGGCGCGTTGAGTTGAAATAAACAAGTTTTTTGAAGTCGACACCCCCATGTATAAGCGGACGGGTTGGTTTGGAGAACCGTCGCGGCGAGTCCAGCGGGCCCGGAGCCAGGGAGTGGTTTGGCTCCTTCGTCGGGCTGAGTCGACGGGCAGCGGGGAGCAGAATACCGTATTTGCGCCGTTCAAACGCACCCCCCATCGTAACGCGCGAGTAAGTTCGTGCAGGAAAATTTGAAAAATAAAATTGACACTGACGGTACTGCGCCAATAACAAAGACATGACACGACGTACAAGGAAGAGGGATATTTCATTTGGCATATGCAGCTGTGGACGCCAAAAATGATTGTGCTTCGGAAGATTGCTCATCGAGCACCTGCTGGAAATAAAGTTATACCGGGGAGCATTGAAGTTCTTTGCGATTTCAAGTGTTTTGATCCTCCTAATTCTAGGTGTTACGGGATGATTTCAGAAGCACAAAAAAAGTGCAACATCTGACCAAGGTACGCGGCATGCCATTGAGGAATTAGTGCGTTGAAATTCATTCCCGTGGGGTTGACGGATTGTTTTTATTGGATTGAGTTGGATTTTGGGGGGACTTCGTGTGCGCCGCATTGCCATGTTGCTAGCCGCTTTAAAGCCTATTTCGGCTTTGAGCCCGATTATAAAGCACACACAAATATTTACGCCACCTTTAAGCAAAAGTGGGGGCACATTAAATTCGTTTAAATACGGTAATTTTTTTTCCGGAAACCCTCCGCTCCCCTCACCTCGGTTCTTTGAACGGGGTTTATATAAACGCCGTAGAGGTCGAGGTAGCTTAACCCGCCAGTCGACTCGACCCTTTCTTGTCGAGTCCATGTGTTCGGGGCTTAAGTGCGCGCGCGCGGATGGACGCTTTCATGTACAGTGCTCAGCGATTGAAACGCGATACTCGGAGCGCGTGGCTGCCGGTGCTTGTTGCGCCACCGGTGAGCGCTTGTGAAAGCGAGCTGACGCATTGTGGTATACGGTGAGGGTGAGAGCGTTCGTGACGCAGGCTGACTGCATCCGGGAGACAGCCCTTCAGTGTGCGGTTCTTGGCGGCGCCATAGGGGTGCTACATGCCATGGCTTCAAAACGCTGCGCCTGCGTGCCGTGCGCGCCACGATAACCCATCGCGATAAATGAGCATTCAACTTCTTCATAACGCGCGCGGTGCCAGCTCACCCAGCTTCGCGGGGCGCGGCGCGGCACGCAGGCGCAGCGTTTTGAAGCCATGGCATGTAGCACCCCTATGGCGCCGCCAAGAACCGCACACTGAAGGGCTGTCTCCCGGATGCAGTCAGCCTGCGTCACGAACGCTCTCACCCTCACCGTATACCACAATGCGTCAGCTCGCTTTCACAAGCGCTCACCGGTGGCGCAACAAGCACCGGCAGCCACGCGCTCCGAGTATCGCGTTTCAATCGCTGAGCACTGTACATGTGGCTATTATATACGTTTCGGAAAGCAAACACTCCCACTGAAAGGCCATTCTACAACACACAGAAGGGTATACAATTGAGTTGGGTGCGCTTTCACTATATACACACCTCAAAACATGATTCGGTGCTGCAGGTAAGGATTACAAGAAAGGCAGCCAATTAACCATGAATACATTTACAAACTCTCCTGCCCTTGCAAAATATTACTGCTGCATGAGTTGCTACATTTTGACACTTTCATCAGCACTATAGCATTGAATTTTGTTAACATTAACTTAATTGCATTAATTCTTTATCAGGAACAGCGCCACTAAGAAAAACACTGAAATTTTGTTTGCAGCCATAAAAGATGTGAGTCGTTCTTGCAAGGGTGATACGTTGATAAGAAAGACGCTAGCTCAAAAGTACACGTTTTACACTCTGTCATGAATGCTGCATAATTTTCACTGCTGGTCAAAACAATTTAGGGAAACAATATTGAAAATTTAAACAATCCAAGGGCTAAGTAATAGTTGGATTGTACAGCTTCTGAAGTGCTCGAGGAACTTGATATATGTCTTCTGTACAGGGCTACTGACCACAGTCTCTGCACTGAAGCCATCAGGGTGGAGTTTAATATGAGCAATCATGCATGCCACCACTCACACTGTTGCCAATGCACACACAGACTTTGCTGCATAAGATACGTAAATTCTGTTCGATGGGACTAATGAGTAGCTGCGCGTGACCTTGAGGTCACGGCAGTGGCAGCAGAGATAAAACTAAGTAAAAAACAGTTATCCCCTGGGCGCACTATTTTTGGGATAGTGATCTGTGAGTCTAAATAGCAGCAAATATGTCACTTTTCGAGATCCACTTATGGGGATAGATGAGCAGCTTGTGTCCGCTTCCTGCTACGCATTTTTTAGCTACCACATATAGATTTCTGTGGTGTCTGGCATCTTATTGAGCGGGCATTGCGTCACAGTTAGCGCCTCAACTGTAAGCGAGAAACACGCAAAAAGAAGCATAGAAATATATACAGAAGAAATAGCAAGAATAAAAATAAAACTGGTGCAACACAAGTTGCAAAACACCACTTCACGTTCTACAACGCTTCGTATAAAAAAAAATAAATACACCTTTCGCCCCATTTCTGGACGTGCCGTAGGTAGGGGTCCGCCTGGGCCCCTACCTACGGGATATGGTTTGGGAATACGCACCCAGGTCAGGGTGCCCAGCTGCCAGCATTCAGGTGCATCTCCACACTGCCTCTTTTTTTCCTCACGGAATGACCGCCTTCCCCTCTTGCTGCAGTCGCTTTCAGCTCCCGAATGGTCGGCGCCCGGAGAGGCTCGTATTGTCACCCCGACCGCTTGGTGCCGCAGCTGATGCCGATGACCTCGGCAACATGTTTTTTGTGTCGTCTATTTTTCCTCACCTTGCTTTACTGGCGTACCTTTTCTTCCCTTGCGAGTTTTTAAACATCGCAAGTATAAATAAAAAAGTTCATTCCCATTTCAGAACCATATGTTGCTACAAAAAGGGAAACCAAACATCCAAAAGTGTATTTCGCAGCAAATTATGTACACCAGTCAGTTCTCGATTCAGGTCCAGCGGCAATGTATGCTCTTAATATGGGGTAACAAACCGGGTGGCCGTTGGAACGCCGCAAGAATTAGCAAGTAGTGTAGTTTTTGAAGGAAATTTGTTGTGTACAATGAACTGAAATAAATGCACAAAATAGTGCTTCGCCTAATGCCCTGCAAATCAACGGAATGATGTTGTGTTACGTCTGCTTTAACTTATTAGGCGCACTCTAATAAAAACCTCATATGCAGTTGAAAGGGTTGTCGATTATCCTAAGGCACTAAGCGGACAAGATACCGGGTACATACACGATATCAATTAAAACTGTAGAGTGCTACAGGACAAAAATAAGGCGACGCCCTCTTTGAAGCACGAGGTAAGGCAGCGAGGCACGTTCACCCACCGGCAACTAAACACATACAATCAAATCCCAATAGAAATCCTAGGCCTTTACAAATACAAAACTATGTTTCGTCTTATGCAGAAAAAAATTGATGTATGCAGGCATTACCCTACTCAACTACAATTCTTCACATAAAAATATTCGCAATTTCTCCCAAAAGTGTCTTACTGAGATATACCTCACGTTCCCAATTTCTTATATCTCACAAAAGGGGGCTTGCATCTCGGCAAAGGCGCCGAAAAAACTATTATTACAAGTTTGTTTTTAAAATGAGCAACGTTTGTAAGGTAAAAGTCGTGCATGTTTGAAGAACTCGGTTTACCCTACTTACTGCTTCTGAAAAACTGGTTAGATGTTGCCATATACCTTTCGTTTCCGAAGACGAAGAAGATTCGTGTGGAAGAGTACATGCATGCGAAGAATACGCCTGCGAAGTCAAGTTCAGCCTTTGTGCAGTGAGTGTTATATCACAACATCGAAAATAAAATTGAAGTACCTCAGGCTGCAAGATTATAAAAATGGTTGAGCCCGATGTCATAGTGTCCGCGTTCGACAACATTGCTACTATAGTCGCCCACCGTTTTTCGGACGCCATACTTTCCGGCCCTTCCAGAATGTTCTGGAATCTGCCGGGGCACCTCCATGTGCTCCATAGAATCAATGTATAACACCTAACAAAATAAAATTTTCGGACTTTCTTTTAATAGTGAATTAAAAGCTATTTTAAAGGCAAACATCGCTAACATTTTTTTTCTGCAGCCTTGTACTCAATCGCCACCTATTGTCGCATTCATTCTCGATAGCAGCTGTTTGCTTCACCATCCCGCGAGCCACATGGAGCAAGGAAGTCTGTTGTCAATCGCCACTGTGGCACTTCAGTCGCATATGTCCGGAGAACGCCGACTCAAAAACTTTCTTATTGGTGCGTTCATAGGGCCACTCAGGAATAAATTGACGAGTTTGTGAAGCCGCTGGGTAAAAAAAAAATAGCAGTGGCTTAGCTCGGCTATTGCAGGATATACGTAGCGTGCGTTAAGGTTCAGCTGGTTATTCTTAGCTTTCCATGGTTGTCTAGGATTAGCGTTACCATCACGCTTACTGCTGCTTCAAACACACACACACGGTATACGCATTATGTGACACATCTGGATTTGTCAAGAAGCTCCGGCGCAGCGTCACCAATCGCCCCAGAGCTAAGCTGGTTCCACAGGCGCACGCCGGTGTTGCTGCTACGCAGGAGCCATCGGTTCCACAACCGGCCACCCCTCGCATGATCATCAATTGGACCGGGCCGCCACGCACCGGCCTTGCGAAGGACGGCTCTCCAGGAGCCACGCGAAGCTGCTCTACTAGTGTACTACAAGAAATGACCTTTTTCTCCTGAATTTGTTTTCACAGCGTTGATGCTTAAGTTGGCGTCGGGCCGGTGAACGTGCTCAGGAAAACCTCGGACAGTGATGACGTCATCGCGTGCGCCTGCACCACTCGATGCTCGGGAGCACTCTGCCCTGAGTTTATGGTGTGATATCTACCGCTTTCTTCTGCTGGGACTACATAACACCCTTGCTGAGCATATTGAGGCACAACGCGCCTCTCAACTGCGAAGGCTAGCGCTCACCCCAGTAGGCCGGGCAGTGCTCCAAGCGCTGGGTTGGCCATCACCGAATCATGCGGAGCAGCCCCAACGCCTCCCGCCCACCATCAGGACAAGACTGCGCGTGACTCCCATACCACAGCGTATGCACCCCACCTACAACCGAGGCCGGCGGGAGGCACGAGTCCGTTACATGAATAAGAAATATGAAGCCGACCCTCAGGTTCGCTACACCGATGTCGCCCATGACCTAACATCAACTCGCACCACCCTTGTCGCTCTCAACTCCACAGGGCAGATTGCAACTGCGGCTACATACTGCTCATGCAAGGTCGACACTTCCGAAGCCCTAGCAATCGCCCACGCCGCAACAACCCACTCCGGCCTTCACTCCCTAACAATTATCTCCGACTCCGAGCAGGCCTGCCGCCTCTACCAAGCAGGCCTTGCCCCACCCCAGGCCATCCCTCTCCTACAACGGTTGCCCGAAGATCTTACCATCACACTAATTTGGGCACCTGGTCACGCTGGACTCCCAGGGAACGAAGCAGCGCATGCTGCCGCCCGAGCGCTTCACTCCCGGGCATTCCCATCCAAGGAGCCGGCGAGCCGGACACCTCAGTTATCCCCACCTGACTTACTCCCACCCCTCGACACCACTTCCAATGCCCTTCTATCTCACTATACCCACACACGAAGAACATACCCTCCTTCTCATCACACGCTCACCAACTACGAATGTTACACATACCGCCTACTACAAACTGGCACATTCTTCAATCACGCCATCTTACACCATATCGCCCCCACTATCTACCCTTCCCACTGCCAGCACTGCAATACCCCTCTCACCACTTACCATCTAGTATTCTCCTGCCCATACTCACCTAACCCCCTCCCCTCACCCTCCCTCCCTGGATCAGTGGGAGACTGAGCTGACCAGCCCGGACCCAGCCCGCCAGCAGGCCCTGGTCTCCCGGGCTCTCCAGTCAGCGCGGTCACGAGGCCTTCTGGACGAAGGAGGCCTCCCACACCCCTTCCCCTTCCCCTGTTGCTCCAATAAACGTTCACCACCACCACCATCTTCTGCTCCCCAGTTCACGTGCGCTCGCGCCTCAAGTGGGAAGCACAGAAGAGTTCGAGCTACAGACGCCGAGTTCACGAAGCCCGTTGCTGCCAGTTGTAGCGCGTGTTATCACGGTCCACTTTGGGAGAGATGTGAATACGTGCAGCCGGAGCGATCGGAATTTGCCAGACATAGAGAAATTTCAGCGGCAAGATCGAAAATGCGTGTGAGGTGCAATAGCCGGTTCTCCGGAGAAGGGACAGATGGGGCGACAGAAAACGAACGTCACTCATGAAGAAGAGAAAGCGCTGAGCGAAAGCCTGGCGCTGATATTAGAGAACGGATGCGACAACTTCGGTACGACCCCGATTATCGCACCGGTGAAGCGGCAGCGAAACCACAGAGTGGAAAATGATCCGTAATTATGAGCTCCTCTACATTGTCCGTGCTTTTATGGCCAAGGTTTTATTTGCACTTTTAGGGGCTGACAACAACACCCGAAAGAAAATTTGACCAAGTCTGGAAGCATAACCGCACAGAAAACTTGGCCGCGTGACCAAGCATAAGCGCACAAAAACTTAACCGAACCAAGAATAAGCTAGGTGGGGCCGCAAATTTCCAGTTTGCCCAGTCGCCGCACCAATAGCACTGGTCGGCGACTTTGGCTAGTTTCGGTTTCCGAAATTGTGGCGATCCTAGCGGCACGGTGCTGCGGCGTGGCCCTTCCCTTTCCCTCAGTGTTTCTTTCTTTCCACACCGTCAACGCTTCCGCGCCTCCTCACGCATGCGCAACAGCTCACCGGCTCACCGGCGCCAATATTTTTTTTTCTTTCTCTCGGCGCGCACGGCGGGCCAGTTCGGTACGTGCGTGAGCGAGCCGGCGTGCGAAGGGTTGCGCGGGTTGCCTAAACGCTTCCACGGGCGGAAAGTTTCGCTGCATTATAAAATACATTCGAATGTATTCTAAATATGGGGCAGCGGAGGAAGGAGTGTTACCACTCCTGCGCAGCTCTGTGGTGCAGCAACACAGGGCGGTACAGTTCGACCAAGTTTCTCGCCTTCTCCAAAGACGACAGGTAAGCAAATTAGCTTTGTACAAGTTATAGTGAATTCCTTAAAAGCCGACTGATTGCACTCTCCTGTTTTCAAAATAATTCGCGCATGTAACGTGAAGTTAATGAGACATGTCACTCGTCTTGGAGTGGAAACTAATGTGCAAATATATCCCAGCTGTGCAGGTACGCAAAGTTTTAGTAGAAGTTAGCGCGTCTTTGGCACGCACACACTTGCTCGCAAGATCAATTTGTGGTGGCATTGACGCACACACTTGCTCGCAAGATCAATTTGTGGTGGCATTGCCGTTTTTTGATGATTGCCTTAGTAACTGCTGGAACGTCGATTCAGTATACTTATCAAGGTATTTTTTGTTGTTTCGTGCAGCAGGTATGAGTCTAGGTTTGGGCCCCAAGTCGAGGACGGTTTGCGACTTCATTGGACGTTTCCTCCGGTGACTCTCCTCAATCTATCCAATGTCATCACGACGCACCTGCTCACAAAGAAGGCAAGCTCAACTGTACGCGCTTCTTGCCTTTCATGGCGTACATACTACCACATCGATTGATTGCGTGGAGGTGCTGCGCCCTAAGCATTTTTTCCTCCCCCGTCTTGCTCCAAAACGTGTACTTGCGGCGAAACTACTGCCAAGCGTTGCTTCAGAGCTCCGAAAAATCTGACGTAACTCCTCGGTGTTCAATGCAAGTCGATTTTCACATGAAGCAGTGGAAGGCCAAACCGAAATACATGCGTCGTCTGCAGCCGCCATTGCAAGCGTTTCGCTCATTAAAAAATAAATAAAACCAAGTAGCATTGCCGGCTTTGCTGTTCAATCTAAACTGCGCGCCCGCGCCTTGTCATCTTATCGCGAATGGGTTTGGTGTTTCATAGTTCTGAAGTTAGAATGGTCATGCCGTATCGGACAGGATGAGATAAGAGGCGTTGCCCAGACACGATCGAGTTAGAGGGTAGCTTGCAACAACCTGGCCGATATCTGCGGCTTAAATACAGGAAAGCTTCTTTTTTTTCGGGGTGTCTTCTCCCCCCCGTCTTCCCTCCCACCTCCGGTAAGCAGACTGTTAATTCACGCTCCATTAATAGAAAAGACGGGTGCGTTCGATTTGTGTTCTGTGTTCTACGACGTTCACATGGTTGGGCATTGTTTTTGTACGTAGATATAATCCAGCAAAGAGTGTCCACAGTGCGGTCATTGTGTTGCAACAGTTTTTTATGGCTGCATTTTGTTGGTGTGAACATGATTTCTCGGAAGTGTATGCAGGTTAATGGGCGGGTCAACGCTTTCTTTCAGAGTTTGCGTTAACTCGCCCGAAAGGCAGGGCTTGAAGCATACGTGTGCGTGCTTTCTTTTAACACATAGATTCCCAATTATTGTGTCTCTGAACTGAAACGAATTTTTTAAATGTCTAAAGAACATCCCTGTCTCGAGGTGAGCCCAAGAAATAAGTATACATTGAGTGGAACTTTCAAGTTCTTTTCTTCTCCCGCCGAGGTGTGCGCGAAAAAAAAATCTGTGTAGGGACTAGAACTTTCGAAGTTCTTCTTTCGTAATCAAGTATTGTGTACCTAAATGTGTATTCATGGCTGTAACTTTTGCGCAACTTTAGACGGAGACTGATACAATAAGGGACTCGAAGACCTGTACCTGTCACCGTGTAAAGTTGCGCAAAAGTTACAGCCATGAATTCAGAATACCAACTAGCCCGCCTAACCGTGTTATTGTAAATGTGTATGTATCACGTTTTTTCCCTATTGTACAATATTGTATGCCTAAATTTGCATATGTCATATTTTTGCTTAGTCCAATACTGTGTACATAAAATGTATGTGCAATATATGGGTGTAGTACATGTGTTTTCATGACTTCGAATCAAAGACGTCCTCATGTGAATTTTGAATAAATCCATAGCAAAAATAATGTTTGTGTAACACTCCAATTATTATCGCCACAAAGACAACAATTCCACATCAGAAAACGTACTATTACCTACATGTTTTCTTCGTTCAATTATTAAACACGTTACTGCACACATAACAAACGACGGGCGGCGGCCATTTCGAGTCATCGGCGCCGCTCGTCCAACTTTCGCGCCTGGTGCCATTGCCGAGCGGCCCATGAGGCAGCGACCGGCGGCAGAAGTTGGACGAGCGTTGGTTTCAGGGGCCGGCGCGCGGCGGCACGGCCGGGCTGCCGCGGGATAAATGACGTCACAGCGTCCGCGACGTCAGCAAACGCCCTTTCCCCCCTCGCCACTCGTTGCCATGGCGATTAATGCAACGTTTTTCAGAGGCCACGTACTACTAGGGGAGGATTTGGCGCTGCTGGCGCGAATTACGTGGGACCACGGTGGATGCGAGAGAGGCCGCCCCGTGCCAATAGTGCGAAGCTGCAAAACGTTTTTCGGACTGCTGCGATTTTCCGGACGCTATCTTGGCCTCTTGAGGGGCCCAAATATCCGTCTCAAGATTTTGTGTAATTAGACAGGCCTCGAAACCAGTGTATATTTTCTTAAATGTATTTGTGCTTGAGAGTACCATTTTATAAAGGAAAAGAAAATGGAAAGGGTTTAAAAAGTTTTCGCTTGTAGGTTTCTGTCTGCTACAAAACTTTGATATCACCGGATATATCTCGTTTGATCGACCAGATTTAGGGGAAATCCCCAAGGTGGAGTAAGTTTCTGTGAAGGAAAGTTTGACATCCACCTAAATGCAGCCATGCGGCTACAAAGGAAAGCTATACAGCTTTCTCAGAAACTTCGCAGTTGAAGAAAAATTCGAATTTGAAGATTCAGGTGCTGAAGAATGCTGCTCAAGGTGAAGAAAAATACGAATTTTTCTTCAACTGCGAAGTTTCTGAGAAAGCTGTATAGCTTTCCTTTGTAGCCGCATGGCTGCATTTAGGTGGATGTCAAACTTTCCTTCACAGAAACTTACTCCACCTTGGGGATTTCCCCTAAATGTGGTCGACTAACACCTGTCCTTCACTTCGAGTTGTTGATCAATTCGCTTTCGCGCTACTAACGACTAGCCTCCTGGTTAGCTCAGTTGGTAGAGCGACTGCTCCGGTTAAGCAGTGGTCCCGGGTTCGAATCCTGGACCAGGACGAATTTTTCTTCAACTGCGAAGTTTCTGAGAAAGCTGTATAGCTTTCCTTTGTAGCCGCATGGCTGCATTTAGGTGGATGTCAAACTTTTCTTCATATCTCGTTTGAGTTTAGAACAAAATCTAAGAATAAAAAAACACCTAACAACCCTTGACTCTTCTGCCCACATTTCATTAACAAAGATTTTTTGACCGGCCGAGCACCTGAAGACGAAGATCTGTGTCCGCTTCGTCTAGTCTCGTTTCATGAGATTTCGGCGCACTATCGGCTACAAAGACGAAAGTACGTCCCCCCGCCCAAACAACTACCCAAGGGCCACGATAGAACACTGCGGGCCCTGCAACCTAATACTTACACCACCCTGCAGAAACCACTACATAGCCTCCACCCTGTATCCTCGTTTGTGCCGCTTCTGCCGGGAATTCGGAACACTTTTTTATGTGGTCGGCGGCTGTACACAAAGCCCACTTGAACCGCCCAATCCCTTCCACACTTATGAGCTTTGGGAGAGCGCATTAGCCAGCTCTTCCCTGCACGTCCAGCGCAAGTTGGTGGAGAGGGCAGAAGACGCAGCCCGTGCCAAAAGACTCCTGGAATGAGGAGGCCAGCCTGAAGACTCTTTACTAGGAAACAATAAATATGTTTAGTCTCTCTTTACCACTGTTACCATTTGCCTCTTTATTTTGTTGCTGCGACATATTTAAATCATTTTCTGGAAGGGATTGCTTAGAGAACCTGTCACTTTTGATTTATAAAGATTTTACAACTGTTACAATTTGCCTCTTTATTTCGTTGCTGCAACAATTTTTAATAATTTTCTGCAAGTGATTTGTTGGTGAACCTTTCA
The DNA here is from genome assembly GCF_048455015.1 of Haemaphysalis longicornis. NCBI lineage: Eukaryota > Metazoa > Arthropoda > Arachnida > Ixodida > Ixodidae > Haemaphysalis > Haemaphysalis longicornis. The sequence goes on from NW_027526422.1 coordinate 188,531,192, forward strand.
TGAAAGTAAGATTCAGCAATTCCGAAAGAGGGAAGATATTGAGACTTTTTTCTTCGAAGAAATGCTGCCGAATCACCCTGCTTCCCTCCGCGATAGAAACCACAGTAGGAGCTAAGCAAGGCATAATATGCACCAATACGCGGCTAATCAATAAACCCGGGTAATTAGTATATTATTCGACATTTTACGTAATCGTACAATCGGGTGCTTTGTAACAGGAATCTTTGATTCCGCTACAATTGACCTCAGAATAAAAGTGGAAATCGTTCTACAGAAACCAACCTGCTCCTTCGCAATAGCCACCATCTTCGGAAGATTATGCACTCTCTGCTACCGCTTTTCATGGGAGTCTTTAATATAGGCAAAAAGTATTGATTATATTTATTTAGAAGTGAAAGGTTTTGTGCCGAAATACCGCTCATTAGCTAGAACACATCTTAAATAGCTGGCTGTGGCTCCAACTGTGTATCTTTGTGCTGGGTCTCGAACAGCTTTCGCTTCGCTTTAGTTTAATAAGTGCTCAATCCTGCGCGCTTTTGTTAATCCAAGGAGAAGTTATGCTGAAAATATTGACAGGTGTAGGAACGAGAAACACGGGTGATTAATTACTCCTTACACCCGACGTACATGGTTTTCCCGAAGTTAGATCGGATTATTGTTCGAAGTGGCGTTTCTCCAGCAGCACTAAGTTGGTCTTCCGTCCGGTATGCTACTTTTGTAGTTTACAAACTGCCCCATATCACCATATTCAAGGGCTGCAGCCCACATGCGATTCGATGGCATTCAAAAAATTTCGGGCGGTTAAGCCTTCCAAATCACATTGAGGTAATAAAGCTAGGCATCAGCATTAAAAATTTTACAAGTTTTGTTACTTCCGCTATCGCAGGTTTTATTCGTGTCAGTCTCTAACGTGTCAGTCTCTAACTTGTACGTTTATTAAACATACATATCTGTGTATGTTTTTATTTCGTCCTTGACGGATATACCCGGGAATAGTTGTAAGAAAAGCCAGAGCAGCGGTATATTACCTTCAGTTCGCTCTCTTTCGCTGCAATTGTGGGTGTCGGAGCATACGGCCTGCCGTTATCAATACCGTAAAATCTCGAGAAGGTTTCGTTTCCACTGATGGCCTTCTTAACATTGGTCGCTTTTAGAAACACGGATGTAGATTGAAAACGCAGGAATCGCTCTTATTCACGTTCTCACGCGCATGCCATTACGGGATCGTGAGCTCGCAAACATTTTAAGAACAAGTCTCGTTCAGAAATAATGTTCATTGGCTAACAAAATGACATTCCCGTGTTCAGTTGATTCTACAGCAACGTTTCAAAATTATTACTTATCAATTTTCTAGAAATTATGAGCCCTTGCAGACCGCTCAGAAAAATCAGCCTCCACGTCTCCTGGCTGCATGTTGTGGAAACGAAATTTTCGCCGCATATCTGTTCTCTTCGCTCCAAATGTCGTCGGAAGACGATGTTCTGCTGCTGCCTCTTAAACTTAAATGCCTCTTTTTCCTCTCGCTCCCACATCTCAATCTGTTCCCTCCCTTCACATCTCCCGAAATAAACACGAAAGAGGTCTCCTTAAGTCAGTTCACTTTTCCCGTGTTCCACTGCCCGCCCCATCTACGGAACCTCTAGTTACTGCTGAGCTTTTAGACACCTCAAGACTACCTAGAAAAAGCTTAGCGCTCGTGAGTGCGTGCCTCGCCGCGAGCACCGAGCGTCCTGGGCACCTGCCCGGCCTTTGTAAAAGAAACTGGCAAAAACTGCAAGGAGCGCTAAAATGGCGAGCGCTCGTGAGCATGTGCCTCACGGTGAGTGCCTTGTCCCCAGCTCCTGGAGTGGCTTGAACAAAAAAAAAAGAAACTCCAGCGCTAATGTTGACGATGAAAAGACGCACTGCTTGCGAAAGCTCTTCACCACCCGTGCAATTTCTAGAAGCTATTATAGATAATTGGAGACAACGCTACGCCTGCGCCAGTCCTTCCGATAGGAATTGTCCATGCCACTCCTCATGCCTTGAGTCGATGACGAAGGGCCGGTTAAAGTCTACAATTTTCAGGATGACTTTGCCTCCACCACTCACCGCGAAGAAGGCGAGGACCTCTTCGATGCATATGACGACGATTACCAGCACTGCAACTACGAAAATAAACAACAGCACTAAAAATTCACTGTGTCCATAATTTTCACCAACAACAGCTTTGCCATTCAAGTCTTTCACGTGTGTGCAAGCTTCTTCTGATTTTTTAAAATTAAAGTATTGTTTTCAACGCGTAGTTTTATTTGCCATGGCAAACATGAAGCATACATTTAAAACAACCCTGCGAGTACAAGTTGTGAATTAATGGTCTGCTTCAAATATGCCTAATTTTTTCTTCGACCAACAACTTTGACAAGTATGAAGTATGCTTCCTGCTTAAGGGCTTGGTGATGGTTTGAACTGCATTAGCTTCTTGTTGAAAAATTCGTTTACCTTTGGCCGGGTGGTTGAATTGAGGGACACAAAAACACAGACTAACCGACAAAAACTGTTGTATTTAGGTATCCCAAGAAAGACTATCGTCTTCAAATGCACGCATAAGTATGGGGAGCAGGCTGTCCCTCAAATTTTACAAAAACCGCAAAAGCGATCCAGGTGATGCGGGTTGTACTAACACCGTTCCTTCGTCCTGCTCTTCGTTGCCTGACTCATCCTAGTCGTGTGACCTCGTCGTGGCATGTTGAAGCACAAGTTAGCAGGCCATACGAGGCATGAGGAGTTCACAGGGCTTCCTGGACTATTGAGTTTTGTCAACTAGTGTGCAACCAAAATATTTTATTTCTCAAATAGACGTGCATAAACATCATCATGCCATTGATGTATTGTTATAGTGAGGTGTAAAAAGTAAGGATTTACAATCTTTCTTGAAAGGGAGATCATTGGTATTACTAATCCGTGCATCCTGTTTCGTTTTTGCCATAATGCATTAACCAGTATTGTACAACCAGTCTTGTTTATAACTTGTTTCCGTAGTTTGTGTATTCTTGTTATTTTGCTGTCTTTGTAAGAACTCCCTTTAAAATGCCTTTGGCCCTGATAATGTCACAAATAAACGAATAAATCAATCAATTCATAATGCGAAAAGGTTTTTTCTTGTGAAGTGGATGCACAAAAACATATTCATTGGCGCACTGGAGCTCCCTGCATGAATGGATCACAGGCTGCACCCCTTAAAAATACCGTCATTCAATAAGCAATAAGCAACAATACTTTGAACAATATGTAAGACAGTGGCTTCAACAATGGTTGCTAGCTATAGCTATGAGCAAAACTATCAAAAATGTACTAACCCTGGCTGCCATATTTAGCGGTGAATACCTTAACTGCAAATTTTGCTATGAAACCAAATTTTGCGAATTTCGCCCTATTTTCTTCTGAATTTACCCTGAATGACGGTAGCTTTTTGGTGGCTACGTTGACGAGAATAACTCGTCTCTCTGTGTGTCTTCTTGCCTATCTGTCGATTTAGCCACCCGGTAAGAACTTTGAAGAATTCTTCCATGAGACATTTATATAGGCAAAATATTTCCAAACAACTGAATCTAGTGGAAATGATCATTCTTGTCAAGGCTGTCAAACAAAGGGAAAACATTAGGCATAGTCGAGGCGAAAGATAAATACAGATGTCATATTTTAATGTTCCTTTTACTAAAAATGCACAGCTTGTTGAATATTAGCGATGGAAAATAAAAAATAATCCTTCAAAAAATATTTCGATCCAAACTAAAACGAGCGCTCGTGGCGCCTCTCCGGGCGGCATTCAAAGAATTCCAAATGTAAAAAAGTTTCCCGTTGATGAGGCGTGAGCAGAGACACCCGAAAGTAAACTGAAATCAGCAAACATCCACTGTTTTTGCCGTGCGGGGAGCATGTTGGGAGGGAAACAAATTACACCATGTTCCCGTAGGGGAACCCTGAGTAGTATGCGAAGCAGCCATGGAGTCGTCTGAAGTTCCCATTAGTTTTCAGTTCGTCGTTTTTGTTGACGTTCAGCTTCGCGTGTCTTCGTCGTATCAGTAGCTTCTTGATGTAGTTTGAATGAGTGAAGGACATAAGGCGCGTTCGTGGCACATGCTCCCGTCTCGGTTTGTAGCGCAGTGGGAAGAGCGCCACGTAAATTCCGTTGCGGCCAGAGAGTCGTGGGATCCAAACCGTGCGCCGCCTAACTACTTCTTTTTATAGAGGACTGAGCTGACGTCCGCCCAAACCCTGGCGAGACTAAAGAGACGCGCATGCGCAGTAGAGTGCGGACGGCGGACAACGACAACGAGGGTGGGAGGGACACAGCCCCGAGCATGAGATGCTCCGCATCTAAAAGCGGGACCCGTGGGCGGCCAAAGCGAGGCACTTACGGGGCAGGAGTGGCAGAAGACAATTGTTTTCCAAAGACATATGCCGCGAATTGCACAAGTACATGACCAATTTTCGCTCATTTTCACAACCATTTACGGTTATACTAAAAATTCCACAATTTCAGCTGTATTGCTTATGAACAACACAACAGAGTTATTGTGAAAATATAACACTTTAATAATAAAAATGGTTAGGTTTAACACTTCCTATAGATTTATCGCGAGGGAAAGGTGAACGACACAGAAAGGCAGCTCAACTGGTGCCCCATCCGTCTCCAAAGTGAGATACAAATGAATTCTAGCGTAGCCACGGGATACAGAAACGGAGACGCTTCTAACGAGCACAACTTCCACAGCTCTCAAAAGTGAATCACGAGGCATCCCGTCACACCTGAAGTACGTGCAACCGGATTGTCAAGGTCGTTGCACCATTATTGATTTATTTATTGGTTCAGTTACCCCCAAGTCCCGAGGGCCTGACAGAGGGGAGTGGGTACATACATGCACCGCATACAAACAAAATACAACAGAAAAAATTGAAAAGAAGTAAAATCGCTTGATGCAGAGTTGAACTAAAGGCTACTTACAAATAAAATTAGTGACACCAACTTTTAATAAAACAGTATCTTGTATACCAACAATGTCATAAGGAAGACGATTCACACATAGAGAAGTATTTCGCATATATGAGTCCCGAAAACACCAGGTGTGCGCTTACATAATTCCTACTTGTTGACGATGGTCAATGCGAGTGGAAACGTTAGTTGACGGGTGCAATATTATATTTCTCAGTAACGTATTGTTAAGGATCAGGAAACGACGAATCAGGAAGAACGCCGATCATAAAAAAAGTATACTTGTAGTACGGGGGACAATCTCTATGATGTAACAAAAAAAACGTTTTTTGCAGTTTTTCATTGAAATTTTTGTCATGCCTCATATCAAAGGGGGATATATTCTACACTTTTGGACCAACATACAGTATAAGTCGCTCACCAAAAACATTACCACTAGAGGGAAGATTGACAACATTGAAGGTTGAGTTTCTTGTGTGCCGTTATATACTGTTAAATGGGGAAGCTCAACAACACCCTAAACAGCATCCTTTATCTCTCATACCTAACCAACTCTAAAAGAAAGGGAGTCAGCCCCGACAAGCCTAGCAGTTGGGGCTCGCCCTGGCCTGGCGCAGTGACGAGTGGAATCATTGCGGGTTTGCGGCCTTCCAGACATGGCCGACCACTTTTTGACTTCCGAACTCAAATAAAATGTTTCACGACTACCCTAAGAGTGTGTTAGCCCTGTTTTTCTATAAAAAACTAGCACTTGGCCCCTCAGTTTTTATCCCCCTTCAAAAGTCTTGTCTGGCACCGCCAACCTCGCGAGCTCTCCGTCGCCCGAACTCATATTTCCATGTTTTTTTTCCATGTCATAAATGAACGAAATAGCCTAACCCCCACGAATATGGAGTCATAGATTCAAACATACACGCAGACATGTTTTATTGGGCGTCTTTTTATTGCCCATCCTACTTGGAACCACTGTCCACAGTGCATAATACACGAAGTATCACAGACAAAACTGGTTATATGTGCACATGCGCGCATTTGAACTGCTTTTGTGGCATAAAGCATCATCATCATCTCCAGCCTATCTACGCCCACTGAAGTGCAAGGGCCTCTGCAATTAATCTTTAATTACCCCGGTCCTGTACTAACTGCAACCAATTTATCCCCGCAAACTTCTTGATATCATCTGCCCCTCTAACTTTCTGCCGGCACCTGCGCGCTTGTCTTCTGTAGCGATCCACTCTGTTAGCCTTAATGAGCAACGGTTATCTTGCCCTCACATTACAAGCTCTGCCCACGTCCATTTCTTCTTCTTAATTTCTACTGAGATGTCCTGAACACGCGTTTGTTCCCTGACCCATTCCGCTTTGTTCTTGTCCCTTAATGTTACACCTATCATCTTTCGCTCAATTTCCTGCTGAGTCGTTCTCAATTCACGTTGAACCCTCTTTGTGAGCCTCCAAGTTTCTGCCCCGTATGTGAGTACCGGTAAGATGCAGCTGTCATACACTTTCTTCTTCAGGGACAATAGTAGGCTGCCATTGATTATCTGAAAATGACTGCCGCATGCACTGTACCCTATTCTTATCCATCTAATTATCTCTGCCTCATTCTTGCGATCCCGGGTTGCAACTAGGCCTAAGTAGATATATATTTGCTTACCACTTCCACTGCCTCACCGCCTATCTCAAACAACTGTATTAATTTCGGGCCCACGGTTTTACTTTGTTTGTCCAGTGCCGGAAGCATGCTTTGCAATTCGTCCCCCGAGTTGCTTAGCAAGGCAACGTCATCAGCAAATCTTAGGTCACTGAGGTATTCTCCATTAACCCTTACTCTCACCTGTTCCCAATCCAACGTTCTAGATACTTCTTGTAAACATGCTGTGAATAATATTGCAGATATTGTGTCTCCTTGTCTGACGCCCTGCCTTAGAGGTATTTGACTGCTCTGCTTATGGAGGATGATGGCAGCTGCGGCCCCATTGTAGATATCCTCTAGTATTCTTATATAATGCTCATCTACTCCCTGGTTCCGTAATGCCTGAATGCCTGCTGAGGTTTCGAGCGAGTCTAATGCTTTCTCATAGTATATGAAGGCTATATATAGGGGTTCAGCATACTCAGCGCACTTCTCTATCACCTGATTGATTTTGTGAATATGGTTCATTGTTGAATAGCCTTTACGAAGCCCTGCTTGTTCTTTAGGTTGACTGAAATCTAAGGTTGCAGAGATTCTATTAGCGATTACCTTGGTAAGTACCTTGTAGACGACTGCCATTAGGCTGATCGGCCTGTAATTTTTCAACTCCTTCATGTCACCTTTCTTATGGATTAGGATGATGTTCGCGTTCTTTCAAGTTTCCGGTACACTTGTGGTCATTAGGCATTGCGCATACAGGTATAGGTATTGCGTATACAGGTATACGTATTGCGTATACATTGCCTAAACGTGTATACGTAAACCACCAAATAACAAATATTACATGGTTATAGAAATTCAGTAGGAGCTCTCAACAACAGGACATGAAATTACTAAATAAATGGGCAGTCATTATGTATGAAAAGTAGTCCCAATAGGCGAAAACAAATCAGTCCCACCAGTGTAACACAAGCATACAAAATTACATACTGTGTATTGTTATGAATCAGCGCGGCGCTGTGCTTCAGGCTTCGTGCAGCACTCTTCGGCTTTGTGGTGGAGCTTCCAAGACGCGCGCCTTTCAAGTGGCTCGGTGACTCCGCCTTAAAGCCAACGGATCCCAACCCACCGCGACGCGCCTGGGAAAGGCAGGATCGCTGGCGCGTCGCTCTCTGCGTGATTCAAACTTCGGCCGCGGCAAACCTGACATGTGTCTATATGCCTGAAGGACGCGGACATCATTACGGACAGATTTACCCTCCTCTCTCTCGGACGCAGAGTGCGCCACTACTACCAACTCCTCAGGTACTTTGGCAAGAGCGTTGTGTGTGGCGGTACCATACCGCGCCGAGTGCAAAACCAGAGGGAGCGCTTGGTTGACCGTTAGCGCTTTGGGCATAAATAAGAGCCCCCTAAGCGCTGAAAGTCATTCCTGTTGGAGCAGTGAATCAACGCTCTCACTCTGCTCGAGTCCTGCACTGTAACCTCGCCCGTCAGGGCATCCTTCCTTTATCTCTTCGGCTCATCTCTCGCCATGCAGTAAGCCAGTTAAGTTTGCCTTCGGCTTCTTGTCGTCCCCTTTAAGGCAGCAACATTTGCTGGCCGCTCGCTTCACCACGCTACCACACGCATGATGTCGGAGGCGACGAAGCTCGGCTCGGGGACGCCTTCCCGAATGCAACAGTATGTTTGCATAGGAACACAAACACAAAATAAGATATCTATTACACTTCGGAAACATAAAGCCTTGTGATACACTATTGGCACGTCGTGCCTTCAAGGGACACTAAAACTGTAAAACCAAGTTGACATTTAATGTACATAATAGTATCGGAAACTCATATATACAATAAAAGCTGGTTTATTCGAAACGTAAGTAAAAGCTAACTATCTTTGCGAACTAATGTAATTCATGAATAACAACAGTACAGTTCGATTGGGAAGAAGTCGGTACATCAACAGTTTGATGGATAAAAAATTCATTGTGATCGGCCTATTTTCAGTTAAGTTCTTTTTGCAATAACGAGCGAATACGAATAAAGGCCTTCTTCAAAACTGAAGGCACTCGCATAATTTCATCAGTCCAATAACTACCAAGCAGACGGCCGCACTGGTGCTATGCCCCCATTCTCATTGTCATCACTGGCATCGGCAGGTTCACGCTTGTCACCTGACAAAGCATGACCCCATTTGTCAGCGGACCGCACACCAGTGCACTCGCACCCACATATTCGCAGGCCATAAAGAATACATCTTCCACGGCGTCAACCACTGGCGTTTTAGCTTGGTTTTACCCAAATTTGCAGTATATCTTTGCTTTTCAGAACCAACGGAGCCTCGTCTGTAGGGAGCGGGTGCGCTTCGCTGGTCGTGTGCTTGGCATCGAGCTGCAGACGTGGCGGCACGTAATTCGAACGAACCGTGGCGGAACCCAGTCGAGATCGAATAATTCGGCTTTTTTTATGCATTGTCTTCTATGGAGCTTGGCAGGACAAAATCTTTGAGGTGCAATTGCTAATAAATTTGAATTATTGAGTTCAAATAAACGAGCTTTCACTGTGCCACTCAAAACAGCAGGAGAGGGTAATAACTCGAAAAAAACAAAATGATGTTCGGGGACTTCATTTCCCCTTATACTTTATCGCACTAGCTTTTGTGCATCTCGCATGAAACATTCTGTAGGAAACGGGATTAATGAAGCTTGTCGAAGGAGTTTTGCGATAAAAAACACCCAGGGAAGGTGGTGTAAACGTAAAATGAATGTATGTGTGGTTTTCTGGGAGCACGTGCTTCACCACAACCTCAAGATTTCGCTCCGTTTTAATTTCTTGGATATGTGGTGCCTTTCTTTACGAGGGCAGTCAAAAGGTATCATTATATCAGAACATGACCTCACAGTTAAAATAAAACGGTATAAGGCCGTTAGCGTCTATTTACCCTTTCCAGTACCCGAATGTCACAGGCAAAAAGAAGCGATTACCTGTGCATATCTGAAACACTTTTAATAGTACTCAGCACCCATAATGTTTTCTTCTTGGTTTTAGGAATTCAGCAGTGACTCCTACCAAGACAAATCAACGAGTAAATAACTTAAACCAGTAATGTATTCGCAAAACTTCGGCTCTTATCCGAATTCGCATAAACACCAGCACAATATAAAAAAACTTAACAATATACAGTAAAACAATTAAACATATTATAGAACCTACTGCATGAAGTAAATTCCCTGTGCAGGTGCAACGGCAGTGTTTGAGCAAGAAACAAACTGTATGTCGTCTTCTTCAATCAACACAGCTCCAGGGGAAAAAGAAGGGGTCCTTCCGTTCAATAAAATTGACAGTTGGGCTAGTTGGTTTTTATTCATCGTAAGTAGCGCTAGAGACGGGACGCAGAAGAAAAGACACACACGACGGCGCTAACTCGCAACTGACTTTATTAGGCGTAAACACAAATATATACTCTGAAAGGATATATACCCTGTTCTTGTCAAATGCATTAACTTAGATATTTTGCTGGTTGGTTGTTGACTATGTGCAATGTAATCTTGTGTGTTTTTTAGAATCGTAATCCTGTTACCTTTGTGGTTATCAAACTGCATTTTCGCGGGTGACCTGGGCACGTGTTCTTTCTTTCAGAGTATATATTTGTGTTTACGCCTAATAAAGTCAGTTGCGAGTTAGCGCCGTCGTGTGTGTCTTCTCTTCTGCGTCCCGTCTCTAGCGCTACTTACGATGAGTCCTTCCGTTCTACATTTTTACATTGAATCTTGTAATATTGCCGTCCCGAACGATCTAGAAATTTCATGGGTATCACTAGCAATCGGGAACAAAAAAGTTGTTGTCGGCTCTTGCTACCGTGCGCCTTCTAGTGACAGCTCATTCGTTAACAATCTACATGGCGTAGTTAACGTGGTGGTGGTGCGTTACCCCAACTGTCCCATATTGTTTCTGGGCGACTTCACCTTCCCTGACATTACTTCTCCGACATCACTGACAACTCATACTTAACGCTTTACTAAGATGCTCAAGGTAGAAGGAATGAAACGGAATGAAACGAAGTCCACAATAAAGAATGTAACGTCACCTGGACATCCGTACACAATGTCCGGAGGAGAACAAGGCACCGACAAAAGGTACGCGAACTCTCATACCGTGCTCCTCGTAATTATAACTACCGTGTTCCCCTCACCGAAAAAAATCAAACCCAATTTCACCCATTGTGAAATCTGCCGAAACAGCTAAATTGCGGTTCTCTACTTTTCCCAGGAAAGTCGACGGGTGCTCGCCCAATAATGGCAGCACCATCACCAACCCGCTAATGCGAGACCATTGCACTCTTCATCGGAGGGTCTGGGAACCGGTTTCCGTGAGGCCGCCAGCAGGAAGACCACTGCGCCCTCCATAAGTAAGTCTGCGAACAGCTCCTACAACTGCGTGACTGACGACAGACAGCATGATTAATAAGAGGCTCGACTTATAACAATTCCGCTGTTAAAACGTCAAAAACGTCTCCGCCTGCGCCTAGGAACTCATCTTTGCACATGCTACAAGGGGATCGTAATGCATGAGAATCGCATACCTTGGGGAGGATAAACCAACCAAAGTATCTACAAATCTACGATGGCGAAGATGGTTATTTGAAAAACCTAACATTAACTTCAGAAATACTAAATTCAGGAAACCATCCGCCCTTTTCCGCGCAACCTAGCCAAGTCTAGGGTATGCTCCGGGAGGAATAACTCAAGCTCTGTATATTCCACTTCGATGGAGGCATGGGAGGTAACGTGTGTGTCTGTCCTCACTTCGTCTGTGTCTCCCTTTTTAGCGCAATTAACTTATTTAGCAATGTAGTACCAAAGTGCCCAGGACGCTACCCTTATTAACGTTTACCACCTGATTACATCAAACCCGCGTGAATCGATCGTTAGGGCAGGACAAGCTGCTGGATCTGAATGCTAGGCTGTGGTTCCACGCTTGAGCTCCCGACTGTCCGTTCACACCTTTTCCTGAACTCCAACGATTTCTTTCCAATCAAAGATCTGTCTCTCCTGGCCACCAAAATTAAAAACTTTGATGCTTGTCATTCTCCCTCCGCTGACCTTCAGTACTCGTGAAGCATAGATTGTAAAGGTAACAAATCCGCTCCAAAACGCTCACTGGACGTCGAGGTAAGGCTATCGCGTCTTATATCTAGTGCCCGTATGTAGATGTCCTCTGCAACGTTTTTGAAAACAGGTTACAGGGCTCAGAAGACATGCTTCAGAATGATGACCGACAGTAAGCACTTTAACCTAGTCCTTGTTGCGATAGGTGGCCAGCAGCGGCAAAATGAAAACAAAAACAAAATGGCGGGTCAGAAAATAAGAGAGCTCACAAAAGATTGCGCAACCCATCTGCCCAGGAAGTACTCCCCCGAAGGACCAGCCGCGAGGAAGCCAAACAACAACACGTTGAGAAAGAAACTACGCAAACTGTAGCAAACAAATAACTGCGCGGTAATTGTCCAACGACCAAGCGACACACAAACAGTGAGGGCATCTCTGAAAGGTACGCACGTTCGTGCCCGCTCTAAGCACAATATACTTGCGTCACGACCATATTTCACACCGGCCGCCACTGAGTTTCTCGACGACTGCACATAAAGAGGCCAATCGTTTTTTGACGCGGTGGCGCCGAGACAGTTATTTCATTGAGAATTGCGTTTCACTCGCACGCACACATCTTTACCCGACACCCACCCTGAGGTCACTATATACGCGGCGGTTTAAAACTCCGGCCACCACACACAATCGACACGCTCGCGCGGTGAAACGTGGTCGACAGCTTTTGCGTTGAACAGTTGTGCGTTTGAGATTTTCGAAGTGTTGTGCAGTACTCTTCCGGATATATCGTAGAAAATTCGGTAAGTGCATTGTTTCCCCACCTTCCAATTTTGCCTCGGTGTTGGTTAGCTTTGGTGGAGGACACGCAAATTAATTCGCGCATTGTGATTGTTTTGTGTTATGACTTTATAGCATTGGACACTTTCTCTCGTTCCGTTGCTGTATAGTGTAATCTGTTACCATAGATGTGTAGACATAACTGCATTATGTTATTCTCAAAGTGTGACGCATAATACCGTGCTAGTGTTTATTCATTTTAGGGGAATTTGGGAACAGCCCAAACTTTGCGCAAGGAATTGGCTTGATACTAACATTTATGCATTCATTGGGACCTGCAGGCTTTAGAGGGAGCCACTTCGTCTTAACATTGTTTCGACTTCCGACGAAATAACTACTATTCTCGCCTTCGGACATGTGCACTTGGGGAGTGAGCTCAACTTAACGGCAGCGAAGCTGTTTCCTAAGATTTCTGTTGTATTTAAGTGCTGGTGGCATGGACTGCCCCCTTTACAATCATCTCATGCCCTGAAATTGTCCGATTGCTGTTATAAGACCCCGAACAAAATTTTGAGTTTGTACATTACAAAATGTCTTTTTTGCGTCATTATCCACCGTGACGTAGCTGCATTTGCGAGACCTCTACCCGGCACAAAAGCAGAAAAATACTCCCTTCCTTGTGTTGCGTCACACCTGATCAGGGCTTTCTGGAAAGGAATGTATTTAAACGGGCTTGAAGTAAACCAAATTAGAATTATGCATCATTTTGACACGAAGGCGAAGATGATGCAGTTGGCTTGAAGGAAAAACAAGTTTATTGGAGCGAACAATAAAGAAGAATATTCTGGGCTGGTGACGTTACTTCGATACACTCTCCCTATCAAAGGAGATAACACATTCGGTGCAAAGAATGGGACGCGCGCTTCACTTGGGCAACGGATAACAGAGACAACACAGCCTGGCGCAGCCGGTCCGCAAAAACAAAACATAAATGAACAAACCAAATGCACGGTTCGCGGAAATATTTATACACTCTGCGCCAGCTGTGAAGACAGGCATGTTAATGTCGGTCGTAATGATCCCATGAGAACAAAGGCCTGTACTGGAAAACAAGTAATTTATGTTCCAGCTAAGTATAATGCTGAAAGAATAAGACTTAGGCTGATTATTATAGGAAATCAAAATGGAACGTAAGGTACAGAGGAGAGCACGCTTAGCATGAACACGGAAGAGCGTGAAGGATTGCACTAGAGGATCCTCCTACTGTGGTCTCCGCGAACCACCGCGCATGCGCCGTGAATTCTGATCATGTTATGCTTTCCCCGCGCTTCGCGTCATCTAAGCGTCTAGTATTTTCAATATCGTCTGCTGACCAAAGTGTGTTCGGAACGTTTAAAGAGAAATCCTGGCGTTGACGCGCCTAAACAAGAATCCTAAATCCGGTATTTTTCACACTTTATTGAGTCAAGGTGGTACTGCATGGCTCCTTTAAATTACATGAATGTATTCGTTGTAACATAGCACGGGTGTCTTTTTTTCTGTGACAAAATACAAAGGCAATTCACGTGGTGTAACAACTGAGCGTCTCCGCACAAGCCTGTTAGGGCTGTTAATTTATACCTTTAATTACACGTTACTGTCCCCAACATTGCTGAGCGTCGGGGGTAGTATGTACCAGATAAGCCTTATTTGTAAAATGGGGCAAAGCTAATTAGAAGGATGCGAATTGGTAGGAGCGCATTCGGCAGGCATTCCATGTTGCTGAATGACGGCCTACCATTTCCCCTAAAGAGGAAACACCATAATAGCTGCATCTTACCGGTACTCACATACGGGGCAGCAACTTCGAGGCTCACTAAAACGAGTGCAGCTTGCTGGGCCAGTTGGTACATATCAAAAGCGTTGTGTTGGGTCGTTTCTCCTCGTGTTTGGCGTCCTTCTTTTGCTGGTTTCACATCCGTGACTAAGAGGATTCAACTTAAATTGAGGACGACTCAGCGAGCGATCGAGCGGAAGCTGATAGGTGGAACGTTAAGGGGCAAGGCGAGAGCGGAGTGGGTCAAGGAACAAACGCGTGTTAATGAAATATTAGTAGAAATTAAAAAGAAGAAATGGACGTGGGCAGGGCATGTAATGCGAAGGCAATATAAACGTTGCTCATCAATTGTGACCGAGTAGATTTCTAGAAAAGGCAAGCGTGGCAGAGGGTGGCAGAATATTAGATGGGCAGATGATATTGAGAAGTTGGCGGGGATAAATTGGTCGCAGTTAGCACAGGACCGTGGTAATTGGATATATATATGAGAGGACTTTTCCCTGCAGTAAGCGTAGACAGGCTGAAGATGATGATGATAAAAGATGCTGACCTTCGGCGGATTATAGGGCACCCTGATAAGCAATGACACGACACTGTCAGGCTTCCGCGTAGCGTGCATTCAAACGCTGCATCAAGTCTATTGTAGCCAGCCCGTTAAAATTGAGAAAAATTGAAGCTTCTGAATACGACATCCAGTTTAAAGGGACACTGAAGTGATATGTAAACATTGCGGGATTACTTGCGCAAATTGTAGTCCGGAGTCCCCAGGCCATGTTTCGACCACCCTGGGCGCGTTTACGCGATTTTATTTAGTAGAAAAATTAATTCGAAAATGCTGTCCTCCTTTCTTTACGCTCGCCCATTTTCTGCGGCGTTTTCGTGTGACGTCAGGAGGGGATGAGCTGGCAATTGGCTGCGTTACTGCACGGCTCCCCGGCCTTCAGACAGAGTCAGTCGGCCCAGCATTTCGTCCGCCGGCCGCCGACGGGTCGTCGCAATTCGTTCGTCCGGGTTGAAACGAACCCAGGACACGTTTGTGAATGGAAGAATCTGCCTTTCTTTACTTGGTTAGTTTGTAGACTGTATCTAGCTCCAAGTCAAGGTCGCTTCACACAAGCGCTGCACAAGCGCACATGCGACGCTTCGGTGACTGGTACGCCAGTAGGAAAATATAAGGCCTCTTTAAGGCGGGAGAAAAGTCAGCGAAGTCAATATAGGTACTAAGGAAATAAAATGAACTGATATTTTTACCCTACAGCGTAAAACTAGGGTGCGGGAAGCACTTTTTTGCGCTGGGCGAACAAGCACAGCGGTCAGCAGCACGACTACGCATCTGCGAACGCTTTTCCGTCTACGAAATGCAATTGCTCGACGTGAGCTATTGTGGAAACTCGGGCGTCGCTTACTGCACGAGCGCAATACAACAAATAGTCACCTAAGCTGCTTGAAATGCCAAAACTAAATAAAAGTGTAAACTGGTTGTACAATATATACCCTATATTACCAAGGTCAGCAGAGCCCGTCCCCGTGGTCTAGTTGTCTGGGGCGCTAGGTATGCAAGTATTTTGCAAGTCACGAGTTCGAATCCCCGCGGGTACGTGCTTTTTTTGTAAGTTAACTTTTTCGTTTTCTGCCGATGTTTTCTACATTGAGTTCACCTTTTTTTGGGCCGCAACGTTCATGGCTCCACGAACTAGTTCACAGAACGCGCGCAGGCTGGCACTGGCGCGCTAGCGAGTTCTCGTTGGCGTTCTGTTGCCATAAGCACCGACTGCTTGCGGGCAGTGGGCACAGGCCAGAATGAACAGACCCTTGGCCTGGTGCGAACACGCTTTTTACGTACAGGCATGAGTGAGGCAAGCTCCACATATGGGGGAAAAGCGCATGACATTTGGGCATCTGCGGGTACGCGGAGGGCGTCCACGCACTGCGTAGGCCTCGGCTAGTGAATGCTACGATTTCAAGCCGTCCTGGGAGGCTTATCTTTATGCATTTTTACAGGTGACAACATGGCAGAAGCGCGGTACGATGATTACTGAGTTATTGAGAATGCCCATCCAACAACGCCACCGGTTGTGTTTTACAGAACCGAAACCGAAACCGAAACTTGTTTGGTTGCTCACCTTGGGCATCGTCCAATCACGGTGCGGCTCCTCCTAACGTCACAGCTTTAGTTGGTACGGCCGCCGCAAACCGCGCATGGTAGTTTTTCTTCTTTCGCGCTTTATAAAATATTTACCGATTTGTCAACCGGATAAACGATGAAAAGTGTGTTATTTTGAGCCAGTCTACGCAGTGCAAGCAAAAACGGGAGCTTGACAAATTCACTTCAGTGTCCCTTTAATGAACGGCATATTACAGTACCCTCACACTGCATCAACACTTACAAAATGGTTCTTCGTCATAAGCAGCGCTCTCTGGTCGATTCCGGTTTACACTTCTTTGTACAGTACCAGACAGGTCCGCCGCTCCCCCAAACAAAATTAAAGCTACCAGATGATCAACAGACACTACGATTGCGCTAACTGCGCACTGCAAGCCTACTCTTCCCACACGCACGGCGCACGAGCTTTCCTGCGCAGAGGCCATGGTTGTCTGTTCTGATAGAACCGGCTGCCAGACGTTCGCGTGTTCAGTGCAACCGAGCTCAAGAGGAAGCTGTGCTGCGGCAGCTGAAACATATCGGTAACCTTTTGGGAAACACCACACTTTGGAGTCACTAACACTGCTCTGTCATACCAAGCCAAGGGCACCAGCTTCACTAACAAATACAGCCTCATTACTCAGTGGATGACTGCCAATACAGCGCTTGTACGGCCAGGCAAAACTCTTTCACACGACGAATATTTTTGAGTAAAATCCACACATTAGAGAAAATTTTTCAGGAAAAAAAGTAATACCGTGACATTTATGCATTCTAATCACAGCTATGTAGGCTTCTGAAACGCTTCCTTGACGCAAGGGCACGACATAGGGGTTATCAATTGTTCAAGACTCGTCATCCTCAATATCATCATCATCAGCCTATCTACGCCCACTGCAGGGCAATGTCCTCTCCCATGGATCGCCAATTATGCGGGTGCTGTGTTAAATGCAACCAATTTATCCCCGCAAACTTCTTGATCTCATCTGCCCATCTAACGTTCTGCCGCCCCCTGCAACGCTTGCTTTCTCTAGGGATCCACTCTGTTACCCTTAATGACCAACGGTTATCTAGCATTCGCACTACATGCCCTGCCCACGTCCATTTCTTGTTCTTAATTTCTACTAATATATCCTTAACACGCGTTTAGTCCCTGACCCACTCCGCTCTCTTCTTCTCCCTTCATGTTACACCTATCATCTTCCGTTCCATTGCGCGCTTAGTCGTCCTCAATTTAAGTTGAACCCTCTTAGTGAGCCTCCAAGTTTCTGCCCAGTAGGTGAGTACACACAGCGGTGGCGTAGAGGTAGAGCATCCGCCTGGCATTCAGAAGGACCGTGGTTGGAATCCCGGTGAAAGACAATTCCCACCGGATTAAAAGAAATCCGCGTGTTGATGGAATTGGAGAATAGCATAGGGCTTGGGGTGCGGCCTGACCCCGGCGACCGTTGCCGGTTACACACTCCCTCAACTGAGCAGGATTGGCCAACCTGGTGTAGTAATGGCCACAACCTCCAATCACTACGCCAAATAACCCACACACTGGTAACTGTGCTTTTAATGTTCCGTTTGTTGAATAACTCGGGACGTCAGGTATCGCGACATTTGAAACTTTTCGAATAGTTGTGGCAGCTAATTGTTTCGTAAAAATCACTTTTCGTAGTAGAAACAGAGCTGAGGGAGTTGCTAAAACCTAGTTTTTCTTAATTAAAAAGCCTGAGTTCTATTTTTTTCTTTCTCGTTCCTGCCTTAAAACGATCTAAACGATCTAAAAAAAGTCTAAACGATACTAAAATATATGGGCTCACGTTGGCAGTGGGGATACGCTGTTGTTGCGGAGGCGCGTGAGG
This sequence comes from Haemaphysalis longicornis, assembly GCF_048455015.1. NCBI lineage: Eukaryota > Metazoa > Arthropoda > Arachnida > Ixodida > Ixodidae > Haemaphysalis > Haemaphysalis longicornis. The sequence goes on from NW_027526422.1 coordinate 188,549,489, forward strand.
GCTAAAAACGCCGAAACACAACCCCAGATATAATTTGTTCATGTTCGGGCCCCCTAGCAAGCGTCAATCGTTTGCAATGTGTCGTTAAGATTTAATTTACACCAACATATGACCGTGAGAAATTCTGTTGTGCTTAGAAAGATAACTCTCTCGATCTGTACAGTTGAGGAAATTAGGTTTCGTGTAGTGTGTGGCACGGTTATATCGCTGGGTTTAATATACGGGCCGGTCATGGTTTCGGCGTGGCGGATGAACGTTGCTTTGAGGCGGCAGGTCGTTTCGCACGGTTCGCGTCGTCGCGATGGTCTCCTCCCCCGTCGGCAGTGCACCGGTGCAGCGGAGCAGCGGCCATTTCTGTCTGTTGAAAGCGGCGCCGCTCGCTCCTATTCTTTTGTGTTTTCTTACTGGGGCACGCGGAATGGAACCGGCCGCATCCAGTCAGAGTTTTAAGGACTCCTTGTGAGATAATGGTGGCTTGATGATGAAGGCAGGGCGTTCGCACAATGAGCCTAGTAGCCTTTTGGCGTTAAGAGGTGCCTCGGGACACTTAGGTCTGCTAAGGTGCTTTCAAGGGGAAAGCTTCGCGATACTTATAACAACGTGTTTACTGCTTCCTTGTGTTGCTGTATCGTTCGGCCCTCTGGTTTTTTTTGTATTTCTTTTGGCGCGTATTACTTCGGCCGGCTTCTTTTCCACTACACCATGTATGCGTGTGTTTTTTTTTCCTTCGTTTCTTTGTTTTACGGTGCGAAATACGTCGTCACCGAGCAGATCGGAGTGCGCCATTGATTCTCAAAAATAAGGGTTCTTTGCCGCTGGTGTGAACATGTTCTACACATCTTCCACCACTCAGAGGCGTCACACGATGCTGCACGGCATTTACGTTTCAATTCGTGGTTTCTGTGAATTTTGTGCAGCAAACGCATTGCCCATAAAAGCGCCAGATTCCTTGCTAATCTCCCAAGTACGTGTGCTTCACGAAAACAGGAAGGACAAAAGCGCGAACCAATTTTGCATTATGCTGGCCTGATTGGTACCCTAATTGGCAGCGGTTTGTATCATTGTCCAGCTTCTAAGGGGAAGTCTTGGTAATTTTCTGTCGCCGATTTCAAGAGAACTCCTTTCAACTGGTATACTTAGCAGCACGGTTTGCAAATAGTCCTTTTATATATGTTTCTCGAGATTTGAAATAGGTTGTATAGAAAAAAATAGCAAAAACCACCGCAATGCCTTGGGTTAGTTTCTGCTGTTTTTGTTATGACTGTACCACAAGGTTGATCATTTCTAGGGGGCTTTCTGCTCCTTATTATATTCGATCTTCTGGTCGGAGCGGGTGCCCATTGTTTCCACTATTATTCGACTTATACCTCGAACCACTACGTCTTATTATAATTCGGAACACAAACGTTACAGGTTTCTCACTGGCACAGTGCGAAGTCAAGGTCCTAGCTTACGCTGATGAAATTGCCTACGTTTGTAACAGCAACAAAAAAGGATTTTGGTAGTGCTCAGGGCAGTCATGGGCACGTTACCGAAAAAAAGTAACAGGGTTACAGTTACAGTTACCTAACCCAAAAAAGTAACTCTGTTATAGTTACAGCTACGGATTTTCCAAAACTCACTAGTTACAGTTACAGTTACAGTTACTGCAAAAAAGTAACGTCGTTACTTTTCCGTTACTGTATAAAACTAAGTAATAGCTAAAAAGATTTGTTTTATTTAATAGAAACGTACGAAGGCATGCAGGTAGTGAAAATTGCACGTAGTCAAGCCTCCACGAGGGCATCCTAAAATGATGCACACTCATGCCCAAACCATGAATCGTTGTGTAGGCCTTATTTTTTTATTACGGAAGTTTTGCTATCCATCATAAGGAACTTTATTTTTTTGGTTGCTGCACTCTCACTGCAAGAAATTTATTTGCAAACATCACTGTAGCATAAAATTAGCTGTTTTTCAAAGTTGTAATCAGAAAGGCCGAACTTATACTATACCGCACTGGAGGACAACACAGCCGAAACAATCTTTCAATGTCAACTTAATTGATCTTCGCCTACAATGCCGTCGCTTGACCGCCCCGCGTAGTGAGAGAGAATGCGAAAAAGGGGGTGGAGGCGGCGGATCGACGGAAGGCTCCGGGAGGAAAGGGGAAACGGACGTGGGAGTACATCGGTTGTCGTGGTGTTTTTGAAAGATACTAAAAAAAGCAGTTCGTTAACTTTTTATTTCGTACTTGTGGTCGAAGACGGAGACCAATTTGAGATGCTGGCCAAGATGCTGGCTGGTGTGAGGGCACTCGGGGGCCACCATCGTTGGGGTCATCGTATGTGTGGAGGGGCATGAAATTTATTACTCCCTCGACCTCGTTCGAGCACTTGGTACAGCTCGATGAAGCCTCTAGCCAGGGGTGCCAAATGCGTGGTCCCAGATACGGCCAGGCGTCTCTAAAGCGAACAATGGTCGCAAGCAACTGCGACTTGTGAATCGAACACTCTGTGCTCACAGGGCTGGACGAGCGCGAGGCCGCCGAGAGACTCCCCGCGGCGTTTTACGACCCTGCAAACGGGGCTCCACGTCGCTAATGAGAAAGCGACGCCCTGACCGGAGTGTTCCAGGCTTCCGCGAAAGTGAAAGGGTCTCAGTGCTTTGTTTGGCGTTTGTCGGTGTTTGTTTTCCTGTTCGCCTTTGTGTCAAACACTTTTACTGCACTCCAGATGTGGCGAAAATGGCGCAGCCGCGCGTCGGACTGTAGGTTGTGGCTCTTCAACATGCATCCCCGTGCGCTTAGGCGCGTGTGGCAGCGTTATTTATGGCGTGGGTGAGAGCGATGTCGCGCTGCTGAGGAAAATACTGCAGCTTAGACTTAAACTTCGAGCTCTTAGTAGACCGTGTGGGACACTACGCACACGTGCACGTCTAAACATTTCTAGTCCAGATGTTTTTCACCCATGAGAAGGGAGTGAGCTGGCGTAGATGAAGTAGACGAAGGTTCTGCGGAAGAAAGGCCGAAAAAATTCACCCCACCTCACCGAAGGGAATCGTGGGGAAATGCGAATGCATTTCTTTTGCGCGAGAGTGCGCGGAATTTATAATTAATGAGGAGACGGTGATTTGTAGCGTAACCATTTATTTAACACCTGTTTGTGTTGTCGTTGTACTTGACGGCCACGATCACTGCCTTGTGGTCGGTAAAGTGCACAGTCAAAGGGTCTTTGAGAAGCATGCGGGCGTGGGAGAGTGGGGCGAGCGTCGAGAGGAGAAGCACCGAAGCACCGCGCCTACCCTCGCCTACACTCTCCCACACACGCGGGAGCTCCGGCGAGCTCACGCGATGCGAGCGCCCTCACACGCCCGAGCGCGCTCCTCCTCTCCACTCACTCGCCGCTGATCCGCCCGCACCACCTGCTCCGGTTGCTAGGGGAGAGGAGGAGCGCGCGCGCTCTCAGCTGTTGCTATGGGAGAGGGGGTGAGAGCGGAGAGATAACACCTGCGGGCGCGTGGACGCCGCACGGCGCCTGACATGGCTCGACTAAGAAATGCATTCGCATTTAAAAGTGAAACGCGCAAACTGTACATTGGTCAATAATGAGTGTTGCTGTAGGATAATTTTTTTATGGAAATAAAGTAACTGTAACAATATTTCTCATTACAGTTACTCCACAAAAAGTAACAGTGTTACAGTTACAAGTTCCTCTAACTTAAAAGTAACTAGTTACAGTTACAAGTTACTGAAAAAAGTAGCTAGTTACCGGTAACGTGTTACTAGTAACTAGTTAGTGCCCAAGACTGGCTCAGGGTAATCAGGCAGTTTTGCGAAGTATCTTGCGCTGCCCTAAATCTTGAAACGTCAAAGGGATTTTCGCTCGGCAGGGGGGATACTCAGCCCACGTTTTATGGGGGAATAACGGCGGCATGGGAGGACCTCCAGTACGTCGGATTTCCTTTAGCCACATACGTAACAGTGCTCCTGACTGGAAGTCAGCGCTTCAGAGATTTTAGCGTAAGACACAATCATGCATGAAGAAAAATTATGAATATTTACCCGTGCTCAAGCGTGCAACGTTTTTCTTTTTGGAAAGCTTGCCAACGTGTTCCAATTGCACCACTCTCCTAGGGGTAAGGTGCAAGCCCTGCATAGGTCACTCACTATGTTCGAGGAGAGTTCACGCTTTTAGCTCACAAGGAGAGATAATCTTTTCTTCCTCTTATAATTTTGAGGTATTTGACTTGCCTGCATTGGTGTGCACCATCTGGCTTACCGCTTTCTTTTCTTCAGACGTATGAACCACCCCATCCTAAGAGTAGTGCTTAACATCGGTTCGGTGCGCACTTGCCGTATTTATTTGTTCCTGTTGGGACTAGGCCTCCCTGGGAGTTTCTTAGAGAAGTAGTGGAGACATTCAGTTTTCTGCAGTACGTTTCTCACTAGAATACTTCTTGGATGCCTAAAAAAAAACAGATAACCTGTGTATTACCGTGAGACTTGTTCCCTGTACCTATATGTCGCCAGCCATACTACAATATTAGGGATCACACTCTTCTATTACGTGTTAGACGGATGTGCATACAGCCGGCTGCAAAAACATTTTTCGTTATAAATTGCATACGTCAACACTACCGGTTAACAGGTGGCTAAATCCTAAGGAATATTTTGTATTATGGTCTGTGAACTCTCGGTTGTGTATGCAACATGAAACGTTGGCCCATTTGCTTATGATGTAACAAAATCCGGTGCTTTTATGTGTCATTCTACAACGGACCCTGTTAAGGCATAGACATCACCCCTTAGTTATCCGATTTCTTTAGGGGGACAGAGACAGTGCAGTTACAAGTGATCTCTTCTTATTTGTGTGGCTGTTTAGTTTGTAAAAGTACCGCCTCAGCGACCATTATTCGTAGCCTCCTCGTTCAACAAAAGGGCTCTTTCGGGAGCAATAAGCGCGGGTACGAAGCGTCTCTGCCGTCCAAATTGAGCCCCTACAATGGCGCTACATTCCGGATGCATGTGGATTCCTCCCGGACTTTTAGTTTGAACTTTTGACTTGTTCTTCTTCCTAAACTGTGTATATTTTAGAAGGCGTCCTTTACGCGCATAAAAGTCGTATGATTACCATTTAATATATAAAAAATAAAAAATAACACAGTTCGTTGATCTTTGAACTGCTACTGTGCACACCCGGGTTCTCGACAGAGACAGTCAATTTCTTCACTGGGCTGCTACGACAACCACGAAGATTCTTCGCAGAATGGGACACTTACGGCTTTTGTGCCTTAAATCAAGACACCTTAACACAATAATGACCACTTATTAGCTACGCGGTGGTTTCGCCGTGCACTTAACGGGGAAAACGGAGGCAAAGCGCTGCACTGCAGTCTCCAAGCTCAAAGCTTACGGGGCCAAAATGTGCCCCCAAAGCTACGCACTCACCGCATCTGCAGACGTTTCCTTAAACATAATGTGATACTCCTTTTTTTAAGGTATGCTATTTAAAATATCTTGGCGGGAAGACATTGGCGCGCATATTTTGTATACTGACAGAAACATGATGTTCATAAGTGGACAATGAACGTTTCAGAAATGTGCATCCCTAAAACTTAGCAATATAGGTGAACCATGAAAATCGCTGTTGTTCCTATCTAGCCCAATATTAGTTCAGATCTAGCCCCAATAGTGCAGATAGAAGGCAATGCTTTTCAACTGTGTGGAATTAAGCCCTCAATTGAGCATACGTTTAGTATGACGAAGACGAGAGCAACACTAATCAGCTGTTAACTTTTAGATAGAGAAAACCTGGTAGTTTTTCTCTTCTTTATTAAAATCAGCTTGGGGAAAAAACCCATAGAAAACTTAGAAAGAAAGTGCACTTTCGTGTCTTTTGTTGAAACCTGAATTCTCTATCGTTCATACAGGCCAATATGGTTCCCATGGTCTTCGCTTTCTGCATAACCTGTGCTTTATTAGTAAGCACAGTGCAGCCGGCAGCAATGGTGAAGCCATCAATCGAAAAGGCAGAGGAGCACGTATTGGAGTTGGCTCAGCACCTTGACGACATTAAAAGTAAGTATCCTACGTCTAAATCATTTCCGACAAAATACTTCACCCCAGCTACCTTCCAGAAGGATGGCGTTATTTGGAAACAAACATTTCATTGTTCAGGGTTAAGAACGTGGTGACATGAATATGTGTACCTGCCACCTTCCGCAATACGGCACGGAAAGTTATCTACATTTCTTAGGCCCCTCAAAGCCCCTGAGTAGAGATGGGTATCCACAGATGCACCCGCACGCATGCGCACCACTGGTATAGTTGTAATTAGCATCGGTTGGAATGAAATGCGAATCGTCGTTATATAAAATGCCGCATAAGCGAGTTGAATTTTTATTTATTAAGAAATCACTTCGCTAACCAGTCACTACAGTATAACTGAAACGTTTTGGGTGGCAACGAAAGCACGTACACTAATAACGTTTTCAGGCGAAACTCTCACCTCTTTGCACTGCCCTTCAGGACATTTTGCAATGTACATCGATACCGTTATCATGGGAATTGAAAAGTTCGAACCACTGCGTGTGGGTGTAAAGGAAGTATAGATTGTACATGTGAAATGGGATTTTGGTAGGAAGGAGCTCGTTCAGCGAACGCCGAAAGTAAATTCAGCACTAATAATTCGAGGCAATTTATTGGCGAAGTGGTTCATCTTTTTTGGTTGAAATTCACCCATTTTTTAACAAACATGCTTCTCAGGTGGGATCCCAGATCATCACCTTCGGAAATCGTTTACGTGCCATACCAGCTACACTGCCGGGCAGGCAGGCTTTCACTACAATTCCTTCGGTTTTAGGGCAATGTAACTCTATTGAGGGTGGCTTGCTTCCACCGTTCAGGGTGGAAGCCAGAGCTTCTAAAAAAAACCTGGGGGTGCAGTGACTAAAGCGTTTATGAACCGTGACTAAAGCGTTTATGACATGTTAGGGTCAGTTAACCTTTTGTGCTAGTTATGATTCCAAGACTTCCAGAACAGAGGCCTTTGTTATGAATGTTTTTTCGTTATGTTCTCCGGGACATACCCGAACGCATGACCTTCGAAACACGACCCAACGCCTTAGCCACTGAGACACTGCGGTGGGTCGTTAATTCAGAGTTCCAATTTTCGTAGGAGGAAAATGAAGGCTTCGGTTTAGTTCCCACCCTTGACGCGTGTTTTTCTTCGCTGTCTGCTCTGCGTAAATGCGAACTAAAAATTTATTGCATCACGAAGTACTCAGTACCTATCCCAATTTTCGCAGACGCAGTTCAACCAAAGCACTGCAACGACATATTGAACGGGGGACAGAGGACGAGCGGAATCTACACAATATTCCACAAGGCGGCAGGTCCTTCGGGACAGACCGTGTACTGTGACATGGACGTGGACGGCGGAGGTTGGACGGTGAGGCGTTTTTCTGCTTGCCAGACCGCCTATCATTGTGTTACTGCAGCCTAAAGCTCGATAGGTAATTGAGACAGTTCTCCGGGTACTGCTGTGGGATCTCAAGCCGATGTCCACTTTTTTAGGCACTCTTTTAATGCTGAGAAAGCCCTATGATTAAATGTAACGCAGTAAAACAAACATATGGTTTTCAATTTTATATCTGGGGGGAGATGCTGATATAGCCAACACATTTTTTTATTCATTCAGTGATATCCCTGCCCGGTTTGAGCGTGGAATTCATACTTCCTTCCATTAGTCCCCATCTAATCCCTAAAAAAGCCATGAAGATTGCGCAGAAGGACGACAGACGTAGGGAAGACATCAGGACGAGCGCACGTTAAATAATGAGTTTTCCGAATTGAGACAAATCGAAGTTCATGCTGTATGGTGCATCCAATAAGACTAAAATTGACAGAGGATGCTTAGAACTGTGTAGGAACGTGCAGGCAAGAGCCTAGTTGGACGTCCCGTTAATCTGCTGTTGAACTTTCTGTTGAATTGTGCGGCCGCGCCCCTTCCGACTTGAAGAGTGCAGTGCAAAGAAACCTCTGAAGCTTGTTCCCCCCACCCGACGTCTACGGCAGCATCCTGTTCGTCGCCGTTGTAGCTTCACCTCTCAATTAGGTTTCTATTGCTCTTGCGGCAGCTCCCTACCCTGTTTGGGCGGAGTTCGTCATGGGCGTTTTCCAGAACCCTTCTCCGACGCTGCCGTTTCCCTTTCCCGGCACGCTCTGCCCGGCCGACCGTCGAGTTTAATTTATGCCACAATTTTCTTAATTGAACTACAAGCGTGCTTAAAACAAACGTCTTTCGGGAAACGTTCCTCCAATCCACGCTTTTGACTTGTATGCTTACAACGTGGTATTCATATTGCGATAAAAACGAGTGCTAAGTATTACCTATACACCTTTTCCTTGAAAATATGGCAATTTGCCACGAGGTATAAAGGCACAACCACATGCAGCGTATTTTCGGCGTCGCGCGAGCGTCAGCGTCGTTCGGCGTCGACGAGCGTCAGCAGGCGCGCCAAAATGCATGGCGCCGCGGGCTGACGCTCGGGCGACGTCGATATCTACGCTCGCCAGATATCGGCGCGAGCGGCGGAAGCGGCGCTGGTGCCAGTTCCCGGTTGTGCCAGACACCGTGTGCCAGTCCCACTCGCTGTTTTAATGGTGGCCGGCATGCCGAACATCGACGCTGGGGCATTAATAACTGCAGTCGCAGCCCGCCCCGCTCTATGGCAGGCTAAACACAAAGATAGCAAGAACAAACCCCGCAAACAGACGTTGTGGGATGAAGCAGCAGCAGCCGTGGAGCCTGGTGTTGCGGACGGAGGTAAAGCACTTGTCACCTGCGCTGCAGCCTGTGCGCATAGTTATTGTAACAAGTCGTCATTGTTTTTGTGTTTGTGCCGCAGAAACCGTGCAGAAAAAATGGAAGTCCCCGCGCGACAAATACCGGCGACTGTTCAATATCGTGCTGGACGCCGAAAGAAGCGTCGAGCGCGCACGCCGGCGCGTGATTTCGCCGGTCCCATGCGGTTACTCGCCCTCTCCTGCGGGCCCGCGCATTGACGCCGAACGACGCTGACGCTCGCGCGACGCCGAAAATACGCTGCATGTGGTTGGGCCTTTAGCCTCAGCACCCGACATTCGGAAGTAATAGTTTCTGACAGTGCTCTTTTTTTTTGCAGGTTATTCAACAGCGAGGGCAGTTTGGTAACAACGTTTATTACTTTTATCGAAACTGGACGGAGTATGCCGAAGGTTTCGGTGTACCGGCTAAGGAATTTTGGATCGGTAAGAGAGTAGAGTTTGCCTATACCAACATCAATCGAAAAAAGTGCATAGAAAGTACAAAAACTTTTCAACATAAGGCGTAAGGGCTCCATCCACCTGTTCTGTTATGGGATGCCTAAAACACAGCAAACAACTTTCCTCGTCTGTGAAAATACTACGACAAACTAGTGTGTGTTTGTGTCTCCTTTCAAGTGACAGTGGTATCCGCTTCTGAAAAAGTTTCGTCTAAAACAATGTTATCATGGCCTGTCAGATTAGTAAAAAGGAGAAAACCCCGCATACACGTAAATATTTCGTGCTTCTTGAAAATAACGCTGCAGAATTTGGATAGCGGCAAACATTTTCCGAAACGCAGAGGCCTAGAAATTTATCGGTTGTTACTTGTAACCGTTTTTCATTGAACTTTTCAAACTATAGGAAAATGTCATAAATCAAGCCGACACCTGCGGAATTCTGGGTACCCTTATTGTTTTTTCTTCAATAGAGCTTCTTTATAACTTACGTCTGATTCTTTTGTATGGTCATCCGTTATAGCCCAGCGAATCACAATTGTTCGTATTTCCGAATGGACCATATTCGGTACATTGGTTTCCTACGTTATCAGCTTCTTTATATTTTGACCTTTTCTTGTCAGGAAACAGCGCTCTCCATGCTTTAACATCTGGAGAAGACGAAATGATGCTTCGTGTAGTGCTAACCAACACCACGGGAGATCAGAAATTTGTCGACTACGAAAGTGTGAAGGTTGACAACGAAGAAAACTTCTTTAAGCTGCAACTGGGAAAGTTCGTTGGTCCTACAGGTAATACTCCTACTACATGCTTCTATACAACAAGAACGAATCCTGTAGGCATTTGTCTACGCCGAAACTATAATTTAGCAAGCAGCCATAGTTTAATTGGTGTCGGTGCAGATACCTTCGCCAGAACTGGGGAAATGTAATCAGTCACCGCAAACTTAATAGCACCACTACAACACTAACGCCATCTGAAATTTAGAGCGTGATGAATTGCAGTATGTACATGAATAACGGTTTCGCTTTATAGAGATTTTTTTCAGTCGGGATTGCGGTATTACAACTGTAATAAAACATTTTTGTAAGCTTTCAGTTCTACTGAGAAGAAAAGGGACAGTTGCTGTAATAACTGAGAACGTCGCTACACCTAAAATAGATTTCGTCGGATTTTTATTATACGCACAACTTTTCTGCTGGCTCGTTGGAAAGGTGAGGCTTCAGCTGTCCCCGTCACCTAACCACAGCTCCTGCCTCCTCATCTTCCCACTCATTTTCTCATCATCCATTTCAGAAACTACCACGATTTGGCTGTTTAGCTGAATTCACTTTTCCCGCGTTCGCACTCCTCGAGCCCCATGTGTTAGGAAAGGCATTGAAATTTTATGATGCTTTTAGAGCATTGTCTTTTTTATGTTCTATCAGAAAAACATACCAACCGTAAATCATTAAGGACATATATTCTGGTACTCTGTCGCATTTAGGTAGGCACAAAAAACACTATCGCGATGAAAAAATGCGCTAAGATACGGCTCTACCACTGAAAGCGCAGAGTGCACGACAGAAAACACTTTTGACCGGGGTGCAGCCAAACAACTCCGCAGGTTTGTTCAATTCAATTTTCTGTTGGAACAGGGCGCGGCGGTTTCTGCAACCAGAAGCTAGTTTTCTGTAATAAAACTGCGACTATCGTTCCCACCTACTAAGATATCACTTCTCATAAATATTCATTTGTTTGAGAACACGAACGTAGGGAAATTTCTTTCGGTATATTTCCAAGTAAACATGAGTTCCTACCATTTTTATTAGCTACACGCCTCTGGTGGAGGCCCATGTATTCACAGCAAGTAGGAATTCAAAATAGGGTTCAACGTTACGGCGAACGAAGTAATTATCGTAAGCAATCATGTCTCAATATCTGCTTTACCGATTGCAATATTGGCCCTTCCGGGCAATGCGGCCAGCTATCGCTAGTACGTTTATATACATACTCAAAGTAAAAGTTGAGTTGGAGTTATATTTGTGCAGGTGAGCTTGTGGAAATCCTAAGAGGAATGTTAACTAACGAAACACATCTTGAATGAATTAACGAGTAGTTTACGTTCTCAGTTAACCAAAAATAGATCTCCACTCTGAATCTGCTAGATTCTCTAGAAATAATACCACTCGTACGCATACGTAGCCACCTATAGGCACATCCTAACAATGGTAAGCAATAACAGCAAGAAAATATTAAACAAGATTAGTGAAAGAAACATAATGGGCACCGCTACTGTTTAATTTCTTTCACTGGGTCGTGAGGATGATTAACCTGAGCACATTGAAGTGCGTGCGATGCGTAGTTTCGCACTTAAGTGTTTTATGCCACGCGGAACTTTCTGAGCAGCGGTACGCACTTCCGGTTTCTGTCTCTAACATCATGTAAAAGTTCTAAAAAAGGAGACACGTTTTCTTGGAGATCGTTTAGCAACATCAACAATTTTCTTTCTAGCTTTCCACACATCGTACCACCAGCTTCTTTTACTCCAGTTAAAAAAATCTACAGGCGCACATAACGCCAAAGGACGTTTAAGCGTCACTTAGAGGCAGATAAGGAGTACCGGGTTGTCCAAAAACAGAAAGAGAGGCTGATGCTTCCCACGAAATCGCAGCCAAAAATACAATTGGAAAAATAGCACATTGTGTTTTGCTTTGAATTCGCCGCTTCTGCATACAGCGATACTGAACGCTAGAAATGCAGGATATCCAAATCTTTATTGAGCGTTCATGACTGCATGAATGCACTTTGTTACAAGACATCCTTGTTTGTACACTGGTGCAGGTTGGGACGCTCTAAGCAACGCCAACGGCCAGAATTTCTCAACGTTTGACAGCGACAACGACGCGCATCCGGAAGAAAACTGCGCCCTCCACTACCGCGGAGCATGGTGGTACAACCGCTGCCACCTGGCAAACCTCAACGGTCTTAATTTAAACGGCGAGCATGAAAGCTTCGCAGACGGAATTGAATGGAGCGTCCGTGGACACCCGAGCCGGTTTTATCGCTACTCTTACCCGAGAGTTCGTATGATGATCCGTCCGGTGGAGACCCCATTGGAACTGCGAAGCCTTCCTGTAGCTCCGCCTGCGTCCCCGTGATTTACCTCTATAGCCCCACCAGAAGATACGAATTGAGATTGGATGGTACGAGCACGCTACCGAGAAAAAGGAGGCTGGAGTGGCCTGTTTTCTCCCTTCCTACGGACTCTAATACTGACTCCGTGATGTGCACGCGCTGTGTGTGATTGTAAGAATGAAGTGTTTGTTGATTGATGATATGTACTGCGAAGAACAAATGGCGATGTGATGCCACCGTTTATTTCGTCCTTCACCGCCAATAAACTTTTGGGGGGCGTTACACCCCTCGTGTTTCTACAGTGATCATTATTTCATTCGAAGTGCCAAGTTGTCTTCTCAAGCGATTTCACCCCTAAATCATCAGAGCGACGTTTCGTCAAAATATACACAAAAAATATGACTCAGCCGCGTGACCTGACCGTTCTAGCATGTGAGTCAGCCCGTATAATGCATTCGTATAAAGCCTGTCACTGAAAATACCACAATGAGCATCTCTTCCAAATCTTTCAAGCGCTCTTAAACAATAAGTAAAGGCTCGCGCAAACTGCAGTGCGCCTGCGAAAGCTGTGCATGAGTTTCAATACATTGATCCATATGGCACAAAGTTCCTTGTGCTGGGGTAAATGTTTTCTAGTGCAGCGTTTAGAAGCAGACAGAAGCGGCTTACTTTTCTGCTAATATAGCGTACTCTGGATAATTAGAAGTCGCCTTTTTGGGATACTATTTTTTTAATTTCGAAGTGATGTGCTGGTCCCGGCTGTTTTACATGCGATCCAATAGAAGCAATCATTCGTCCATTCGAAGCAAAAACCATTTAAATAAGTTAAGTGGAAACTATTTCAAAGAAAAAGCATCAAGGTGACCTTATTTCACGATAAAGCTAAAAATTTGCAGACATACGAACTGCCGTGTTTTTCTTTTTTTACTGATGTCGGCGCCGCCGGCACTGAAGCAGCGCACAGGTGATAAAGCGGTGGGGAAACAGAGTCGTACAGTCCTACGCATCTTTATCTTTCTCTCTCTTGAGGTTCTCAACCACCCTTGTTGAGCACAGTGCCATGTGAGCACTGCGTGTGGTGTACGCTTGACGCTCCGATTTTAGCAATAACACTCATATATCACTGCAACCAGGGTCCTACACTCAAATTAGCTATACGAAAGTCGAGGTTCTGAGCAAGATCAAGCTAGAATAGGCGTTACGAACTAAATTGGAAGGTTATCATGCTTTATTTGTTTTTTTAAATGGAAATTTTGGTTGAGATTTGCATTGTCTTGCGGTCACCTTGGACTTCGTTTTAACGGGAGTCGACGGTAATGTGATTAGCCTTCTTGGTGTGCTCCACTCTTTTCGCAGCATGTGTGTAGCCGCTTCACAAAGCCATTGATGCCAGAAGCCATGGCGAAAAGAAACTCACCGACAGTGTTGGTTGAACTACAAACAGGAAAGAGTCGAGGGGTGTTCGGAAGAGTTGGAAATGATTGGCCAAGGACATAGCGGAGATAAGTATCGATGAAGAAGTGAGGGTAGTCAGAGGGGAGATTCAAACGGCAGGTGAAGGGAGTTCATTCAACAGACTTCGCACGCACCGAATCTGCATCCTTGTAGAACAGGTTCCACCCCCCCCCCCCCAATTAGACCTTTCCAGGGTCACAGTGCTTCGACATGCCGCCACGTGCGGCGTCCTCACATGCACCACGTTGCTTATTCTCATATCTGTTCACTAATTCATAGTCTACGCACGACCACCGAGCTCTTGTTCAAAAAAAAATTGCACCACCTTCCTGAGGGGAACCCTGAGGTGATGCGAAGCATCGCAGAGTTCCAATCCAATCCAATCCAATCCAAGCCAAGCCAAGCCAAGCCAAGCCAAGCCAAGCCAATCCAATCGAATTTAATCCAATGCCCCTCGCGAGAGAGTGTTCGCTATTGGAGAGGAGAGGGGGTGAGCGGTGGAGAGCGCAGCTGGCGCGGCGAGGAAAATGGGGAGGGGGGGGGGGGGGGGGTGGACGCCGACAACGCCGAAAACAACGCCGGATGGATGCAGGGACAAGGCGAGTGAATTAGAGGCGTCGCATCTAAACATATTTTTCCTTCCTTTGATGAAACTCAGACTTCCTACACATTCATTTTCACCCATTTTTTTACTACCCTTCTTTATGTGATGTCTGTATGCCGTAGATTCCTCATCTACCCAGTGAATTCCCGAGAAGGCCCAGCGCTCTTCCTGCGCACTTGTTATAAATAAATATTAAATAAATAAATAGATGGATAAATAAATAAATAAATAAATAAAACAAATAAACAACATGTGTGTGGTAACTATTCGTCACCTTTACTTGACCACTGGTGCCGTATTGATGGCTAAATCCAATGGTCAAACATGATTAACGTAACTGAATAAATACCAACCGCCGCCAACACCAACGGTAATCGTATTTAGGTAGATATTTCTGCACCAAAGAATATCTTTTGCATCAGCTCCCTAAACATGGATGTTTGCAAACAATGAAGATTACCGGCGGCGACGTTAGCAACCATACCGCGGGCGAGTATAACCTTGTCCAATTGATGAAAAAATAAATTTCAACTCTACAAGGTTGTATGGTGTTTGTAGTGAAAAGAGAGTATGAAGGGAGCGAATAGAGTATGTGGAAAGAGAGGAGATCTCACGCCATTCTTCCGCTCACTACACCGGCTAGTCGATTACGTTGATTCCCCAATACCTCAATAACGGGCAAATGCCACAACGAGTTAGATGAGCAACAAAGTTGACAGTCGATCACTCGAAGATGATACGCTACAAAGAAACACCACAAACGTCTGGTTCGCTCAATCAAAGGGAAGTTGATTATTCAATGCGATATACCAAATCAGCTAACTTCGCTCTTTCTTGACAAGGCGAATTTTATAAAGTATGCATGAAAATTTCGAAGTGAAATTGCGGTCGAATCGTGATCGCCATATCGGTTTTAACGTCGTGAATTGCAATGAATAGCGCATAACTCCTTTTGCTACTCCTTGTATAACACAAATGGTTACTTATTGTCAGTGTGAATAATTTCTTTAGATATGAGTATTATAACTATGACGTCTTAAAAAACACGAACCACGAAGGTTCGATAGAGTCATAATGCTTTCATGTTTTAAAAACAATTTCCTTCCTAGTCAAACTTTTGGAATAGTCTTCACCTGTATAAAGTTTACTCCTCCTACTCCTTCAACGCGAACGATCTTAAAACTTTTGAGCACAATATTGTGCCGCTTACATTCCACAGGAAGCTGACACCATTTTGGGGTGCCTGCACTGGACACGGTGCACTGTTTACATAGTTCGGCTACTGCACCGCCAACCTATCCCAAGTTGGCCAGTTTTCTTTTCAGAAATTAACCCTATAAGCTAGACTACCTGCACGCACGCACACACTCACTGTATGAAGTACACGCTGCTGCCACCTAGGGCTACTTTTCAAAGTGTTCAAACAAGGTATATTGCAGCGAGCCATTTTTGTGTTTTTTTTTACTTGTGTGTTTCGTGGCCACCACTTGGCCGTGCCTGACTGTCTTATCTATATTGGAAGCGAACCGCCTGTTTACTTCTCTTTCTTTTGTATGCCGCAGAAGCTATCCTATTTGATGAGAGAGTGTTGCTCCCTGTCCTCACTTGTCTGGAATGGCCTCCTTTGTTCTCGATGTAATTCTACTATTCCATAAATTAGAGAGCACAGAGATAAATTCTCGAAGGGAACAAGCCGCGGCATTCGATTTACCGACGCTCGCCCATGAACGTCACTTCGTTTGCGGCTCCTTCTCCGCTTGTCTTTTCTTTTAGTTCTTAGCGGATCATAAGTTCGCTGCAAGAAACGTCGTTGCTTGAAGAACCTTGCGTCGTCTTTGGCTACGTGACAATATGTTTAAGCGCACATCAGAGAGAGGACAAAGCCCTTTATTTTTGCAGCGGAGTTGTTGTAGGCTATCTACTTCGTTTTAAATGCGAATGCATTTCTTAGTCGAGCCATGCCAGGCGCCGTGCGGCGTCCACGCGCCCGCAGGTGTTATCTCTCCGCTCTCACCCCCTCTCCCATAGCAACAGCTGCGAGCGCGCGCGCTCCTCCTCTCCCCTAGCAACCGGAGCAGCTGGTGCGGGCGGATCAGCGGCGAGTGAGTGCAGAGGAGGAGCGCGCTCGGGCGTGTGAGGGCGCTCGCATCGCGGGAGCTCGCCGGAGCTCCCGCGTGTGTGGGAGAGTGTAGGCGAGGGTAGGCGAGGTGCTTCGGTGCTTCTCCTCTCGACGCTCGCCCCACTCTCCCGTTCGCTCGGTCGCAAGTATACCGAACGCAAGCGCTTGAAGCGAGCTGCCGACGCCGAACTCCGTGCTCGGGAGGCCGCTGCGAAACGCCAACGCCGAGCCGAAGACCCCGAAATACGTGTTCGACATGCGCATTCGCATTTCCTCACGATTCCCTTCGGGGAGGTGGGGTGAATTTTTTCTTTTTATTCGCGCACAGATAGGCAAACGCCGCTTGGTACCAGCCTCCTAACTTGCGCACATCCTTGCCCTCGACCACCTCTTTCTACTCTGTTGGCGTACGCGATGCCCCTGAGCGTGTCTGTTTACCGTGATGTCATGCATGGTCTAGAGACGTCATTGCACTTGGGTTCCGCCCGAGCTAAGGGCAAGGCACGTGTTGTGTGCCGCGAGAAAGAACAGCGTGCCTTCGAAGAGCGCCGGCGTAAGCAAAAGTGACGACTGGCACAATCGGACGGAGAACAGCGACGACGATCTGGCCGCGTATCGCGAATATTGCGAGGCGGAAAATGCAAGACGTCGACGAGGCTACAAACCCCCGGAACGCCTTCCCGGTGCCAAGTCGTAGTTGTAGCCGGCGTATGTGGCCAACCAATGCAGCGCCGCTTCTGAGGTGTGTGGTCGCCTGTAGTTGACCGGAGACGTCAGTTCCCTTACCACAGTAAACCGCAAACAGCTCCGTTATTCGTCGACATTTGCAGAGTGAAATGGTACTGAATTTCAACAGCACAGCTGATTAAGCTTTTAGTTCCGCCGGTGAGCATTACCAGAAAACTGAGTCCAGCCTAGCGCATGTGAGCTTGCGCCTCGTGAGGAGTACCCGGAGCCGACTAGGCTCGTACTTGCGCCAGAAAAAAATACCGAGCGCATGCGAGTGTGTGCCTCGTATGGAGCGTTCGGCATCGGCCAGATCGACCATCGACAACACTCTGCCCAGCATTCGTGTCGTGATCCCTCACGTGCTGGTCGCCTCCCCAGTTCCCGTGCGTTCGCGCCTGAAGTGGGTTACTCAGACACAGAGTTCGTGCTACAGACGCTGAGATTGCGAAGCCGGGTGCCGCGGGTTCCATCTTGTCCTATCGTGGTCAATGTTGGGACAGATGTGAAAGCCTGTGACAGATAGATGCGGACCTGCCAGTCATGAATAATTTTCATCGGAAAATTATCAAAATCATGTGAGGTGCAACCGCCGCGTCTCCGAAGAAAGAAGAGGGGTGGCCAGCTCTGCTGTTTCTCCATCCTTGCCCCACTAGTGCAAGCTGTGCCAAATTTTGTTAGATAAACACCAGCCCGTAATTCTATCAGGTGCTTCACCAGACTGAGCAGCTTCGCAAAAGTGTTCTGACGTACTTAGCTTTTAACCTATACTACAGGAGCGTGTGAAAGGACACTTGAATCGAGTGACCTTCGAAATTTCAAATGCTATTCGAACTGGAAGGAGGTCCGCCGGCATACGCCACAATTCTCAACGGCGGTTTAAAGTTTCCGCATTCAACTGCCATTGGTTGGTGTCGCTACTGCGGCCCAGTTTCGGTCGCGTAACTTGACAAAAACGTAATCTTAGAGTAAAACGTGACCAAAATACACACTTTTTAGTGATAAAATTGATAACAGCCTACAATTTCGCACAGTGCAGGCGGTTCTTTTGGCACCACCGGCCTTGAGAGTACTAAGTTTCCTTGTAATAGTACAACGAGCGAAACCGCGCCATCTCCACTAACATGAAACCTGTGGAGAAGTGGAGGATGCACTCTATAATCGTATTCAAACATTGTAATCTCTGTCTCTTGCCACACGGCCCGCGCTGACATACGCAACATCCCCATTAAAAAGCCGCAGGAGAAGTGGAATTTGAAGCGTAGAAGTGTATATTTTAAAGTTAGAGCGAGTATGGAGCAAAATATAAGCAAGCAAGAAGCGCGAACGACAAACGAGTGCCCCGGTGTGTTCTTTTAGTACGCGTATTTGCCCATGGCGATGAAACATTCCAGCGCCAGGCGTTGTAAAACGAGTGTTTCGGTGTTATAATACCCTGACCATATGACAATACGACGACGAATTACGACAACGACTTGAGGCGCCTACAGCCCGAACACCTGAGGCGCTTCGCGCCTAATAGAAAACAGACACACTTGAGAAGTTATGATGATCGTGCCCTTAAACCAAGATACACTGGTAAATAATTCTTTTTGTAATTAGCGCATGCGATACTGCGCTCGAAAATGAGACCGTTCGCGTTTCAAAAAACTTTGCGAACGTCAAAGGCCGTTGATTGTTTTTCATTGATTCAAAGGGTATTTCAACCAAATGCATTGGAAAATTGTCGCGTAGCAGCTCAAAGGTGGCATTTGAGTCAAATGACATATGGTTCAAAGGCATTCGAAACGTCCGTGTAGCAGTAATATATGTGAGTATCTCACGGGATGGTTGTCCCAACCTTCCCGCTGTAGAATTTTTGTGCTTATGATATTTCTGTACATATTTCCCGCACCGGCGAGGAATCTTGGTCCCCAAAGCTCGGGCCGCCACTGTTTTTTTTATTTTTGCCTTCGACTAACCCGTCTGCTAGACGGGCGTTTCGAAGAACTTTAAATGGAATGTCATTTGACTCAAATACCATTTTGGAGCTGCTACGCGGCAGTTTTCATAAAAATTTGGTTAAATTTCATTTGAGTCAAAGGGGCACAACCAACAAAATTTGGATTCTCAAAGGCAGTCAAAGGCTCAAACGCGGTCGCTGGTGCTCTCGAGCGCAGTTTCTGCATGCCATATTTACAAAAATAATTATTTACGAGGAAAACTCGGTTTTGAAGAGGAGGCATTTAATATTTTTTCATTTGTTCTTGTTTCATTTGACCTGCAAGCAAGCACCATGGTGCACCACTGAAGACGTGTGCCCTTGACGATTGAGTTAAAACACGCCCGGTAGCATTCCTCCTGGCATTAAAAAGGAGTCTTGTTCGTTACGATATAGACCCTGAGCAAAGGATTCTGCTGGAAGTCAGATGTGTATCGAATGCCCGTGCTACACGACGGTTTCAAGGGGCATTTGAATCGAATGACCTTAAAATTTTGAAATTCTATTCGAACTGGAAGAAGTTCCGCCGATCCACACGACATTCTCAAAGGCAGTTGAAAGTTTCTGCTGTCACCCGCCGTGTTATGGTGTCGCCACTATTGCTGTCTTTGGTCCTCATAACGTGGCAAAAATTAATTTATTTTTTTATTTATTTATTTATGGGTACTGCAATCCCCTGGAGGGATTTTCGCAGGTGGGTACAAAAGACGGAAATATTAGCATATAACACCAGGCAAACAAATGGAACAGTCACTCACATTTCACATAGTAGGCAGCCATATAACACAAGTCAAAAAAAGAAACGTCACTTGCGTTTGACAAACGTAATCAAACGTAACAAAAATAGTACAGATGAAACATCAGTCTCATTTTATGAAAAGAAAACCAAGCTAGCACAGAAGTAAAATTATTTTCTCTGCTTTTCTAGACCAGCAGCAAAGGATGCTAAAGATTGCTTTGTAACTTGATGGTTATTTAAACTATTCCAATCCTGCACAGTTCTAGGGAAAAAAGAATATTTGAAGCAATTATTGCGGATACGGAACGGAGTTATTGTACGAACATGGCGTTGTCTGGTGGCGTAACCTGAAGAAAATGTAATAATTTTTGTAATAAGAATGTAATAAGAATAAAAATGTAATAAGAAAATAAATAAATTTCAGGCCAAAAACAATTTTGGGGGTGTTAAATTTACATACCCTGCATACACGCACAGATAAACAACTTATAATGGACACATGGAATCAAGAGTGGACAAAGTCGAGACACGCCAATAATCAGACATGCGGATACAAAGCCTGGCTAATAAATGTTTACTACACCGTTACTGCGTGCACCTTATGCATTTCTGCGCTTGCGAGAGTGTTTTCGGACTGCACGAGCTAATATTACCTGTGAAGGAGACCTTACCGGGACGGCCTTTACGGTGCCGCAGTGCTGCCTGCACTGACGAAGTGCTCTCGACGAGGGTAGTGTTCCTTCTTTCGAGTGCCGGTTGTAGCAGTTCAGGAGGGAATCCAAGCGCTCGTCGTTCAAGATTCGAAGCAGCTTGTATGTAAATTAGTCGTGACCCGGCGCGTGTTAAGCGCTGGACACATGTACGACTGGTGCACGCGATTCGCATGCGACTGACCGTTACGATTGATCGTTAGGACCTGTTTTGGCCTCGTTCGCTGGTCGGAGGAGGCTCACGACGTGCGACTGGCAAGCCAGATGCAGTCGTGCCATCGTTGCCGTCGTCGTGAGGCCACAGCCAATGAGAGCCCGCTGAGCCCGCAACAGGCTTGCGTTGCTCTGGTCGGCTCGGGTGTTAAGAACTTTAGGCTTAGCGTCCTGGCGAATATTTCATCGCCGCAGCCTGCGCAACTGCGAATGAGAATCCGTAACACAACTTTGCACCACACTATCGTCCCCTTTCTCGCATGTGAAACTTTATTTGAGCTACAACTGCTGTTTGAGCGATCGGTGACCGAGACATCTGCGTAGCCTGTTTCGATGCTTCCGCGCAGGTATCGCCATCTCTCAGCCGCTCAGCGCACCGCGTGCCGCGGCATCCACGGGCGGTCAGCATAGGCTTGCATCGCGGCAGATATCTGATCGCCGCTTTTAAAATGAGCCCTGAGAACAATCCTTAGCACAATTTTTCACCACACTAATACCTACTTTCTCGCATGTGTAACTTCGTTTTAGCGATCAGATTGATTCGGAAGAGCAGCGACAAGCGGTTGCTAGCGTGGTCTGCTAGCCGGCGTACACCGTGGTCTGCGCCGGTTCGAGCCGCTGAGTGTTCCGAGCTGGCAGGCGCGGCCGGCGTGTGCGCGGACTGTTTCCGATGCAGAAAACGCTTCACGATTGCCTGCGTTATCCATTTCTTGCGTACAAACGCGCGGAATCTACAAATTCAGCTCAGCGATCGTCGTAGTTGACCATGGAGCAAAAACAGTGGGCGGATCGGCGCCGACGATGCATCGCACACGCGCATCGGGCCATGTGTCTCAAATTTGCGCGTACGACTAGTCGTGGTGACAGTCGTAACGATCAGTCGCATGCGAATCGCGTGTACCAATCGTACATGTGTCCAGCGCTTTAACCTGGCGAGTGTTCAGCGGAGCAGCGGAGACGGAGGAGTAGGCGCGCCATCTATCGGGCGACCTATGAACTATTGTTGCACAGCTGCACCTCTAGCGGTCGCCTCGAGAACTAGTGTACACGAGGGACTTAGCCCGAGCAAGAGGAGCTTCTCCCCTAAAACAACACAAACCCATTTCTGGAAAACCGGAGAAGCGTCGACTCCGGCGAAGGATCCCCGCACTCAGCCCTGGCGATTCCGTGCTAGTGCTGCCTGCCATACAAAGCAATCTGCTGAAACCCCCCAGCAGATTGCTGCGGCGTCGTAGCAATTTGGCACTGCACCCCCCTCCAGATCTTAACAAAACATCAACAGTCTCATCACTTCAACTTGGGTTGGACCGGGGTAATATACTCCTTGGATAAGAGGATTCAGCAGTGCCGGCTTCCCGTAGACAATACATGGACACTTTCAGAAGCCATAGCGCGCCTAATATTTGGCCTAACCCTATGGGGTTAGTATCAACTTTTTCCGCTTTCAAAAACAGGGGGAATGTTGCGGACAGATTTTTAAACTGGGATCTCGTTTTTTTACAAACGAGTAAGAAATATGAGCGAAAACATGGGTTTTCGGGGTGCCTGTGTTTCTGCGCGCCGCATTGAAAAAAATCGGCCAATATCGAAATTCTGTTCGCAACATTCCCTCCCTTTGGCTCTTCTGATTGCATACATGCCGGTAGAATTCTTCTGAGGCGAATAGTTTTAGCGCTAGGCTTTCTGAAAGTTCCGCAGCTCGAGAACGCTCGCAATCAAATCTCCCACTCTTGTTGGTGGCTCCGTCTTTCGTAATCAGGAGGAAACATTATTAGGCTCTACCACTCACCGCGTACACGCTGCGGTCTTGCTATGTTACTCCGCGGATAGCCGGACTTTTGGGCTTATGCGGCATGCGCGCGCAAGAGCGAAGAAAAGTTTGCCGTCACTCATGCGAGTGGCACCACCGCTTTGATTGCAACTATGCATTGCAGCGTCATCTCTTGCGAGCCGGGTTCCACGCTTATCAGAGCGCGGGGAAGAGCACGGTTAGACCGATGTCGTTAGTCGAAGCGGTGAATATTTTGCTTTTTACCGAACGACGGCTTGATTCCGCAGTAATGCTGTTTAGTTTTTTTAATATTGAACTCTGAGCCAAGACGAAGCGCTTGCTCGAAGTGACGCTACCTCAAATCTAGCCGGTAAAGCTGTTGCTTGTGTCCATTGGGCCATTCCATGCCAAATGTCCCAGCCGTAAAATCGACCATCACGGATTTGCTCAGTAAAAATTGTGCGTCATCCTCGCATGGCCCACAATGCTCCCTGAAAGTGTTTTTGTCCAAAAAAATTTTTGTTCTGTTTCTAGCGGCACTTTTATCTCCAGGGTTTCAAGCAAACTTACGTCTGTGAAAAAATTCATGAAAAAGTAAATTCTCTTACAATGGCCACCATTTATTTGGGAACATCATGTCGAGGCCCTGGGCTGCTGTATGCCGAATTTTTAAAATATTTTTCCTTTTCTTTGCTGTGATTACGCCATTCAGAAAATACACGATGTCGAGCATTTTCAAACATTGTTAGCAAACACAAGCACATTCTCTCAGCCAATGAAGCATTTGTACCTGCATCTCAGCGTTGTGGAAAATTGATAAAAACTATATTTACACTGAAAAAAGATTAAATGGGCGAGAAAACGTTTGTCAAACTTGGGAAAATCTCCCTTATGGCCCATATTCACCTTGAAATTGCGCATTGTTGTGCTCGTAGTAAAAATATCAAATGCGAGCCATTCACGAGTACCAATGATCACAGTTTATTTCAGAAAGTTCCATCAGAACAGTTTTTGTTTCAGCAGAGAAAAAAAATTTCAATTTGTAAAGCGACACTACCTCACCCCGTTGTTCCACAGAGCGTCTTCTCTGCACGGCATACACCTGCTGCATGAAAGAGCCGCGAGCCAGCGGGTTTGCGCTACAAAAATACCTTTCGCCGCAATGGTAGTTCGTAGCGTCAGTACAGGAAAAAGGAATAATTCGCGTGTTAGTGGGAAAAGTACAACGTGGAGCTAGCGGTGGTGCGCCCATTCTATGAGCGCGGGTAACTCAACGGCTAGCTGGACATGGACGTGCATTTAAAGAAGCAGGGTATGTTATATGTGGTATCTTTTAAGTATGCCGAAAATTACGAAATAGACAGCGGTTGAGTCATCGAGTTGAGCGGATTTATTTTTATGCGTGAGTGGGAATTGCATAACCCGATGCTTTAAATGCGCATCTGATGTGCAGCCGCTGAGTTACCCGCGCTCATAGAATGGGCGCACCACCGCTAGCTCCACGTTGTACTTTTCTCACTAACACGCGAATTATTCCTTTTTCCTGTACTGACGCTGCGAGCTACCATTGCGGCGAAAGGTATTTTTGTAGCGCAAACCCGCTGGCTCGCGGCTCTTTCATGCAGCAGGTGTATGCCGTGCAGAGAAGACGCTCTGTGGAACAACGGGGTGAGGTAGTGTCGCTTTACAAATTGAAATTTTTTTTCTCTGCTGAAACAAAAACTGTTCTGATGGAACTTTCTGAAATAAACTGTGATCATTGGTACTCGTGAATGGCTCGCATTTGATATTTTTACTACGAGCACAACAATGCGCAATTTCAAGGTGAATATGGGCCATAAGGGAGATTTTCCCAAGTTTGACAAACGTTTTCTCGCCCATTTAATCTTTTTTCAGTGTAAATATAGTTTTTATCAATTTTCCACAACGCTGAGATTCAGGTACAAATGCTTCATTGGCTGAGAGAATGTGCTTGTGTTTGCTAACAATGTTTGAAAATGCTCGACATCGTGTATTTTCTGAATGGCGTAATCACAGCAAAGAAAAGGAAAAATATTTTAAAAATTCGGCATACAGCAGCCCAGGGCCTCGACATGATGTTCCCAAATAAATGGTGGCCATTGTAAGAGAATTTACTTTTTCATGAATTTTTTCACAGACGTAAGTTTGCTTGAAACCCTGGAGATAAAAGTGCCGCTAGAAACAGAACAAAATTGTTTTGGACAAAAACACTTTCAGGGAGCATTGTGGGCCATGCGAGGATGACCCACAATTTTTACTGAGCAAATTCGTGATGGTCGATTTTACGGCTGTGACATTTGGCATGGAATGACCACATTGCATACTGGCGGTGTGACGGTGCAAAAATGCAGGAATAATATTTTTTTTGTACGATGGGGGAAGAGGGCGAGGGGGTGGTTTCGCACTTGAGCGGCTAAAAAACTTTAGTGGGGCTTCCTGAACGGAAAACGCCACCTGACTTCTTTATTTTTCTGTTTGCTCATTAAAACGTTTTGCCTCCTCTTTCTGCTCCTCCTGCTCCTCCCCCTCCTTCTCCTCTCTCTCTCTCTCTCTCTCTCTCTCTCTCTCTCTCTCTCTCTATCTCTTTCTCTCCTTCGCGTAGCATGAGCAATATACATTTAGGAGCACCCACTTTTCAGATTACAGGGACAGCTTTTTCTTTATCTTCAACTTCGGCATTCTCGCGAACGGAGACTTAGCTTATGCAGACACTTGCATCTGCGTACGCGTGCGTTAGCGGAGTAATGCGTAAACCCGCTGACTCGTGCGCTAATATGAAGCAGGTGTACCACATTATTGTATTGTTCAATTAGCGTAGCAATCTTCCTAAATGTCTGGGCGCCTTTATAGAAATCGTAAAATGCAACGTTTTTATTCCTTGATTCCTTTTTTATATCCATTCAAGGCTGAAATTGCTGAAAGTTGCTGACGGAGGTAACTGTGCAAGCGCACAGAATGTTCACCTTACTTGAAATTAAGTATATTAAATCAAAAGTATCACTCTCCTTGTTCTGCAATTAATGAAAATTCTTCAGGCTGACCAATGAGTTACTTTTACTGTCGGTATGAAGGTTAATTTTTCTGCAGTTTAAATGTGCCCTTCCAAAATTGCTTCCAAAATCCTCCTTCACACCTTTCGATTTTCAGTCCCCAAGGCAAAGAAATGCACGGTGTGCTGTAAGACGCACTGATACAGCGTAGAGGTAAGAAAGCCACGCTCGGAAGTTTAGCTTAGTCTTTGAAAGAACAAAATTTGATTTTTCTGTTTTTTTTTTCGTTTCTTTCTTTCATCTTATTTTCCATCCCTGCTAGCGCGGTCTTTGTTTAATACTTTTTATTACGTTTAGGGTTTATCGCTCATTTTGAACCCTTTAAAGCATGGATAAACGATTGGTCGTCAATGACCGTTCACCGGTGTTTGCCTTCTTTTATTATTGTTTAAAATTTTTCGTGCCAGTCCACGCACATACATCTTTTATTTATTTTCGCAGACTGTTCAGTTCGTGTACAAATGAAACACGAATGTTACAATGCGTTTTGTAGTATCTGCGCATAATACGTATTTTGTAAGCGAAAGTGCCACTTGTATGTAATTGTAGCTTGTATCAACGTGTTGCAGCGCAGCACAAGACGAGGGACAAAAACGCAGTAGACACACATCGCACTGTGTGTCTTCTCCTTATGTACCAACTCGCCAAAACCACTACTCTGCTGTAACTGGTATGCATTCATGTGTCTTGTACGTTGGCTACAACAGCATTTGCCTTGTTTATGCGGCACTTTTGTCGTCAAACAGATCAACGGCTTTATGATTTTAACCGCCCCCCCCACCCCCCCCCCCCACCCAACATCCAGAATTGCTGTTGGTGATCCTGAAATGCTCTTTTGGGGGTACTTGGTTCATTTGCTCTCATTTATATTCTATTGGAGCATGCTCGGCGCATTTTTGTTACCGACGACCGATGTAGACCAACCACCGGCGGGCCACGACGGTGACTTGCTTGATCTTGTCCCCTCCATCATGCTGGCGCCATGGCTTGTAATAACTCAGCGAGGTTCTGTCCTTTTACAGCTACAGAAATGATACCATCGTAGTCTTGACACTTTTATCAGAAAAGTCGTTAAATTGTATTTTGGATGAAACAGTTTGGAGCTCTTCCATATTATATTTCCCTCTTTCCCTTTTTTTCACTCTATTTCTGGTCCCACACATGGATGTGTAATTTACGCTTTATGTTAACCTAGGGATTTGGGAAGCCAGGCATGTCCTGCTCAGAGAGATGATTTCGCCTTCACGTAAAATAAGTGGACTTCTTTGTTTCTTTTCGAGATATCACACATTGCTTCTTATTTTGTGTATGCCCCCATGCACAGCTCTTTGATGTTTTTTTTTATCGCTTACTCTCCGCATTTCATCCGCGCTTGGGGCGGCGAGATTCAGTGCCCGTAATCATTCAGATTTTTTAGCCCATTTCAATAACTCCGCACACAGTAAATACATTTGTAAATACATTTGTACCACACACGCGAATCTGACAACATCCAGTTTACAGGGCGAGCCTGTACCTGATAATGCTACGATGACGCATCCAGATTCCGGCGGCACGCTTCACAATTATCGCCCTCACGCTCTCACAATTATCACTCTCACACACACGCACAGACACACACACGCACGCGCACACGCACAGAAACGCGCACCCACGCACATACGCACACACGCACGCACGCACGCACGCGAACGCACAGAAGCGCGCGCGCGCGCGCATGCAAGCACGCACGCACGCACACACGCAAGCACGCACGCACGCACACACGCGTGTACGCGCACACGCGCGCACACACACACACACGCGCACACGCACACGCACAGAAACGCGCACCCACGCACATACGTGCACACGCATCCACGCACGCACGCGAACGCACAGAAGCGCGCGCGCACGCATGCACGCACGCACGAACACACGCATGCACGCACGCACGCACGCACGCACACACGCGCGTCCGCGCACACGCGCGCAAACACACACACACGCGTGCGCACATGCACACGCACAGAAACGCGCACCCACGCACATACGCGCACACGCATCCACGCACGCACGCGAACGCACAGAAGCGCGCGCGCGCTCGCACGCACACGCACACACACACACGCACACGCACACGCGCACGCCCACACACACACACACACACACACACACACACGCGCACTCACGCACGCACACACACACACACATACATGCACACACGCACGCATGCACGCTCCCGCGCACATACACAGACGCACCCACAAACACACGCAGGCACGGACATGCACACACGTACACATACACTCGCTGACACGCAAGCACATGAACACGAAGGCACACGTAGGTGCAAGCCAGAGCTCTTTGATGTTACTTGATGTTCTCTAGAGTTACTTTGATACAAAGTAACTCGGGGTGCAAGCATGCCAGTAAAATTTGACGCCAAAGTAGCATCGCGATTTCATGCAATTAATTATCTTGCATTGTATTTTCTGGAGATTTTTCACACCTATCTTTTAGAATTGCGAAATCAGTTTACCACGTCCATATAACTCACGAATAACCGTTGCTGTCCGGAATAAATCAGAGTGCTACTCAAAGATTCTTGATCAATTCGATAGCAACTTCCGTGCCTTGCCTGTACCTTGAAATACTTCATAGAAAGATACGCAGCACGCACGCGTCCCACGTCGGGGAACTATACGAATACAGTGTGGCTAAAGCGAACGACCCGTGTGTACAGGAATAGCGACGTCCCTTGCTCAGTGGAACACCGCCGTGATTTCAGGGTTGCGGGAAGCAAAAACACAACTACCCAGGATACAGTCATCACACAACGGCAACGCAAAATTTAGCAATTTACCCGCCGCCGTGGCTCAGGCTAAGGCGCTGCGCTGCTGAGCACGAGGTCGCGGGTTCGATTCCCGGCCGCGGCGGCCGCTGTTCTGATGGAGGCGAAAAGCAAAAACGCCCGTGTGCACTAGATTTCGGCGCACGTTAAAGATCCCCAGGCGATCAAAATTAATCCGAAGCCCTCCACTGCGGCGCGCCTCATCGCCTGCGTTGCGTCGGCGCGATAAAACCCTACAATCAATCAAAATTTAGCGATTTAAAAAAGCGAAAAGCAAGCACACGGGAATGTTCCCATAGCAACCCTGCAGTACCCGTGCACTACCGGACAGCCTAAACAAATATGTCCAGATGCCCGTCACTGCGTGGCTGCGACAAAAGCGCAGCGAAGATGCGGGTGCCATCCCGGCCGCTCTTCAGATGGAGGCGAGAAGGAACAACGTCCCCGTGTCGAGATTTCTCAGAACGATCTGCAGGTGGTTGTAATTCATCCGGAGCTCCCCACTATCGCGCGCTTATATCCCAGATGTGGCTGCAGCGTGTTACAGTCCCAAATTTTCAATTTTTGCAAAGCGCACCAGGCGCAGTCCACGCCGAGTTGACCTCATGCCCGTACATGGTACACCACGTTCGGAAGTCGCCTTGTAGTCACGGCGTCAGCAGGCGCATATTCGTTATCTCGCCGCTGCCTCAGCTGGCTGCGACGCGCGTCTGTCTCAGCCACGTGAACGCTGCGACTATTTATAACGCTGCGTCATGTAGTCTTGGACAATGCGTGAGACTGCCCAGTTCGCGTTATCTGTTACAGTAAACGGTCTATTTTTCTCTTTAAACGTTGTTAACGGAACGTTGAAAGGTAGTTTCAGGAAGTACAGAAATTTTGCATTCGTTGCAGGCATTCAATTAATCTGCATGGGTCTTTCCATGGTTCGAAAGAAAGCAAGAGCGCATCAGACAGGACGGAAAGAGAAGTATAAAAAACACTTGCGCAAGTGTTTGTCAAGTTCTCTTCGTGTTCCGCCTGATGCGCGGGTTTCTTAGAAACTTATGTATTGATCAGCCCAACTTTTCACTCTTGTTTCTGGCGTTATTTTCTGGTAATTACTGGGTCAGTGCTGGAGGTTAATTTTTACCAATTGCTTTAAATGTTTTTCGGACGTGTCGATTTCGAATAGTGCACAATTGAGTATGCATTGTTCTTTGCGTTGTCTGTACATATTAACATTGAAGCTTCTCTTCCAAAAAGTCCAAAAATATTCATGAATGATCATACATACGTGCAAAATCTTCTGTGTTAGCTGAATTTTTCCGTTTTCTGGAATGTTTGGTTTATTTAGGAAGACGCCTACGTTCACGGCCCCCAAAGCGTGCAACCACGCACTATTTTATTTATTTAGTTGAAGCGCTCACCAACAGTGGTGTGCCTTCTCGGGTGAGGCACTGGGTAAATGAGGAATATAAGGCATACAGAGGCAACACATAAGCAAGGGTAGTAAATCAAAAATGGGTAAAAGAAATGTGTGGGTATACGGGGTGTTTCATCGAGACTAATTATTTTAAAAAAATTGGATTTTGGAAGTAAACCTGTTTTTCTTGCGCTAAGTGATCAGGGGCCGTGGCAGGTGCCAAGTGCTATTTATGGAAATAAGTAACTTGACTTGATTAATCACCGTTTCAATTATCCTAAGTTAGATGCTTGATTGTAATGATTAACTAGTAGATGATCATGAGTTCATCTCGTATCGATTATTGCATTTCCGAAATTGTAACTGCGTGCAGAGGTACAGCACTCAGAACCTAAGCACACCAGATGAGGATAAAGGGCTCCGGGTGGAAGCTGAGCGCCGCGAAGCTGCGCCCTCAGGCTCATGTCACTCGGAGCTGTACATGCCACACGCACGCCGGGCTTTATCTTCGGCCAGAACAGAAGCAAGGGGCACCTGAACAGCCGAAAAGCATCTGATAGCCGGATTTATAGGTTACAAAGTTCCCAATCGGGGAGTTATTACGTCTAAACAATCTTCGGTCGGCCCATGTGGCCACCGAAACAATGACAAAAAAAGCGCTCCGACATTGGGAATGAGCGTCTCGGGTTACTGTGTTACTGGTGAACTAAGGGAGAGCATGTTTTGGCCCAAACGGATAACCGTTGGACCACCGTGGTAACGGAATGACTACCCTGAAATGAGAATAGAAAGAGCAGAAGACCGCAAGCGCTATGAAAGAATGAAATAAAGAAATTAAGCGTAAATGAGTTATTCGGACAGTGCAATATAAAAGCAGTTGAACTTCCACGGGAAACGCCCTTGATAGGCAGATCATTCATTCATTCATACATATCTGCATACATACATACATACACACACACATACATACATACATACATACATACATACATACATACATACATACATGCATACATACATACATACATACATACATACATACATACATACATACATACATACATACATACATACATACATACATACATACATACATACATACACACCTGCGTATGCACATACGTACGTACGTACGTATGCACGTACGTACGTACACTACTCAATTTACGCAGTGTGGACGTATTATGAAAAATTGAGGAGAAACGTGCGATAATTTAAGTAAACCGGCATCAAATTTCGTTAGTCACATTTAGCTCAATGTATAACATATGACTTTAGCTTTACGGTAACGTTTACGTAAGCTGTGACCTACGCATTGCACTTGTTACATGCGCTTTCGTAGTTCCGTAATATTTGTGGTCACAATAATTTGTTATATTTATTTACAAAAATAAACAATACAACAAAACGCCTAAAATAAGTGCGCTGCGTAGGATTTAAAGCCGTCTAAATAGAATATCTTGGTACACCAAACACATTTCGTGGAAAATAACAAAAAGAACGAGCTAAGAGAGAAATCACCATTGTTACGTAGAGGAAGAACCGGTCATAAAAGAGCGTTCTAAGCAGAGCCATGGCTGGATCCCATCCGCAACACCCCTTTTCCCGTTTCGCTTCTCGTGCTAAAAACACCGGGCAGCTAGCGAAATTAAATTGTCCAAGAACTCACAAGTCGTCGCAGCAATGGTCACAATTACTACAGTTCGAACCACTATGCGCGTAGCTTAGATTGGGCTTAATAGTGTGATCGGGAAAGTGATAGTTCTTCTTGTTTGAGGATTTTTTGACGAAATGTTATCTCGTCGATACTACGTACAATCGTGTACTTTTAATTCAAATCCCATGTCACATTGTACGAAACTTTTCAAAAGCAATACAGCGGTAAACATTCCAACTAAGCTGTTTCACTATTCGAGAAATGTTATAAATGATGGTATATCGACTGCGGATAATATTAAGGAAGAAATTTCATCACAGAACAAACATGTTTGCATGTTAAAAGCGAAGCGGGTGACAACTTTAGGCACCCTTCTTCACCTAGAAGGACTGATAAAGCTGTAGTTATTGCCGGCACAGCGCCGCACAGCGTGATTTGCTCGCCCGCAAGAGATGTGTTTTCAGTTTCTGCTCTGACATTGATTGATTGATTGTTTGGTTTAACGCGCCGACGCAACGCAGGCGATGAGGCGCGCCGTAGTGGAGGGCTCCGGATTAATTTTGACCACCTGGGGATCTTTATCGTGCGCCGAAATCTCGTACACACGGGCGTTTTTGCTTTTCGCCTCCATCAGAAAAGCGGCCGCCGCGGCCGGGAATCGAACCCGCGACCTTGTGCTCAGCAGCGCAACGCCTTAGCCACTGAGCCACCGCGGCGGGTTCTGCTCTGACATTGGTGTGATTTTCTTCATGCGTAACACTCGCAATCGTCCTTGCAGTAATTTAACACGCATAAGTGGGATAGAATTCTCCTTGAAGAAGTCACGTTTCCTGGCTTCCACAGAAGCACAGCGAACCAAGCTTCTATCCCGCAAACGGCAGGATTGACAACGAATGCTGAGGAAAGCCTGCAGCTCAGTAGGTCCACACGCACTCCTTGCCGCTTTCGTAGCTCGCCGCAATGCTCTTCTGTCGGTCGGAGCCATGTAACCGCCGCCGTTTATGCTAGCGCGAAAGTGAATTGTGTATACGCGCTGTCGCATTTCTGTGTTCTTACCTGTGCGCGTAGATTGATACCAAAGGTTTAGAAAACCTCTAAATACATTTTCTGTCGCCTTCTTAGACGCAGTGGCCTTATCTGGGAGTCGCAGGAAATGAATGTATCTTTTCATTCGCGCCACTAGAAGCACCCTCCTCGCCCTCTTTGCAAGTCGCCGACTTCGTGTTGACCAGAAAAAACAACAGCATGGAAAAACGCAAAAAGAAACATCTGGGCCAAGTCATGCCGGTATTCATTCCGTACTGATATCTGACATTGTTGGCCAAGATCTTCGGTCGTATCAGGGAACGCTCGTGTCATCGCACGAGCGATGCATGCCGTCCTCGGAGCTATATTTCCTTTCGTGCGGCGGAATAAAGCGTGCTTCGGTGTCCTGGTTGTTTTTACACTGCTAGATTGCAACTACCTGACGCAGCTTTTTGGGGGCGGTACGTGATGCCATCTATGAAGCGAAAAAGTGCGAATCTGAGTTGGCGCCGAACTGCTGAACCCTCTTAAGGCAATGGCGTCACGACTGCAGCCCGGCCCTCGCTGGTAGCTTTTCAAGGCTTGCATGTGCGGCGCCTCTTCCCTCGTGTCCACCACTTTCCCTAGAAAGCTTCCGTGAGACGGCGTAGTGCTCGTTCAGGGGAAGTCACCTCCTTTGCCGGCACCTCTTTCTTGTTCTTTGTAGCCTCCTATGCCTTTTTTTTGTCCATGACACACTGGGACGCCCGGCCCTGCGGTTTTCGCATAGGTGCGAACGCACGCGCTCTCGGCGTGGCCAAAACGGTGAGAACTCAGTGAGGCACACGACGTTCACGTCGAGAGAGAGAGAAAATATTTTAAGGAGCTCAAATGTGAGAGTGGAACCCTAGTCCGGGAATCCAAGCGTTGCCCTCGCCGTCTTGGCCCGGGTCACCAGGAGAGTCTGGTCCTCATGTTGACAGCTTGTTAACAGTGTCTCCCACAGCTCAGGAAAAGAGCAGGTGAGGAGGGGTGGTAGGGCTGGGTTTTTTTTTTTTTAATTCGCATTTTTGCCATGCGGCATATAAAGAAAAGATAAGACATTAGGTAGAATAAAAATACCGGGTACAAAAGCACAGGTAGTCAAGAAATTGATGACCCTGTACAAGTCTAAAGGTAGGCATGGAGTCCGGTCTGATGTAAAAAGTTCAGCAGCGACCTGCAGTAGCGGTCTTCGTTCACCCACCGGTTGAAGTCCCCCGGTTTATCCCACCGAAGACCAACCACTCTTAGCGCACTGTCCCGAGCTGTTCTGGTTCCTGTGCACGTCCACAAGAGATGATTAACATCAGCTGCAGCCGCCGAAGCCGGACACTTGGGACATGTTCCTGGGTCTTCTGGTGCGGGTCTCCAAGTCCAGGTGACTGAAGGTGTGAGAGCCACCCCAGCCCGAAGCCTCCTCAGAGAAACTTCCTCCACCCGGGAAAGATTAGGGGGGAGGGAGCAGACACACGGGGGAATTAGGGCACGTGTGTCCCTTCTCAGAAGAGATTTCATGGCTAAAAGGCGGGAGCGTGGATCACTAGGAAGAGGGCTAGGGGCGGATTCAGATTCAGGTGGGGCCGGAGAGTGCGAAAGATTGTCCGCTAATTGGTTGAAAAAATTGTTACCGTGCCCCTGTACCCAATGTACACGTACCATTAGCTGTGCTGTCATGTGGAGGCTGTGAATGTTCTGGCAAATCAGGGGAGTCTTTTTCACTTGCTTTAGGTGCTTCACAGCACTAAGTGAGTCTGTGTATATATGCGCCTCTTTGATGTTAGGGAGGGCACTTTCAGCTTTGATTGCGTCATATACAGCCTGGAGTTCCAGTAGCAGCGGGTCTGGCGTGTCGGTGGAATAACAGCGCGAGCCTTTCAGTGCTGAGTGTGTGGAACTGACGAAAGCGGTCCGTCCTCCGTGCGGGAGAAGGGCTGCGTCTGTGTACAATACACAGTAACCTTCAGGAACTGTGGTATCTGAGGTTGGCGCTGGCTGTTCACGTGAGCGGATTCCACAGTTATATGCTGGAGGGTACCTAGCTTTGGACAAAATGTGCATGTAGCGGTGTACTGTGTGGGAAACAATAAATTCAATCGAACCGGGTGTTCGTACGTCCCTGCTTGTAATTGTGGGAGTGTTATTTCCTGAGTTTTGGTGAGGAATTGGTGACGCACGGGAATTTTTCTCTGGTGGTCCGGTAAAATTGGGCAATTTCCTGATAGGTGAGAAGTAGTGTCGGAGCTGCGGTGACCTCGGGGGCTCGGTGGGACAGTTCGCGAGCCTGTTGGTGGGCGAAGCTGTTGCCCGTTGCAGAAACATAGGCAGGTGTCCAAACGATCTCCACTCGGTGAGATGGACGGTATCGCTGAAGTGCCCGTGGGGTTGTTGGTGCCACCCTCTCTGAAAGGAAACTGCGGCAGGCTGCTTAAGAGTCAGTGATGATGACTCTGTTGGAACATAGGATGAGGACTAAGGCAATGGCGAGTACATCGGCGTCTCCAGGGGATGTCGTACGAATGGATGCGCATGAAATTAAATGGTTTGTGGATGTTGTCACTGCAACCATGCTTTGGTTGTCAGTGGAGCTCGCCGCATCTGTATAGGACACGTCAGAGCGATTGCCATATAAGCGTTCGTAAGTTTGGCTGCACGTCGAATAGCGGAGGCAGAGGGCCACCCGCGCGGTCACCCCGACCAGGGCTTGCTCGCCGACGACGCGTACCTGGTGGGAAAAGCCGTCAACGCTGACACTGGTACTCAGCTGCAGGGTGAGCAGGCGCATAGTCGCGATCTGGGTGAAGCAGCCCGGCACACGCCATCGGTCCCGGCACGCTTCCGTTACTCTGCCGTAAAACTCCCAGTCACTTGGCACTTTGTCTTCCGTGACGTTGTGCAGCCCCCAGTGCAACTTTAACAGGATACCCTGGAGGCGGCGATGGATGACGAGGCAACGACAGCTCTTCACTTGGAGTTCCCCAGCGGCAGCAAGTTTCTTCGCCCCTTCGGCATTCATAAAAGTAACCACCCATAATTTGTTCGTCTGGTACGCGCTCAAAGCGATAACATTGACAAAGAGCTGCACATGAAGCAAATTGTCAGATAACTCCACCTTGTACGGCTGGGCTCTCACGTCGGCGTTCAAAAAATGGTTTGATTGTAGGGTTTACGCACCGACGCAATGCAGGCGATGAAGCACGCCGTAGTGGAGGGCTCCGGATTGATTTTGACCATCTGGGGATCTTTAACGTGCGCCGAAATTTGGTACACACGGGCGTTTTCGCTTTTTGCCTCAATCAGAAAAGCAGCCGCCGCGGCCCTGAACGGACCTCGCGACCTCATGCTCAGCAGCGTAACGTCTTAGCTGCCACTGAGCCACCGCGGCGGGATAAAAAAAATCGCGTTAAGCAAAAATGGTGTAGATGGTATTACAGCTGAATGACTTGATTATACTGGGTGTTATCAAAAGCCGTTCTACTGTTAAAGAGACACTCAAGGGATTTGTAAACATTGCGGGATCACTGGTGCAAATTGTAAGTACTGTGTATAGGCCATGTTTTGACCACTCTCGATGCATTTACGCGACTTTATTCAGTAGAAAAGTCAATTCGAAAATGCCGTCCTCGCCTATCCACCCTCACCGATTTCCTGCAAGGTTTCGTATGACGTCAAGGAAAGAAGGCTTGGCTTGACTCTGCTACTGCATGGCTCGTCGACCCTCTGACAAAATCAGTCAGCATAGCGTTTAATCGGCCGACGGCCGGCAGGTTGTTGAAATTCACTCGTTCACTTGAAACTAATCCACGGCACCTTTCTGCCCGGGCGAATGTGCCTTTAGTGTGTTAGTTTGTAGGCTGTATCAAGCTCTAAATCTAACTTGCTCCAGACAAGCGCAAATGCAACGCTGCGCTGACTGGTACGCTAGAAGAAAAATCTAAGGCCAATTGAAGGCCGGAGAAGAGTTGGCGAACTTAATATAGGTACTAAGGAATTGAATTCGACTGGAGCTGTTATCGTATAGAGCAAAACAAGAGGCAAAAAGCACCTTTTGCGCTGCGCGAACTAGCACAGCGGTGACCAGCACGACCACACATCTGCGAACGCTGTTCCGTCTAAGGAATGCAGTCGCTATACGTGTGATATTGTGGGAATTTGGGGGAAGCGTACACCACTAGTGATATACAAGAAATAGTCATCTAAGCTACTTGAAATGCTAAAATAAAATAAAAAATGTAAACTGACTATACAGTATATACCTTATATTTCCATCGCTCCCAGCGCCTGCTAATGGCCGAGTTTTCTTGAGCACTAGGTTTGTTGTTTTGCAAGTCGGAAGTTCCGAGTCCCCGACGGTGCAGGTTTGTTTGTTTGCAGTTGATTTATTTGTTTTTGGCCAATGTTTTCTACACTGAATTCTCTATTTTTGCGCTGTAGCGTTCATTGCTCCACGCACGAGTTGACAGAACACGCGCGAACTTGCACTGACGCGCCAGCGAGTTCTCGTTGGCGTGGTGTTGCCTTAAGCACCGACTTCCCGCACCGGTCCTTAAGCACCAACTGCTTGTGGGCAGTCATTAAGAACAAAAAGTTCTTGCCGCGGTCTGTTAAAAGCTGGTGAGGAGCGCCGGGGTGCAGGAGAACATCATAGAAGAACGTCGGTGACGTGCGTTGTTCAGCTCATTGCTATAGTGCGCGTGATTGCATACGGCATCGTGTAATTTGTAGCAATGTCAACCCACTTCTTTCCCGATGTAGATAGTGGGAAAGGACCAAGTATATCTAAGCCCGCCCGAAACAATGGTTCGTGGGGAATGTCGATGGGTTGAAGTTCACTTTTAAATGTGGTGCATTTCTTAGGCTCGCGATGTCACTCGTCGATGTTGTCGGCGCCGTCCACACGCTCACTGCGCATGCGCGTCGCGTCGAAGCGCAGGTGCGCGTCTCTCCCCCGTACTCTCTTCGCTCTCAACAACAGGTGCGGCGGTGCGGGAGGAGCGCGTGTACCCCGTGCGCTCCGTCGCTCTCAACAACAGCTGCGGCGGTACGGGGGAAGCGTGTCTGTGCGCGCATGCGTCGTAGCTACCCGTGCGCTGCGTCGCGCTCAACAGTAACGGCGGCAGGGCGTGTACACGTGATAACGGCGTGGTGGGCGTTGGTGGTGGGTGCGTGGAAAGTTCGCGCGCTTGTGTACGGAAGTGTGCGCATGCGCGTGTCTCCCCCGTACTCCGCTCCCTCGAACGCGGGCGGTGTGTATATAAGCGGGGGAGCGCGCGTTCGGAATTCAGTCAAGGGCGTCTTTGCTTGGCTTTCGCTTGACTTGACGCTTTGCTTGACGGCACCAAGCAATAAAGACAGACTTCAACTTTACATTCCTTGCCTTCGCTTCTCCTTCATTCAATAAATAAGAATAATAAAGACGAAATAACAATTAAGCGTTCCCAAACCGTACCCAATTACGCAACATTCACGCGATACCCCCACCACTCTGCGACGCATTTACTCGAGTTCCCCCCGTGGGAAGATGCGGGCGGGTTTTTTTGTGCAGCATCTACACCTCGCCACAGCGCCAGCCTGCCGGAATGCCGCCGAGCCATCAGCGGAAGCATCATGGCCGCTTCTTCAAAACCAACAGCACTGGCGCGTGGCTGATTGTGACAGCCTGCTTCGGGACTGGTCTGGTGGGCATGCCTATGATTTCCTCGGCGCGTACAAGGACAAGCCTACCGCTCTTCGACTGGCCTCTTGGTACAACGTCTCCTGCGCAGATCAAGGCTACACAGACGCCAGCTGGACCGTGACGTCATTCACAAGGGGTATAAAAGCCGAGGACTCGGCATCTCTCGTCAGTGGGCAAGGCGGCAGCAACGCCGGCACGATGTTCACCCATCGTCTACTTTTTGTGCAGGTATGTTACTACCAAAATGCTCGGTGCATGCGGTACGATGACCGCTTTCTGTTGCTGTTGCCTTGCCCATTTGACGTTGTTTCGTTGTGTTCAAATGATTTACTGCCAAGCAGTATATGTGTAACCCCCCCAGTTTTCATTCCGGTATCATCAATTTACTCGGCGCCGCTCCGGGGATCCTCGTCACCACCGCTGACACCTCTTTCACGTATATTTTACCCCTCGCCACAAGCGCGCAGTCAGCGGCTAATGGCGTTTTGCGGTTTTCAGAAGATTGTGAAAAGTAAACGGAAGCACGGATGGGCGTTTAAGAATGTACTGATGATTACTACACTCCCTAATATGAAATTTGTGTGCAGCGCAAGCTGCAGTCTTATCGGTCACGGCGCTTTTCTGCAGCGTCTCAGGAAGTGTTCGCGCGATCACCGAACGTACGGCGGCGTGCGCCACTCTGCTGCTACCTCGCAGTGCGCCGTCGCCACCGGCCAGAATGTTGCAAATCGTGTTTGAACCTGCCGCGCAAATGTCACGTGGTTCCGATTAGCCGCGGTCAAGGCAGCAGCAAGCATGTTGTTGCATATCGTGTTTAAACTTCTCGCGCAAACGTCACTAGGCTTGGATTAGCGAAGAATGGAACAGCGTATGTGGAAAGTGTCAGGGGTAGGGCGCTTCTTGGTGGCGACAAACATGAGTGAGGAAAAGGCAGTGAGAAAGATGACGACACTCATCTCCGTTTTCTTTCTTTCGTCGCTACTGCGTTCCCTCACTCGATTACGTGGACATAAACAGACGCCGCTCCCGCGGAGCCCAGGTAACGTCTGCCCCCTAAAACGACCGAAACCCGCCATCGCCGTTTCCACGCAACTTCACTTCGCCAAGTAGCTGCGAATCTCTCCCCGAAGAAGAGGAACTTCCCCAGTTGGAACGCCAGTTTAAGGCTATATTTCTTTTTCATCTTGGAAGGCCTTCTGAGCGACATTTTCACCGGTGTCTTTCACAGCTAGACTTCATGGTAGGCTTCACTTCAGCTAGGCTTCACGCACAGCTAGGCTTCATGCCGCTACCGATGAAACGCCGATTTTACTGGTGGGAGATTTAGATGTCAAAATTACATGACTCAATGCGGTTAGTCGGCTGTCCTCCTCAATCGAATGTTTCGGGTGTGGGTTAATGTGTTACACAGACAGTCTTACATACGCATGAAGAAGCATAACAGGAGGAACGAAAGGGGACCACCACGTGTTTGTACGCGGGGATAGAGCTCAAGGGCTTCCAGGTTTCAAATCGTTATGGGACGGATGCATGCCGTTCGTTTGGAGGAAGAGCAAGAATCGAAGCGTTGGCCCGAAAACAAGCGAGAATGGGCGCAAAAACAACGGAAAGCTGCTGGCACCGCCATTACCGCCTCACGTTCAGCACGTGGAGTAGCGGCGAGGCGAATTCCTCCCGGATGAAGAGAAAAGTGCCCGGTTGAACGCCGGCGTGAGCCAATATCACTTCAGAGGGCTTTCAGGGATATTTTCGACGACGTCTGTAACTTCTAAGCACGCGCACACGACCGGTAGCCGGTTTATGTGTGCGCAGGTTTGTAGAGGAGAATAGTCGGAGGGAGGAGGGTAGGCGGGCACGCGCAGCTGTAGGTTTCATGTACGTACTGATGGGTGGAGCGTCCGTTGTGCTGGTGCGAGATTTACACGCGGACGTTAAACGCCCCAATGGGACCTGTCCGGAATCCTTAGTGGTAGAGCGGATTGGGTTTGTGTGGTAGGCTATATTAAGAACACCGACGCAAACCCCATGTCGTTGTCTATGGACGTAAAAAATGCCATGTGACACAGTTCGGAAGGCTGAGACGTGGAATGACCTGCTTCTTTAATGTTGTTACGACAGTTGAGGCCACAGTCTGAACCCGGCCTTACACAAACAGTAAGGTGCTTTCGACGCGGGAGGGACACAGGCAGTTCCATGTTTATCTGCCAGAACAAAGTTTTGATCCGTCAGAAGTTCGTTCAGCTAATTGGCTAGGAAAGAGGCTCCGTCGCAAATTACGATAAACGTGTTTCTTTTCGTGGACTACGTGAACTGCGTCCAGCTTTGCAGGTCATCCTTCTTCAAAAGGTGGAAGGGCACGAATTTTTTTTCTGCACTGATCGCCTTTTGCTGAGCGGAGATATTGAACACAACCCGGGACCCTCCAAGCCCAACCCATCCTTGACTTTTCAAAGCGCAGAAGGACCTAGCTCTGGTCCAACTACTCGCTCCCAAACAGATTCAAACTCCGCTCGGCAAATAGCCGCTGCAAATCCTTCTGAAATTTCTACAGTTATTGGCATGTTTAACGAACTGCTTGAAGGGCAGAAAAAAATGGCTGAAGATATCGCCTGTATAAAATCTTTTCAAGAGTCGGTTCTCACGATTCGACAATCTCGAATCCCGCGTAGCAGTGCTTGAATCATGCAGCCCTGTTGTAGAAAATAGTGCGCTTCAGGATCACCTGCGCTCAAAAATTGACAATGTTTCCGTCGTTGTGACAGATCTGATTTCAAAAAAACGACGATGTAGAAAACAGGTCAAGGCGTGACAATATTATTTTTCATGGTTTGGCAGAACAGTAAAAAAAACTAGCGCGGATCTTCTAGCCAATATTTCTCGCCTAATCACTGGTCCCCTCAGCGTTGAATGTCCTCAAATCGAGCGCTGTCATCGAATTGGAAGGTTGCGTCAGGGCCATCCTCGACCCGTGATGCTGAAGTTACTGAACTTCAACAGAAAATTTTCAATTCTTATAAACTCTTTAAACTGAAGGACTTAGCTTCGCACGTAACAGAAGATTTTTCTGCCAGGGTTCGGTCCATCCGTAAGAAGCTATGGGATGCATCCACCTGTTTCAGAAATAATGGCTCCTCTGTCAAGTTGAGGCTTCACCACGTATTTATTGATGATGTTCGGTATGAATGGGACGAAGCTGCTAGTTGTATGAAAAAATGGCGGGAAAAAACGCATGCGCAGTCGAATTTCACTGCTAATGCCACTACTTTATAGTCTCCCAGTAGTGTTCCGTCGTCTTCTGCATCCGCACCACCCCCTGAATGACTGAACAAACTTTCAAGAGTCAACATTAATGCAAGAAATATTGCTAACACGTTTCCTAGTTTCTTATCACTTGTTTCTTCGTATGCCCCTCATGTGTTTGGCATCACTGAGACCTGGCTAAGTAAAGACGTACATGAT
The DNA here is from genome assembly GCF_048455015.1 of Haemaphysalis longicornis. Lineage (NCBI taxonomy): Eukaryota > Metazoa > Arthropoda > Arachnida > Ixodida > Ixodidae > Haemaphysalis > Haemaphysalis longicornis. The sequence goes on from NW_027526422.1 coordinate 188,591,352, forward strand.
TCGGAATTCAGGGCAAGTTCGCCCTGTGTCCTGTGACCTTTCGTTTATAACTTGACAAAAATCGGGTACCGCGAGCTGCAATAGTGCAGCACTTTCTGTCTCTGCAGTTTAAATACCCATTTGCAGAATTCTACAGTGACGCTTCTAAAACCTCCACTATGGTCTCCTGCGCTGCTCATGGTCCGAATTTTAATGCAGCCAGAACCATGAGCATACACACCATTTTTTCAGCAGAAGTGTATGGAATTTTTCCTATTGTACAACACATACTTGAAAATCAAATTCAGAAGTCTATCATCCACACAGATTCCATGAGTGTTGTTCGCGCACTGTCATCGCATAAGCCCCCCCAAACCCACATAGTTAATCTTGTATTCAACACCATCATGTCTCTGTATGCGCAAAAGCATCCGCTGCTCCTCTGCTGGGTCCCAGGACACGCTGGGATTGCTGGGAACGAGTTGGCACACGAGAGGGCTGCTGCTGCTGCACTCAGGAACACTGTAGACATTACAACGATACCCCACACAGACCTCAAGCCACACATAAGACAACACCTGTGCAGAACATGGCAAACACACTGGGATGAACAGACAGACAACAAACTACATGTAATAAAGCCACACTTGGGACGGTACACATCTGACTCACACAACAGACACACGGAAGTCGCCTTGGGTAGGCTGCGGATAGGGCACACCCATGCAAGGCACTCGTATCTGCTGAGGGGATCTTCTAGACCCCAGTGCAGCAGGTGCGGAGAGGCCCTATCCGTAGTGCACATACTAATCACATGCAAGGCACTTCACACAACACGACACAAACACTTCAGAGAACTCTACAGACAACATATTCCCCTACATCCATCGCTGTTTCTAGGTGACGATGCCATGGTTTCCGTGAAACGTGTGTTTGAGTATTTGTCAGACGTCAAGATTTTAAACCTCATTTCCTATCACGCATAATCAAATCTGGCCCTATACACCAGCCATCACCATTGCCATTAATTGATTTTATTGTTATTCCGGCTTTAGTAGCCACTAATTTTTTTAGATACTTTTGTTTGGTGCTCTTTGCCCCACCTGGCCTTGCGCCAAAAAACTCCAACCATCATCATCATCATCCTGGCTACGTTGCCGTTCGAGGGGACCGGGTGAATGGGAGAGGGAGAGGTGTCGCCTTGTTATTCTAAGCAGGTCTGAAGTCTTCAGTGTTATCCGCACCTATCGAGACAGGATCATTTTTTGTAAACTGTATTTGAATGGTCGCACCTTCGTAATCGCCATGTTTTATCGTCCTCCTGGATCTTCAGTGGAGGTATTCCACAACCTTGTTCAACACATTTATGACCATAATCTGTTTTCCTCTGAGCTCATTTTCATGGGTGACTTTAACGCTCCTTATATTTGTTGGAAAACCTTAACGTACTCCGCCCGTGATTCATGTGTTAGCCGTGACAGCATTAACTTTTCCTTGGACTTCGACTTCTCTCAAATCGTCCACGCTACCACTAGAGAGCAGGCTATTTTGGACTTGGTATTCCTCAGCTCTAGTATCACGGAAACAGGTCACGAATATGAAATTGAGGAAATTTCCGATCATAAGGCCGTTATTGTTTATTTAAACTCGCAAGTCTCCAAATCAAGCTTGACTTTCACTCCATTCCCGGACGTCAGCAATGCTGACGATGTTTCGATCACAGAGTATTTGACAGCTAGCTTCGATGCATTTAACGAACTCACCGCCCCAAGTGACGTCGATTCACTGGTTGAACAATTTGAACATTTAGTAGTAAAAACTTGCGTAAGGCGATTCGTTCCTTTTAAAACAAAAAAGAAAAATCCTAAAATTCCTTAGACGTCGCGAGAGATTTTGCATCTGTTTCGTCATGTTGCTAGATTAAGGCGACAGAGGCGACTGAATGATCCGGAAAGCGTCTCTCGTTTTAACGAGGAAAAGGAAGAATTTAAATAAAAATTAGCTCAGCAAGGAATTTTTTTTCCGCGCAGAATTAAATAACTTGCTAACAACCAACCATCGTAAATTTTGGAGCTCAGTCTTGCTACGCGACTCATCGTCCACATCAATCATTGTCGGTAGTGAGACTACGAGTGATCCGGAAACTATATCAAATGTTTTCAACACTCATTTCCAATCTGTATTTTCCAGCGACTGTACGGCGCTTATCACCTTCGTTGTGCCCAGTCAATCTTCTTCAATCCGCGACATTACTATTTGTGAGGACGGAGTATTAAATCTCGTTCTCAACTTTGAAACAAAAACATCTGCTGGCCCAGACGGCATACCTAACCAATTAGTACGTTATGCCTTACGGATGTCCCAATATCTCACAGTTATAATTAGAAAATCGTTGGCTACGGGTGATGTACCAAAATCTTGGAAACGTGCTAAGGTAACTGCCTTTTTTAAGTCGGGAGATAAACAGCTCTTAAATAATTACAGACCAATTTTTTGAAAGCCTATTCTTGCAAACTCCTAGAGCACGTAGTATACAAACACATAATAAAATTTCTTGAGGAAAACAACATTTTGTCTAAAACCCAACATGGTTTCAGGCAAGGGTTTAGTACCCTAACCCAACTGAGTGAAGTTGTCCATGATATTTCAGCTGCCCTCGATGCGGGGAAACAGGTCGACGCCATTTTCATTGACTTTGCTATAGCCTTCGTTTTCATAACCCCATACTAAATTGTTGTCTAAAGTTGACGCTATTCCACAAAACCCGCTTCTTGTCACCTGGATCCCCAGTTTTCTTTCAGATCGTTGTCAATATCTATCCTATAACTCCAAAACTTCCGGCACTGTCACAGTCACTTCGGGAGTAGCATAGGGTTCAGTCTTGGGACCATTACTCTTCTTACTATTTATTAATAATTTGCCATCTGACATTTCTGCAAAATTCGCCTCTATGCTGATGATTCTGTTCTTTACCACAGAATCAATTCACCTTCGGACCACTGCCACTTGCAGGAGTCTTTCGCAAGGTTTTGCAGGTGGTGTGATAGCTGGGACATGAAAATTAACTTCTGCAAGACGGTTCTACTGTCCTTCACCAAGTTCTCACTTCTCCCGTTTTGATTAAATCCTCAACGATGCAATTATGGCTAGGATCACAGAATACAAGTACTTACGAATTATAACCACCCCGAACCTCTCTTGGCATTACACACTGATTACATCTGCAAAAGAGCATTAAAATGTTAGGTTACCTCCGCCGTACACTAAAAAACACTCCTAAGGACACTAAATTAACGTTATATAAGACCCTCATATGACCGCTTCTCGAATATGCCTCTCCAGTTTGGAGCCCTTACAAGAAAACTGTAGAAGAAAGCTGTACTATTTATTTGCCACCGCTACGATCGTTATTTTTCCCCACCCTCAACACTGTCTTCTTTGAATTTGACACCACTTTCGGAGCGCAGGCGCATTGAGGCTCTGAAATTTCTGCACTGCATCATAAATGGCTCCGTCGCCTTTCGCAGAATTCCCTTACAACGTTTGCCAAACCCCGCACTACTAGAAAGAAGCCAGTTCAAGTTAAACCTGAACCCCTACTTCGCCTGCACCAAGACTTCCAAATACAGCTTTTTTTCACGTAATGTAGAGCAATGCAACGCAAAGGAACTTGCTTGGCGACTCCACCCGCTCTCTTTCTTCGTCTGCATTTCTATCCGCTATTTTTTACGCACCAACATATCCATACCGTCACTGTGTTCATTATAGTGTGTATTGGGAGTGTTCGTGATTTTTCCTTTTGTGTGGTTCTGTTGAACAATGTCAGTGTACGTTGTACGGGTGATGTATATGCTTTGCATGCCCCACTCCTGTGATAGCCCAATGGGGCTGCAGTATTTACTAATAAAATAAATAAATAAAACTGTTCCCAACATTCTAAAATAAAGCGTAAAAACTTGCGTCATCTGCAGTGATTGCTCACAAGACATACAAGGCTACATGATAGCAATCGTCACTTAACGGCAAAATGGACGTGTTTAATAAGACATCATAACCATAGAAAAAAGGGCATTCTGAAAAAACCAACAATCAGAGCGCATCGGCCCCTAGTTTAGGGACGTGGCGAGTCTTTCTACTAAACTGAATATAATGCGACTTTAACATTGTACTTCTATCTATACCGTCCCGTTTACAAGCCGTAGTTTTGGCATATGCAAATAAAAGTTAAAACGCAAGTATTATCGTCCATTTCAGGCTAAGGTACGAACTATCGCAATAGTTCTCGTAAAGTATGTGTTTCGCTCAACGTAATTTCACGGCAGGTTGAGAGTGGCTGCGTGAGCATGTCATCGCCGCGTGCTTCCGTTGACGAGGCTGCGAAGCCTCTGGAGCACAGGCGCGGGACCGGTGCCGCATGCTTCTCGGTGGTCGTCCAGCTCTACATGGTACACGGCCAAGCACAGTCTCGGGCTTTCGCGCTGTTGGACAAATATGGCCTGCAAGAGGTGGAACAAACACTTCTTACAACGAAGCCTGTATAGGCTGTTTTGCGTCCTTACGCTTTGCAAGCTGGATTTGCGATATGGGGTGTTCTCTGCCTACACCTTAACGTTGTGCCTTTCCCGCCTTAACACCAATCCTGAAGCCGCTCAACGCAACACACTGCCACTTACAATTTTCTTACTGCAGGCCAAAATCACAAGGAGGACCGCGCGCGCAACAACACGAGGGCTGAAAAACGGCCGCACGTCCCCCCATGATTCAGGACACTGTGATCACATCGATCGGGTTTGCTCGTCTACGTTAACTTCCGCCACCGCCAAAGAACACTGATGAGCGGTGAGCACCGCCGCCATCAATTGATGGCGGGAACCGCATTCATTGCCATACGACCTCATCGCCGTCATCACCATCTTGTCGAAAAACAATAATCGTCTGGCTCCCCCGTCGAAAAACAGTCAATATTCGTCAGGGGAACCAGACGAATATTGTCGAAAAACAATTTCCGTTTGACGCTGTATAATGCCGCTAGGGGCTCGGCGGGCGACCGGTTTGTGTTTTCCGGGCGTATTGTTCATAAAAACAAGCATCCATGTATTTTTAATCAAGGAACACTGCAAATAGAATTTGTGTATTTATGCTTCGTCTCCGGTTCGCGTACTGATATGTTTTGGCTCAAGAATGTTGACAAGTATGAACTTTGGTACCGGAATGGGATGTCTAGAAATTGCTGTGGGTATATAATAGGTTCGTTCAACCTCTGTTTCAACTTCCGCCTGAGAACATAAAGGATCAGATTTTGTGCTATGCCATATCAGATTTGAACTTTGCCATATTATTTCATTGCATCGCTAAGCTGCAGCCATCTCGTGGCGTCATTTGGTGAGCCGATGAAGACGACGTATCCAGCAATAAAAGTTCGAAAATTCCTTTTCATTTAAATTCATACACAGGTTTAAAAGAACGGCATGGCGAAGTACCTTGCGTGAGAGAGACCAGTCATCGTCGAAAGCGACCCACGTGTGCTTCGAGTGTTCCATCGCGTAAAAGGACAGGGTGCGCAGGTCTTCAAAGCGCCGATCGAAGTATCCCTCGCATATCTGCGAAGAAGAGGAGGAGGACATTGTGTTGCAACTGCTTCCCAGTCTCACAGTAGCGCATAAAATAACAGCTTCATGTCGCTTACTCCGCGGCATTTCAAGTGCTAGCACATCTCGCGAACGGGTGCCTTCTAGACTTATTTGTGTACAGTTCGAGGTAGTGGATGCTTTAGTGCATACTTTTAACACCAATATCGCGTTATTACGTCAGGATCTTGGAAAATCATAAAAATTACTGGAGCTATCAGGTGTAGTTACATCGCATTGCACAATAGAAACCCTGGGCGGGTTTGTTTACGAAGCCGTCTAGGTATGTTATTGGCATGTTTGATCTACCGCGCTACCATGAGTTGAACCTCTGTGAAGCGAATAGAACCCCTTGTACCCGTGATATTGAACATACGCCCAAAATACGGGGACTTCTTACTTAGGCCCAGGCAAATACTCTTGGGAGGGGGGGCCTCGGATCGACGACTCCGGTGACGGTCACCGTTGCAAGGCAGTTTGCTCTCTTTTAGGATTTTGAGCGCTGCACAGGCGTTAACCGTAGACTGTAAATTACCAACTAGACAACTTTACCAACTCATCCATCCTCCCAACCCCTTTTCTTTTCCCATGTAACTAACTAGTCGTGCCCTTCATGTCCTAATGAATATCTATGAGTTAGGCCTAATACAAGTATCAAGTGTGCCAGGGCAGCCGTGATGCTCCTCTGCCATCTACGCTGATTTACACCTTGTAATGGTGCTAGAGTTCCCTTTGGCTGATTGCGTCAAAACCCCATTGTCATCCCTATGCTGTGACAAACATCCATGCCATAAGATGCCAGAAAGGAAAAGATTCGCCAAAAAATGGCGCAGCAGACTCTCGCAGGCGGTGACGTTTTTTATACCAGCTTTCTCACACAGAACAAATTGCCGCATCTCGTCCCTCCCACTGGCTTCAACGGGTTCCATAGCGATTGCATCAGAAATATAACATAAACGGGCCTTAAAAGCTGCCCCAGCTGTCACCCTTTCCTCGCGCCTCAATGCGCTGTGGATGATAAGCGCAAGTAAACCAACCTAGAAACACTTGTCAGGGCGCTTGCGGTCAAGGGTACGCGCAGTCATAGAGTTTCTTAGTACGTATACTAGAGAGGAAACTGCGCCCCGTAAGCCATGTCGTCGTGGGGGTTCATGGGAAGACCCCCCTTTTTGGCTTGGTCTTGGCATGACAATTGGATTCTAAAGCGGTTTTTGGGATTTGCTTTCTTCACTATGCATTAACATTAACACGTTTACAAGCTACAAGGAAGCCGAAATCTTCCCGTTCCTGTGGTAGCGGTGTTCAGTGAAACAGCAGGCAATGCGTGATCGCACCTGACGTTGCTCATGCCGCAGTCGAAGGACGTATAACTGAGCGGGTAATATGCCGCCGCGAAATTTGTAGCCGACGAAAATAAGAAACAAAACGTCCTTCGACAAAGACAAGATACGGCACATACGGGCGCTTGTATGCGTCCTATCTTGTCAACGTCCTCGACTGTTTAACGCCACGTTTTCATGTTTCTTGTTAAACTAGCTGGCGGCCGCGGTGCACCAGTTCACCACGAAGGCAACGTTGTCATAGGCACGCTGGAAACACTTTCAAAACTCTTCAAATAATGTATTATTTGAAATAATGGTTAAATTAATAAAATCACAGTCTCTAAGGAGTTACCCCCCCCCCCCCCCCCGATATTAACATTGTTCGGAACTACAACCTCGGCCTGCGGAATAGAAGGCACAACCGTTTCGGCAAAAATACGCTTTACTTCTTTTTTTCTTAGTTTTAAAACAGCCTGTTTTTATTTTTTCACTTACATAATTGCACACCATTCTTCGCGTTTTTGTGGCACTTTGTTTAAATTTCGGTAACTAAAACGTTTCAATCCAAGCCAATGATGAAACTAAGGCGAACGCGATGTATAATCGCGATACATGATGACACAGACAACCTTGATGTGAGCCGAATAGACGCTAGCGCCAAATTCCTCTCTAGTGTATACTGTAAGAAACTCCATGCGCGCAGCCATTGGTCCCGCTCAGCGGTGCGTCCGGCTGTTTACATTTAGCATCCGGCGCGCATGCTCCGCTTGCTACTTGCTGCGTCGGCACTGCTCATCGCGTCGGCAGTTCTAGCGATGGCGGGTCAATTCTAGCCTAGGGGAAACTAGCGTTTGAAGGCCAGATAGGAGGCCTCCAGAAACAACATGCTGGCTCACGACAATAAGTAAAGATTTCGACCTACAAATAGCGGCCCGCTGGAGTTGTATGCATGCGCTGTTAATGCATGCATGCGCATGCCATAACAGCGCATGCCTCCCTTCCCCTCACTCTTTCTCCAGTAGCTCCGACGAGCGTCTCCTGCGGGCTAAGCATTCTGCCCTCCCCCTCACACTTTCGCCACACTTCGCTCCTCCATTGTCGTTGTCTTCGCTCGCTCGGTTACAACGCCGCCGCCATCGCCACCACCAAACTATCGTAGCGGACGCCTAAGTGCTTGCGCACTAAAAGGAGCGTCTCACGCGTCTTCGAGTGAGTCCAACGCGTTCGATAGCTTGGGATTCAGAACAAACGCTCACAGAAAATGATGGCGCCGCGTACCTTGGATTGGCAGGAAAGCATTCCCGACTGCATCCCATACAAACAAAACGTAAAAAAGCGCTCCGAGAAACTTCTGTTGGCTATGACACATTCCATATCCCTTGCCTACGAAATAGATCCGGTGATGTAAGCACTTTTTACGGCTACTGAAAGGAAAATAATTAAGGCTCAGTTGAACACCTGAGACCCTTCGCCTCTGCCTCGTATTCCAAAAGGCTTTCTTGATTTCCTGCTTGAGAGACTTTCTTTCGTGACGCGTTTACACATTACGCTTTCGAAAGTCTTCGTTCCCTCTCCTAGCGCACTCCGCCGCTGGTGGTTGCTGCCACCCTGCAAAGAGATTACGACTACGATGGTGAATTTCGCTGCCTGCTTGTTTACTCATTTGAGTACGTTCTTGCGCTTCCCGACACCACCACCACCGGTTTTTGGGTGTGGTGTCATTAAAGCCCTGTTTAGGCTCGCGCTATACCATCCGTCATGCCATAGAACGCTTCTAAGACGCGTGGCGTAGACGTCGTTTCACTGCTACCGACGCTGAAGCCCACACCGGTTCCAACACCACAGCTAACGACAGCAACCGCGTTTTACACCGAAGCTGTATGTAACGAGGAGGCAACAATTTACTTGGCGGCGTGTTTTCAACTTAGCGAAACATTTATAAAAAAATACAAATGTTCTAGACGCTCCATATGCTTATTTTATAAGACGGCTTATTATGCCCCCCAAAATAATGTCTCCCTAGCAACGCATTTCTCGTTAGAGGTGATTCACATTAAAGGGATCGGTGCAAGATTGGCCTTTGTAAGCTGGCTTCCCACACTGCATTTCGCACATGAATCATGCCCATGTACGGAGGGAACATGGTTACCGCGCCACTTTATACTGCCCTCCACTGCGGCCGTGTGTATCCGGACTACTCTACACTCCTCGCCAAGGGCTGCGTTTCTCTTCCGCCTGACGTTGGGCAATGGTGCACGCTCTTGGTCGACAACCTGTGCGAAGCACTTGAAGCTTCACTCGGATTTGTGCACCAGCGCTAAAATAACAGTTCATTTTCTGTGCCCACAAATCCGGGGTGTCCGTAATCTGTGATGTAGACGTCGCGCCCCGGCTCTTATAATTGTACTCAGTAAATCTCCAATATGGCTAAACCCCAACATAGGGAATCCAACTTGAGCAAAGCCTTCACAGGGTGAAAGAATGTCATTTATTTTTTTGCTCAGTGGACCATTTTTTTCTTCGCATTATTGCACGAAGAGAAAAAGGAGCCTCGAGTTCCCTCTGTTGGCCAGTGTGCGTTCAATAGAGCACACCTGTGAAAGAATATAGAACAATGGAGCGCAGGCAAATTGTAAACCGTTGGCCACGTAAGGAAGATAAGCGGGCAACGGCAGCTGTACTGCTCCGGAGGTTTGTTGCCGACGGAGTCGAATACCATCGCACTAAACCAATAATACACACCCGCACGCGCACGCACACCCGCACGCACAAGCCCGCACGCACGCACTGAGAAAGTGATGATCTGCAATTTGCACACTATTACGATGACCAAGGTTGCCCCATGTGTTTCTTTCCCAGAGAGAAGGAGCAGTATACACATTACAGCTCGAAACAGGAAGGAGGAGGGAGATATAGAACAATTGTATTCGATCCACGGTCAATGACGGTTAGTGCAGAAACGTGGGTACGCACCTCAGAGAGGGAGATCTTCTTCGGTCCTGTCTGGGCGTCGTCTCCGAAGCTCAGGCCCATGTGATAGCGGAAAAGGAGCCCGCCGAGTGCGAAGCTCACGCACCAGTCTTGCCCGACGGGTGGCTTTCGCAGGAGGGAAATCTTCTCCAGCTCCTGGAGCTACAGGTAGGACACGGGCAGAGGGAAACACACTTGTCTATAACACAGGTTTTGTACTTATAGCCTTGTCTTGCCTCGGCCGAAAAAGCATTTGAAGAAAACTATTGTGTCATTCTGAAGTCTTAACCATATATTTTGACCTCAACGTTTTTAGTGACAAGTTTGAGACCGAAGTTTTGAGAGGTAACTAGTTCAAGTTGAACGCAGTGTTATTGACAAGATTGTTGCGCACTGTACGTAGACATGTTGGAAATTTGCAATACGGTTACCTTGCGCCTCCCTTTTATATGAATGGTACAGCACCTTCATGAGAAATTTAGTGTTTTTGCACGTCGTCTGAGTTGTTAATAGTGGCGTCCCAAAATTACTCAATCCAAGGTGGTAATTCCGATCAGTCATCCGACCTATCTTCAGATATGTCTGCAAAGAGGACGTTTCCTTCGTCAAACATAAAAAAAACAATTATCCTCAAAATATGTAATACTTGTAAAATTATGTTGTTCGCTTGTTTGTTTACATTGAATGCTAAAGACATGCGTTCAAGAAACACAGAATATCGAATGTAAATGTAACCTACACGTGACTGAAGTTCATATACTGCGTGTGATGTTTGCCTACAGATGCTGTCAATATTTTGATAGATTAAAATAAAATCTGAAAAAAAACTGAATTTGGAACAAATTCTTTTGTGCACTTACGCAACCATCCCAGTCTAAAATCACAACAGAAATACCGCGAAAACATTACAAGAATACTTGTCCTACGACAAAAGAACTTTGCTGTGACAACAGAAGTCCTGTTGTTACGACAAAGCCCTCTGTTTGTACGACACACATGTCTGTCGTGACGACGAAGTAAATTTTTTCAACGACAAGCATTCCTGTAGTCACAACACAACTGCCATTGACGTTACTCTTCTCAATGAGAAATAACATTCAAAGCATGCGCAACTTTTGATGGAACATTAGGATCACGACAAGGCAGGAATTCGATACGACTGAACAGCAAAATCAGGAAAGGAATACGACACACGACCGAACACCGGAATCACGACACGAAAAGAATAAGACAAGACGACAGCACGACACGTCAAAATACGACAAAACTACGGAAATGTTTCTTGTCGCCATTTTTGACTGGGATCGTCCTATTGCTAAAGCAAAGTCGGATGTGGCTTCTAGAGTTACGGTGCGAGATTTTGAAAATTTTTGAAAATTTGCAAAATTTTTACTATATCGGAAAATTTTACGATTTCGCTCAATTGTTCAAATTCAGCGTCTGAAACAAATGTTCGTTCTCCGCATTATCCCTCTCTTTGAACAAATACGAATGTTGCCGTTGAAATTCCTTTCCGTGGGTCATGTGCAGGAATCAAGCAACAGGCTAGCATATCTTTTTTCTCGTTTTAACCCGTGAGCGTTCTTTATTGACTTATGAAGGTTTCGTAATACATATGCAAGCGGGGTTTCGAAGCTAGCAACACACCGTTATCCAATGGTGCGCTGAACACACGCCTATCCACACCCAAAGCCACTTTCTGAGCCTTCGGTAACTAACATTGGAATTCTTGTAATTCCAAGGAACTCCAGGCAATTCAATTTTATTGTGAGTGAAACAAGATTCAAATAACTCTGTTTATATTTTAACAAATAATTTTGAGTACTCCCGATTAACTCCAAGCTGCCGCCGTAAGTAGTTACAACTAATTGCCACTATTTTGCCTCATCTTGTGGCAATTTCAAGGACAGACAGACAGACAATGAACTTTATTGGAAATCCTGAGGAGTACCGCCACCCTTCAGAGCGGCAGGTCTGCGGGCCGCTCCCACATGGGGACGGGGAGGCCGAGCCTCACCGCCGCGTCGTGAGCCCTCTGGACGGCCCTCAGCTGGTGTAAAGGAATCGTAAGAGATTTCGAGTAGAACGTCAGTAATTAAATGTGACGTGTAGTAATTGAAACTCACCGACCGCAACCTACTATTCTAACTCCAATTCACATGAAGTAATTTCATAAAACTGCAAGTATTTCCAGCCCATTAGGAACCATTGCGCGTTATTCGAAGGAAGTTCAATCTCGAATGATTTTAGCAAATGCGAAGCCTGGTTAATTATATTTGACGTAATACTAATGTAGTCACTAAATTTTCAAAAATATCGTGTTAATATCAAATAGTTCACGATTACGACAGCAATTTCGTCAATACTGTTACGAAACCAAACACAAGCTAACAAATTTTCATTTCTGACAGATACTTTTACATTTTGCACAATACACAACTGAACAAATGGTCAGAACGTATTTTTTGTGGTAATTTCACGAAAGGTTTGCAAATTCATTTTTGCAACTTTTACTCGCTGGCGATTATTATTTTAATGAGGCTGGTCCTGCTATTGCTTAATTACCACGCTTTTTTATTTTGAAATGAATTCGAAACACTTACGTATTTATGTAAATGTGAATGTAATCTTGTCCTGTTCATTGCACTGGTCTCCTAGCGATTTGGTGTATTCTGTTGCATTGCATTGTATGTGTATGTAGATTTTTTGTTTGCCTATCCTGCTCGGGTCATTCACTTGCTCTGCAGTGTTATGTAAATAAATTTATTAATTAAATAACTGCTGTAAAATAACTATCAAATATGGTACACGATATGCCATAAATTTCCCGGGAAATATTTTTTATGTTGCTGAAATCAGCATATCTAGGGCCGTTTTCTAAACAGGTAAGCGCAAAAATGTTCTCAAATGATACCACAATTCTGTGTTGCGCGTTAACGGAGGTCTGCTTCTTGTGGCTGCAAAAACCCGGGTGGTCTTCGAATCAAATTTTGTCTTCATGCCTTTCACATACTTCCAGCATTCTTTCAGTATAATATACGCCTTAGCATTGGCGGAGTTGGATGTAGCAATAAAATATTAGTCAGGTTTAGTTCTCTATAAAAAGCGCTCCCCTTAAAGAGATCATTATTCTTGTGCGGCTATTAATATTAATCTGTTAAGTTATTCTTGCAGTGGGTGTCCCTACCCGGTATGCTCGGTAACCTTCATGTTTAAGAGTCGCATGCATCCCTCTGACAATAGACTGGCATCCCGATTTCTACGTTAAAGCATATTAAGGTTTTTTTACTAGCTCTTCTTACATTCTCATTCGTCCGCACTGTCACAGTAGTCATTCATGATTGAGAAGCCGACCGAAAAAACGGCGAGATTTATACATCTGGAAAACTGCGCTTGGCCGCTGTCAGACATGTTTAGGCCATTAGCGTACCTATCAGGTAGAAAGAAAATTGTTACGTGAGCACGTAATTAGACTACATGATAGCGGCACACATCATGCGTGCCATAGCTTGCTAAGCGTAAAATCAAAGCAGGGGACATTACAGGAAAATTATGAGTCATTTAAAACATCATTCGCCACCATGGGCGCAAGGCGAAGGTATTCGTATTGAAGCAAAACAGAGAACGACGTGAAAGAATGGCTAGAAACTATTTTAAGCAAAACACGAGCTTTATAAGAAAGTGTAACCAAACGAATACCATCGCATTCTTTCTTAAACTCGTGTAAAGAGGTGGTTTACCAAAAACAGTTCTGCCATGTCGGAGCCAATGTAGCGCCTGTACGGGTTGGGTGCTCGGAGTATCTTGCTGTTAAGCTCGTGGTTCTCGGCGCGAAACACCACCAAATCAGGGCAGCTGCGAGAAAAAAGTTGAACAGTTGCACAGACCACCCACGTGTGGACGATTCACATTGAAGAAGGGTGAAACCCAGCCCTTAAGACGCGTACACGAGGAGAGAGTAGGACAACTCACATGCTGGGGTGTGTGTGTGTTGTCGTACTGTATGTGTGTGTTGTCCCGGCGTGTGTGTTCTACTCTCTCCTCGTGTACGCGTCTTCAAGGCTGGGTTTCACCGTTCTTCAAATATGTACCAACAGGCCCAACACCAAACTCTTAAACGATTCACGTTGCTTGTATTCGAGCGAAGTGTGAATAGATCCAATTTAGTTGGTGGATCAGTGCACAATTGACACAGAAAGTTTCTTCGGCAGGCATGTCCCTTCGTACTTGTCGTATCGCGACTGAGCTACGCTCTGGGTACACACCAGCCATGGGACGAAAGGCTTCAAACAAAACTGGGGTGCATTCGCTTGTTTATTGCGCTCCACAAATATCGGGCTAGAGTGTTATATCCCATTTCCCACAATCAGAAATGCAACTTTCAATGCTGAGAATCAAGCAAGCGAAGTATACTGAATCACACCACAACGCCTTAGGCACCACCGCAAGGTGGTGGGCACGTGGTAACATACGACACGCACACTCTTGAATCGTTTCTAAAGAGCCTTAATTAACACCTGCGACAACGTGCCACAAGTTTATGACGGGTTTTGGTGAAATATTTATCAAAGTACTATAGTATTACCAAGAAAAGACATGTAACCCCGATAGCTTGCCACAAGTCTACAGAATTTCTAAAATCAACTGACCTTTTGCTGAAAAAAACAGTATCAAAAATTCAGAAACGTCCATACCAACAAAATTTTCAGAAACTCCAGAGTGGCAATTGTAGGGTTGTAGGTAAACATTCCTTTAAAGGGACACTGAAGTAATTACATTGTGGGATTAGGAGCTACTTGTAGTCTGGAGTCTGTAGGCCATGTTTCTATCACTCTCGCTGCGTTTACGCGAACTTATTCCCCAGCAAACCAATTCGAAAATGCTCTCCTCCTCTCTGCGTCCTTGCCCATTTTCTGCGGCGTTTCGTATGACGTCACAAAAGAATGGCTTGGCTTGACTGCGGTACGACACGGCTCGCCGACCCAGCGTTTAGTCCGCCGGCCGCTGACGGGTCATCGCAATTCGTTCGCTCAGTTGAAACTGGGCCACGCCACGTTTGTGAATGGGAGAATGTGCCTTTAGTTCGTTTGTACACTGTATCAAGATCTAGGTCCAGTCCAGGTAGCACCACAAAAGAGCTGCATAAGTGCACATGCGACGCTTCGCTAACCGGTATGTTAGTAGGAAAATCAAAGACAATTGATGGTGGGAGAATAGTAAGCGGAGTTCATATAGGCACAAAGAATATAAAATCAACCAAAACTTCTGCGATAAAAAGTAAAACTAGGGTACTAGAAGCACGTTTTTGCGCTGGATGAACAAGCACAGCGGTGAATGAACAAGCACAGGACACCCATTGGGTTGGTTTTTACAAACGCAAAATGTGGCAGTGCAACGTTGGCACGTGCGGGGAGAAAAGCACAAAGAGAACAGAATTCCCGCTGGCGCAGTTTCAGGCAGGGGGCGCGCGAGCACTGCGAAGGCAAGAAATTTGAATGGCGTGGGGTGCTAGCGGTAAGCGGATAACGGCGGTTCAGCCCATTATGGCGAATCACTCCTGTGCATTTCCGACAGCTTTCACATTAAGTGGAACGGCTTTATTTTTTTTTTCGTATTTCGAGCTTTATAAAAAAGTTCTGCTCTATCGCCCGGATAAACTATGAAAAGTGTGTTTATTTGAGCCAGTCTACACAGTGCAAGCAAAAACGAAAGCTTCACAAATTCACTTAAGTGTCTCTTTAATGAACTTGTCTCCGCCTGCACGCCTCTACAGCTGCTATCAAAGAAACTTAAAAGCACTTTAAAAGCATGAAGGAATGCAAGAGCCGGGTGTGTGTTTGTTAATTGCACGCATTGCATTAAACTGCCAGCACCCTAATCTGATTTTATATGCCCATTTTTTCGTAGCGACAGGCGGGTGACTGACTCATCACCTTTGGTATTTGGTAGGCTGTTTGAAGGAAATAACATAAGTGTTGAGTTGATCATTGCCTGGGGAAGGTGACTTCAATCAGCGCTTTTTTTATTTAAAAAAGTATTGTGGTGCATTGGTGTTCACGGACTCGGGCCTACCCCAAAGCCAACGCCCAACCCGGCCCGGTCCGCGAGTCGGGCTTCGGCCGCCAGACTAGCTTCGCACCTCGAGCCGGGACCGACAACGTTTGAAATTTTACTGCTATGGTTACTACTTACTTCCTGTCAAACGCGAGAGCATTATTGTTCACGACCTTTTCATCTTGAAAAGGTTTCTGAGAATCAGATACTACTTTCCAGAAATTGTTTTTTTTTTGTAGTGCATTCATTATTATTACTGTCACGTAGATACATTTTCCTGTCCCAGTTCACACTCCGTGGCTCTCAGGAGGGACCTTTTATTCCCCTCAATAAGACATATTTGGCTGATGATGGACACCGATGACATGGCGTTTAATTGGAGAATGCCCTAGTGTAAATAAGCGCCCCACAAGACCACGTACTCGACAAGCCTCTCCATGATGCTGTGGTTCGCCAGTAGCATGTCGTAGCGAAGGCGGAGGAACAGGATAGATTCTGGGTCACTCTCCTTCATTTCCTGGGGAAAAACAACAGCAGTTCAATGGCGAGCGGAAGGACGGTTCAGTTGGCTCAAACAACAGATACGAAAATGCCTTATTACACCAAACCTTAACACTATATTATTTTTACCACCCATCGCCTGAATAATGCCTCGTTTTTGCTAGCCGCCCGGGTTAATGTTTGTTTATATGTTGCTGCTTATTGGTAACATTTAGCACTAAACATTTATTCACATTTGATAAGCGTAGTCTTGTGTAGCCTTCCTGTCGGTTATTATAACCCTTTCGAATTGGAGGTTCTATATAGAGACACCACAGCGGCTCCACAAGACAAAGAACAGAATCTCATCAAGCGTCAGAGATAGGGCACCACACACACTGCGTGTCGGAACAAACACTGACAATCTTTAAAGCTCATTTTCGATAAACACCTAACTTTAGAGCTCTCACACTTTTCACGAAGATCGAAATATATAGAATACAGGTGCGGGAACTATTTGCGGGAACTATAGGTGACTATTTGTTGTATTGCGCTCGTGCAGTAAGCGTCCCCCGAGTTTCCACAAGAGCTCACGTCTAGCAATTGCATTTCGTAGACGGGAAAGCGTTCGCAGATGCGTAGTCGTGCTGCTGACCGCTCTGCTTGTTCGCCCAGCGCAAAAAAGTGTTTCCCGCACCCTAGTTTTTTATATAGAATACAGGCAACCGTATTTCTGTACTTATTCGAAATAAAAAACCTCTTCTCTACTGAATGTAGTGTAAGCCTCTTAGGCAGTTATGCGTCTGTTCGCACACGGAAAAACTTCAAGCAAGCTTTTCTTTCATCGCAGTAAACTTATTTAATGTAAAAACAAAAGCACAGCAGTCACCTGTGTTACTCCAGGATAAGATAGGCCATAACGTAATCACTTCTTGCGAAAATGTAATACTATATACTGAGCGGTATGTAAGTAAAAATGTCAGGCTATTTCTTGTCGCAGCACCCTGTACATCAAGTGAAAGTGACCACTAAGTTTTCTTAAATTACCCTAATTTGAGTTATGAGGCCTTGTACCGGTTAAATCAACCGCTGGCGCGGATTTTCGTTACGTTTGATCACTGCACTATGTAGAGCCTTTGGCAGAAAAAAAAATGGTTTCCGAGTCAAAATACAAATTCGCTTACACAAAAACGCTCTATACTAAATCTAAAAAAAACACAGTATGTGTGACACGTGTTCTTGTTTCTTTGAAACGGCTTGTTACGCAGCTATTTCAGGGGGGATAAAATATTAGCCAACCTGGTTCAACAACGTAGAGGTGCCGTCAGAAGTAATTGCAGTACGGTAGGTGTGGCCGAACCGCATGGGAGCGCCGTGTAGTTGCACCGGCAGTAAACGAAACGTGCAGAACACGCATGCGCGCCTGCCGCCATCAGCGCCATCGTCGAGACTAGTATGCTGCAAGTAACGCTCGAAGCCGCGTTAAAAGAAGCGGGTTGAGAAGTATAGAGGGGCTATCGGCATTGGCAGGCATGCATGCGTGTTCTGCTCCTTTCGTTTACTGCCGGCGCAACTACACGGCGCTCCCATGTGGTTCGGCCACAGCTGCCGTGCTCTAATTACTTCTGACGGCTCTTGCACGTGAAGCCGCACCCGTGACAAAGAACAGAAGGTGCTATGCTAATTGAGACGTTCGCCAGAGGGGCACTAAAAACGGAAATGTATTGAGCGGAATCTTCAGTTCTTGAGTTCTGATCTTGAGTTCTGATCGGAGGTCGGAACTTTCGCTCTCGAGTAACGAATGACCCGATCGTTGGCGGTGGAGACCCCGGCATTTCGTTGGCTCATCCGGCAGCTGGCCGCGACCTAAGTTATACTGCGATTCCGGGCACTGTTTTCATTGTTTTTTTTTATTACACTGGACGCAAAAACGCACTGGGGACTCGAAAAGCGCACTGACCGAGCCGCACGGTAGCTGCGCAAGTGGCGGCCGTGGCGGCGAAGTAGCGCAGGCTGCCGCAGGTAGCTCGAGCGATAGCCTGTTATCGCTGCACGAAATGGGACTCAAGTCCCCAACAAAGCGGAACATACGAGAAAGAAGTTAATGATGCGACGGCGAATTGTGTTAAAGATCGACATCTGCATACCAGAGCGGCAGTCGACTATCCGCCGCAGTGTCAAGCCTAACACATCGGTAGGCAGACCTGTAGGCAGACCAGCCGGGTGCTCCCAGCGCCCGTCTCCCCACCCACTGTCTCGAGCTTCACGCGTCGTTCTCTAGCCGCGGCAGTAATGTCCACTCGCGACGCCTGCATTACGTCCACGTCGCTCTTTAATTAAGCGGCTCACGAGATCAGTACGTAAAGGCATTAGTAGAAACTGCCGCCGACGCAGAATCGACAGTGCTTCTGAAGCTCTGCCCTGTGACATCCGTCCGGCAGTCGCGTGGGAAGCTTTGTTTATACCAAATCCAGCCTTTCGCGGCACCCGCTGAAACCGAAACTGCGACTGGCCGCATTAAAAACGTCTTTAATTAAACAACCATCGCGCGCTGAAGCAAATGATTGATTGTAGGGTTTAACGCACCGACGCAACGCAAGCTAGTGGAGGGCTCCGGATTAATTTTCACCACCTGGGAATCTTTAACGTGCGCCGAAATCTCGTGCACACGGGCATTTTTGCTTCTCGCCTCCACCAGAAAACCGACCTCTGCGGCCGGGAATTGAACCCGCGACCTCGGGCTCAGCAGCGCAACGCCTTAGACACTGAACCACCGCGGCGGGTGCTGAAGCAAATAGGGTTTCTACACGGGATAAACTGGTCATTAGCTACTTATCGCTACAAAAAAAAACAAGATGAAAAATGTTTGTGTTAGTGACCCTCTAAACAAGTCCACGAGTGACCTCGGCTGCAACCGCCAACCGCAAAGACGAAGTCGATTACGTGCCCGAAATCCTAAACCACAACGGTGAGGGAAGTAACTAATAAGCGTTAACGGAGAAGGCTCAGCAGACCGGATGGCTCGACTAATTATTCATCGAGCTGGGCATCCCTCAACTGCCGTCCACTGCATAAAAAAAGTACCATCCGTTCTTAAGAAAGTTCAGAGAAGCGCGAAAGCTAAAAAAGCGTCCAACCTTTACTGAAAGTGCGTGAAAACCTTCAAAGACCCAAACAGGTAACTAAAAACGAACCCATGCGACGATTGTTCGCATGGGTTCGTTTTTCTTACAAACGCGCCAAACTCATGTACGAACGATCTAGATGAACACCAATACGTGCTTTACGAGGTACACGTATACTACTGTACTCCTTCATGATTCATTCCTGTATTGCCTCATCCAGAACCGTTCCTTTTTCGTGATTTTCCAGTAACCGTTTGGCACAATAGAAGCCCGCTCTCACGCAAACGTTGTGTATCCATAGATCGTACCAAAGCTTTTCGGTCCACCAACAGGTCTATGCGGAAAAGCATTAGTTTTTTTTTTTACAGTACGCCAGTGGTCCCACTAACACAGCTTTCGCTTTAAAAAATGATTGTACAGGTGCCACCAGAAGTAATTGGAGCACGGGAGCTGTGGCCAAACCGCATAGGAGCGCCGTGTAGCTGCACCGGCGGTGAACGAAAGGAGCAGAACACGCATGCGCGCCGGGCGACGGGTGAGAGCCCATCTATACTTCTCAACCCACTTCTTTTAACGCGGCTTCGAGCAAATTATTCGCGACATACTGGGCTCAGCGATGGCGTTGATAGCACAGGCGGTATCTGGCAGCGTCGCTCAAACACTTCCAGCGCACGCCAGCTGCTGGAGAGGCGGCGCAATCTTGCGGATCTGAAATGAACTTTTTTCTTTTCTGATATTTTTATGTGGGTATGCTATCAGCGCCATCTCCGAGACCAGTATGCTGCGGATAATTTGCTCGAAGCCGAGTAAAGAAAGTGGGTTGAGAATTACCGATGGGCTATCACCGTCGGCAGGCGCGCATGTGTGTTCTGCTCCTTTCGTTTACCGCCGGTGCAGCTACAGGGCGCTCCTATCGGTTCCGCCACAGCTCCCGTGCTCCAATTACTTCTGACGGCACTTGTACACCATGATGCATTCCATGTCAAGGGCCGCCACTGTAACCTCCACTCCCCCATTATACCTCTGTTTAAAGTGAATGTTTGCACTTGACGCCCCTCAAGAATTTGGTGTGACCATCTAATAAATGCGCAAATTTGGATGATGTGCATTACAAAGTGTCTCCTTAAAGCGCAATATGATGAATCTGCAATGTAAGAACCTTGGATGACTTCCAGTCATGCCGATAAAAACGTATCTCTAAAAACCTGCAAACCTGCATTCATTTAGCTTTAATCATTAAAACTGTCCTAACGTTTTCTACGCAGCAGGACATTCAGCGAACATTTTGCAAGTTTTCAGTTCGCAACAGCCCTTCTTTGAGAAAGCAAAAATGATCCGCTATTATGCCATCGAGGCGTAGTTCTTCACCTATGCCCATAGCAATTCGTGCGTTGGCGAATTTAAAAGGTGGCTTCACTTTCTCCACCCCTCGCACTCCTCTTATTGACAGCGACTGGACAAAGTGTGGCGCAAATCAACACCTTGCATGTTATCTCGATCATGACAAGCACGTCGACGTTGAGGACCGCGGTGGGCGATAGGCGCAGCTCGACGCCGTGCACCGTGGCGTTGTTGACGAAGCGGGCCATGCCGGCTCCGAGGCGTCGCCAGAGGACGCCGTCACGCAGGCGCTGCAACAGCGGACCCAGGGGCACCGAGGCCAGCAGCTGGGGTACGTTGGAACTGGGGTTGCCCAGCCGACGGAACGCCTCGAAGTTGGCCGCATCTGGGGAAAAAAGAACTGTGGTCGATCCCGTTGTCCTACATCAGTAAAGCACGAAAGTGAAATCTGCAGCGAAATCTCCAGCTGAGCGTAATTTGCGGGTCTGCGGCTGTCTTGTGGGTGTGCTTGGTGAGAGACGTCATGCTGGCGGGTCGCTTCGGAAAAGGTGTACTGGCGTCATTAAAGTGACGGATGTTATGTGAGTTAAATATAGGCGTATTACGCATAAAACGCTTTCGTGTTAAAATATAAAAGCACAAACAGCATCTCCACTCCGTGGATTATGGCGAGGGTGCGAAGTAAGGGAACTCAAAATGACTTACAAGTTACGCCCCGAGTGACACCTGATTTGTGCCCCGACCGTCATTCCAGTTGACCCGTGAGTTGCACCTTGATTATTCCCTAAATGAAACTGCAACGCACGGCTCAAATCGAATTTCGCTTTATTTTCGCTTGATGGTGGTGTGCGCACGGATGAACGCGGACGGACATTGGGAGGTGTTAAGGTTCTCCGCACTGTAACAGGTGAAGGAGTAAGCCGTTTGACTCTCGGGTACTACCTCACGGTCCTAGCCCAATGGGTAAGACGAATGACACTAACTCTGTCTGGTCTACTAGACACAGGGTCGAGTCCTGCCGGTGCCTGTGTGATTTTTTGCGGTGGTACATGCTATGCACATGGACACGGACAGACATTGTGCGGTACTAAGGTGCTCCCCGCCTAAAACCCGCAAACGAACAACCCTTGGTTCTAAGGGTTGCTTCCCCGCAAGAAGACCCTGTTTTCAGAGGTGCACCCTTTACAGCCCGCTTGCTTCGTTATGCAGGCGTCACTTTCGTGACGGATATGACGTCAGCGAAATCTTTGTGTAGCCGGGAATAAAACACTTTCGGGGTAAACGATTGGAAATATGATATACAAGAGTAAAACGGCATAAACAGAGCGCATATACAGCGACCATATGTTTTATGCTGTGTTGGGTAATCGTTGTTTTAGTACACAAAAAAAGGTGGCATGAATATTTATTGCTGTTTAATTTGCGATCCGGCAAGACATTGTAACTACCAAAATTTTTAAACGCAGTGTCATTGTCTTAAAGTACATAATTTTCATTGCTTAAAAAGATTACATTAACTACCCTCACCCTACAATTACGGCACGTTAACATTCACCTCAATGAAGTGACTGCCGCATCAGCGCTGTTTCAACTACAGGCCAACGACACTCGAGGGATTCACGCGGTGTCGTTTAGGGTCGAGATGCGAACCTCAAAAGCTTTTTAGGAACGAAGTGTGCTGTTCAATCTCCCTTAGTTTTTGCAAACAAAAGAAACGACACTCTGCACAAAAGCGAAAAGCAGAAACTCCCGTGTGTACGAGGTTTCGGCGCAGGTTAAAGATCCCCAGGCGGTTCAAATTAATCCGGAGCCCTCCACTACGGCGCGCCTCATCGCCTGCGTTGCGTCGGTGCGTTAAACCCTACAATCAATCAATCGAACTCTGCACAAGTTGCTAGGCGTATTGTATTTTGTTGCACTTATCCCGTTGCCGCATGCGAAGCAAAGTGTCACGCACTGGTGGGCAGGAGCGTGTAATCGACGTAGTCGCTGAGGATGTCCATGTCCCCCGTGTAGATGATGTGAGAACACAGGCTGGCCAGATTTGCCAGGCCTGCAAGTTTGGACACTCCGCAGACCAGGGAAGGGGGAACCCCTGCATTGAAACAAATAGCCGTGCGGATTAACGATTGCCATTGCTTATTTTAGGGCGCCGCCCTTTGGCGCCCGCCTGTGGGCTGAGCCGGTCGTCGGCACAACCGAGAGAACGAAGGCAAGTGAAAGAAAAAGAGAACGATGAAAGAAATAAAAGCAGGAGAGTGTCGTGAAATTAGGATGGGAGGGCGGTTCACCTCGGCGGCGCGAGCCAGCGCTCTCCGAAGGTATGCGGTGGGGGAGGGGAGGGGGCAGTATGCTGTGCCCGCACGAGGCACGAGGCACTTCGCGCCGCCTATGCAGAGGCTCATCATCGCTAGCGTCGAGAGAACCCACGAGTGAGTGCTGCCTCAGCACACGGCTGCTGCGCCCAAATATCGCATTAGGGAGCACTGTAATCGCGAGCCATTTTTTAAAGCAAAGCTTAAGAACTTTTGTCCAGCGATTTCATAGATGCGCAAGGTGACCTTTTGACCCCCGGCGACACACCCTTCCCAGCCCATCACGTGATTCGCCGGCCCCGCTGTCGGCGGTGCGCACAAGGCCCCGTTATAAGCCGTTTTGCGACTTAGCGGCGGAGGCCGCTACGGGAACGGCCGCTCAGCTGATCGGTAGCCGACCAAAACCGGCGCCTCCCACGCATGCGCTGCTTGGTCGACTCGGGGTATATGACTCATTTTGCGCCGTGTCCGCCGTGAAACAGGAACGCCACGTTCGCCGAGAATGAAAGCGAGGCCGGGCCTCCTCCATGAGCGTTGCACGGGACCGAGCGGCTTTTAGTCGTGGTCGGCAATACAGCTACATCAAAGATTAAGCAGTGATACCAAGACTCAACCACACTAAGCCAAGATTTTGCTTTGCATATCCAAGGTTAGCTGAGCTTAGCCATTTTTTATTCGTTAGCCATTTTTTATTCGTGTAATAGTCGCCCTACTACGTTAGCTTAACACTCAATGTCTTCAGAGTGACTGGCTAGTGCAAGTGAATTTATTTATTTAGCTCCGAAAAGGTCAGCTCCACAGAACAGAATGATAATGCCAGAGAACCTCCAGAATGTATCAAAATGACTTTCTCGAATGCGTGTCCTCATCTCCACAAACCTGATTTCTTGTCTCCTCTGGCCTTTGCTGCCAAGCAGGCATGTTGGCAATAAAAACCTACCAAGGTGCGCGAGTAAAAATAGAGTTTTGGGCCTCAGTTGATCTCCTTTATTCTTTGTGGACAATTTGGTTTGGCGCAACTTCAGCGGACGTTAAGGGTGCAAGGCAATGCTATTACTTTTTATTTCGGTGCCCATGTTTGTGCCTGTGTAGGAAGCTGCTGATGTGACCCGTGTGAGAATAGCTAGAATTTATACGTTTATAAATAACGCATTTAGGAATTAAAATATGTGTGTTTGTGTTGCCTAATGGGAGTGGTTACTAGGCCATGGTATAAGTATGAAAAATGTTACAGGGATGATTAAAAAAATGAACCAATGGTATCATGGTATAAGTATGACAAATGTTACAGGGATGATTAAAAAAAATGAACCAATGGTATAAGCCAAAAAAGACGCATCCCAGGCAGTACAATTACTTTTATTTTTTCTTATTACTTTATACATGTGTATGGAGCTATTGATTTAACCTGTATAGAAGTAACAGGTATTTAACCTAACACGTTTAAAAAAATGGATTTGTGTAAAAGTAACAGGTATTTAACCTAACACGTTGGTAAACAATGCATTTAGTAACTAACGTTTGTGTGCTTGTGTTGCCTCATGTCAGTTGTTCCTAGGCCACGGTATAAGGTTGGAAAACTTTACAAGAATGATTGAAAAAAGTCATCCATTGGTGAGCCAAAAAACCCAGTCATGGCAGCTTATGTTAATACCAGCTACTTGGGTCAGGGTACTCGGTGACTTGCACGGGCATCTTGTGCACCCTTTTTCTAGCGCTGAATTCATGTTTCGAGTAACAGAATGGAAATACTAAAGTAGCCTGCCTCCATGTAACGTTATTAACCTGATGCTAATTCAGTTGAGTTCAGCTGTCACGGCACCAGGTGTCTCCTTAATAGCCATGTTTTAGGGGCGAAGCCCCTAGGGGATTGGGCTGCCGGCGTCTTCTGTCATCGTCGTAGCATCGTCTCATGTAGTCACGGTACTAAAACACCGGAACACTCGTTCTGGAAGTATTCGTAACGCGTACGAAAAAACACCGGGACACTCGTTAACGCCTCGCCACAGAACGTAGCACGCACTAAAAAACACCGGGGCATTCGTTTACGCCTCGCTCAGGAACGCTTCGTAACGAGCACTAAATAACACCGGGAAGCTCGTTTACACCTCGCGCTAGCACGCCTCATGCTTTAAAGACACGACACGAGACTTTTACAGCAAAGCTTTATACCTGTGCCCCCCTCCCCAGTCGTTTCATCCCCGTTGGCAAATACGCCGACGAGCCAAGAATGCATGTATACCCTGCATGCCTCGCCTAGGTTTCGTGGCCCGGGATTTTTTGTCCACTAAAAAAGAAGCTATGGAATGAAGTAATGTAGCACGACAGTCATTAGTAGGATTTCATTTCTAAAAGCGGAGAAATCCTTACATGTGTCGGCGTTTCTCCTTCCTGAAAATCATAAACGAACACATTCAATGGGCTTTCAGTGGCGACCTCGTCGCCTTTTTTCTTGCACGTGTTCCCGCTATATTTGTGACGAATATGCATGCTAAACAGATAATAAACTAGTTTAAAACCCCCAAGCCGCACGGACAAAAATATGTTGTGAGCACTCCCTCCACACAATTAACAAAATGCACAAAATCCGGAGGGTGAAATACAAGTTCACTTTTAAAGAGCAACATGCATTCGAACAGGACGTTTCCCTCACTCCACCTTCGCCGAGAAATGCAGGCATCGAATTGGACGACAAAATAAATTTGCGTTACGGCTGCACGAGAATGAGGGCACGCGCCGGAATACGCCTTGGTCTCCATGCACTTCGTCTTCTGAGACTATCGCCTGGAGGCGCACGCTACTACCTGCTTCGGCCGCTTCTCGTCACCTACATCTTTGCTATTAACCTTCAATACTCACAAATAATAATGGAAATTACAAATACTCACTACAAGATCGCACGAAATTAGGTAGCAAATGATTGTGCCCCGTTATAAAGCCGGTACGACATCTACAAATGCGACACGCCCTTTTTTTCTTCCGCCACCTGTTGGTGGTAAAAAAATATGCCTATCGGCTAGCGAATAAATGTCAAGTAAGTAAATTCGTGTGATACGCTGCCCAACCTTTCGATAAATTTAGTTCTCTGGCCTTTAAGGCAGACATTATTGGGCTGCAAAATGTTTCTTTCATTTAGTTGAACAAAGGGAAAACGCGTTTGTCAATGAACTCGACAAGAAAACAACGTCGAAGAAGA
Organism: Haemaphysalis longicornis; assembly: GCF_048455015.1. Taxonomy (NCBI): domain Eukaryota; kingdom Metazoa; phylum Arthropoda; class Arachnida; order Ixodida; family Ixodidae; genus Haemaphysalis; species Haemaphysalis longicornis. The sequence goes on from NW_027526422.1 coordinate 188,617,761, forward strand.
AACGGAGCCCGATTTTCTCCTCTAGCTCTCTTTCAGAGACACGTACACTCACCTTGTGGGTTGACTGTGCGGAGACTAACCACCAGCACACCTGGAAATGAACGATAAAAAAGCAGATTGCGGCATGGAGATATTTCCTAAGGCAAATAAGTTGTTTACGAGATCATTGATTGCATGCTAATTCACCCCCTCGTAGAAGCAAGAAGGAAACAATTAGGTTTAACGTGACGCAGTGCAATCAAACTTTGTGCTGTGTACTACGGTTGTGCTGTAACATATATTAAGGCAAAAACGTTAGGTGCCACATTCCGTAAAAAAACTGACGTTTTTGTTGAATTTGCAGTTGTTGTCCGGTAAAGAAAATGGCCGTGGCTGTTAAACGTAAGCACAAAATTTGTTGGGGCACTTAAGCTTGCTTTCGTGGTTAAGGTGAACGCCACGCGATACTTAGTAGCTTGTGTACCGCTACATCGCATCTGCATCTCTTTCTTGGCTTTCGTTTACCTTTTGGTTAGAAATACTGTAACAGACTGCGACGCCGTGCAGCGTCCCTTTTGTAGGTGTGCTGCACCTTAGGGGCTGGGGGTGTCCGCGTCTCGGGTCGTAGTCGCCTCATGCCATCGTATTCTCATGTAGTCCCGCTACTAAAACACCGGGACACTCTTTTCCAGTGCCTCGCCCTTGAACGTAACGCGTACGAAAAGAACACACCGGGACATTGCATTGGCGGGAAGCGCGAAATAACACGAACGAGGATAGAGAAGAGAACAACATGTACAAGACGAAGCGCTACCTCATCTCGTTTTCCAACGCCTCGCACTAGAACGTTTCATCTCCATGGGCAAAAATGCATAATAAAAAAACACACCGGGACACCCGTTTTACAACGCCTCCCGCTACTTCTTAGCATACTTCTCAGATTGCTGTGGCGTGTGACACGAAGAGAACTTACAGCGAGTCTGTCTCATTTTATTGCTTTAATCCAGTTCAACGCAAAAGAGGGCGCCACCGCCTGACCAAGCTCCGGCGGTGGCGCTAATCAGAGCGCGCGCCCTGTTGCAAGAGAGAGACTTCCAATCTCTCAACTGGTAAACTGCATGCTTCTTCCCTCCACAAATTTCAAGTTTATTTATTTATTCCTAACACTGTTAGCCCTTGCGGGATGTTACAGGAGAGGTAGTGAAGATTGCCAGGGATTTTTTTTTTTTTTTGCTTTAGTTTCTTCGTGTTACGGGGAACATTGCACCTGCAAACCGTATGCCACATGTCACAGCTTCCCTAAAATCAGGGTTTTGCGCGGCTGGTGTGCACCTATCCTCGCGTGCCGTCACGTTCAGGTGTCACGCTACGTGCACTACTCTACATATTTTTTTTTTGTTTCCAATTCATAGTTTTCAATTTTGTGAAGCGGACACATTGCCCATCAAAGCTCCTGATTCCTGGCCAATCCCCAAAGTGTGTATGTGCCACTAACGACGACAACTTGTGTTGTACGTTTGCAAAGTGCGGTGATAGGCCAGTTCGTAGAAAACAGGGATGTTAGTACGCAGAACCACGTTCAAACCCACCACATCAAAAATGTTTCATTTTATTTATTTACTTTTTAGAGCGACGGCTCTTTTCTTGACCGGGTAACAACAATGGCGCTTTTTCACAGAATGGAGAACTTAAATATTTAGCGTTGAAACACACGCGATGAGGTTGTATTGAAACCCGCGTCCCCTCAATAGCAGGCCACTGCCACTGCGCTGTCTCCTGACGTTGCCAGAGGTTGAACCAAAGCAGTTGTTACAGTTGTTATTTTATTCGTAGCTCATACCCGCTTGGAAAATTGTGAAGTAATCGAAAGTTTCGATGGACACAGTGCCCGCATCATTAAACTCAGAGATGTAAATAGTAAACGTAAAAGTTGCAGAATATTGCTTCCCACGTGAAACAGGAACATGAGCCACGTGAGTGGAACTGCCGCACACCAGCCACACATAACCCCGATTCTAGAAAAGACGTGCTGTGTGCCAGTCTTAGTCCAAATGTACACTCTTCCTTGCATCTCCCGCCTGCACCGCATGTACCCCGCTCTGTACCCTTCACCCCACAGCCCCGCTTGTGGGGTGGTCCAAACCATGGATCACATCCTCTGGCAATGCCACCACAACCCATTCCCTCCATATCGAGACGGTGAGCACTGGGCGAGGGCGTTGGGCAGCTCGGATTCGGCGGTGCAAGATGCCATCGTCGCCCGTGCTGCCAAAGTCACCAGGGACCTACCTCCCTTGGTCACCACCCCTCCCCCGAATTAGCCCTTGCGGCAGTAAAAGTTTTTTCTCTCTCTCTCTTCTTGCTATAATTCATGCTGCATAAGACGAAGAAACGAAAGCGAAGCAACAGACGCAAATATGGTGTAGCATAAAAGGGGTCGGTCTAAGAAGTTTTCGCCGAAGACATCGATACAAAAGCAATAAATAGGGCAATAAATAGGCATTCAAACCACCTGAGCGGTCTTGAGTGCTCCAGGAGTTTTTGTTTTTTTTTTAACTCCTAGCTTTCATCAAGTACCTCACGTACACCTCGCTCCCAAATGTAATTCCTAGACGTAAGTCGACGCTTTTCGATAAAGTCTGCGCGCAAAAAATGATTTTCTCCCTAATGTACGACCTGATCCCAATACCGTTCTTTTACAATTCGTTTGTACGCAAGCTTCAATTAACACAAATTTAGGCACTCTTTCATGCTCTGTAAAACTGCCGGCCGAAACATCCGTTATCGATGAATAAGCAAAACACATACCCACCACCTTGTTTCTTGTAAAATACCCACCAGCTTTTGAATGATTCTTTCTGCCTATATAAAAATCAGCATCGTAAGTGAAACAATAAATGCACGGGATGAGAGAATTCCACTCGACAACGATCCCGTTTGAGCCGTTTACAAAGTAGTTAAAGAAGGCTTGCGAAACATACATCATTGCGTGCATGTATCACCATGACGTTAATCCAGCCAGTGCCAAATGCAGACGTCGAAGCGTTGCTAGACCCAATTACTGAGGACATTTTAATATATTCTTAGTTGGAATGCACAGAATAATTTATAATGCAAAAAGGTGGCGGTCTGCGTATTTACAATGTGATAATACTTTTGTCATTTGCCTACATAATACTTGGTGACACTGTATACTATTCAAAAATTAAGCGAATCGAATTCTCATTAGCGGAAGAGTTTTAGAAGGGCGGCCAAAGCCACCTAATAACGTGTACCGGCGACGAGTGGTAGTCGGTTCAACGCCGCCACGCGTGCTCACCCCTCTGCTTGAAGAGATGCCGCGTGGAGGCCGCCAGTGCCGCAAGGACGACGAGGGTGAGCAGGAAGCCGCACATGTAGATAACCGCTTCGGTGTTCGTGGGCATCGGCAGACTGTCACGCCGCTCCATCCTGGGTGCGCATGAAGACGTGTCCGCGTGATATCACATCAGCTGCAGCCCTAACCATCGCTTTTGTAACGTGCTTACGCAGCACCAGAAGCACCCGTACTTTCCCGGGAGTCGCCCATCCGGGCCTCGTCAATTACTGCCACTATTTATACCTGTAAAAATAGGTGCCCGATTGTTTGCCGACCGACCGACCGACCGACCGGCTGACTAACGTAAGGAATAAATCATCGACGTCCAACTGCTATAACTACAGACTTCATACTTCGGAGTACATGTCCATCACCACGTGGGTGCTCCCCAAAGCGCTATTTTTGGGAAGGTACACCCCTAAAATTAGAAAGCGAGGTGATATTTTTTATTTATTTATTTATTTATTTATTTATTTATTTATTTATTTATTTATTTATTTATTTATTTATTTATTTAAAGTTTACCTCGCATTGCCCGAAGGCACTAGTACAGACGGGTTACGGTATTAACATAAAATATCTTCATATTTGCTGCCCACTTGCGCTTGAGACATTTTTCGATTCTTTAATGGTTCCAACAAAAAAAAAGATTTTGCGAATGAGTCCGTCCTGATACGCAATAGCCTTACTTTGAAAACATGGTAGTTCTATATGAAGTGTACTGGCGTTCTTTAAGGTATATTGTGTTGATTCTTGTTTTCTGAAAGGATATCTTTACTGCAGTTTTCGCCGACGCGAGGAAACCAGTTCCCACCCAAGTTCGTATTCAATTTGATTGCAGCTATCCCGCCTCTTAAGCTGTCCCAGGGCAAACTTAGCCGCCCCGTTTTGAATTTTCTGTAGTTCATGAATCGGTGTGACCTGCGAACGATCCACACGGTACCGGCATAATCCAGTGCAGGTCGAACACATGTCCATTAGGCCGTCAAGTCGCCCGTCTTATTGCACTTGGCGTGTTCAAGTACATCGTGTCAAGTAGGCCGTCGACTTGATCCCGTCAAGTAGAGTATGGTTTGCTCTAAAAATCCTAAGCAGCGTTGCATAAAATTTAGCGCCCTTCCAGCTCTCTCCACCAGGCCGCTTACACGCACATTCCATGAGCAATCCGATGAAAACACTACACCTAGATATTTATAGCTGGAAGCTTCTTTTAGACGTTCATTGTTTAAAAGGTGCTCACTCTCCATCGGCTTCCCGTTCCTTGTAAATAAACGTGAATACACTTCTTTTATCTAAATTTATTTTCCGCAGGGTGCATAAATCCTGAACAGGTTCCAAGTCAATGTTGAGTTGAGTAACGTAACTCTCACTAATTATTTGTTTGTACAGAACGCAATTGTCGGCAAATAGTCGCAAAAGTCTAAACTCATGAATATCGTGCCCACACACTCAGATAACCAGGTGTTTTTCAGTCCGTAAGAGGTTCTGAAAATTATGTTCTTCTGTTTCCACTAACAAGCACTAAGGGTGCCAATCTGCGTTTCGTAGCAAATTGGGTGTTTTCAGAGATTTTAAAGGTTTTTACACGATACCTTTATTGCCCTTACTCTACTAGTCTAATTCAAGTGCCTCAGCTTTTTTGTTCCTCTGCATGGCTCCAAAAAAATACTGGCCGATTTTTAATTCCTCTTGACAGGTACTGCATTTCGTCAGAAAGGCTTAATTGGCAATAGTGATGCTTAAAAGCGGCAAACAGACGTGTACCTGGGTTCCGGTTGGCTGGGTTTTTTGTGGCCTTTGCGTCGTTTCTTGCATCTGCGGCATTTCTGGCCCTTGTGCTTCTTGTGGCCTTTCCGATGTTCGGGAGAGAAGTCGATCATCACATGCTTCTCTCGCCCATCGCCCACAATCTCCGGTGACTCCAAATTCTCGGGTTGGCCTTCGGATGCGCCAGAGCTGTGTGTTCCGGACGAGGAAGTGCGGCTTGACAAAGGAGAGTTGGGGACTGACACTTCAGGGTCGTGGAGGTCCGAGGAAGATGTGGGCGTCGGGCTAGACACAGGTGAGTCGAAGTCCGCAGGACTTACTGGGGACGAAGCCGTGGTTATGGGTGAAGTCTCCAAGGCGACAGCGTCAGGACTGGGCGTTAAATCATCTGTAACTAAAAGAATCATTTTGTTGTGATCTTTCAAGCTTTCTGTATGTTGCCTGTCACAAGAGGGAATTGGAATATGAGTCTTAAAGTTTAAAAATCACGTCATTATAATGCCTTCAAGGGGGTTGGAATTGTCTCGGCATTTTAAAGTCGGCTCCACCTTGTAGGTCTGTACTCGCAGTGAACTTGGATACGGCCATTGCCTTTTTGTGTGGTTTTAAAGCGAAGCAAGGTGTGCCGTGACGGAGGGGTTCACAATTTTTTTTATTGCGTTCCTGCCTTAAAGGGACCTTGCAACATTTTTTTCAACTGTTTTTGAAATCTTAAATGCTTGCAGAACGTAGTCACCCATCACACCCAGTATTTAAATTAGGGGGTCGCAAAGTACCTCAGACAAAAATTACTGGCCTATGCCCATCAGATAACTTGTAAACTCGGTCAAAAGATTTTTCTCTCTTTCGCGCACTTTACGTTCTTCGACAGCTCGAATTAAGTCACTAAGGCCATGTACCAAGTGTTGGTGGATTTTCCTTTAGTTGCAGCACTGAACCCTTTCCGATAGCAAATTTAAACACAAAAAATACAGCATAAATGGAAGGCGTATCTGGGGCGACCAGCAAATCACGCGTTGCCGCTCCGTGCTGGCGATAACTTTAGCTTTCGCAGTGGTTCCAGACGCGAAGGAACAAGTGAAAGCGCTTATAAAAAGTGCTGCAGGGTCCCTTTAACTTTCCTTCCATGCGCCCCTCCGCAGCCTTCGGCCTGGAATGTTCTTGTATTATTTTCTGATACCAGGCGCGCGTACTCTTTCCATAATCCCTCTCTCAACACGCGTCCCCTTAAATCAAATGAGCGATGAGAGTTTTATTGGTGTGTTGCGTAAGTGATTAATGTTTCGCCTCAAAAATTATGAGCGATTCGGCTCCGCTAAGGTGGACGACCTGCGAAGTCGAGGTGACACAAAAGTTTCAACGAACGTGCGCACTCCTTTATAGCCTTGATCGAAGGTTATTGTGAAAATATACACGCGCACTCGTGCGGTTTCTTGTTTTCTTTCGGTTTTATTGTCTGTCGTGAGGACAAATACAAAACCTGTATGAGCCGGATAAACTCCACACGCCTAACGTTTTAACGGCCCAATCAGCCGCAGGAAACTTCACACGCCCCTGCATACTGGCCAACAAGAGAGTGCAAAAGGTCTCTAAATAGAATCGGCATTGCTTATAATTTCCACAAAGAGGGCGGTGTGGCCGTAGTGCGGCCGACGCAGTTCACACAGCAGCGAATCTTTCAGAAACCGTAGGAGTTTACCCAACCGCGGTTCCATGAAAAAGTCAGTAAGAACGCAAACAAAAATTACGAAAATAAAAAAATTACGAACCTCTAGTCAAACTGTCTCACTTTAAAAGCAATCAAAGCACTAATGGAAACAAGGCAGCAGAGGGTCTTATAGAGGGCCGTCACAACAATTGGCGATCTCAGTGCATATCGAATCGAAAATGAAGGCCGTAGTTTTAACGAATTATTACCAGCTGAGAAAAATTTTATTTCTCCGAGACGGCATCTGCCGTCTCCGAGGTTACATCGTCATACTCAACTACGTTTTATCCCTCTCAGTGCATTTACTTAAGCATTCTCCAGGTCTCCTCAAATTAAGACAACGTTATGCTCCAATCTTGAGTTGTTCAGCTATTTTCTATTGACTGGTATTCTTGAATCCCTCAATCAAGCTGCGTTAAAACCTTTGCAATACGTTTCGCAAATAATTGCAACGAAATTGTATCCTCTTCTCTGACGTCAATCCTAACTGCGAACTTTTTACTAATAATCTACAGGTTATCCTGCCCCTGGATCTATGGGGTCTGTCCTGCAAGAGCACTATATAGGTCTCCCAAATCCTAGAGCGCTATATACTTCCGCTAACTCCCGGTCCTCACAACTCTTACAACACTTCGGTTATATCTACTGTACCCTAACTGCGAACTTTTTACTAATAATCTACAGGTTATCCTGCCCCTGGATCTATGGGGTCTGTCCTGCAAGAGCACTATATAGGTCTCCCAAATCCTAGAGCGCTATATACTTCCGCTAACTCCCGGTCCTCACAACTCTTACAACACTTCGGTTATATCTACTGTACCATGTTTTTTTTTTGTGCTTCGTAACTTCAATCTACACAGGGTTATTACTCTCCGCGAATTTTTCCATTACGAGTTTGATGGCATGAACATTGTCTGTTGTAGAGCAGTATTCTCTAAATCTAGTGTATTCTAACAATGTTCAAAATCGGGGGGAGGTAGGGGGAGTTCAAGGCGATTATCTTGGATAGAACAAGAAATATGCCGATAGCTGAGTAATTTTAATCTTGATATCTTTTCTGAATTAAAATCAGGGTGGAATTGTCCAGTATGTAATGTTCTCTGACACTGTGGGAAACATTTTCCAGCATTCCAGTACGCCATTACAATTATTTTTTTAGTAGATTAGCGGTTATTACATTTTCACAGCCACTTTTACTTGCCTTCACTGCTGCGAGCGCGGTTTCCCTCTTGCCGCACTGCTGAAACCTCGCGATCCAGGCTTTGTCTTTCAAATCTGTTTCCCGGCCTGCTGCTGCTGTAGTTTAAGTCCGCGTTAGCATGCCCGCTGGAAGCATTCCTGTTATTTCGGTACTATGTCTTTAGACATTTTTTTTTTCTTCGTCGACTTTACACGGCCGCCCCATGTCATTTCTTTAGTTGTTTGTATTTTTACGGGTGGATATAACTGTTCTTGATTATGTTTGCCCTTTTTCATAATTCTGCCAAATAGATTTGCTGCTTCCTTGCTGCTTCCTTCCTGTGTACTGCGTTCCTTACCAGGTCCTCACCCTCCTGCATCTATAACTTACTCTGCTGTTACTATAGTTAGGCTGTCTATCGAACTGCCTACTCTTTCTTACTCTTCTGTTGACGGCACAAGTTCTCCAGAATTCTCATTCGAACACCTGTGCGGTGTTTATTTTCTTTAATAATGGCGACCTTTCACGCTTTTTAATCTAACATCTAGCCTAGTTCTGCTCCTTCCCATTCTGCGATCCCAGTTCTTGGCGTTCCCTAAAACTTCAACACCATGCAGAATGCACACATTGGCGCTGAGAAATAAGCCAAATTTACTATTAGTTTCACCACGAGCTTTTCTATGTCACTGTCTTCGCTTGTATGAGGAAGAACGTATTCTTTCTCCAAGCCCTACGTCCCTTCAGCTATTCAGGATACCCAATCTATTGTTTTCCACTGTCCGTTCGCCTACCTACCTCCCGACTACAGGGCCAAATACTCCCATTGCTATATTCTACAGAATTCTAGCTTCAGTGATTGCCAATACTGTATCCTGGCGAAAGCCTTTAGTACTCTGATCTCCAAAGATATACATTGGCGCATAGGTTTGAACTACCTTAAACTTGTACATGCAATTTATGACCTTAACAGCTTTATCTCTTCTCCTAACCTCACCTAACCTGTGATATTCCATTCAACTCATGAGGACTTAATAGGAGCACAGGTAAGCCCCCCTCACTGAATGCCTTCAGCGTGTTTAACATTGCCATATTTAGCCCTCTTTCACGGGATGTATATACCAACACTTCCTTAACACCTTCCGTTCTATCTGTAACCTGACCACCACCATGGTCATGTGCTGTAGCGACTCCTCTTACCTACTGATGGTGTTGCATGGTCTGGAGAGTCACCAGGGCTGTGGTCAATTATCCTCATCGTGGTTTCCCCGGTGTCGTCGTTTTTCTGCAGCACCTCCAGCATGGGGTCCTGGTCGGTCTGGAAGGGGCCTTCACTGGAGACGCGTTGCGCCTCGACCATTACGGCATCCGTCACCGCTTCCAGCAACTGTCCCGCCTCTGGAAGGTTAGACGTGTTGGCGCTATTTGGTCATCGGCGCCCTTGCGTCGTTAGAAGAAAAACGCTGAAATGCAACATTAGATGCCGGACGCACGATTTGGCCGGCTGGCCTTGTATACGCGTCCTCATTCGAACTTCTTATAACCGGAAACTCTGCAGCACAATCCCATTAAAATCAACAAAATTGTTTTGAATTTTCCAGCGAGGACATCGACTCCCATACTACGTTGTTTCCCGTATGACAACAAAAAGTGTATTATTACTACAATAGTGAGCCAGGTTGCACGTAAAGTAGAGGTCGACTGAGGAGGAAAGAGTGTGAGCGCTTGTACGACTAGAAAGAAAGAGCTCAGAAACCTCGTGAGAAAGGGGAGCGAAAATATTCAATGTCTTCAGGCTTTGTGAAGTGAGGTGACCAGCGAAGATGCACGCAGTTCACGGAGTGCACAAAACAAAACACGTATTCTTGAAATTTCTGGTTCAGTATGTTTTAGAGCTAACTAGCTGAGTGATACACAGAAAGGCTAGTTTTATCCTATCGTACAGGGATGGGGCTGTTCATTGATCACCCAGGTCGTATGCATCTTCCTGCGTAACTGTCTGTGTGCAGCCATTGTTTTAACACACCGGCCCAAACGCGGTCAGGTCTCACCGGGTCGAGCGACGCCGAATTTAAAATCTCAGAACAGACCGTGTGCCTCCGTGCGCCTGCACGTGCCCCTCTCTCCCTCCTCCCAAGTGCAGGCATAACGGAGCAACCAGTGATGTGCGTGCGCTTAGCCGTGAATGACGGCGTTCAAAATGTCGATGCGGAAGCCCTTCAAGCAGGATGGCAAACACCAAAAAAAAGGTCGCACCGGCAGCTCCCAAAGAATGAAGCACGAAACACTAGCTCTTGGGAGGAAAAATCTTCGTGCTTCGGCGATTTATCCATGCAAGCTATATGTGGAAACCGACAGATACGCAGCTTTGCTGTAAAAGCTGATTGCTCACGAAACCAGTTCAAGCACTGCAGACCACTGGCGTTTCCCACGGAGCAAGAATTTACTTGGATATGAAGAACGTGAAAATAAATTGCACAACTTAACATATGTTTTTGCAATTTGTAGTTCCAAGTTACCGCCCTTAAATATAAAGGTGATACCTTCTATGGCTTGCGAAACACTCAGAGCAAAGTGGTGAACTTGACACATTGGACAAATCAAGGATTCTCCTTAAACTGTAGGTGTGTGAAATTTCTTTGCGCTACACATAATAGCTCCACAATATTGAATTCTGAAAGACGTTCGACCATCTTAAAAGGTTTTGCAGCTCTAAAGAGATATTGTTCTGAGTTGGGTTTGAACTTCATCTCAATAAAAACAACACAAATTTCGTTCCGGCACCCCATTAGTTTTATAGTATTTTGCTCTCACGCATCTTAAATTTTAACACACAAACCTTTAACATCCGCTCTTAAAAAAAACTGGATAAAAGAGCGAAAACTTTCTTATATACAGCGTACGGCAAAATTGCATCAGAACATTCGATACAAATATGTTCGACATTTGCTGAAAGTTCGTCGAATCGATCGTGAAACCTTCAGAGATCCAATTCGCAAACGAAGGCTGAGTTCATGCGGCAATTTTTTAGCGCAAAATAAAGGCATCTGCAAACGATCTAAGCCTACACGAGTACGTAGTTTATGAGATAAAGGTATACTGAGGTACTCCTTCATGATCGTTGCGTGTACTGTCTTATTTAAAACCGTTCCTTTTTCGTGATTATCAAGTAACCGTTCTCACACAATCAAATCCGGGTCCACGCACGCGCATCGTATCAGAGCTTCTCTGCCGACCAACCTGTCTATGGGGTAATGTATTAATTTGTTGACAGAACGCCATCAGTACCATTAAAAAAGATTTCGCTTTATAAAGATTTGTTGCCCACTCGCACCAAATGCTTTCTGTTCATCACATTCAGTTATCAAGGAGAACTTGCATTTGGAGGCAGAGCTACTTATGAATCGCCTTTCAAAAATTTACGAAGTGCGTGTGGTACCAGGTATACCCATAAGCTTACCGCGCACGATTACGTCCATTAGTTTTAGTATTTGCCATGTAGGTTAAATGTGGAAAAGTGAGTCAATAATAAAAAAACTTGCCAAGCTAAAAAGCCCATAAAGAAAAATGACACAAAACTACGAAAACAGGCGCAACATCGAAACATTTCAACAACAGAAACAACGCTGTTTGTATACGACATCTAGGTGGCTATACGTCATAATAAAGAGAAACGATGAAGTGTAAAGGGTGCTAACAATCGCTCTTAAGCATATGTAAAACATTGCACATAGCAACAATACAACTGCCGAATCGTAAAGCAATCTATACGGACAGTGACAGTAGCACGCAGCCATTAGAGGCGCATACCGAATTGCAAATGAATTGGGACGGCTGAGGTTCTGAACCCAGCGAAAATTTGACCACATTTTTCCGCGGGGGAAACCATGGGGTGCTGCGACGCATCTGGGCGGTGCTTGTTACGGTTGCGCCGACCATCGCGGTAGCAGACCTGTTAGTCTCCATTCAAATCATCGGTGGTCATCGGATGTCATCGGAGCGGCGGCGGTGGAGCGACTGAGCGGAGCGGCGCAGTTATCGCGTTTATATGTACCGCGCGTTAACGGTGAGGGGAATGGGAGAGAGTAGCGCATGCTCATGTGTTAACCGAGCGCTAACGCGCGCTGACGCACAGCTGGCATGGCGAGGAGAATAGGGGAGAGGCTTGCGGACTACGGATGGATGGAGGGACAAGGCGAGTCAAAGAGATGCGTCGCATCTAATACACGCTATTTTCCATTTAGCTAACGCGTAATTGGCTTCGATCATCAACCGAATTTGGGTCACCGATCTTATTTTTTTTTTCGTTGCTACAAGGAGGCGAAACGTTACAATGCGTTCGTCGAAAGCATTCGTCTAAAGCATTCGTCGAAAACTAGACGCCTCTTGGCGCAAATTGCAGTGGAAACCCACACATCATCTTAGCGCACTCTGAGAGGAAAAGAACTGATTCCCCATCAGAAACGATTCTTGCCATTCTCGCGATTGTCCCGACTTGCACAAAATATTGTATGCGCCCAAAAAGCCTCTCAATGGTGCTCCTGCATTTTTTCAACTTGTACCCATTATTTGCAGCCCGTCAAACCTGGTGCCACGTCACCGCTCTTTACGTACGACCGAGACACCATCTACCGAACATTCTCACAGAGAATACAAATGTTTCTGCACGTTCCGGGTGATACCCGAATTAAGCGCGTTACATTTGAACTAATGAACCTCAATATAATCGCCCAGTCTCCGAGAGCCTCAGAGGCGATGACCGAAGTGGCTCACAGTTACACTCACAGACCCCGAGTGCGCCAAGCGGTCTCATTAGCACTTCCCCTCAAGCAGTCAACCTTCGGGTAGTACTCACCCAGGGATTCAGGGGTCCCCGTTAGAAGCTCACTTGCAGGTTCCATGTCAATCGGCGTCGTAGGCCGGCGATATTAGCAAGCTCCAGAATGCGAGAGCGCGAGGGGCGTTCTCTTCTTCTTGTCCTTCTCCTTCGCAGCCTTGCCCACCCCAAAAATTACGAAAAATGTCAACGGCCCAAGGCAAATATGAGAATGATGATAGGCATGATATGAAATACAATGAATACTCGTAAACGTTCGTACCGCTCAGAAATTCAACTACTAACAATGCGTTTGTAATCATGGCTCTCTTACTGACAACATATTACTGCATTCAAAGAGGGCCCTGTATGATCAGCCAAGTTCACAGTTGCACATACAGACAGGCAGGTTTCCCATAGCCTGGATAAAAGGAAAATGTGTATGCAGACAGTGCACCAGAAAGCTTGCAACATACAATCCGTTGGCTGCAGTTAAGCGAATGCATTGAGTCTCTCCCAAGCGTCTGGAACCTTACATTACCAATAATATGTTTATGTTTATGTTTATGTTTATGTTTATGTTTATGTTTATGTTACAACCACGTAAAAAAAATTACGTATGGGTTGTTCTCCGATTCTATCCGAATTGCGCTCGGCCATAGGTGGTAAATGTTTTTTTAATTATAGCTAGGACATTTCTATCTGACCAACACTTCTCTCGTGGAAACAAAAACAGAGATAGAGTGCGTGCTATTGCGATTGGTGTTTTTAAAACTCTAAAAGGACATTGGGGTTACGTAAGAATTTTTGGTGACCCATATTAAGTGCACAGAAGATGACACAGGAGACGAAGAAGACACGCGCTGACTGTCAAATGGTTCGTATTGGAAAACACCACCTCGCCCTACCGCTGAGCAGAGCGATGGAGGCAAGGTGGATTAAGATAGATTAGGCTTAAATAACCTGATCTGAGATGGATTATTGTGAACTATGGTTTATTATATTGTAAATTAAGGTAGATTAAGATGAATTAAGAACAGTTAGGCACTGTGTGTGCTATGTCGACGTGTCGAGGCATTTAAAGAATTCACTTAACCAATTAGCGCGCCAGGTTTTTGTCGTCATAACACGGAAGAACACTTCACTCTCCCGCAAACGTTTGTACAAGCAGAGTTGTTGAAGCTTTTAGTTCCGCCGCCCAGCGTTAGCATAAAAAAACAACAAAAATACCGAGCGCACGTAACCATGCGCCTCGTGAGGTGCGCCCAACGTCGGCCAGCTCGACCTTCAAGAACACTCTCCCAGGGATCGGGGCGTGATCTTTGGAATGCTGTTATCCTAGCCAGTTCACGTGTATTCGCGCCCAAAGTGGGGCACACAGACGCCGAGTTCGCGCTACAGACGCCGAGTTTGCGGCGTCGGTTGCCGCGGGTTGTAGCGCGTGCTAACGCGGTCCGCTTTGGGAGCGATGTGAATGGCTGCAGACAAAGCAATCCGGGCCTGCCAGTCATAACAAATCTTTCAGCGGCAAGTTTGGAAATTCATGTGAGGAGCAACAGCCTGTCTCCGACCTGTCTCTGACGAAGGGAGAAGGGCACAAGCTTTGCTGCTTCCTCAGCCAGTGCAAACTCCGCAATTTTTTTTGTCTTGTGACTTCCCAGGCACCCACTCTTCTTGCCGAAAATCTGGCCCCCTTTTCCACACGCTCTTGTAGGCTTCCTTGTAGCTTAGGAGAGGACCTTGACCCCGTACCTGTGCGCAACATTGTCATAATATGAGTCAACTGTGGACTTGTGTTAAAGCAGCCATCCTACTTTTTTTGTGAGCTTTCTGTTTTGGTGTCGCAATTGGGCTGTTATTGATTCATCATTATTTTTATCGCATCACACTATCGTGTCAAAATACAATCAGGATAACCGGCAGCTCTTGCCCTGGCCACTTGCCTCATAAAGCTGTCTCGGACAGCTTCGAGGCAAGACTTAGACAATACCAATATGAAGCAATTTTGTGACCAATTCTTCACGTTTAGGTTTTCCACATGTCGGGATTTTGACCAGCCCGGCCATTTTTAGGCAGAAACCGTTAAGTACCCCATTCTGCAAGAATCCGTCGTTACGGTTGTTGTCCGGTCAACAAAATGGCTGCCTCTGTGAAGAGTATAAAGAAAAGTGCGATATAATCGGTCTTCAACCCCGGATTCCACAAAGGCCGCCAACGCGCAACCACTGCGCTATCTCCACACATTTTTCTATTGTAATCGTACATACATGGTCGATGTTGGAACAACAGATGCTGTTACTTTCTTCCATGTTCATACCAACCTGGGGGATTGGCCAGGAATCAGGACCTTTGAGAGGCCAAAGTGCCGCTCCACAAATTTCACAAAACTTTGAATTGTAAACGTAAGTTTGTTGAATACAGCTTGCCTCATGTCACTTAAATGTAATGGCTTGAGAGTATAACGCGCACACTGTAGCCATGGAAAGACGAAACTCTAGGAAAGCTGCGGTGTGCACCAGTCTCGGAGATAAAATAATTTTCGCCACAACACACACAGAAGAAGCGAAAAAAAGACACCGGAATACGACGTAGCATAAAAAGAGGTAGTTGAAAATTATCGCCATGCTTCCAGCTTTAAGTCTTGTAAGCAGACTTTAGTGCCCCAATTATTTTTTGTAGGCATCAGACTGATTACCTGCCGGTACTTAAAACTGTCCTCCGTCTGAAGGTTGTCTTGCCATCATACCGAGATTTTTCTTGTGTGTTTAATTAGGGTCAATTGAACAAGTATGGCGATAAATACTTCCCGAAAGAACCTGAATTTATACAAGCAGCACGTAGACAGGCGAGCAGAGAAAATACGGGACATGTGCAGTCCCTCAGGAGATGCTAAAGGCAGGTGACAAGCACTACGCCACCTACGAACCACGTAAAGCGCGGCAGAAAGCCGTAAGCATTGCCTTTTACAAAGAGTTGATTGTGCTTGGCATATTATGGTGCTGTTATGTACATATCAATGTATAGTACATTGTGGCGCTTGTATTGTATACTTTTTAACGTTCTTTTTTTAATATGAAGTAACTGTTTTCATGGATTCAGGCATAAATAAAAGCTTTTTAATCAAATGTATGTATGGTTAATTTTCAGTTGAACAAATGCAGAGCAGTAGCCAATTCCTGAATAACGTTGACTGAAACCATTTCCGGGAGACACCTAAGACTGCTTACGAATGGGATTGCGAAAGCAAAAGGGAAGAGACTACAAAGATGAAGAAGTATATAGTAATATGACGCAGTCAAGGAAAGCGAGAAAGACATGGGAATAAATCGTAAAAGTGCGGGAGAACTACGGAAATAATAAAGTTGGACACATCCCTCCTGAAAGGTTCTGTATATACGAAAATATGGGAATACGGAGTACTTTCCTAGAAGGACGCAAAGCCGCAACAAAACAGGGAATATTGTTGAGAAACACACGTGAACAAAATAGTGCATACTTATTCAAAAATTTGACACGGATTTTATGTCTGTAAGTTTACTAGAACCGCCAAATCATTGTCCGTATGAATTCCGTATATACGGAAAACATACGGAGCGTCATTTTGCTTATTATTGAAGATAAAAACAAGAAACCTGTGCCAAAAGTTTTTATAGCGCACACTAATGGGATTTCCTGTTTTTTATACTAACATCTACTTTCAGTGTGCTTGGGGGCCGCATAATCCGTATGAACTCCGTATTCCCATAATTTCGTATATACGGAACGTTTAAGTAGGGATCTGCGATTGGAGGGGATGTTGGAGAATTACAAGAAACCGCAGTTAGTGATGCCGACGTGATTAGATCAAGGAGAAAGACAGGAGAATGAGGGCGTAGCGGGGAAGGAATCGAAAGGGGGGAGTGCGCGATTTACAAACAGAAGGCGAAGAAAGAAGAGAATATGTGGTGAAAAGGTGAAGCGCACGAAAGTGTGGTTGCGGAGTGGAGGGGAACGGTGAGGTGGTGGTGGGTGAGTGCGGAAGCAGGAATAGAAATTACGAGAGGTAAGTTTGGAGGAGGCAGAGCAAGAAGAATGGCTGGCAGTGAAGAGGCTTGGAGGAGGGAGAAGGTGTAACGAAGGAAGTAACTGGGGAAAGGAGGATAGAAATAAGCGTAAGGAACAAGGAGACGGATGGACGAAAGAACATCGAAGAGGGTAGAGGAAAGAACTACTTGCTGGGCTAGTTGAAAAGTTGTTCCCGTGATTGAAGCGCAGGGACAGAATTAGCAGCGGCTTAGCTCGGCTATGGCAGGATATGCGAAGAGAGAGTGCAGGTTCAACTGGCTATTCTTAGCTTTCCTGGTTGTCTAGGATTAGCTTGATTATCATGCTTACTGGTGCTTTAATAACACACACACGGTATACGCATAATGTGACACATGTATATTAATCAAGGGGCTCCGACGCAGCGTCACTGATCGCCCCAGAGCTTAGCTGGTTCCACAGGTGCACGCCGGTGTTGCTGTGACGCACGAGCCATCGGTTCCACACCCGGCCACCCCTCGCATGATCATCAAGTGGGCCGGGCCGACACGTGCCGTGCTTGCGCACCACCGTGTTGCTGCGACACACGAGCCATCCGTTCCACACCTGGCCACCCCTCGCATGATGATCAAGTGGACCGGGCCACCACGTGCCACGCTTGCGCAGCACGGCTCTCCAGGAGCCACGCGAAACTGCTCAACCTCGGCCCGTGTAGCTCACGCGACAAAAACAGGGACGGTGAATATGGGTAGACATTACAGGCGTTAACTTCCCTTGGCGCCTGTTAGTTACGAAGTTAGGAAGTTATTCCCGGTCCTGTCTGCTCTTATCCACTGTTTGCTTTTTGTTTTGTTTTTTTCGTTGCGCTTGAATCGATGGTAGAGGAAATATAAGCCACAGGGGACGAGAACGGAAGGCCTACGTAGAACGGGTGGTAAGTGGATACGGCCTAACATTGAAAGCAGGAAGACATACTGTACCCGAGGGCTCAGATTAGAGGGAGGGGGGAAAAGTAGGGCCTGCGAGCTTTTGGGAGACAGCGAAGTGCCAGAGAGGAGAAAATGCGATAGACGCAGAGAGAGAGAGGTAAAGCGGAGGGAGAGAGAATGCATTTAATGGTAAAAGCGAGGTTAGCCGAGCCATATCGCTTAGCATGCTACCCATATGAAGAAACGAAAACATGAAGGTATGTGAACAGAAATAAATAAATAAATAAATAAATAAAAGCGGGAGGAAGCGCAGTGTTATAGGGTGAGTTGGAAGAGGATCGGAGGTGATTAGTAGAGGAGGACGTTAACTTAGGATTGGTTCCGATGTTTAGAAGCAGCAGTAAAGGCAGGTAGACCATCCGTTGCACGGAGTTGATTTCAATTGACCGGAAAATAAATCCGGGCTGGCCAAGGACACGATGGCTGGATGCCCTACGAAAATTCGGGGGAAAGAATAAACTATGATACACCACAACAGACATACAGTGAGAAATCTTTTGCGGGAGCCCGCGTCCTGCTGTGGACAAAAACGGGCTGCTGTTGCTGATAATAGTTATGATGATAATAATGATGATGACAAACGTCAGGAGTTGGTGGAAAGAGAGACACGAGGGAGATGAATGGGAGGAGGAACAGGAGTTGGGGACAACATGAAGGTATAAAAGGAGAGAGGAAGCGTTTGGTTGCTCGGGTGCAAGAAATGCTATCGTCTTTCGGTGCCATTTCCAGCAAAGATAGCCTACGAGGCCACTTTATCAACAAAGCCTTGGTTAGCCCGTCTCACGGTTTTGTATGTTTTTTAGTTGCGGGATACATTATTCCGATTCGTTGTGATTTCGAGGGACATGTTGTTACCATGTATATTTTTGCTTCAGCTGATAATTGCGTGCCACCTAGCATTGCAATATTTGTCTGTGCAGACGGCCATGCCTTTAGAGATATAATTTTCCCTTTCATGCAGCCACAATACACAGAACAATATTCACATCTGGTTAAATGAATTAAACTAATGGGCAGTCGCTGTAAATTTTGCAACTTAGTAAATACGAGCCATTTTGATGGGTACCTCAGCGCTCAAATTTCGGTCTGTGTGACTGCCTGTCGCTGAGAGGCACTCAGGAAACTCAGCCGTCATGGTGAAAGTTAAATAACACTTTATGAAGAAGCATATAGAGCCAACTCCTTTAGAAACAACTAATTCTCTTGGCATTTGTCGTACATGTTCACATTTGTCAGCAAACATGGAAATGCCGGGAATTGCCGGGAAAACGGAAAAAGCAGCAGATAAGTACAGTGGAATCCCGTTGATACGTTTTTCACCGGGCCAGGAAAACAAAACGTAACAACCTGGAAAAGGCCGCAGTGAGGATGCCTTCGAAAATGAACGAAAACAGTGTAGCTTGTACTTGCAACCATGTATTTCTGCAACTTAAGCTTTCGCACCTTAAAAAACTCGAGAATGTAGGACTGTCATTGTTTGCGATCTCTGGAAAACACCACGCGCCGCAATTCAGGGTCTCTAGCGATGTGGACTCTCTTCCGTGGTGGCTGCTTGCCTACTGTGTTTAGTACGTCAAGCTTTTCCTGAAGGGAAATCGCCTACCGTTTTCGCGACGCCATCAAGGCGCGACAAAGTTCGCAGTTGCAAGTTCAACGTTGTTCTCGAAACTTGAAGCTCACGATGACGACGAGAGAGCGTGCTACTCTTGCGGTGGTGTTTTATGGCAAACACTCACTTACGACATACGTTTGAAATATACATTGTAAGCACAGAGATGATGGTGATAGTATTGAGTAACGTAGGGCTGTCTAGAGGTAACGAATTGCATCCACGTGCGGCTTCATGCAGTCAATGCTACAGAGACGTTACCGCCAGGCGCGTAGCCAGGATTTTTGTTCGGGGGGGGGGGGGCTAAGGTTATTCTCGGAAGAAAAAAAAGCGCGGTAGTTTGCAAGCGCCAATAAAGGCTATGAAGATAAAATACATGTTTGGTTCATTAAAAAGACTGCCTTGTCCCGATAACAATGATATCAATCTTACAGCAAACTTTAGAGGAATTATCGATATATTAAATTAAACATTTGAAGCAATGGCGAATCCCCGCCCACTTTCTGTCGGCGATTTCACTATGACAGTACAGGATCTTGTTGGGCGATTGGTGCCCAACGACCTAAGTCACCGCCAAGGAACAGGATTGCGCGATTGTAGGGGAGCCTCCATTGATCTCATCATTTAAATTCCAACGTGCAGTTAACACACTCACAACTACGATTTAGTGCTAGCCTATATATATACCACTCCTGCCGATGTGACTTCACTGCAGCGCTAAATTTGAAAATTTATGACATTTGTTGCATTGCTTCGGCTGAAAAAACGTCTCTAATTAGAATGGAGCTGTGCGAGTTACCAAAGGCTAGTGCTATTAAATTGAACAAGGTTGTGTTTTTGTCTTCAAATAGGCCCTTTAAGGTTCTCTCATGATATTGGTGTTGATTATGATTGTATTTGTGTCAGGTTAAGTTGTAAACTGGGCGAAAATCCGCAGACCGCGTGGTGCAAATCTACGCCCGTGATACAGCACGTACATTGCACGCACGAGAACCTTGTGCAGGCATTGCATTAAACGAGGATAGTTTCATGCAATTACTTACTTTATTTCAACGTGTG
Organism: Haemaphysalis longicornis; assembly: GCF_048455015.1. Lineage (NCBI taxonomy): Eukaryota > Metazoa > Arthropoda > Arachnida > Ixodida > Ixodidae > Haemaphysalis > Haemaphysalis longicornis. Next base: position 188,638,246 of record NW_027526422.1, read on the forward strand.
GAGTATGATGAGTGTGACATCCGCGATAAAATGACGTAGGCCGTAAGAATTAGATTGTTTATTTAGTTCTTCTTGCCCATGCAACGTCCGTACAATTAGCTGCCAGTGTAAAGCCAATGGAGCTCATTCTGTGCAGTATACATCGAAACTTTGAACTTGCGTTATGTGTAGCGCAGGTCTTATCTCCAAAAAACGAGAGGCTGTGAATTATGCATGCAAGAAGCGTTATATCACTAGCAATAATTTCAACAAATATCAACCCTAAGCAGACAGACATCACGCGCAAGAACAGCGCTGTTAAGGGCGAAAATTACACGAACCTGGCAGTATTAGTCCACACGCAAAGCGGAATAATTCAGCCATCGGCATTTGTAAAGTCATGCCAGTTTAAATTTCCGCTTCTGTTTTGAGTCTCAACGCAGTCCATTTCGTATACTATAGCTTCTATCACGACTCGGGGCGGACATGAGAAGCTTGTGCTTTGTAACATAATGAATCTGGTTGACATTTCCGCACAGCCCAAATGTAGTCTGCTGTAATGAGCTTGGTGGTCTCACATAGTTGCATTACTACCGGTCAAGTGTTCAATGCTTCGTGCATAAATGCCCTATAATCTATCTGAATGCGTGTACTATCAAGTTATACCTTTTCTGGACCAGCCAGGCCCTTTAGTTACCACTCCCAGATGAGGGAGAGCAAGTCACTGCAAAGTTCGCCATTCAATGCTGTATCGAACTTTATATTTAGCAAGAAAAAATAATAACGCAAATACGGCGATGTCTGACCATACTCTTGCGGTTAGGCATGTTCTGTGCAAGCTGAGCAAAATATTGCTGCGTTTTGAATTTTGTCGTGAGATCTGGGGAAAGAGTTATAATGCGGTCCTACCATTTTGCTTTCAAACTTTAATGAAAGGACATACTTTTTTAGCTGACGCGTGCGCTGCCATTTTTCAGCCGAGTACACACTGCCGGTTTTAAGGCGAAACGATAAAAAAGTATTTGCAGTTCATGAGCATGGGCGGCTCTGGAATGTATAGGTCGCACAGAAGTTTTGTAGTTTTCGTTGCAGACGCGGGCAATGGAAATTGTGTCTGAAATCTCCTTGGTCCACCAGAAAACGGAGGATTGGGCAGCTGTGCAGAGCCAGCATGACCTTCGGGCATGGTGCGATGCCCGAAACAAGTCAGCATTTTGTTTCCCGAAGTGCACCAAGAAAACATGCGTATTGGCATGGCCCCGCATACAGAACGACCAAAGACTACCATGCTTTAGCATGAAGCGGGCAGTGATGACACAGTTAAACTATTTTCTTGGTTGACAGCGACCGTGATGTTCAAACTAAAGCATGGTTTCAGGCTACGACAGGATAGATTGGCTAAAAATTGCAAAGTTGTTTACCGTGATAATTCCTCGGTTATTTCGGTTACTGAAGAAATGCTGACGATTGCTCAAAATGTCCTTCATGCAACATTTCAGAATGTATACGTAGCAGTTGTGGATCCAGCAAGAATCACATCATCGCGCACCCGTATGGGTGGGTGGGGGGGGGGGGGGGCGTAGTGGGGAGGAGGCGGGCGGAGGTGTGCTGGTGCTCTTGAGAGGGCCTGTTGTATGTGGCCCGTTTATTAAAGACGATAGTCTTTCTTGGGCTACTTAAACCCAGAAATTTTGGTCTGTCTGTATGTTTGTCTGTCTGTCCGACTGTCTGTCTGTGACTCGATTCAGCCACCCGGACATAGGAAAATAATGCCTGCGCAATAGTCGTATATAGTCACAGTCCGGTGTAATGCTCATACTTGTCAACATTGTTGAAGATGAACAAGACGTTACGCGAATATGAGACAGCAAATAATACAGAAATGATATTTGCAGTGTTCCTTTAAAATAAATCATACCTGCTTGATTTTTGCGAAATTAAATACTTCATAAACTGCACAAAAAAATTCACTCCGCCGTCGCCTGCTGTCGCCCGCGCCACTATATCTTCTGGCGCCATTTTAAGACATCAACCGGCAACAGTTACAAAAGGTTTCACTAGATTTGTTCCGCGTTCTGCTTGCAACGCACGTGGAGTAGGGAAACGCGGTTCTATAAGCGTTGAAGTAGGGCGCCTCGAATCACGCGCGTCTTCGCCGTACGACAGCGTTGGCATCGAGACACCCGGCCTGGAGCAGTGGAACGCGGTAAATTTGAAATGATTTAAGCAAACCCTTGGCGTCCTTACCTTGAGAGGAGCGTGACGCAAGAGGAACAACATGAGAGGTGAGCGGGAAGGCGAAGGGAGGCATTTACTTCGCAAAAGCCGATAAAGGCTATCGTCTTTTCTCGACATTTGCAACTAAAGGAGCAGATACGCGGCCAATTTTTTAATTATAAAATTCTGTTGTAATGCACGACCGATTGAGCCTTGAAAGAACTGTACTCCTGCGCCCACAAAACTTCAAAGAAGGCCAGGAAGAGTTAAAGAAAAATTCTACCAGAAAGGCACGTTCGTTTCTTCGCCACCAGTACGATGGTCATCACTTGCGCTGCGCACGCTGCTATGGTTTTAAAATTGGGTGTAGCAGTGGATGCACGCGTCCATATGAAACGCGGTAACAAAAGTCCCGATAACGGGCACACCATGCGACAGCGGCTACCTCACATGGAGTTTCGTTCCAGTAAAAGCAAACTATTAAAACTGCAGCCTGAACAAATATATTTTTCACTCTTCATGTACTGATACTAACACTGTCCCGATACACTCTGAGTAATCCTCTCCAACTTCGTGCATAATAAAATATTTGGGCGTTTACAGGAGTTGAATTTACGTTTTCCCTCATTAAAAGTCGCCTATCCGCTCCACCGTGGGCGCTTCAATTGCCAATTCAAACGCAAATACTGCATTCGAAATAAAACGAGATAGACCTTTTTTAGCTCGCAGACACAAGGTACTGTGGTATCGTGTAAATATCAGGAAGTGAATATTTAAATATCAAAGAATGCATAATTTATCTGCACCGCACAACTTAACGTACAATGCAACCTCCATCGTCAAAAGACATCAGTGATCATGTAAGAATTAGTCACTGGAAGAAAATGACTTACAATTCGATATCGCCGTTGTGACTCCGGCCCCTCAATATACACAGCTCTGGGCAGCCGCCGTCCAGGGAAAAAGCGGTCGTGGAAGCAACGGAGGGGCTTTAGTTGTGATAGAGGTCGAATATGGCCATCTGATCGTTGTTACTGTCGCGACGCCGCCTTGCCTGTGGCAGGGCTGGTGACCGTCGTGCCTTCACATTTAGGATAAAGTCTGGGACTGACTCGGGGAGCCGCAGCGCGCCCTTTTTGTCGACCCGCTGTTCTCCAGTTTCCTAGGTTAGGGGAGAGTACCACCGAACAAATCTGCCTAATCGCGGGGGTGAAATTGACTGTCGCAACATCGCCGTCGGAAGGGGACAACACTCAGTGCGCGCAATCTGAGCCCGCTCCAACAAAACCCTCCCGGGCTCGACAGAAACGTGACAAAGGAAGAATGAAGGGCTGACGCAAGGAATAGGGGCGTACCTTGCTGTGTGTCTCATTCACAAAGGCCCTCTGAACGCGCACGGCATTCATCCAGCTAAACTGCACGTTTCAACCATTACCTAGCCCCCCTTGCAGGAGTTGAATGTATGCCCACGGTCACCTGATCTCCCGCTTTCTAGGAGATGGAGCGGCCGTGGTCAGCCACAGCCGCTTGCACGTTGTGCTGCTTAACATACGAAGATCGTCTGTTCCTTTTCGGGCCTGCATTGTACCAGTCTTCAACCATCAATGGCCGGCGGTCCCTCTTTTTTTCCGCCTCGAGTTAGTGCGGTCCACTCCTTGCTTACCCGGGCGAGTCAATCTCCTCTGCTGAGAACGACTCAGCTGGCCAATTATTCTCTGTCTTTCCGCATGTCTCGTACAAAGGGATACAACGCATGCCTTTGGCGTTCCGTGCGCTGAGCTTACCCGAAGGCACCGTCGCTTTTGGGGCTGGACCCCTCCGAAATCATCCCTAAGCGGTTCGCACCCCTCAGGCGCTTCGTTTTGTCGCGGCCGGACTGGACTCCCTCTCCGCAGCGCGGAAAAAGAGTTCAGTCCGGCCGTGTTTTTGTGTAACCACCCATGCGAAGGGCAGACATGCACTTTCGTGGCATTTTCGTAGCATTTCGTGGAAAGTGCCATTAGTGGCACTTTCGAAGAATATGCAGCTTTGTTCATAGGCGACGTACCAGGCATAGAGGCAGCACGGCGACGGCCGGAAAAATTTCGGGGGGGGGGGGGGGGGGGGCTGAAGCCCGGTCACCCCCCCCCCCCTCCCTGGCTACGCCACTGGTTACCGCCGCACCTAGCGGATGCGGTGGCAAGCAAGGACTACGGCGTGCAATACAGGCCGTCCAGCAAGTGTTGGAGGCTCTCGAGCGTCAGCGGCCGAAAGCACTGTCCCCTCGGGGGCTGGGTGCGTGTAGGTAGCCGATGCCGAGGGACCGACTGACACGACGTTAGGCAGCGTCAATTTTGCCGTACAATAAAGATGTTTTATCTCTCTCTCTCTCTCTCATGCAGTCAATTCCGTAGCGAAGTCTGACCAAGGCTCGTCGAACGCCAAAATGGCGGTTACCGCATGTTGCTCGGGCGGCTTTGAAGTGACAGATTGCGACGAATGATCCGGGAACGTACTCTGAGCCACGACGTAACAGTGAGGATTTTAATACATGCGACTCTATGTGAGCTGCGCCGGGACTAGAAAAAAGGTAGCAGCCGGGAAAACGTATCACTGATGAACGTGAGAGCGGGGTTCTACTGTATATAACTGACAAGAGCACCGTTGTTTCAATGTAAAGTATAGGTGGGTTAGATGATGTAGTAACCAATTAAAAATCGACTTGAACCTCTGTATAGCAGAGAGGCAAGATGAAAGCAAGCCGTAAGAACAAGATATGTCTTTGAGTTGTTCCCCACGACTGAAAGCGAGTGGTTTCAAGCGATGGCGCGTGCTCAGTGCAACACCGGAAAATTGAGTACAATTCAGCCACTCCAATTTTGATGTCATGACAGGGTGAGCCGGAGGGACGTAGAACAGCGTGACGTGTGGCCAGAAAGAGAGGAGAGCGTGTTAGAGCACTATCGCCTGCCGCCGACATTTGTAGGGATCGAAGCAAGCGGATACGCTTGTATAATTTTTTTTCATTCACATAGCACCACCGGTGACAGTCAAACTACAAGGCCGACCAAAACACGGTGATTCGAATTTCTAAAGTTATATCTTAACATGCCGATGTTACGGTTTAACGGTGCGGCGACTTGTCGATCTTGTTTGGATCGCTTCCTTTAAAATGACATAAGACATTTCGGGGAATATTAAAAGACACGAAATTCACCCCCAAATTCAGCCATTCTACAATAGGGTTGGTGAGGTCGGCTAGTTATGCAGTTGTATGACTCCTTCTTACCACTAAAAGGCAGTCTGATGCCTGAATGAGCCAGAGGCGATCAATAATTTGTAAAAAAACATTGCTGGCTCCATAATTAATCGTTATCAGAAAAAAAGAAACTTTACTGAGCCCTTACACAGATAAGCAATGCGTTACCGTTAATTAATGACTCGCTTACCTGTAAAAAAGTAGCTGGAACCAAGGACTTGTGCCTTGATATTGCTGGAGTACTCAGCAATTTCAGGCCCCAAGTTCTCGGTTCCAGCTGTTTTGTCTGGGCGTTTGGGAGTGAGTGAGTGAGTGAGTGAGTGAGTGAGTGAGTGAGTGAGTGAGTGAGTGAGTGAGTGAGTGAGTGAGTGAGTGAGTGAGTGAGTGAGTGAGTGAGTGAGTGAGTGAGTGAGTGAGTGAGTGAGTGAGTGAGTGAGTGAGTGAGTGTGAGTGTGAGTGTGAGTGAGTGAGTGAGTGAGTGAGTGAGTGAGTGAGTGAGTGAGTGAGTGAGTGAGTGAGTGAGTGAGTGAGTGAGTGAGTGAGTGAGTGAGTGAGTGAGTGAGTGAGTGAGTGAATCAGTCAACCAGTCAGTCAGACACTCATTCAGTTAGTCAGGCAGCCAGTCAGTCGGGTACCTTTATTGGTTGCGTGTGGAAATTTCAGACTAAAGAAAACTAAATTTTAAGCGTTCCAACAAACCTTCATGTAACTGCTTTTAGCTCAGCGTAACCAATCGGTGTCAAAAAACTTGATAATCCTTACGAATATTTTCAAAATGTTTTTATTTCTTTAAGATCCCCCCAACCGAGCGCAAAGCTTAAAAGCACCTAAACATGTATGGAATGCGTGAACCTTGATACCAATTATCCACAAAACGGGCTCCCAGCAATTGCCTTAGAATTTTGTACTGCGTGCGTGTTGGAAATATAATCTGAACTAGCCATCCAACCCTTTTTTTCCGCAAGCAGAATCGCGGTTGTTGCGCCGCGTATTTCCCAAAATGAGGGCGCCCAAGAGTCCGGCGCCAGCGAGAAGGGCGCCTCCGATGACTACCGCAGCAGGAATGATGACTCCCTTCACAACTTTGCCGGCGTGATGTTCTTCCTCGGGCGGCTTGATGCCAAGCTCTCGGAGGAAGTCTAGGGCCCACGTCTGACAGTTGTTGCTCGTCAGGTGGTACCGGCCGGAGTCGCACATTTTCTTCAAGAGCTTTTCAAGTAGTCGATCAGGAACACGGTGCCTCCCCAGGTACCTCTGCAGGCAAAAAAAAAATAGAGCAAGAGAAACAATTTTTTTTCAATGCGGTAGCATTTAAATGCACTTCATTGCACAAAACTGAGTAATTGTTCAATTAAAAACATTTAGTTGTTTAATGGCGTAACTGTTAATGCAGGAGGAAAGCATTTAAAAAACTAAAAATTTTCAAAAATAAAAAACCAGTGAAAGCTGTCAAACTACCCGAACAAAATGAAAAATTTCTCTCTTAAACATCACCGCCGCACGAGAGATACAAAAATAAAAAATGGCCGAAAAAACCAACCGAAACAAAAAATTCAGGGCCCTCCAGTCTTGGAGAAGGATGACCAGCGAAGCAGGGCACAGTTCAAAGAATTAATGAAACAAAACACGTTTGTTCGCAATTTGCGACTGAGCATATTTCCCAGCTAATTATCTTAAACAAACTTGTGAGTACTAGAACATTATTCTAGTGTAAAAACCTGAGGCTGTCCGTTTCCTGCCTGCGTCGTGGGCAGCTTATTATCTGTGTAGCAAACCAATGTACAATACCAGTTCCCCAGAGGACCGCAGACAGGTCGCATCGGGCCGTGAGACGTCCATATGTTTCAATCTTCCCAAAGCAGAATGGATATAGCAACAGTGAGCGCGTGAATCGTGGCTGCGAGCGAGAGTCCATACCCTCCCTCTGTACCCTCCCGCCCGTACACGCCTAAAGGTGCCAGCGGTGCTCTGCTCGGGCTTAGACGTGAAGGACACCAGCCTAAATATCACTCCAGAAGCTCTTCGAGCCAGGCCAGAAAGACACCGGCACACACGATCAGCCCTTCAAAAAAGAAACACAAAACACTTTTTCTTGGGTGCGCAAAATATCCGGTTTACGTCTATTTGTCCAAGCAGGCAACTTGGAGGGACCGTCGCATGCATACAATCAAACCCGACTCTAACAAACCCGGATAGCGCGAATTATGCTATATATCGAACAAAAATAAATCAGTTACTGAAATACACGCGAAACATATTCTTTATAACGAACTTCACATCTGATATATCGAACTCGGCGTGCCTATAGAATGGCCACCAAAATGCATGTTCTCGGAGCGGCGATTGAGATGTTGATTGGCCGCCACCACTGAGCAAAGGCCGCGACTGAGACATTGCACCTCGTATGGAGTGAGATGACGCCCGACCCTTTCCCTAACTGTTTCCGACGCGCGGAACTCACGACAGAACCCGCCCAGTCAGTGAGTCCGGACCAAGACGGCAGCTCGCCAATGTTCTCGATGCTGTGCCGAAACGAGTGTCCTTCCAATATTTACTGAGTGTCGACGACAACGTTGCCGTCACTGTAAGCACCTCGGAAGCGGACATCGTCAGCAGCACCGTCGTAATGCTGCTGAAAAGCACCTAGATGGCAGTAGATGTCGCGAGTGAAAGCCGCCAGACGCTTAATGAAGTGCTTTCGGCAGTCGATGTCCTCCGCCAATATTTCTTCGATATTGAAAGACACGGACTCGAACTTGTGCAAACAATGTCTCGTGTAAAGAATGCTGTGCTAGTTGACGATGCCAAAACAAAAGGGAAAACAAAAATTACCGCTTTTGTTTTGGAAGTAGGTAGTTACGGCGTTAAGACGGAAAGTAGCATTATTATTTGCAATAAATACATTGTTTTGTGTATGGTAATGATATACGTTATTGTATTCGTTTCTGCGTGCGAGGATGGCAAGGGGATTCCCGCGTATTGCGAACTCGTAACAATAAACCCGTTAATGTCAAACCCGTTTATAGCGAACCGCAATATGCACTGCGATTAGTTCGATATATTCAATAGTTCGGTATAGCCGAACCCGCCTATAACGAACTTATTGTTACGAGTTCGCAATCCGCGAGAGGCCGCCGCCCCCTCCCCAGCTCCGCCATCCGCGTATGCAGAAACGAACACAGTACAGTAGCCATTACCATACACTAATAATCCATTTATTGGAAGTAAAAAAGCTATTTTCCGACTTAACTGCCCACGTTGCACAAAAAACGGTGATATTTTTTTCACTTTCGTTTTGGCGGCTTCAACTAGCATAGCATTCTCTACACGAAACATTGCACCACCAGTTCGAGTCCGCGTTATCAAAAATCTAAGAAGCATTGGCGCAGCACATTGACTGCCGAAAGCGCTTTATTATAAGCGTCGGACGGATTTCACTCGTGACATCACCGGGAACGTTGGCTAGCTCTTCCCACCGTTCACCGATGCTGCTGTCTTGGTCCGGACTCGCTGACTGGGCGGGTTCCGTCGCGAGTCGCGCGCACCGGAAAGAGTTACGGAAAGTATTTGGCGTCACGTCGCTCCGTGCGAGGCACAATGTCTCAGTCCCGGGCTTTGCTCCGTGGTCGCGGCCGATCCACATCTCAATCGCCGCTCCGAGACCATGCATTTTGGCGGCCATTCTAGGCGCCCAGAGTTGGATATATCGGATGTGAACTTACTTATAAGGAATAAGTTTCCCATGTATTTCCGTAACTGAATTATTTTTGTTCGATATATAGCCTAATTCGCTCTATCCGGGTTCGTTATAGCCGGGTTTCACTGTATAGGTGGGTTCGGCTATATCGAACTATTGAATATATCGAACTAATCGTGCGCCTATTGCAGTTCGCTATAACCGGGTTTGACTGTACACCGCTCCACTCTCACAACAATTCCGCGGTCTTGCACTATCCGGGCAAGGGGGACCAACGAAACTGGACCCACTACGCCAAGTACTGCAGGAAACGAAACATGCTTGTAGTTTGCAGTTGAGAATATTTTCTGTCTCATTGTTTATTGAAACTTGAATGCACGGAGTGTTATGCGACCGGCCAAACATGGGGTTGCCCTCTTCCCTATCGCGTTATAGGCATCTGACAACGCAACGTGCGCCCTGACAAGATTACTGCCGTAATGAATGCGAATTGGTTTTGTTGGTTTCTAGAGAGCAATAAACTTAGTAAAGTCTTATAAGCCAACACGAATTCACAGCAGCGGTAATTAGAACCGTATTTCACTTTACGATGCCTCGGCGACTTCGCAGGATTGGAACTGCTAATTGAGTATGCTTGCGACGTGCACACCTGTACATAATGTGAGGTCATTTCAGTGCAGGAGAAGACTTACCGAGGGTAGTTTAGGTAATTAGATATTATTATCAAATAACGTTTTTACAGTAAAGCATAAAGCCAAGTTAGGAGAAACACTTTTTCTACAATATGAAGTCCTAGTCTGCCAGCCTAGCAGCGATCACATTTTTTCTGCCGCAAGTAACGCAGTTGTTGGTAAACAGATATATTTTTTGAGGGTGAGCAAGGAGGGGGGCGGCTCCGGAGAAGCTTACTGCACTAGGATCATCAATAAATGTTTAGTGTAGCCGCCTCGAATGCTGCAATCTATCTAACAAACCTTAATGTGGACCTTGAATGATCCTCCTCGTCATAGAATACAGGTTATTGTGGCCAGACCACCCTTAATGTCTCAGCGCAGTACTAGTATGGAACATCACGCTCTTACAACTTTAAAGTGGTGAATTCAGGCCCCCGCGCTGCTTTGTTTATTTTTTTGTGTGTGTGGCCGGTTTTCTTAAATGACACATGTGGCGTATCCAATTTGCGAATCAACTTTATTGCGTTATTTGCTAGCAAAATATTTCATGCTAACAGGAATACGCTATTGCTCCCCAGTAAAACTACAATACCACCACAGCTATGAACGTTCCTTTATCTTTTTTGCAACGCGTTTGTTGAAACTACTATAGCATCGTGGCACTGTCTTATCTCTTATTAGCCTCTTATACAAGATAGGTATAACAGGCTAGTAAGAGAAAAGACACCTAGATACCTGTCTAGTACAAGAGGCTAAATTACCGCTGACGTAGGCACGAATGCATATTCCTATTTTGCACCTGAGATAGCTGCATACAGGGGATCCGGTTATAAACCGCTAGTCTGTTCTCTCTATTTGCTACTTACCAGGTCATCCATTTCGTGTCCTGAAATCATGTTAGCCATTCCGAGTAGCTGACCACTACGGACATTCGTCGCCTTCTTTTCTTGTGCACTGCGGGGAGTTTTTTTTTGCCATCACACCTTTCTGTGACTTCCTGCAGCTAACGTCTTTATGATGAACGCCTGGTATTTTGTTAAGTATTGCGAAATGCTACCTCACCTGTTTTCTATTTATTTTCTATTCTAATAATAACTGCGCTGGAGTGGAGATTATTGGATCCATCAAATTTTTTAATCGGTCGCTACGGCTACCAAAGTTAATGCAACGAAAACTGCTAGTTTATATTAGTTCAGCAAATTCACCGCTGAGAGTGACTCGTGTAAAACAATAAAATAACGTCCAATCACAGCGCTTATCACCCGTCCTGTTGTCTGTTTAACGCTTTTTGTTTAGCCAAAGGGCAATGCGTTTGGCATACCTAAAAGCATAGATTTTATAGACACACCCGAATTAATACAGGAACGGAGGTTACGAAGCGTATATTTCATTCTTAGGGGAAAGTGCCGGCGGCGGGCGCAGCACGACGAATACAGCAGCCAGCTCTTTCCAGGTTACTTCCGCGCGTAGTAAACACATTTCTGGCTGAGAATGTCGTTGATATAATCCAGTCAATATGCTAAAACAATTTACTCTGGACACCAGCACGTCCTTTTTTCTGGGGTAAGCATGTGCTGGGTCAAAACTGCAGGGGCGCAGGAGTAAACCACCCTGCGTTAATGCTTTTCTTGCCCAGTTTTTTTAAGTCAGCCGGGGTCATTGTTCAAGCGCTTGCACTAACATTTACAAGTGGCTAGCGGTACAGTTAAATAAAAATTGCTAAAAACCTGAATCGAAGCGGCGTAAGACTTCTTGTTTACGAAGCTGGCGTTTTCTTCACGGATGCAGTCACCGTTGACAGAAGTATTCTGTGCCAACGTAAAAGTAATCAACAACAAAAAGCGTCAGCCTGCGCCACAAAGTATGACAGGCTAGTCACCGTTGAGTTTCACAGTGAAGTTCTGCTCGTCGCCGCATTGTTCAGGCCCTAGAAGAAGTAATTACTTTTGAGATGTTTGCACCAGATGTTTGAACAGCTTGAGATGTTTGAACTGCACCAATAAAACATTCAGACCCATCAATACGGTGAAATTAAGCTGGCATGATTATATTTCTTGTCATGGCGAACACCTGCGTAGTGGGCGACGACGGTGCACCTTGCCTGCCACGGGATGACAATGCGGTCGATGGTGGCGCTGCCTGGTCGTGCAGTGACCCGCTTTAGGTGTCGAACGCTCCCTATAGGTCCAACCCTGGTACTGGGATTTACGACAGGATAATTCTAGGATTGAATTGTCCAACCTCACCTAACCCTCTTCAAGAAACAGTCTCCACAGGCGAAAAGATTATAATACCAGTAAAAAAAATGTGGAAACGAGTAGCTTTTCAAAATCAGATCCAACGCTTCCTCGCTTTATGCAAACAGCTGTGTCTCATCGGGGCGGTTGACGGCCCAGTGATTGAGCTCTCCAGCAATTTACTGATAAGGGCGTTTCATGGCTTACCCTAGCGTTCAACCATAGAGAGAGGGGTGCATTTTCTGTCTAATTTTACACGTCCATGCACCCGTCTCCAAATCTAAACTGCTTAGATCAGTGCCGCGCTTTATGTTTCTGGGACGCGCTGCAGTGCTTCTTTGACACGCACTGATGGCGCACCTAGATGAACTTAAGGTTCCTTGATGCGGAGTCGTAATGCCCACTACTCCGTGACCGCATCCATGTCATAGGTCTCCACTCGCTCTGGAAGAGGAGAGTTAATGCGGTTGGCTATGCCGAGCTCCCCCAACCGGAGTGGGTGCATTTTGTGCAGAAGACGCGGTGGGCAGTTACGGCCCTTGACGGGACTGAACCATAATCAGAGCTCCATGATGGGTTGGCGCGCTGCTCGCAAGCTTCCGTGGGCTTCAAGGCAAAGCAGCAGATGAGATGGGACTCAATTTGAGGGCTTGAGTCGGGGAAGCACTATAGTGCACTTCTGTTTACCAATGACTCTCCTCTGGGGCCTCCCTGCCCGTCCCTTTTCTCCGATCTCGTTCCCTTCAAGCTGTTCACAAATGACACCGCCACACATTTGGCCCTCTTTCGAGCATAAATATTCCCGGCACTCGGCGGCACTGCTAATATTACCCCTCCACTGGTCTTCACTCCCCTGACATAACATGCTGTCGCTGTCTATTGGTTCGCATAAATCTCAAATGTGTGTATTTTTCTGTGTGCGTAAAATTGCATTTTTTTTTCCTGAAACATCTGCAATAACTCCATGTGGCTCTGTATCTCTATTTGTAAATAAATTCACTGTTGCAAAGCAACGTTCCGGAATTGCGAAATATGATACACACCGGCTTCATAATGCGAGGGACTCAGGTTCGATTGCGACTGCACCCGGTTACAACTGAAGAACGGCAACGAAAGTTGCCGGTGTGCCTCATCGCCGCAGCCGCAGTATGATGTTACTGGGAATATTTTTAACATTGCACGAGCCATTTTGTATATTTTGTTTTACTTAGATGCTTATAAAAGACCCCAGCGACAACAAACAAACTGCGTGAAAAAAGGCAGACGATATCATGCATTTAGTAATCCCCTTTCAAAACGCGTGCGTCCGTTGACATCCGGGTCCGTCGCTTAGGCGAAGTGATACCGCACATTAGCTATTGTTGTTCTTAACTTGTTCCCGAGTGTACTACAAACGTTTTACCTTTTCTTAACTTGGCTCCCTCATCATCATCATCATCAACACCTTCTCCTTCATCATTTCCTCCTCCTCCTCCTCCTTCTGGTACTCCCCCTTCTCCTCCTCCCCTTCTTCTACTTCATCATATTCTTCTTCATCTCCTCCTCCTCTATGTCCTCCCCCTTCTTCCTCGAGCTCCTCCTCTGGCCCTCCCCCTTCTTCTTTCTCCTCCGCCTCCACCTTCACCTTCTTCTTCTTCTTCTTCTTCTTCTTCTTCTTGTACAGATAAAGTTCGCTTCCAGCGATCCACTCAAATTATGGGGTTTGACACCCCAAAGCTACATGCACCTGAGTTATGAGGTGAGCCAGTGCGGAGGGATTCAAATTAATTTAAAGGAGCACTGACACGAAAATTTTATGCTACACTTTCATTACTTTTATCGATGCTTAATGGTCTGGCCAGCCTGAAACAGCACTTCAAATACTTCAGCGCGCGATAGTTCATTACATTGAACGGCCTGAAAATCGTTTGTTTCAAATTCCCGCGCTTTCACCCCGACAGGCGCATATGACAGACTCCCTGCCAGACCTCACCGCTTTGTGCGGACGGCACCGGCGCCCGCTTGAGAGGGCGTTACGCCCGCTCGCCGCTCGTGGGGCCGCGCTCGTCAAGTGACGTCACGAGTTTTTGACGAGCGCTGTCGCGTCACTTCTTTTTCCTCTCTTGGAGTGATGTCACGCTGATGTCCATTTGCTGAGTGCCGCTCCGCGCCCTGCTCCGTCGGCGCGATAAATGAGATCTAATTGAACTATGTTCTTCGCGTCGCAGGACGCTCATATTTCAGCCAGGGTGTTCTGTTGAGTGAAGGAAGCGAACTGTACAATAATATTAACGCCGAAAATTGGTGTCAGTGCTCCTTTAACAACCTGGGTATATTGCACGCGCGCCGAAATCATGACACACGGGCGTTTTCTCTTTTCGCCTCCGTCTACAATGCAGCCACCGCGGCCGGGATCGAACCCGCGTGCTTGGGCTCATCTGAGAGACGCCTTAGCCACTAAGCCGTGCCGCAAACGCTGTATCTGGCAGCTAAACGATTACTACTAAAGAAACCCGATCAAAATGAAATAAATCGTAAACTGTCAATTCATGCAGACCCTAGACACGCCGTTGCTGATTATGAGGGACAAAATAATAGCATTGAGTACCTGGCAAGGCGACGTTGACGTTTGGAATGAAATACTTGCCGAATTAGATAAAATACAAGTCGAATTGCGTGCGATACCTGCGTGAGACATCAGTACCTGTCGTTTTTAGTTTTTTAAAGACCCCATACAGAGAAAACGGTTATTGCAGCCATGCAAAAGTTGTTTCGAAACTATACAGCCGAAAAGGAACCTTCGTATACACGTAACACATTATTGAATAGGCCTGGGCTAGACAGAATTTTTGGCTGCGTGCCGTGTTGTTCAGCTGATGACATAACAAATGGCAAGCTCCGTTTATAAAGCACATTACGGCCAATAAGAATATAGAAAACAATAAAACAAGTACAAAGAAAGTCGCTGTGCCTCCTTTCATTAGCAGATGGCGTTAGAGCTCTTAAACGCAGCTCCACCGTCTTTAGAGCTTTAAACGCGGTGCACTGCCTGACAACGGCTTCAGATAACTCCGACTTTTTCTGCTGGTTTTGCTCTCAAAAACGTTTTTCAAAAACGCTTTCCGTTATGACCTCCACTAGTCAGTTGCAAATATTATTTGCGCTTAAACGTCAACAAAGTGCCGCATTTGCGCGATTGTGACGCGCCCCTTTTTTTCTAAAGTAGCCTTCAAAATTGTGTGCGCGTTGCCATCGGGCTACAAATCGAAATGGGCTTCAAAGCGGGCAGAAGTATTGCAATGCCGACGAACTCATCCCGAAATCCAACTCAATCGAATCGAAAAAATACGTCAACCTAACGTGAGTAAAGTTTGGTGCGCCCAATCATAAATGAGCACACATCAGCCAGATGTTGCACATACTGCTGCTCCTGCAGGTATTTAGTCGGAGTCGTTATGGCTTTGAAGAAGTGCCACTGTGAAGCGCCCATTAAGCGCAAGGCAATTTTACTTCCCGACAGCGAGGGCAATGGAGTAGCATCATGCACACTATGCGTCCCAGAGAATTGGTTGCCCGATTGATGTAAACAAAGCACAACGACATTTCCATGCAAGGTGGCACCGGCCCTCAGCACGGACGTTTTCGAGAACTTGAAGACTCTAGGTAGAATACCTAAATTAACACCTATAAAACTGATTGATTGATTGTGGGGTTTAACGCGCCGACGCAACGCAGGCGATGAGGCGCGCCGTAGTGGAGGGCTCCGGATTAATTTTGACCACCTGGGGATCTTTAACGTGCGCCGAAATCTCGTACACACGGGCGTTTTTGCTTTTCGCCTCCATCAGAAAAGCGGCCGCCGCGGCCGGGAATCGAACCCGCGACCTCGTGCTCAGCAGCCCAACGCCTTAGCCACTGAGCCACCGCGGCGGGTCACCTATAAAACTATCGCCCCTTCATGCCTAAAATATTGAAGTCAAGGTACTTCAAATAGCAAGCACTTTCCGTGTTGCCTTTTCCAGTTTGAATGCTAGTAAAAGCCGGATAAACTTTGAGTTTATGAAGCACAAGGGATTTTTGCTGGCACAGCAGTTTGTATGAAATAAAATATCTTCTGCCAGGTACGTGGTGTCATGTATTTTACACCTATGTGATAAAATCCGCATGAACCTATTTTTTAGAATTTTCCTGCGTAAAGATGCCGGCCCATTACAGTATTCGGCGCGTAGGAATAGCGCAAATCCGTTAAGAACAAGCCTCTTACCCTGTTTGGATAGCACTTCTCGAAGGCGGCCCTTTTCTTCCAGTACCTCCGCCCCGTCAGGTCTCCGGCGGAGTCCATGTCAGCGTCGCAGATGAGCACCTCATCGTCGCCGTAGTCGAAGACCAGCAGCCAGTGCTTATTCCAGGAGTCACCGCTCGCACAGCTCCCCGACGAGGCGAAGTAGGAGAGCACGCTGGAGGCCAAGTTGAAAGACTCGGCCCTCTGAACGGGCGTGTTGCAAAGGTACACGTCGCACATATCAGAAAACACCGTGCCCGACATATTTCCACTTTCGGGTGACCAAACAACCCCTCTCGATCTCAAAGGATTGCCTTATCGGCGTTCACGACACGAAACTAGTTCCGTTCGCCCCTCGTCAGCTCTGAAGATGCGGAGACGCTGTTGGTGTGTCGGAATCCTCCAGTTGTTGCAATCGCTGCCGACGCTGCGGCTGCCGCGGCCGCAGTGATGTCGACGGCGGAGGTTATTTCTGTTTTCGTCAGAGCACAGCTGGCAGTTGGCGGGGCGCCGCGAAACGCCATCGAGCGCGTTGGCGGCCACATCTACCGTCCTCTTCCTAGGCGGGGTCGTTGGGTAGGCGTCCGCGGAGAGGGTGTTGGCGCGCTTCCACATATTTGCCCGGGGTTCGCGTATGCAGCTGGGCGCTCAGCCTTCTTCGTGTTGTTATGATGGATTCCACGAGGGACTACTCCCTAAGGAATTTAGAAGTAGGCAACGGCGGAAAGACTTTAGTAGCATAGTTCTGGGTTTAAGTGTGTTAAAAACAGGAGGCGTGGGAGAAAAATGCGTGGAAGAACGCGGCGTCGATCCTTCAACTTCGAGAAATTACCGGGCGTCGCTCCAGCTAGCGATTCATGACAATTCAATTCTAGATAATTATAACAAACAAGAAAAGCATTCGGGGGAAATACAGGCACTCCAACGCAAAAACAAAGGGAACACTGCTTCCAAGAGAACTCTATACAACAACCCTCGCTTCTTCTCTATTTTTTTACGCCGCGCGACCAAAAAACCGCTGCACGGAGCCAAAGCATCTGAGCAATGCAAAATCCAATCCACGAGGCGAAGGGTTTACAGTTTATACCGCTTTGAAGCAGTCATGAAAATAGGGTGGAATTTTGCGATTTTTCTTTGTGCATTGGAGAAAAGTATAACAGACTACGGTGCGCTACAATAAAAAAAACTGTGAACACTGAACAACGTACACAAAAATAGAACTATCCAGAAGTTAAACAGGAGGATGTTTCGACGCTTTCTAACCGGGGTAGTTCTGCTTGCCTCAACACAGAGACAGAGAGAAATAACTTTATTGGCAGAAGCTGGTGATCCTAGGCGTCGTACAAGAGCCCTTGGGCTAAGCAGCGTCCTCAACCATCTGATTTGCGCAGACTTGACCCGCTCGGTCAGAGCTGGGCAAAACGGCCTCCCATTGCTCCGTCTGAGTGATTCTGCGCGCGAGTATAGCCGCCTGCGGGCACGCCCACGGCATATGTGCTAGGTGTGCCCCTTCTTTACATTTTTGGCGTTTCTCTGACTGTTGCCCATTCATATCCGAACCAAGTTACACACAGCTATTGCCTCAGCAGCCTTTTTTCGGGACACTGATTTCGGACGTAAAGTATGCCATACAGCACTGAATTGTTTTCCAGGAAGTTTCTCATGTGTTTGCTTTTAAATATATCTGCCCTATCTCCATTTTTAAATGCATGCCGGCCGTTTCTAAGCCAACAAAACCAGTGAAGCATCCACAGTCAAGTTCTACACATTTCTACTGATATTCGGTGGGGATAGATGCGCTCCATCGTTACGATTTAGCGTTTTCCAAAGAAAATGTCACAGAATGTTTTCCTGGCAAGAGAGATTTTCGATTAGACTAAGACATCTCTTTCGTAAAACTTTAATCCATCTGGGATTTCCATACAGCATGTGCCGCACCTATTTGAAAACAATTGTTAATGTTAGAGCACACACCGTCGCTCGTCCGAGGTCGATAATTACAAACGCGGTCGTTCTATTTCGAGTAGAAATAAGCAGTGGTTTCTAGATGGCAAAAAATAGTTCTAGGCTACTGTTTAGCAATTCCCTAATCACGTGTTCAAAGAAAACCATATCTCTCACCCTATGCATGTGATGTCCACCGAGTTATTTTTACTCCGCTCACAATTCCACCAATATTTTGCTTTTTGTTTTGATTTTTCTTTTTTGTTGTTGCTTCAGATTGAATTTACTAAGTGAATAAAAAGTATCTTAGGGCACTTCATATGCTAATTACATCGACAGGCTCATTTTACTGCAACATCATGTTTGCGTTTCTTTCTTCGCCGTTATCTCTCCTTCTCGTGGCGCGAATTGCTTTAGCTAGCAGACTTCCGCCCGTCACAGCTCCCCTAAAATCAGTATTCTGAGCGGATGGACATGTGGCCTGTCCTACTCATCATCATTAGCAGCAGCATCAGCATCAGCATCATCACCACCAGCCTATCTACGCCAACTGCGGGGCAAAGGCCTCTCCCATTAATCTCCAGTTACCCCGGTCCTGTGCTAACTGCAATTAATTAATCCCCGCAAACTTCTTGATCTCATCTGCCCATGTAACTATTGTTGCCCCCGCAACGCTTTCCTTCTCTAGGGATCCACTCTCTTACCCTTAATGACCAGCGGTTATCTTGCCTTCGCACAACATGCCCTGCCCACGTCCATTTTTTCTTCTTAATTTCTACTAATATGTTCTTAACACGCGTTTCCTCCCTGACCCACTTCTCTGTCTCCTTGTTCCTTAATGTTACACCTATCATTTTCCGTTCCATTTCTCGCCAAGTCGTACTTAATTTAACTTGAACCCTCTCAATGAGCCTGCAAGTTTCTGCCCCGTAGGTGAGTACCCATCAGATGCAGCTGTCATACACTTTCTTCTTCAGGGACACTGGTAGGCTGCCATTGATTATCTGAGGATGCCTGCCGAAAGCACTCCACCCCATTCTTATCCTTCTAATTATCTCTGCCTCATGGTTGCGATGCGGGGTAACAACTTGGCCTAAGTAGATATATTCGCTCACCACTTCCACTGACTCGCCACCAATCTCAAACCACTGTGCTGCCCCGAGGTTATTGATCATTACTTTAGTTTTCTGCATATTAATTTTCAGGCACACGGTTCTACTCTGTTTGTCCAGAGCGGAAAGCATGCTGTCCTACTCACGTGCCATCATGTTCAGGTGTCACACGTCATGCGCTATTCTTAAACCTTTCCCTTCAAATTCATAGTATAGTGAAGCGGGCATATTCCCCCCTCAAGGCTCCAGGTTACTGCCCAATCCTCCAACCGGTTATGTGTCACGAAGAAAAGAACATACAAGAAAAGAAAAGAACTAGAGGGAAATCTGGCGCCACTGTCTAGGGCAGCCGCGCTTCAGCGAGAGAGAGAGAGAGAGAGAGAGAGATGGAACTTTATTCAGGCATCCGGCGTGCAAAGGATACGATTCCCGGCCACGCAGGGCTCGGTTGCGTCCCCTCTATCTAATCACCCTAAGTCGCAAAAGTCCTAGGGCGTCGGGCTTAGACCCCGAGGCGGTTGGTCTCGGCGTCCGCTCGAGCTACTCGGAGCGCTCCCGGCCGCCACCGTCGGCCCCCGACCCCCACCTCCCGCATGGGAGGGCGGAGTGCCGGGAGGGACGGGCGGGCGCGGGGCCCCCTTTCGCCTTTGCAGAGCCAGAGCCGCCTCGAGCCGCTGGATGGCCCTCCTCTGTTGTTGGGGCTCCGCAGAGCCCACGCATTCGCGCACGTCCGGTGGGTACGGGCCCTGTGGGTCCTGTCTATCCCCCCCACCGTCGCGCACTGCACAGTCACAGCCCCACATGATATGGGTCAGGGTCGCAGTTTCGCGTTCACACACACTGCACCGAGCACTCTCGTAGAGGTCCGGACACACGTGCCGCGCGAGCGCCGGCGTCAGAACAGTCTCTGTCTGTAATTGCCTGAGCTTCACCGCCTCCGCCCGAGACAGGTCCCGGTGCGGGAGCGGAAAAGCACGCCTCTGGTCCCGATGCCAACGAAGCACCCCGCCGTAGTCGGTGAGGGGCTCCGCTTCTTCGTCGTCGTCGATGTCAGTTGTTTCACCGCAGTCCTCGAGGGATGACGACAGCGGACGGGATGTCGCGACCCGGCACGTGGCGAGACCACGGGCCGCAGCGTCCGCCTCCTCGTTGCGGTTGCATAGTCCGGGTGCCAGCTCCCGGCCCGCGTGGGCCGGGAACCACTTGATGATCGTAGTCTTCGTGACCCCCTGCGCTGCAGCCCCCATCGTCCGCCAGGACTCCAGGAGCCGCGCAGTGCCACCACACACCACGCCGCGAGCAAAGTTGCGGATGGCTGTTTTGAGTCACTGAGCACCGTGCGCACACCGGGCAGGCCCAGGGCCAAGGCGATCGCCGCCTCCTCTGCCTGGCTCGCCGACCGGGCGCACACGCTGCCCGCCGTCAGTTGTTCACCGGTGGAGGCCCGCGCGGCCACCGCCACGAACGTGCACGGTCGCCCACGGCACTTGGCCGCGTCTACAAACAGCGCACCGTCGTCCTCGCTGTACTGGTGAGCCAGCGCGCGCGCGCGCGCGGCCCGTCTGCCGGCGTCCCTCTCCGGGTCCACGTTCCTCGGGAGCGGGTACACGATCAAACTTCTGGCGATCTCGTCCCGAAGGGGGACGTCATGTACCCCGGAGGTACGTTCCTCTTGTCCTTGGCATGGCTCATGAACAGGCTGAAACGTTGGCTATGGCTGCAAAAAAGCAACACTATTACCGTATATGGTTCATGATATTTGTTTTGTAATTATAGAATTGCACCTCCAAAATGTCAGTAGTTTTTAGAAGCTTAATTTACGATGAACAAAAAAATGTTACTTTTTTGTTGATTTTGACTTCGAGACAAAAAAGAAGCCGTATGGTTAGCTACGCCAAGCAGACGAGGAACGTCGCTAGCAGCAATGGCGCCGCCCACGGCGGCCCGCGACTGCAGCGACAGATTTCCCTCTAGTATATATTAGTATGAAACTCTACGGAAAAGAAAAACCACAGTTTTGTCAACGGGCGGAGAAAGCATGCTGGAAAAGCCCTGGTTGTTGTGGTTATCGTTAATTAACGGGCGGACCCGGCATTGCAAGGAATGCCGGCAATAGTTCCGCCAGATCACCACCGTTAAAAACGATAGGCGTCCGCGTCCGTACTACGCACTCGGCTTTCATCTGCACTGACCCTTAATGAAGTTCCACAGTAACTGCTGGATAGAGTGCTGTCAGATGGCACTCTAGCCATTCCTGCAGCGATCAGCTACAGTGCCGTAGTACGGCACTCTAGACACTGCTGGCTAGAGTACTGTCCGGAGATATTCGACTGCTTAAGACTAGGATAGTACCGGCTCAAGCGTCTGTCGTTGTAGTTTAGAGGATCCGTAGTTGCTTCTTGATTACAAAGACAGTGGTTAGAGACCAAGTTTTGCAAACTCTGTTGTTGTTTTTTTATCTTAAATTGAACTATAATTTTAATGGCCCAGGTTCGTTTTGCTGTTTTAAATGATTTATTTGTGGGCGTTACGTCATGTTATGTTATGTTTAGGTTGGGTTGCCTAGCTTTACGTTATTTAGAGCGATATAGTGACAGATGCGGCAATTCTGTTACAAAACGCCTGTGGACGTCGATTTAGTGGAGCGCTTATAATACCGTCAGACAGCACTATAGACACGACCTTTCTTGTTTACGCTATGCAGCGGCGGCCATTTTCTCTATCAGACCACGAACACCGTGGTTTTTCGCCGAATAGACTAATGACGGTTAACGCCTTAATAGCTTCCCCATATGGGCGCATTTTGAAGGTGGGTTGGGGGAGAAGCTATGCAGGTAAAAACCGAGCTCAAATATTTTTCGGTTGTAAGCGCGGGCCTCGCTTGAGGAGCAAGTTAATGTTGTTCATGCCTATCCTATACATCAGTAGTGTGCAGGGGCGGTGGAAGAAACCAATGTGGCATGCATTAACGCAGGCGAAAACGCCCAGTGAGCAGGTTAGAAAGCGCTCTCCCTTAGTGTCAGCAACGCCAGAAGCAAGGATCGCCAGCAGTATCGGCTTTATATAGCCGTACCTACGGACATCAAGCAGGGTTCTCGTACATGTAGCGCAAAAAAAATGGACAGAGCACAAGAGACAAAGACGACCACCCAACTTTATTGCTCTCTGTTTTTTTCTATTTTGTATCATTTGGAGCCTTCGACTTCGTTTTAAATTTTACTTTTTTTGTTTTTCTGCGATGACGGTGCCTCTTACATTTGGCTAAAAATATCCAAAAAGCGGCAACCTCTGTTTTTTGTGGTTATGCACTTGAATTTTGTGTATCTTGAATTTCAGATAGATAAATACACGATTATACCGACTAAATGCCCTAATTTCCCCTATCACGCTTTCAATGCAGACAGGGACAATACACATCGCGTTGGGGTTATCACCAAAAATGCTTGCCCATTAAAAAGAATCGACATCGACTGGCAGTGCCACACAACGTGTTGCATCTATTCACGCGGTGAGCAGCGTTCTATGCCGAGGTGATTAGCTGCTGATGTTGCCGCAGTTGCACCGGTTTTGTTTGAGCTAGTCTGTAGCGCAGGCCAAGCCAAGCTGTCAGTAAAGTAAGCGAAGTTAAGCTAAGCTAAGCTAAGCTATCATAAGCTAAGCTAAGTTATCCTAAGCTATGCTGAGCTAAGCTAAGCAAAGCTAAGGCGATTCAGAGCAAGGCAAAGAAGATAATAGAGACCATGCCACTGCACTTATTTTCTCCTCGTGCCTGTTTTGGTACTGCGCAGGTTCCGAGATGTTCAAGAACGACTACCAAATAGCCCAATTATTCTGTGCTAGATTCATGTTGCTTCTGCCTCCATTTCCGCAGCTTCACTGCTGTTCATTCCGTTCTGCCAAAGACCAACGGCCAGTTGACATGGTCTGTGGTTGCAACCGAGCTCACACATACTGAAAAAAAAAATTGGCTCAGCTTGCACTAGTTGTGGAAGTCTGAAGAAACATCACAGCGGGTGATGGTGGCGGGTGACGGTGGCCCCTCTTTCTTCGTCGGAGACCCGACTGTTGCACCTCACATGGGTTTCCGAACTTGCCACTAAAAGTTCTCCATGACAGACAAGCCCGGATTGTTTCGTTTGCAGGCTTTCACATCTCTTCGATAGTGGACGGCGCTAGAACGCGCCAGAACCTGCGGAAACCGGCTTCGTCAACTCGGCGTCTGTAGCGCAAAATCGGCGAACGCACGGGAACTGGCGAGGAGGAGAGCACCCGAGAGATCACCCCATGAACACTGGGCAGAGTGTTCTCGAAGGTCGACCTGGCCGATGCCGGGTGCTCCTCACAAGGCACACGCTCACGTGCACTCGGTGTGTTTCCCTGTTATTGTTTCCTTTGTAACAATGGACGGCGCAACTAAAAGCTGAGACAGCTCTGCTGGTAAACGGTTATATGCGAGGACATTACAGCATGACCAGGAGGGCCGACGTCGGCGCGGCTAGACAAAGCAGCAAGCCGACGCAGATTCCAGAATTTGCAGACGCGTTTTACATCGGCGAGCAGACAGCCGAACGAGGTGGTGTTGTACGTTGACGTTAGCTACCAACCAGACACGGTCTATTCTAAGCTGCTGGTTCGAATTTTTTGTTCAGCGTTACCTAGCGTACAATCGTCGTTGTTAAGCAGTGGGGTGCATGATTATCTCGAAAGTGGAGTTTTCAGGTTATCACGCTAAAAACCACCCCGCAACACAACGGGCGAGGCTGCCAGGCTGAAAGGAAAATCAAGCAGAAATGCCTATAGGGTTATGTTAAAGGAGCCATGAAGAGAAAGTACAACTTATTTTAATTTGAAAGCACTAGGATTCAGTATCTCAATCAGCTCCATTACAGCCACAAAAGATGTTTTTTAACGAAACAAAAGCAAGTATTTAAATACTTGCAAATATTGCGCCACAGTGACGTGTTATGAGCAAGAATGCGGTCATACGGGCCAACAATAAAACATAATTTTCAGTGCGTTAACTGCACGTTAGCATTCAAATGATGCAGTCAAGGGAAGAGTGCTGAGCCCTTTCATTTTCAACTTGGTGCTGGCTCCTCTCCCCGACTGCATCCCTCCAGGCTTGCGACACCCAGTGGAGGTGGCGGTGTACGCTGACGATGTGGCACTCTGGACCCATGGCCCCACCAGAGACTGCCACATAGTCAAGGCGTGCCTCCAGGAGGATCTGGGCTCAGTTGCAGTCTTGCTCGACAGCCGTGGCTGCAGCTCTCAGAGGCAAAAACGCAAGCCCTTATGCTGCACCCGGGAGGATGCATTGTTCGACGGGCAACACCGCCCATCGCACTCAAGGGGCGGCCTCTTCCCTGGCGGCTGACCTTGAAGTACCTGGGGCTGCCCATTGACTGCCGGCTCACATGGCTGCCAGCTGTCAAGGCCCTCAGGGCACGCAGCGCACGGGTGCTCCAAGGGGTGCGGCAGCTTCTGTCACGAGGCAATGGCTGCTCAACCAAGTGGCGCAGCGCGTGTTCCACGGCATGGCCTCCGCAGCTTTGCTGTACGCGCTTCCACTCGCCTACCTAGGACCGCTACGCTGGTAGGAGATCGACCAACGCCGCGCCCTCCGCCTCTGCCTGGGCCTCCCCTCCACGTCGCCGGTGGCGGGCACTTACACCGAGGCGGACACCTGGCCCATCGAGATGCGGGCCATGCAGACGGGGCTGCGGCACATCCAGCGCCTGCTGACCGTACGCGACGGGGCTCCGCTCCTGCAGAGGTTCTGTAGCCAGTCCAACTCACACGTGGGAGCGCTGCTCACTATCTTCAAGGAGGGCATCGAGGTTCCGAACCGACCCCGTCTGGAGCCGCCACCACCAGACACCGGGTAGGCCCTGCAGATCACCACGACCTTCCGCGGGGTCTGCAATAAGCGGACCACACCACTACAGGCCATCCGCCATGAGGCGGCCACCCTGCTGCAGGACGAGCTGAGCAGCTACCTCCATCTCTTCATGAACGGCTCCGTCAAGCACAGCACGTGCGAGGGGGTGGCTGCGTGCGTGGTGCCTGAGCTGGGAGCCAGCCGGAGCTGCCGCCTGCCCTTCCCCACTTCCTCCACACGGGCGGAGCTGGCAGCGCTGCACCTGGCCGCCGACCTCCTCTTCGAGAGGGGTCGCCATAACCACCCCGGAGTGGTCATCCTCACGGGACTCCAGGACTGCCCTGTTGCAGCTGCACGGGGCCGATCAACCCACAAACAGCAGCGGCTACCCGGAGAAGCAGGCAACCAAGCAGGCTCCCTTGCAACCAAGCTGAGCATTGTTGCCTCCCGAGGCTTCGACCTGCGGCTCCAGTGGCGGCCGGGCCACAGTGGCATCCGCGGCAACCAAGACGCCGACGCCCGCGCCAGGGAGGCCCACCAGGAGGGCACCCCAGTCTCCCAAGACGTCACCGCGTTCGACGAGGCCCGCACTGCCCTGGCCCGCATGGCGCAGACGATGCACCCCGACCTTCGTGTCCTGAGCGGCCTGGCGCCCAGACAGTTGTCCGCACGCATCAGCAGGGACGCCCGCTGCCTGCTTCTCCGCATGCGGCTCAAGTGCTGGAATGTGGCGGAGCGTCTGTACCGACACGGGAGCAAGGACTCCCCTACATGTGCGGACTGTTCCGAACTGGAAACGCTCGAGCATTTACTCTGCTTCTGCCCCTCCACGCGGTGCCGAGAGCAGAGCTCCACCGAGCGCTCCTGCGTCGAGGCCTTCCCAGCGCCGGCATGGAGGACCTTCTGTTCCCGAAGGGGCCTGAGGCAACCCAACGGGAACTCTTCGCTTATCTGTTTTTAATTCCTGGAGACGACCGGCCCTACGCAGCGGATGTAGCCCGGAGTGCAGTGATTGACTGATGTGCCCGGACTGACAGCTTTCTAGGACTCTTTCTACTGTAGCGGCGCGTGTCCACCGCGCCGAGACGACGACGACGACGACGAAGGCGGAACCACGAGGCGCACGCTCACGTGCGCTCGTGCTGTAGGAATAAAAAAATCAGTTCGAGCCCAAACGCTGTCGTGGCTGGTTGTCACTGCGCCGGTCGCGACATGATTTGGTGACGTGGACCGAACTCGCCTCTTCTGACCGCGCCATGTCGGACCCTTCGGCTTCGCCGGATTCTGCGGCCCAACTACAACCCGGCGCAGCTACGCCCGCCCACGAAGCAGCTCCGCCTGCTCACGCTACAACCGCGGCTGTGCACAGCGCTACTCTACCCCCGTTTTGGACTCGGAACCCGCGGACATGGTTCACGCAAGTCGAAGCGCGATTCCGTCTGCATCGCATCACCAGCCAGGAGACAAAATATAACAGCGTCGTGACCTCCTTGCCAGGCAGCATCGCGGACGAGCTAGCCGACATCCTCGACGCCCCACATTCTGAAGCGCCGTACGACCACCTAAAGGCAGCGATCATCCAACGCAAGTCGGAGTCGGAGCGCAACAGGCCGCAGCAGTTTCTGAACACCGAGGAGCTCGGTGACAGGCGACCCTCGCAGTTGCTACATCACATGCGGCAGCTATTGGGCGATCATGGCCTGGACCTCAACAATCCACTTCTTCGGGAGCTCTTCCTTCAACGCCTCCCCCAGAACATGGTATTGGTACTTGCGGCAGCCGCTGACATGCCACTCGACCAACTCGCGGAACTGGCTGACCGCATCGCGGACTATTCCCGGTCCCCAAGCAGCGCCGCAGTCGTCGATACGCCCTCCACCTCAAGGGACGACTCCAGGCTTGGTCGACTTGAAAGCCGCATTGATGAACTCAGCCAAGAGTTGTCATCCCTCGCACCCCTCTTGCACCGACGCCGACGTGCATCCCGCGACCGACGGTACTCCCCATCCCCGTCCCGTTCTCAACATGGCTCCTCCGCAACACGCGGTGAACCTGGCCCTTCGGGCGTCTGTTGGTATCATCGTACCTTCGGCACTGCCACCCGCAAGTGCAGCCAGCCTTGCTCATGGACGGGAAACTAGGAGACCGGACACTGGCGGCGGCAAGTGAACCCGGTCATGCAGTCAGCCGCCTCTTCTACGTCACCGACAAGGTTGCCGGCCACCGCTTCTTGGTCGATACGGGAGCAGAGGTCAGCGTCATACCGGCCTCTTCGCTAGACCGACGACGCCGAGAAATGACCTCCCCGTTAATCACCGTCAACAACTCGCCGATCAACACCTACGGCCAGCGGTCGCTCACAGTCAATTTTGGCCTACGTCGCACCTTCCGGTGGCTTTTCACAATTGCTGACATCAAGCAACCCATTCTCGGTGCTGATTTCCTGGCTTTCTACAACCTGGCCGTGGACGTGCACTCTCGACGCCTCGTGGACATGACGACGAGCCTTTCAGTACATGGCATTCTCTCCTCTGCCACGGCGACCGGACTTCGAGCCTTTGTGCCATCTTCCGTGTACGAGAAGATACTTGCAGATTTTCCCGCGATCACAACACCCCACACGGGAGAGTCCCCGGTGAAGCACACCATCACCCACCACATCGTCACGAAGGGACCCCCTGTCTTCGCTCGAGCGCGTCGTCTCGCCGGATTGCGTTATGCCATTGCTCACCGGGAGTTCGAGCACATGCTGGAACTGGGAATTGTCCGTCCATCCTCGAGCAACTACGCGTCAGGCCTGCATATAGTACCCAAAAAAGACCCCGGTGACTGGAGGCCATGCGGTGACTACCGTGCCCTCAATGCGATCACCGTGCCGGACCGGTACCCGCTCCCGCATTTGCAGGACTTCACCGCAAATCTGGCAGGCTGCAAGATATTCAGCAAGGTGGACTTGGTCAAAGCATATCACCAGACACTTGTGGAGCCAGCAGACATACCGAAGACTGCTATCATTACGCCCTTTGGTCTCTTCGAATATGTCCGCATGCCTTTCGGCCTGCGTAACGCCGCCCAGACCTTTCAACGTGCCATCGACGAGGTAACCCGCGGTTTAGACTTTGTCTTTGCCTACCTTGACGACCTGTTGATCGCAAGCTCATCACCATCCGAGCACGAAGTGCACTTGCGAGCCCTTTTCACTCGGCTCGGCGAATATGGTTTCGTCATCAACCCCAAAAAGTGTGTCTTCGGCGTGCAGACCATCGAGTTCCTGGGCCACTTGGTCACTCCACAGGGCAGCAGACCTTTCGACACCAAGGTGAAGGCCATCCAGTACTTTCCACAGCCCACCTCAATTAAGAAGCTGAGAGAGTTCTTGAGCCTGCTGAACTTCTATCGGCGGTTCATTCCCAACTGTGCCGAACTAGTCCAGCACCTCACTGATCTGCTGGCCACCAAGACAGGCACGGCAGAGCACTTCGAGTGGAGCGAGCAAGCAGCGTCGGCCTTTTCTGCTGCGAAGAAGGCCCTCTCCGACGCTGCCATGCTTATACACCCCGTTGCTAATGCTCAACTTCGTCTTATAACCGACGCCTCCAGCGTGGCTGTCGGTGCTGTGGTTGAGCAGTTCGTCTCCGGTTGGCAGCCACTTGGTTTCTACTCCCAGAGGCTGAATCCTGCCGAGATGAGGTACAGCACCTTCGGGCGCGAGCTACTGGCTGTCTACCTTGCCATCAAACATTTTCGGCATTTCCTGGAAGGCAGGGACTTCTACGTCCTTACAGATCACAAGCCCCTGACGTTCTCCTTCCAGCGCAACCACAGCTCGTATTCGTCGCGTGAGATCCGTCACCTCTCCTTCGTCTCGGAGTTTACTGTCGATCTCCGCCATGTCAGCGGCCCGATCAACACTGCTACTGACGCGCTGTCTCGCGTCGAAGCACTTTCGTCTACACCCCAACCAATTTCCATGGAAGAGCTTGCTTCTGCCCAGCGACAAGACCCTGAGCTCCAGCAACGCCGCTCTGACACCTCCACGCTGACTTTCACGGATGTGCCGTTGCCGTTTACCGAAGGCACAATCACATGTGAGACATCAGCCGGCGTCTCCCGACCTTATGTTCTACCGGCGTTTCGTCGAGCCGTTTTTGACACCCTGCACGGCATGAGTCACCCCGGCATCCGAGCAACTCAACACCTCGTGACAGCTCGGTGGTTCTGGCCCTCCATGAATGCAGATGTCCGCCGGTGGGCACGCACCTGCCTCCAGTGCCAACGTGTCAAAGTAACCAGGCACACGGTAACTCCTGCCTCGCCATTCCATCCACCGTACAGCCGTTTCGCGCACGTGCACATTGACCTGGTCGGCCCCCTACCACCGTCGCGATGCGCCACCTACTTGTTGACGTGCGTCGACCGCTTCACGCGCTGGCCAGAGGCAATCCCGATACCTGATATTACGGCGGAAACAGTCGCCAAAGCATTTGTTGGTGGTTGGGTGTCCCGTTTCGGCTGCCCCGCTGTTGTCACCATTGATCGCGGGCGTCAATTCCAATCAGCCCTGTTCAACGGTCTCGCTGCCATCTTGGGAGTACGCCACATACACACCACTTCCTACCATCCGTCTGCCAACGGGATGGTGGAGCGTTTACACCGCCAACTCAAGGCAGCTCTCACCACCTACGAGCCAAGGGAACACTGGGCCGACCACCTTCCCCTCGTCTTGCTCGGACTACGCTCGGCTTTTAAGGCAGACCTGCATTGCACATCTGCCGAACTGGTGTATGGCTGCCCTATTCGTCTCCCGGGCGACCTCCTCACACCTCCGCCTCCCGATGGTCCTTCGGACCCCGCCGGTTACGTGGCTGAACTTCGTCGCCTTTTTGAGCATATCCGGCCTGTCCTTCCTCGACAACGCAGCGACCACTCCGTCTTCGTGAGCCAGGACCTTTCTTCCTGCACTCACGTGTTCGTGCGCCACGACCCTTCCCGTCGACCCCTCATTCCCGCTTTCGATGGCCCATACCGCGTCATCGAGCGGCACCCCAAGACTTTCACCCTCGACATCAACGGCCGCCAAGACGTCGTCGCCGCTGACCGGATAAAGCCTGCATACCTCGCCTCTCTCCGACCCAGCCAGACCTTCCCCGTCTCAACAACCATGCCCAGAACTTTGCACCATCAACCGTTCAAAGCTGTCACGTGGTCTTCAACAACGGCCTCCGGCTCTACGGGGGGGAGCCCTGTAGCGGCGCGTGTCCACCGCGCCGAGACGACGACGACGACGAAGGCGGAATCACGAGGCGCACGCTCACGTGCGCTCGTGCTGTAGGAATAAAAAATCAGTTCGAGCCCAAACGCTGTCGTGGCTGGTTGTCACTGCGCCGGTCGCGACATTACTTTATCCTATCACTCCCCATCTACTTCCCTTCCCCTGCACTGGGTTGTATGCAGTTGAGCTCCCTGCCGAGCTCAAAATATCCCCACTGAATTTCCTTTCCTTTTCCCATCGCAAACCCCAACCCCCCTGTCCCCCCCCCCCCCCCCACACACACTTATGGTAAACACGCACATCCGGCAAACCGTAGTGAAATTTCCGTTGTAAGCACAGTGATGATGCCGATAGCATAGAATGGCATAGGGCCATCTAGCGGTAACGAATCGCATCCACGTGCGGCTTCATGCAGTCCGTTCCGTAGCCAAGCCTGGCCAAGGCTCGTCAAACGTCAAAATGGAGGTCCTCTCATGTTGTCCAAGCGGTTTCGAAGTGTCAGATTGCGACGAATGATCCGGGAACGCACCCTGAGACAGTGCGTAACAGTATTTTAATAAATGGGAGTATATGTAAGCTGCGCCGGGACAAGACAAAAACAACGTAGCAGCCTGGAAAACATATCCCTGAGGAACGTAACACCGGGGTTCTACTGTATATAACTGACAAGAGCACCGTTCTTTCAATGTAAAGTATAGTTGGGTTAGAATATGTAGTAACCAATGAAAAATCGACTTCAACCTCTGTAGCGACGAGGCGAGATGAAAGTAAGCAGTAAGAACAAGATGTGTCTTTGAGTTGTTCCCCTCCACTGAAAGCGAGTGGCTTCAACCGATGGCGCGTGCTCAGTGCAAAACAGGAAATTTGAGTACAATTCAGCAACTTCAACTTTGATGTCATGACAGGGTGAGCCCGATAGATGTAGAACAGCGTGACGTGTGGCAACGAAGAGAGGAGAGCGTGTCAAATAGCAGCGGCAGAAGAGCACATTTGCAAGGAAGCAAGCGGATACTCCTGTATAATTTTTTTTCGTTCACATAGCACCACCAGTGACAGTCAAACTACAAGGCCGACCGAAACACGGTGATGCGGATTTCTAAAGTTATATTTTGACATGCCGATGCTACCGTTTAACGATGCCGCGACTTGTCGATCTTGTTTGGATCGCTTCTTTTAAAATGACATAAGACATTACGGGAAATATGAAAAGACACAGAATTTACCCCCAACTTCAGCCATTCTACAATAGCGTTGGTGAGGTCGGCTAGATGTGCAGTTGTATGACTCTCTATTACCACTAAAAGCCAGTCTGATGCCTGAATGAGCCAAAGAGGCGATCACGAATTTGTAAAAACACATTGCTGGCCCCATATTTAATCGCTATCAGAAAGAAAAAAACTTTACTGGGCCCCTACACAGATAACCAACGCGTTACTGTTAATTCCTCGCTTACCTGCAAAAAAGTAGCTGCAACCAAGGACTTGTGCCTTGAGATTGCTGGAGTACTCTTCAATTTCAGGCCCCAAGTTCTCGGTTCCAGCTGTTTTGTCTGGGTGTTCGTGAGTGAGTGAGTGAGTGAGTGAGTGAGTGAGTGAGTGAGTGAGTGAGTGAGTGAGTGAGTGAGTGAGTGAGTGAGTGAGTGAGTGAGTGAGTGAGTGAGTGAGTGAGTGAGTGAGTGAGTGAGTGAGTGAGTGAGTGAGTGAGTGAGTGAGTGAGTGAGTGAGTGAGTGAGTGAGTGAGTGAGTGAGTGAGTGAGTGAGTGAGTGAGTGAGTGAGTGAGTGAGTGAGTGAGTGAGTGAGTGAGTGAGTGAATCAGTCAACCAGTCAGTCAGACACTCATTCAGTGAAAATTTCAGACTAAAGAAAACTATATTTTAAGCGTTCCAACGAACCTTCATTTTACTGCTTTTAGCTCAGCGTAACCAATCGGTGTCAAAAAACTTGAGAATCCCTACGAACGTTTTCAAAATATTTTATTTCTTTAAGATCAAGCCAAGCTGAGCACACAGCCTTAAAAGCACATAAACAAGTACGGAATGCATGAACCATCATTCGAATTATCCACAAAACGGGCTCCCAGCAATTGCCTGAGAATTTTGTACTGCGTGCGTATGAGAAATATAATCTGAACTAGTCATCCGTCTCTTTTTTTACACAAGCAGAATCGCGGTTCTTGCGCAGCGTATTTGCCAAAATGAGGGTGCCCAACAGCCCGGCGCCAGCGAGAAGGGCGCCTCCGACGACTACCGCAGCAGGAATGATGACTCCCTTCACAACTTCGCCGGCGTAATGTTCTACCTCGGGCGGTTTGATGCCAAGCTCTCGGAGGAGGTCTAGGGCCCACGTCTGACAGTTGTTGCTCGTCAGGTGGTACTGCCCGGAGTCGCACATTTTCTTCAAGACCATTTCAAGTAGTCGATCAGGAACACGGTGCCTCCCCAGGTACCTCTGCAGTCGAACGAAAAATGGACCAAGGAAAACTTTTTTTTCAATGCGGAAGCATTCAAATGCACTTTATTGCACAAAAGTGAGTGATTGTTCAATTAAACACATTTAGTTGTTTAATGGTGTAAATGTTAATGGAGGAGGAAAGCATTTAAAAAACTAAAAATGTTCAAAAATACAAAACCAGTGAACGCTGTAAAACTACCCGAACAAAATCGAAATTTTTTTTCTTCGACATCGCCGCCGCAAGACAGATACAAAAATAAAAAATGGCCGAAAAAACCAACCGAAGCAAAAAAAAAACAGGGTCCTCCAGTCTTGGAGAAGGATGACCAGCTCAGCAGGGCACAGTTCAGAGAATTAATGAAACAAAACACGTTTGTTCGCAAGTTGCGACTGCGCATACTTCCCACCTAATTATCTTAAATAAACTTGTAAGTACTACAACATTCTAGCGTAAAAACCTGGGGCTGTCCGTCTCCTGCCCGCTTCGTGAGCAGCTTACTGTCTGTGTAAGAAACTAATGTACCATACTCGTTCCCCGGAGGACCACAGACAGGACGGGTATAGCAATGGTGAGCGCGTGAATCCTGGCTGCGAGCGAGAGCCCATACTCTCCCTCCTTACTCTCCCACCCGTACACGCCTAAAGGGGCCAGCGGTGCGCTGCTCGGGCTTAAAGGAGCCATGAAGACAAAATACAAGTTAGGTTTATTAGAAAGACTGCTTAGTCCTGATAACAATGATACCAATATCATCGCAATCTTCGAACAAATAACGGAGATATTGAAGAAAACGTGTGAAGCAGTCGCGACCCCGTAGCCAATTTCCCGCAACTTTTCCATGACGTTGCGGAACCTTGTTTCTCCGATTGGCGGCCGCCTAACTGACCAGTCGTGACGACACATGACTGGGCGTCTGTAATGGGCCTCTAGTTCCATTTGACCGCCTCACTTGAATGCTAACGTGCAGTTAACGCACTGAAAATTATATTTTATTGTTGGCCCGTGTGACGTTATTCTTGCTCATAACACGTCACTGTGGCGCAAAATTTGAACGTTTTTAAATACTTCTTGCTTTTTTTTTCGTTAAAAAACATCTTTTGTGGCTCTAATGCAACTGAGTGAGATACTGAATCCTAGTTCTTTCAAATTAAACCAAGTTGTATTTTCTCTTCATGGCTACTTTAAACGTGAAGGAGACCAGCCTAAATATGACTTCGGAAGCCCTTCTAGCTAGGCCAGAAAGACACCGGCACACACGAAGAGCCCTTCAAAAAGGAAACACAAGACGCTCGCTCTTGGGTGCGAAAAATATCCCGTTTACGCCTATTTATCCAAGCACGCAACTTGGAGGAACCGACGCATGCATATTCCGCTCCACTCTCACAACAATTCCGCGCCCTTGCGCTACCCGGAGAAGGGGGACCACCGAAGCTGGACTCACTACGCCAAGTATTGCACGAAACGAAACATGTATGTAGTTTGCGGTCGAGAATATTTCTTATCTGATTGTTGATTGAAACTTGGATGCACTGGAGTGTTTTGCGACCGTCCAAACAATGGGTTGTCCGTTTCCCTGCCGCGTTATAGGCATCGGTCAACGCGACGTGCAGCCTGACAAGCTTACCGCCGTAATGAATGTGAATTCATTTTGTTGTTTTCTAGAAAGCAATAAACTTAGTAAAGTCTAACCAACCAACATGAATTCACAGCAGCGATAATTCTAACCGTATTTTGGCTTACGATGCCTCGGTTACCTTGCAGGATTTGAACTGCTAACTCCGTGTGCTTGCGACGTGCACGCCTGTACATAATGTGAGGTCATTTAAGTGCAGGAGAAGAGTTACCGAAGGTAGTTTAGGTAATTTTACATAAATATCAAAGAAATGTTTTACAGTAAAGCATAAAGCCAAGTTGGAAGAAACACGTTTTCTACAGTATGAAGTCCTAGTCTGCCAGCCGAGCAGCGATCGCATTTTTTTCTGTCGCAAGTAGCTCAGTTGGTTGGGAATCAGCTAGTTTGTTGAGGGGAAAGAGGGGGAGGGCTCCAGAAAAGCTTACTGCAGCAGTATTATCAATAAATGTTCTGTGTAGCCGCCCCGAATGCTAGAATCTAACTAGCACACCTTAATGGGCAATTTGAATGATCCTCCTCGCCATAGAGAACAGGTTATTACGGCCAGACCACCCTTGGTGTCTCAGCGCAGTAGCACGGAGCATCACGCTCTTACAACTTTAAAGCGGCGATTTCAGGACCCCGCAGTGGCTTTTTTTTTCTTTCTTCTTTTTTTCCTGGCCGGTTTTCTTAAATGGCATGTGTGGCGTATGCAATTTGGGAATCAACTTTTTGGCGCGGTATGTCAGCGCGGTCTACTACTGCGCGTTCTATTACACGTACAACCAAAATACAACGACAGTTGTCAATGTTCCTTTTTTGGGCAACGCGTTTGTTAAATCGAATAGCATGGTTGCACTGTAAGGACCTGTCTAGTATAGCAAGCGAAATTATCGGTGATGTAAGCACCCAATCGTATTCGTATTGTACGCCTGGGGTAGCTCATTACAGGGGATCAGTTTATAAACTGCAAGTCTGGTTTTCTATTTGCTACTTATCAGGTAATCCTTTTCGTCTCACAAAATCTTGTTAGCCGTTCCGAAAATTTGACGGCTGTGAACATTCGTCGCCTTCTTTTCTTGTGCACTGCGGAGAGCGTTTTTGGTCATCACAGCTTTCTGCCCCTTCCTGAAGCTAACAACTTTATGACCAACACCTGGGTGTCAATGTGCGGGTATTTTGTAAGGTATTCCGAAATGCTACCTCACCTGTTTTCTTTATATTTTCTATTTGCCTTGGATCAGCTGCCTTGGATCAGCAAAGGGGAGGTGTTCAGAATCTCTCGCGTTTTTTTTTTTTCCATGCTTGCTACGCCTACCAGAATTAATACAACGAGAACGATAGGTTTATCTTAGTTCAACAAACTCACCGATGAAAGTCGTTGTCGTGAAATAATAAAACAGCGTTCGATCACAGCGCTTGTCACCGGTCCTGGTATCTCTGTAACGCATTTTGTTTCCCCAAAGGTAATGCGTTGGGCAAACCAAAAAGCACAGCTTGTGTGGACACACCTGAACAAATACAGGAACGGTGGTAAAGAAGCGTCGATTTCATTCTTTGGGGCAAAGTGCCCGCGGTGCAAGTAGCACGAAGAATACAGCAGTTACATCTCTCAAGGATACTTCCGCGCGTAGTGAACACATTTCTCGATGAGATTGTCATTCACATCAACCGGTCATTCTGTTAAAAGAATTTCATCAACAGACCAGCACGTCCTTTTTACGGAGGTAAGCATGTGCTGGTTCAAAAGTGCAGGGGGTGCAAGAATGAACCAGCGTGCGTTAACGCTTTTTTAGTACACTTTTTTTAGGTCAGGCGGGGTCTTGCTTCAAGCCCGTGCACCAACATTTACAAGTAGACCGCGCTGAAATTAAATATAAATTGTTAAAAACCTGAATTGCAGCGGTGAAGAATTTTATTACAAAGTTAGCGTTTGGTTGATGGATGCAATCACCGTTAACAATGAAGTTCCGTTCGTCACCGCATTATTCAGATGAGTAGAAAACGTAATTACTTCCGTGCAACGGTAGGACAGTGGCGTCGATGGTGTCGCTGCCTCGGCTGTGCAGTGCGCCCTTTATGGGTTCGCATGCTCCCTATAGGTCCTATTCTGGTATTGGGACTGACGACAGCATAATTGTATGATTGAAGTGCCAGGTAAGCAAGTTTCACCTAACCCTGTTAAAGAAACAGTCTCCACAGGTAAAAATGTTTTTCCATTGAAAAAAAAAAAGGTGGAAATGCGGAGGTTTTCAAAATCAGATCCAACAATCCCTCGCTTTATGCGAACACCTGTGTCTCATCGGCGCGGTTTACTGCCCTGCGATTAAGCTCTCTAGCGATTTTCGGATACCGGCATTCCATGGCTTTTCCTAGCGTTCAACCATCGTCGTCTTCAGACCGAGGGGTACATTCCCTAATTTTACCCGCCCACGCGACCTTCTCCAGAACCAAACTGCTTAGATTAGTGCCGCGATTGCGGCGTTACATTTCTGGGACGACGTGCAGTCCTTCTTTCACACGCACTGGCAGCTATACTGGAATAACTTAAGGTTCTTGGATGAGGCGTCGGAATGCCCACTACTCCGTGACTGCACCTATATGTCATAGGTCCCCACTCGCTATGGAGGACGAGAGTTGATGTGGTTAGCTGGACTAAACGCAGGCGTGTGGAGTGGGTGCATTCTGTACAGAAGAAGCAGTTTGCAGTGCCCGCTCTTGATCGGCCTGATACAGACTCCTGCCTCGTGACATACTTGCGGAAGGGGGGGGGGGGGCTCGTAAGCTGTCATGGAGTTCAAGGTAAAGCAGCAGAGGAGATGGGGCTTAATTTGAGGGCTTGAGTTTTGAAAGAACTATAGTTCACTACTACCCACCAACGACTCTCCTCTAGGACCTCCCTGCCCGTCCCTTTTGTCCCATCTCGTTTCCTTCAAGCTGTTCACAAATGACACCGCCTCACATTTGGCACTCCTTCTAGCATAAATATTTCCAGCAATCTGCGGCGTTTCTAATATTACCCCTGGACTGGTTTTTCACTTCCACGACGTAACATGCTGTCTCTTTGTTCGCCTAAATCCCAAACGCGTAAAGGTATGTTCTTTTTTTTTCCTATGAAACACCTGCAACCATTTCATGTTGTCCTTTATCTTTATTTAGATAAATTTACAGTAAGGAATGTGCCGGAACGGCGAAGTAAGATAGACATCTGCTTCATAACGGTAGACACTCTTTACTTCGCCCCCATCATCATCATCGTCTTCTTCTTCTCCTTCTGCAGAGATTGATTGATTCAAAACTTTATTGGAGGAAAGCGGAGGCCCGGAGGCCGTGCGTGGGGTAATTGGGAGTGAAGGGATGGGGGAGTAGCAAAGGTCTCCGCCACACAATTGAATGTACCTTCTTTGAGCACTTATTTCGCGTCCATGATGTTAATAAGGCCGTTCTCGGGATGGGTAGTCACCCCCAGGCTACACTAATCTCGCAAGGACACTCTGTATGTCATAAGTGCCTAGTGCTTGCAGAAAATCGACGTTGTGATTTGGAGGGTGTAGAGTGTCTGTGTCTGGAGGGACGTGACGGAACAATTCCTGTCTTTGGAGCGCGAAATGGCTGCACACCCACGTGAGGTGGGGAAGGTCCGATGATACGTTCTCTTGGCAATAAGGGTAATACGGGGGTGGGTGCCCATTCGGATGGTACCATTTCCTCGTAACACAGGGCGTGTAGGCACTGTTGGCGATGCTTTTGTTAATGAATACCTCCGCAAATTTCTTCCAGTACGTTTTGCGTGGACTAGCGACAACATCAGTGCGAGACTGAAAGCTTAGCTTTCAAAAGCATTAAAACACGCGTGTACAATTCAGTACCGCCAACGAAACGCAACTCAAATTGTGGGGTTTAAAGCGCCGAAGCTACATACACCTGTGCTATGAGGCGCGCAAATGCAAATGAATTCGTATTAATTTCACAACCTGTGTATCTTTCACCTGCGCCAAAATAACGACGCAACCGGAGTTTTCGCTTTCAGCCTCCGTCTACACCACCGCGGCCGGGTTCGAACCTGCGTCCTTGGGCTAATCTGCGTAACGCCTTAGCCACTAAGCAATGCCGCAAACGCTGTCTCTCGCAGCTGAGCGATGACTACTAAAGAAACCCCAACAAAATGAACCAAACTCTAACGTGTATAGTCGGGCGGCACCTCGACACGCTGTTGCTGATTACGAGAGAAGAAAGAAGCAATAGCATTGAAAACGCGGCCACGCGAAATTAATGTTTTCGAGGAAATACTTGGCGAATCGGAGAAACTACAAGTGGAATAGCGTGCTATACACGTGTGAGACATCACGACGTGTCGTTTTGTTTGTTTAAAAAAACCATACAGAGAAAACGCTTAGTACAGCCACCCCAATCTAGCTTCGAAACTATACAGGCGAAAAAAAAACGTACACGTGATACATTAATTGAATAGGCCTGGACAAAATAGAATTTTTGGCTGCGTGCCGTGTTGTTCAGGTTGGGACATAAAAAGGGGTAAGCTCGGCTTACAAAGCACATTGCGGCCAATGAAAATACAGAAAACAATAAAGCAAGTACAACGAAAGTGCGTAGGACGTCTTGCATTGACTCACGGCGTCAGAGCTGCTACACGCAGGCAGCTATTCCGGCTTTAAACACGATACACCGTCTTACAACGGTTTCAAAGAACTCAGACGTTTTCTGCCGTTTTCGCTCTCAAAAAAATTTTTCAAAAACGCATTGCGTTGAGACCTCCACTCGTCCGATGCAAATATCATTTGACTTTTACTTTAAACGAAGTACTGCATTTTGAGAATTCTAACGCGCCCACTTTTCGCTATAAGTAGCCTTCAAATTTGTGTGCGCGTTGCAGTCCCGCTCCAAACCGAAATTGCCTTCAAAGCGGCCAGAAGCATTGCAATGAAGGCGAACTCGTCCCGGAATTCCAACTTAATCAAACCCAGAAAAATACGTCAACCTTACGCGATTAAATTTTGGAGCGTCCATTCGCCAATGGGCATAGCTTTGCAAGATGTTGCCCATATCGCTGCTTCTGCAGTCATCGTTTCGTTTCAGTCGTTATGGCTCCGATGAGGTGCCACTATGAAGCGTCTATTAATCACAAGGTAATTTTACTTGCCGACAGCGAGTACACACGACCAGCGTGAAGAAGGCGCCCCGGAGAAATGGGTGCGAGATTCATGTAAACAAAGTGAAGCCACATTTCTACGCAAGGCGGCACCGGCCCTGAACAGGGACATTTTCAAAAATTTAAGACTCCCCGAGGAATTCATAAATTAGCACCGATAAAACGACCGACCCTTCAGGCCTAAAATATTAAAGTCAAGGTACTTCGAATCGCAAATACTTTCGAGGCTCTCTTTTACAGTTTTAATGCTAGCAAGAGCAGGATAAACATTGATTTTATGAAGTACAGGGGATTTTTACTGCCACAGCAGCGTGTATAAAATAAAATATCGTCTGCCAGGTACGTGGTGTCATGTATTTTACACCTATGTGATAAAATCCGCATGAACCTATTTTTTAGACTTTTCCTGCGTAAAGATGCAGGCCCGTTACAATAGTGGGCCCGTATGAATAGTGCAAATCCGGTAATAACGAGTCGCTTACCCTCTTCGGATAGCACTTCTCGAAGGCGGCCCTTTTCTTCCAGTACCTCCGCCCCGTCAGGTCTCCAGCAGAGTCCATGTCAGCGTCGCAGATGAGCACCTCATCGTCGCCGTAGTCGAAGACCAGCAGCCAGTGCTTATTCCAGGAGTCACCAATCGCAGAGCTGTCCGACGAGGCGAAGAAGGAGAGCACGCTGGAGGCCACGTTCAAAGACTCGGCCTGCTGAACGGGCGCGTTGCAAAGGTACACGTCGCACATATCAGAAAACACCGTGCCCGACATGTTTCTAGTTTCGGGTGCCCAAACAACCCTCCTCGACCTTCAAACGGTTGCCTTATCGGCGTTGACGACACGAAAGTAATTCCGATCGCCTTCCGTCAGCACGCAAGTTCCCGAAGAAGTGGAAGCGCTGCCGAAATCCTCCAGTTGTTGCAATGAGCGCCGCCGCTGCGACTATAGTGGAAAAAGCGGGGCCTTCTCCCCACAGCGCCCTTGAACCCGAACATCTTAACCACCGCGCGTGGCGCTGGTGTGCCCCGCCCGAGGAGATCCCGACGCGGCGCGCGTTGCCGCTATGCTGCTGTTGAGGCATTCACGCTCGGTTTTGATGTTTTTTAAGCCGCTGCACATGATATTTTTCTGTGTGTAATTGCAAGAGCAGCCTAGCCGGCGTTACGCTGATCTTTAAACGTTCTGGGTTCTTTCGTTTGTTTGTAATTTGGAGAGGGCACATGCTTGCGGCGGTCTCTTATTTCCGAAGGGCCATGGCCCATGCAGTTTGAAAGGATAGGACAATAGCGTGTTGCGGGACTGTGCTTTAATACATTAATGTGTTTGCTGCAAAGATTTTATATTTGCGATTTGTTTTAGCCTGCTTTTATTAGTTGAAGTCCTAACTGTTTCATACTATCTTACGTCCGCAATACGTAGGTAGCACATTTTATGAACTTGTGCATTTGTGATATGGTAATTGTGTTGTGTCAATATATGGCCAGCGTACCGATGAACGGTACAGTTGTAAAATGATCAAGCTCTAGAGTGTGCCGTATGGTGCTTTTCTGAGAATTACAGTTGCGAATGTTGATGCTTTTCGCTCGAGTGAAGTTATTAAAAACATAGCGTGTGTGTTGTGTGGATTAGTGTACTGCAAAGGCCCGGCCAGTCATAACGTCCTTAGTTGGGCCACATCAGACATGCGGCATTAGGGGACGAAGTATCGTCACCAATATCCATGTTGCTCGGAGTGTGTTGGAATGCTGTGATTTGATGTGCCGCCACGTTGCGATGATGCAGATTGAACTTGAAAAAGCCTTCGACAGAGTGTGTCACGAAGTGTTATTCTGTATTATGAAACAAGCAAATGTGGGGGAAGTGCTATACAATGGAGTGCATATGGCTTACCAGGGGTGTACCACGCAGTTAGTTATAAACAAAAAGGTCAGCAAATGCGTACCTGTGTTATCGTCAGTTAGGCAAGGTTGTCCGATGTCGCCACTCCTTTTTAGCATGTTTTTAGAGCCTTTTTGTTTAAGAATAATCCAAAGTAATGAAGTTAGGGGATTTAGTTTGAACTCAAGTGAAGTGCGGTTGTTGACTTATGCGGACGACGTGGCAGTGTTTGTTACAGATAAAGAGAGCCTGCAAAAAGTGACAAAGATTACAAAAGATTTCTGCGCACAAACCGGTAGTGCTGTAAACTGGAAAAAATGTTCGGGTCTGTGGCACGGAGTATGGCCCACCAAACCAGAGTTTTTTGAAAACATCCAGTGGTTTCAGGTACCGAAAAGATATCTTGGCGCTCCGCTGGAGTGCTACCAAGATAGTAGCAAGCATTGGCAGGAAGAAGCAGTAAGATTGCGTGAAAAAGCAACGAGGTGGGGAGGCCGCAACCTATCAATGTTCGCTCGTGCCACTGTCTGCAACATGTTCTTCCTGGCAAAGCTATGGTATGTGATTCAAGTAATATACTGTTCGCGAGTAAATGTGCAGAAAATGCACCGTATTTTTGCTTTATTCATCTGGGGTTCCCAATGGGAAAGAACCAGCCGTACGAATCTCTTTCGTAAAGTTCGAACGGGAGGGGTGGGCTTATTACATCTGTTTTTGCGACAACTTGTCAGCAGATTTATGTTTCTTCGCGATGCGAGTGGTGCCTTTCTGCGCACATTTCTACAAAGTGTCTTGGTGGGTTCACTCCCGCAGTTTGTTGTTTCCAGTGTTGATGAACGTTACACATTGAAAGGTTACCTGAAGGAAACCGTTGAATCTTTAAGATTCCTCTGTGTAAGGTTTTCCCTTGAATACCTTTCAAGTGTTTCAAGAAAACGTCTGTTAGAAGATCTTAGAGATGTTCTTTTTCCAGTACCGCTGTACAGAACTATGTACCGCATTCGGCCAGGGCAAGATGTATTGTGTCGCGTCAAAAAGATGGCAGTCCCAGCATGTATGAAAACATTCTTTTTTAAGCTTCATTCGGGAACTCTTCTAGTCAAAACATGGATGGCTGAAAAAGGGTTGTTTGTGCCATGGACAACAGTATGTCTTTTGTGTAAAAAACCCGAAACAATAGACCACGTTTTCCTAGACTGCTGGGATGCCGTCTTTTTTTGGGACGTTCTTCAGCGTACCCTGAAAAAAGACTTGCCTGTGACACCACATGGAATCCGTTTCCTTCCCGTAGACAAGCATGACAGTGTGCCGTACGACCTGATAATGCTTTTGGGCCTACACGCCATCTGGCTGAGTCGGATGGCGGTGCGCCACTCTGATGCTGACGCGAAGACTGTCAGCAAGTACTTTGCTCAGAATGTCAGTATGCTGAAGGAAGTCATTAATATGCAGTGCCCAGAGCTTACGTGGCTACCCATTTTGGAGGAATTGTCTTCTTTCGATGTTTATAATAGTTTTCGCCAACCGAAGTTCGGTGAGCGGGTTTTAAACCGACACTGATGCGTTTTAGAACAGCATTGTAGACATTGTAGGGACCGTTTGTTCAATGTGCAATAAAAAAAAAAAAAGCAAGGGCCCGGCCTAGGCGGCACGCATTTTCTCGGGCCCGGGCGGGCATCGGCCTTCAACAATTTTTTTTTTTTTCCGGCCGTGCTGGCCTGGGCGCATAGATGCAGTGTCTGAGGCCGGGCAGTCGTGTGCCGCAAATTCATGATTGTTGATAACGAAAGTTTGCTCATAGAAAGAGGTTAAAGGAAAAAAAACATCGGAGTGCGAAGTCACTACAGCTCCGATGAAAATATATTTCGCCGATACTCCTGAAATTCCTTTTCTGTGTCCGTATATATATTTACAAAGCTCGGTCGAAGTTTAAACATTTTAATTCCGATATACTCTCTCTCTATGTTACGTTTTCAGGTTGAAAACACCAAATGTTTTCGGAGTCATGTGTATAGGGACCGGGCGGCCGTTGTATGGCACCACCGTCGTTTCAGCGAACAGCGCCGCCCGTGGCGAACCGCTCGTCAGTGGAATGCCGGTGGCGGTCAGCGCAGCGTAGTTGTGCATGGTTTTCTGTCGTTTTTCTGCGGTGCGGCTTGCAAAGCGTACGTAACCCCACGTGCATTTTTCAGATCGGTAAATCTTGAGCGTGGATGTGACGTTTACGAGGCATGCCATGTCTGTTATTTACGCCCATACTCAGTATTTACAAATAGCAGACGACGCTCAATGCGCCAAGCTGGAAGTCAAGCTGGAAGTGAAAGTTCGATCGTTGCTTCATGCAATTTTTTATGCCCGCATGCAGTTTCGCGAATGGAGGAGTATATTGCCGCTAAATGCTCCCACAAAGCCGGTGTGTGCAACCGATCTAAGAATGCTGCGGCGCTGGCCTTTGGCA
Source organism: Haemaphysalis longicornis (assembly GCF_048455015.1). NCBI lineage: Eukaryota > Metazoa > Arthropoda > Arachnida > Ixodida > Ixodidae > Haemaphysalis > Haemaphysalis longicornis. Next base: position 188,682,315 of record NW_027526422.1, read on the forward strand.
GTTGATGACGAAACGGCGTCGACGTCGTGCACAAGCGAAATACAAAGTTGGGGGGTGTCTTCGAAGATTTACCTCAAAACAGAAATTGTGACGGACGACGCTTCCGTAACTTCATTACCTACGGCCTAAACGTGTTTAATTTCACAGAAATGCTCTTACTACAGTAATCGGGAATCGTTGATAGAATAAATACCGCATGATAGTAGAACGTTATGGCTTGTCGTGGAGAAGCATTGCTTTACGAGAATTGCAATGATTGCTGGCTATTTGGTAAATGGTTTTTCAAAAACCAATTCCTGCGAGGCTGAAGGACGCAAGACAGGAGGGTGCCCGAAACCTGTACTCAGCTTCACAACTGAATGCTGCGGTCGGTTTACAAGCTGCCACCTACGCTTGAAAAATCATGCACACCTCCGTCCAACGACGACGATGGTTTATCGCAAAGCTCTATCGTATGGGTTTCCTTGGTTGCCTGCTGGATTTAAACTTTGACTAGTTAAACGTCGAATTTGACCAGCACGCAGTTTTGTCTTTTGATCGCAGCGTCTTTGACTTTCACCATTTGATTTCGCACGAAGAAAGCTTTGTGTTCAACCATCATAATCATTAAACGGAGGGCTAGATGATTTTGCTGTTTAATTTTGAACTTCCATGCCCCCTCTCCAAATCTAAACTTTTTCCAGCGTGTCGGAAATGTGTCTGTGGTGGAGGACTCGGGCCCATGCACCCATATTTGAGGCAACTAATCGCGCGTTTTTGATGTCTTCACCAGGCATTACGCGATTGTTTTAGGTACTCTGTAAAGAATACTTGAGCATTAAAAAACACCGGCTGATGCTAACACTGCCACATTTTTTTAACTATCGGTGCCAGCCTTTATTCTACGCAGGTGGTAAAACGTGAAAGGGAGGAGGGGTGGTTTGTAGTTTGGGCTGTTGAGTTGGTGAATAACTTTGGCTCTTGATAAAATGACCACCACAAACGTGGGATTTCCACTTCGGCTTTCAGGCTCCCATGCTGTAACAGTGTCGCTCACAAACCGAAGGTGCGAAGCTCATGGTTACAGAAAGTGTAAACTACCGCAACATTTCTACGGCTACACGGTAATCCATCTCGTATGCAGGTGCCTTTCTATTTAAAGCACACGTATCGAGGTATCCCAGTGCTAAGGCTGGCGTGAAAACCGTAGTCATTGAAACCAGTGAAGATAATTTAAAGTGGTAGAAATGAATTCTAATATTGCTAGTAGTTTTATTCCTACTCAGATAGCGCGGAGCCAGGCGCAGAACGCTGCAAAAAGCGCTCGTGTCAATGTAGCCCTTCCCCAACCTTACAAGCATCCAATGAGTTTGCGTAGCCGCTAGTGCATTTAAGAAGAAAATAATACTAATAATAGTAGTTTTATTCGTACTCAGAACGGGTGGAGCCAAGCGCAGATCGCTGCAAAAAGCGCTCATGCCATTGCAGCCGATGCCCAACTTTAGACGCGTCCGACATGTTTACGTAGTCATTACTCATCTAAGATCCCAACACATCTGCCTAGACTTCGTTTCATCTCACATGGCTGCTCACAACGCCCCCAAAACATACAAAGCACCGAAGCAAACACGACAAAAACAACGGGAGGCTGTGTAGTCCAATGCACCGGCTCATTCCACTGACGAGGGGAGCGCCGAGTGGTGGCGCCACCCGTCCAGCTGCCCGGTCCCTATAGCCTACCGGACGCGGGCTTATATATCAAAACAGTTTGACAGTTTCAGGTTTGTTTAATAATTTTTTTTGGGTGGGGGTGGGGCTGGGGCTTATATTCAAAAACTTTCTCGGGCTCGGGCAGGCTTATATTCAAAAAGTTTGTCGGGCTCGGACCGGGCCTGGGAACTGCGGCCTGTGCAGTGCTCTAGCGTGTATCAAATTTGAAAAAAATAAAAAAAAACGGGAAAAAACGCACCACACTGTTTCCTCGGCTGACAAAACACGACAGAAACGTTATCAAACAAACACACGCAAGCCTCGATCACTAAAGAACGACACACGTGGTCTGCTTGGTTTGCCAAATTGGTTGAAAAAATGAAGAGTAGATGCGCATGACATAGCCGTACTTTTCACATAAGAGCCTTGATATATTACTAATAGCATTCGCAAAGCTATTGCAACGCGCATTCGCCACACCATGGAGGAATTTACACCAAAATAGAACTGGTGCCCCTCGAATAGAGGCCACAACGAACGCTGCGGGTTGCGTTATAATTTTGTTTTCTTTCTCTGTGTTTTTTTGTGTTTTGTGTGTTTTCTCCAACGCGCGACGTTTGCGCGCATTACCGGGACGCGTTAGGCATTGCTCGCGCGCTCCGGCAGAGTTGACGCTTTCGTGTGGTTCTGATTATTCTTCTCCGTAGCTGTTCTTGCTTCAAGCGCACGGAGCTTTTCTTTTTCATTTGCATTTCGACTCTCAGATGTGGTTTCGGTTCTGTTCCTCCCTTCGTGTTCCTAGTCTGCTATAGTTAAGCGCTCCGCACGTTCGTTGTGCTTGCGCGTGGGCTCTCACACACTGGTAATTATTTACAGTTCGGAAAGCGAACACCTACAATAAATAGATGACACAATGACATGGCCTCCCCGCTGTTGAGCCGCTGCAAATGATCCTTAGAGAAAATTGAAACCAGCTAGCAGCCACACATGATCTTGGTTTGTGAAATTGTAAGAGGAGCCTAGCAGGAACCACAGTTGTTTGAATGTTCTTGATTCTTTGTTTTAATTGTTTGTAACGTGGATGTAAATTAATAAATGTAAATAATGTGTAATTATTTTATGTTTATGGGTGTTCAGTGTGAAAAAAAGTGTGCAGTTTTAAAATGGTCGTGCAGTAAAATGATGCCGTGTGGCTTGGTGCTTTTCTGAGAATTGCGGTCGCGAATCCTGTATTTTGACGCCTTTCGATGACTTGACTGAAGTTACCCGCCGCGGTGGCTCAGTGGCTAAGGCGTTGCGCTGCTGAGCACGAGGTCGCGGGTTCGATTCCCGGCCGCGGCGGCCGCTTTTCTGATGGAGGCGAAAAGCAAAAACGCCCGTGTGTACGAGATTTCGGCGCACGTTAAAGATCCCCAGGTGGTGAAAATTAATCCGGAGCCCTCCGCTACGGCGCGCCTCATCGCCTGCGTTGCGTCGGCGCGTTAAACCCCACAATCAATCAATCGACTTGACTGAAGTTTTAAGACATCTGTCATGTATTCAGCTTGGGTAAAATTCCGAAAAAGACAACGTAAGCGTTTATTATACGCACGACGCTGTTTGCTCAGTATGCAAAACTTGATAGAAAAATCAGCAAAAAAGGAAGGCAAAAGCACAAACATTGACGTACGCTGGCCAGCCTAAAGCACGCCACTCATCCCTCAGTTGACACAACACGGTAGAAAAATTATTAAACAAATGAAGAAAAAAGTATCTCCACGCTAGCCTCGATTGCTAAAGCACGGGGTGCGCGCTCTGCTCGGTTGTCCAAATGCGACGAAAAAAGGAGTAAACCGTAAATACACGACGTAGGTACCTTTACCCTAAACACCTTGGTACATTAATAGCATTGTCTACTATTTTTACGCTAAAAAAGAACTGTAGCTCCTCGGAGTCTGCCCCGACGCACGCCTGCCCGCCGCTGAACGTGGCGAAAAAGCGCTCGGGCGGGGCACGCGAGCGCCACCGCGTGGGGTTGACAATAAGTGCTTCACTCGGAGGCGGCCGCTTTTTCCACTACACATGTATTCTAGTTCACTATACTGCGGCTGCCGCGGCCGCTGTGATATCGATGGCGGAGGGTATTTCTGTTTCCGTCAGAGGACGCCGGGAAACGCCATCGATCGCGTTTGCGGCCGCGTCTACCGTCCTCTTCCTAGGCAAGGTCGTTGCGCAGGCCTCTACGCAGAGGGTGTTGGCGCGCTCCTACATGTTTGCCCGGGGTTCGCGTATCCCGCTGGGCACTCAGCCTTCTTCGTGTTGTTATGATGGATACCATCAAGGACTATGTACTGAGGTATTTAGATGTAGGCAGCGGCGAAAAAGCTTTTTACTAGCGTAGCTTTGTGGTTTAAGTGTGTCAAAAACAGACGGCGTGGGAGAACAATGCATGGAAGAACGCGGCGTCGATCCTTCTACGTAGAGAAATTACCGCGGGTCGTTCCAGCTAGCGATTCACGGGAATTCAATTTCAGTTATTTCTAACAACGCAGAAATTCATTCGGGGACAATAGAGGCGTTCAAATACAAACTCAAAAAGAACACTGCTTCCTAGAGAAGCCTAGACAACAGCCTTCGCTTATTTAATATTTTGTTACGCCGACTGACCAAAAAACAGGTGCACCGGGCCAATGAACCTGAGCAATGCAAAAACCAATCCACGAGACGAAAAGTTCGCAGTTTATACCGCTTTGAAGAAGTCATCAAAATGGGATACAATTTTGTGAGTTTTTTGCATTGCAGATACGTATAACAGACTACGGCGAGCTACAATAAAAAAATGTGAACACAGAACAACGTACACAAAAATACAACTATCCAAAAGTTAAGCAGGAGAACGTTTATACGCTTTCTAAACGGGGCAGTTGTGCTTGCCTCAACAGAGAGAGAGAGAGAGAGAGAAAAAAAAACTTTATTGGGAGAGGCTGGAGATCCCAGCCGTCGGCCAAGAGCCCTTGGGCTCCAGCAGCGTCCTCGGCCAGCTGGATTGCCCAGACTTGATCCGTTAGGTCGGAGCTGGGCAACATGTCCTCCCATTGCTCCGTCTGAGTGATTCTGCGCGCGAGTGTAACCGCCTGCAGGACAAGCCCATAGCATATGTGCTAGGTCTGCCCTTTGTTTACATTTGTGGCATTTCTCTGAATGTTGCCCATTAGTATCCCATCCCAGTTACGTAGAGTTATCGGCTCAACAGCCTTTTTTCGGAACACTTATTTCGGACGTAAAGTATGCAGTACAGTGCTGAATAGTTTTCCAGGAAGTTTCTACTCTGTTTGCTTTTAAATTATGTGAAACGTTTTCCGAGTGCTTTTCTATGGTCTTCATTTTGCTCTGTTTTTGTGACGTCGAGACAAATCCCGGGCCACGTAATACCCGTTCTTAGGCCCTGCTTGATCTAGAGGATTTACCCGAGGACCCTGCACAGCATACAGATATTCTTTTTCATTTTCTCAAGGAGGTTCATGCACAGCAGACGGAATCGTCAAAGAACCACGCCAAGCTGATAACCGACATAAAAGCTATAAAAACTGGGCAGAAAAGCATTGCAACAAAAATTGCCGCTATTCAGAAGAGGTTAGACGCCGTAGAAGAAAAAATGAAAGCATTTGATCGCATGAATGAGGACATGACACACCTTCAGAGCTCCGTTGACACATTAACAACTCAACAAGATAGCCTGCAATAACGCGTTGATGATCTGGAGGACAGGTCGAGACGCAATAACATCATTCTTCGAGGTATACCGGATGACCGCGAAACGTGGGAGGAATCTGAGGTGCGCGTAAGGGAAGTTTTACATGACGTTTTAGACCCGTTGCCCGAGACTGCAATTGAGCGTGCGCATCGCTTGGGGCAATATCATCCAGGGAAATGTCGCCCAATTATTGTTCAATTCTCAAATTTTAAGACTAAAAACAAACTACTGTCCGTGCGAAAAAAACTGATGGAAAAAGATGTCTCTGTAAGCGAATACTTTTCGCCCAGTACACGTCACGCAAGAAAGAAATTATACGAATTTGCCAAGACTCAGACTGACGATTTCCAGATTCGGTACAACAAGCTCGTAATGAACAAAAAACAGTACATCTACAATCCTGTAACTGATACCGTGAGCGCAATCGCTCCCCAAGTGGCGACAACAAACCACAACGGGAGTGCTGCGCATCCGTCTAGCCCATAGGGAGGCGTGAGAGGCAGTGGTCGCCACGATCCTTGCGTATCAGTTCTCTCACCAACATTCGGAGTGTTACCAACAAACGCGTTATCTTAGCTTCTGCCATAGATACGATTGGCGCCGATATAGTCGTATTAACAGAAACTTGGGTGCACTCGCACGTACAAAACAACGAAATTTTCCAAACCGCTCGTAACTTCACAATTTATCGCTGCGACCGAAATAACCGCCAAGGGGGCGGTGTCCTTTTGGCCATTTTGAAAGACTTCAAATCCTACTGCATTCATATCCCAACCAACTTAAAAACTTTATGGACCATCATTGAACTCGGGTATCCGAAAATAATCGTGGGCGTTTGCTATCGGCCCCCTCATCATACTTCCGACTTCATAAACGACCTTCATGACATAACACACACAGTTTCTTCTCGTTATCCTCACCTGCCTTTCTTTTTATTGTGTGATTTTAACATTCCTAATATAAATTGGGCTACCGAGCCACCTACCATCCTTCCACCATCAACATTAGCCAAAGAAGTCGTCGACCTGTGCTCTGTATTTTCCTTCTGTCAAGTAGTTCATGAACCAACAAGAACAACACTTTCAACCGCCAATGCCCTTGACCTCGTACGAACAACCAGACCTGGCGTTGTTTCGAACATTACCTACGCACCGGGTTTAAGTGATCATTCATTGCTGTCGTTCAACATTAAGCTCGCGCGTGCAAAACCGCTTAAGAGCACCAAAATAATTCGTGATTATAATAAAGCAAGTTTTGAAGGCATTAATCATGACCTGTGCAATTTTCTTGACACTTTTCTGGAGGGTTTCGACGAGCGCACTGTGCAAACTAATTGGAATCTGTTTGTACGTAAGGTAGATGAACTAACCAACAAATACATTCCCGTCCGCCCTATCACTACAAACTTGCACGCTCCATGGTTTAATAACCACATTAAGCGACTATCTAACAAAAAGAAGCGTCTATACAGGTTAGCAAAGCGTTCCAACAACGCTGCCTGATGGAATATCTACAAATTAGCGTCTGCTGAGTACATCAAAGCAATTCAATCTGCTAAAGACACATTTATCAATACCACTCTCCAATCCATGCTATCTAAAGATCCTAAAAAGTTTTGGCGCGTCATAAACCCCAGCAGTGAACATACGATAACCCTTACCGATAGCTCTGGAGACGCTGTGCGCTTTATTTCTCAACAATTCTTTCACTCGTAATTTTTGTCACACCATTAATGCCCCTGTGCCTCCCAAGAAATGCTATAACTACCCAGTCATGTTCCCAATAATGATAGATTCTGTTGGTGTAGAAAACATAATTAAGAGCCTGAAACTTTCATCCGCCCCCGGTTGCGACCTGATTACTACCAAGTTCTTTAAAGGTACCTGTTCCTACTCATCCATTATTCTTGCTAAAATTTTTCAACAGTCGCTTCACGAAGGCATATTACCAATCGAATGGAAGATTGGCAAAATTGTACCATTTCACAAGTCGGGTGCCAAGCATTCCCCGTTAAACGATAGACCCATCTCGCTTACTAGTATTCCATGCAAAATATTTGAGCACATTTTGTTCTCTAACCTTGCAAGCTTCCTGGAGTCTAACTCATTTTTTACGCGTCACCAACATGGCTTCAGGAAAACATTCTCGTGCGAAACTCAGCTTGTAGCCTTTACACACAAATTAAACGTCATTCTTGATCAATCTAGCTTTGCTGACTGCATATTTATAGATTTTTCCAAAGCTTTTGATAAAGTCTGTCACAACTTACTGTTGCACAAATTAAATGAACTTAATATAGATCCCAGGCTTCTAACATGGCTCGAATGCTTTCTAAAAATCGCTCTCAATTTGTTTCAGTTAATAATGTAAGCTCTGAGCCAACTGCCGTTCATTCCGGCGTACCCGAAGGCTCCGTACTAGGTCCACTGCTCTTCCTTATATACATTAATGATTTACCTTCCTGCATTACCTCTAATATTCATTTGTTCGCGGATGACTGCGTAATCTTCCAGGAGATAATTTCTGATGGTGATATAACCTCTCTCCAACATGATCTTAACTCCATTTCTCTTTGGTGTAAAACATGGCTCATGGAATTAAATAGTAAGAAATGTAAATTTTTACGCGTTTCGAGAGCAAACCATCAACTTACAACCTATTACCTTGATAACACACCTCTTCAATCCGTGACAAACTATAAATACCTTGGGGTGCATATATCAACCGACCTGACTTGGACTGTTCACTGTAATTACGTAATTAAAAATGCTAACCGAATGTTAGGTTATCTCCGCCGCAACTTTTCAACGGCCCCTTCTTCCTTGAAACTACTTCTTTACACTACAATACTACGATCTAAGCTTGAATATTCCGCTGCAGTATGGAATCATAGTCATGCTAACCTAGTACACTCTCTTGAAATGGTACAGAACAACTCAACGCATTTTATACTTTGTAATTACAACCGGACAGCAAGCATAATAGCCATGAAATCCAGCCTTAACTTGCCTTCACTTTCATCCCGTCGTAAAATATTCCGTCTCCACTTGTTTCACAAGCTGTTTCATAACCCATCGCTAAGGGACGGTCTTATCTAGGCTCCTAGTTATATTTCACCTCGCCTAGATCATTCCCATAAAGTCGGGTTGACCCTTTGCAAGACTCACGCTTTCTCTCAGTCTTTCATACCACGCACCTCTGAGGACTGGAACCGCCTTCCCGCATCAGTGGCAATCATTGATAATCACCTTCATTTCAAAAGTGCGTTAGCTAATTATGTGTAATTTAGGTCATCAAAGTATTGTATTACCTGATGTTGTGCTGTTCCTGTACAGTATTTATTTTCTTGTCGTTTTTCCTTTCTTGGCCTAATTTTCATAATTCCCGCGCCTTTGTTTGCTATAAAGCCTGTTATCTAAAACTGTATAATTAGGAACTTCTGCTCAATGTAAGATTCACAGCTGCATTTTGTAAAACCTTTATGTTTTCTTTTGCAACCACTCCCCTCTATAATGCCTTTTGGCCCTGAGGGTATTGCAAATAAATAAATAAATAAATAAATAAATAAATAAATAAATAAATAAAAATAAATAAATAAATAAATAAATAAATAAATATATCTGCCATATCTGCATTTTTAAATGCATGCCGGTCGTTTCTAAGCCAACAAAACCAGTGCAGCATCCATTTTTAGGTTCTGCACATCTCTACTGATATTCAGTGGGGATAGATGTGCTCCATCGTTAGGATTCAGTGTTTTCTAAACAAAAATGTCACAGCATGTTCCCCTGGCAAGACGGGTTTGCGATTAGTCTAAGGCACCTCTTTTGTTAAACTTTAATCCAACCACTTACACCATTTGCCCCACTTCTTTGAGAGCAATTGTCAGTGTTTAGAGCACACGCCGTCGCTCGTCCGAAGTCGATAATTACAAAGGCGGTCGTTCTATTTCGAGTGGAAATAAGCAGTGCTTGCTATAGATGGCAGAGCGATCGTTCTAGGCTGTTGTTTAGCAATGCCCGGATCACGTACCAAACAAAAGCATATCTCACTATGCGCGTGATGTCCAGCGCGTTATTTTTATTCCTTTCACAATTCTACCAATTGTGAGCTTTTTGTTTTGTTTTTTTCTTTTTTGTAGTTCATTCAGATTGAATTTACTTAGGAAATAAAAAGTCTCAGGGCACTTCATACGCTAATTACTTCGACAGGCTCATTTAGTGCAACATCATGTTTGCGTTTCTTTCTTCGCCCTTCTATCTTCTTCTCGTGGCGCGAGTTGCTTCAGCTAGCAGACTACCGCACGTTACAGCTCCCCTAGAATCAGCATTCTGAGCGGCTCGACATTGATTGATTGATTATAGGGTTTAACGCGCCGATGCAACGCAGGCGGTGAGGCGCGCCGTAGTGGAGGGCTTCGGATTAATTCTGGCCACCCGGGGATCTTTAACGTGTGCCGAAATCGCGTACACACGGGCGTTTTTGCTTTTCGCCTCCATCAGAAAACCGGCCGCCGCGGCCGGGAATCGAACCCGCGACCTCGTTGTGCTCAGCAGCACAACGCCTTAGCCACTCTGCCACCATGGCGGGTGAGTGGCTTGACATGTGGCCTGTCCTACTCACGTGCCATCACGTTCACGTGTCACGCGTCATGCGCTATTCTTGAACCTTTCCTTTCAAATTCATAGGATAGAGAATCGGGCCTATTCTCCCCTCAAGGTTCGGGGTAATTGGCAAATCCTCCAACCGGTTATGTGTCACGAAAAAAAGAAAAACTACAATTGTGTCAACGGGTGGAGAGAGCATGGTGGCAAAGCCCTCGTTGTTGTGTTTATTGTTAATTGGCGGACCTAGCATTGCAAGGTGTGCCGGCAATAGTTCCCCCCGATCATCACCGTTAAAAACGATAAGCTTACGTGTCCCTACTACGCACACGGCTTTCCTCTGGAAACCCGGAAGTTCTACAGTAACTGCTGGCTAGAGTGCTGTCTGGAGACATTCGATTACTTCAGACTAGACTAGTACCGGCCAACGCGTCTGTCGTTGTAGTGTAGAGGATCCGTAGTAGCTTCTTTATTCCATAGAGGGTGATTCGAGACCGGCTTTTGCAAACTCTTTTTTTTTTGTTATTGAACTGTAATTTTTGTGGCTTAGGTTCGTTCTGGTGTTTTAAATTATTTATTTTTGTGCGTTACGTCATGTTCTGTTATGCTCAGGTAGGTTGCATTGCTCTACGTTATCTAGAGCAATGTAATGCCAGACGCGGCCATTCTGTTACAAGAGGCCGGTGGACGTCGATATAGTGGAGTGCTTATGTTACGGTCGGACGGCAATCTAGAGAGGACCTTTTTTATTTACGTTATGCAGCGGCGGTCATTTTCTCTATCGGACCACAAACGCCGCGGTTTTTCACAGAATAGACCAATGAAGGTTCACGCCTTTACGCCTTCGCTATATGGGGCGTTTTTTGAAGGTGGGATGGGGGAGAGACTATGCAGGTAAAAACCAAGGTCCAAAAGTTTTCGGTGGTAAGCGCGGGCATGTCTTGCGGAGCAATGTAATGCTGTTCATACCTATCCTAAACATCATCAGTGTGTAGTGGCCGTCGAAGAGACCAATGTGGCACGCATTAACGGAGGCGAAAACGCCAATAGAGCAGGTAATAAAGTGCTCTCGCTTAGTTTCAGCAACTCCAGACGCGAGGATCGCCAGCAGTATCGGCTGTATATAGCCGTGCCTACGGACATCGAGCAGGGTTTTCGTACACGTAGCGCCAAAAAATGGAGAGAGCACAAGAGACAAAGACGACCACTCGTCTTCGTTGCTTTTTGCTTGTTGTTGTTTTTCTTTTTACAATTTTGTACTATTTTGAGCCTTCGACTCCATTTGGAATTTTTACTCTTTGTTTTGTTTCTCTGGCATGATGGTGCCTCCCAGATTTGGCTAATAATGTCCAAAAAGCTGCAATCTTTATTTTTGTGTGGTTATCCTCTGGAATTCTGTGTATCTTGCATTTCAGATAGATAATTACACGATTATACCGACTAAATGCCCTAATTTCACCTATCACGCTTACAGTGTAGACAGGGGAAACACACATCACGTTGGGGTTATCGCCAAAAATGCTTACCTATTCAAAAGGATCGACACCGACTAGAAACAAACAGGGGAACACAACTTTTTGCGCCCATTCACGCGGTTAGCAGCGCCCCTCGCCTAGGTGATTAGCGGCCGATGTTGCCGCAGTTGCACCGGTTTTGTTTGAGCTAGGCTGTAGCAAGGCCACGCCTAGTTGTGAGTAAAGAAGCGAAGTTAAGCTAAGCTAAGCTAACCTAAGCTAAGTTATGCTAAGCTATGCTAAGAAAAGCTAAGGCCATGCAGAGCAAAGTAGAGAAGATAATAGAAACCATGCCACTGCATTTACTTTCTCTTCGTGCCTGTTTCGGTAGTGAGCAGGTTCCGAGATGTTCAAGAACGACTAATAAATAGCTCAATTATTCTGTTCTATACTCGGCGACAACTTAAGAACGGCACCGGAAGTTGCCGCTGTGCCTTATCACCGTAGCCGGATGTTTCTCCGCGCGGCGCAAGTAGGGCGTTACTGGGAATATTTTGAACATGGCGTGAGCGGTTCCCGTGATTTTTTAGACTTAATATGCTTATAAACGACTCCAGTGACGACAAACAAACTGCGCGATACAAGGCAGACGATATCACGCATTCATAGCAAAGCCCTTTCAAAACGCGCGCGCACTGACGTCACGGGTCCGGCGCTTTGGCGGAGTGATACACTACACGAGGCGGTGCCGTTCTTGAGTTGTAACCGAGTATAGATTCATGTTGCTTCTGCCTCCGCTCCCGCTGCTTCACTGCTGTTCATTACGTTCTGCCAAGGACCAACGTCCAGTTGACATGGTGTGTGGTTACAACTGAGCTTACACATACTGCACGAAATTCGGCACAGCTTGCACTAGTTGTGGAAGTCTGAAGAAACATCACAGCGGGTGATGGTGGCGGGTGACGGTGGCCCCTCTTTCTTCGTCGGAGACCCGGTTGTTGCACCTCACATGGGTTTCCAGAACTTGCCACTGAAAGTTCTCCATGACGGACAAGGCCGGATCGTTTTGTTCGCAGGCTTTCACATCGTTTCGATAGTGGACGGCACTAGAACGCGCTAGAACCTGCGGCAACCGGCTTTGCCAATTCGGCGTCTGTAGCGCAAAATCGGCGAACGACGTGAACTGGCGAGGAGGAGAGCACGCGAGAGATCACGCCACGAATTCCGGGCAGAGCGTTAACGAAGGTCGAGCTGGCGAAACGCCGGGTGCTCCTTACGAGGCACACGCTCACGTGCGCTCGGTGTTTTAGAGGCGAAGCATCTCATGGTCGGGGCTATGTCCCTCCCTTGTCGTTGTCGTTGTGGTTGTTGCGCCGTCCACACCCCCCATTGCGCATGCTCGGCTTGCTGAACGCCCGGTCCCTTCTATGGCTCCTGGAGCGACAGTGTTGCCGGTGTCTTCCTGGGACGGCACGAGACGAGCCCCCTTCACGCGCCTTCGACGTTTCATCGTCGTCGGTAGCGGCGTGCGTCGGTGAGTCGCGGCGGACCGTGATTACAAGCAGCTCACAACCATCCGGGGAACGTGCATCGACCTCATCTTCAGCAACTTTAGGGTTCATCCACTACAACAGCCCTTGACTTTACATATCACAGACGATTAGGCGGTCATAATCAAAGCGGAACGTCAACCACAGCTCGACGTCACCTACGTTGAGCATAATGATGATAATGCTTAAATAAAGATAAACTCATACCACGTACAACGTCTTCCTCTCTCTTTAATTCCTCTCCACTACAACACCCCACACCTCCCTCCAATAAAATTACACCATCTTCCCGTAGGGGAACCCTCAGTAGTATGCGAAACAGCCATGGGGTCAACGCAATTTCCTATTTCGTAGTTCCCGTAAGTGAAAAGTGTGGTAGTTACCATGGAAACCAAACGGTAAATATAACGGTAGCTACGTACCTCAACCTCACGGAAACGACGAACTGAAAACTAATGGGCACTTGAATCGACCCCATGCCTGCTTCGCATACTACTCTGGGTCAGTGCCGGATTAGGAAACTTTGGGGCCCGGGGCTACTGCGTCCTTGGGGCCCTGATGATGATGATGATGATGATGATGATGATGATGATGATGATGATGATGATGGTGGTGTTGATTCTGCTTTAATATGCGAAAATTTTCGAAGCCCATGTTATGCTGTCTGATCAGTGATAAATTATACATAATTTTACGCTTTCCGGAAACTAATTGCTCGGCTGTATGTCTAGTATTATATAACGGATTTTAAGAGGCGTAAAAGTTAGTATGGTTTGATTGCCGGTCCGTCACAGATTCACAATTAATCGAAGCGCCGTGTCGGCCTGCACACGCCATGGTACATAAGAGTATTTTCTTACAAGAAGCATATTTTATTTAGCCTGTAAAGTTTTAATTTTATTGTAAAGTTATCCACCTGCATATACGGGAGGGCTCAAAGTCAGCGCAGGCAGCTGTCACTCACAGACATCTGCCAAACAGCTAGCCGCCACGGCTTACAGGCCAAAATCCTGTAGATTACCCGCGCAGACGAAAAAGCACGCGGCGGTTAGAACATGCGCAACCTTCCTATCGCAGCACGATTAGCACAAAAAAAAAATGTCGCTTTTTGGGCTGGGGAGCGGTCGGCTTCATGCGTGGGTTCGCGCATGGCCGTCGAACTTTCAGCGGCGTGAAACTCCTGTTGCGCGCGCAGCTTTGATGGTCTTGCTCGTCGGCAAGCCGTTGCACGTTAACGGGTCCCCTTTGGGTTGGAGAGCGAACGGTGAGCACGAGAGATGGCATCAGACAACAGTTTAATAGGGATAGAATGCCTCTGCTCCCCCCCGCGCTGCTGCTCCCGTCGGTGCCGCGCAACAATTCCAGCAGTCAGTAGTTCGTTGTCGATCGGTCGGGTCGTTGTTCGGTCATAAAGTGGAAACACGCTGAAGACCTCTCGTTTTCGAGTCCTCAACACGTCTGCCGCGTCTAATGTTTTTCCCGCGCTCTTTCGGGGGTTCCTCTCCTCCTGTCGCCACGCCCAAGCACGACCAGAACTGCGGACCGCCCTTTGGTCCGCGCTGCGCCGTGCGGCGGCTCATTTCAAAGCGAAAAGCGCCCACGGGGACAAGCGGCTTAACATCCCCGAGTCGCGACGGAGGTCCGTTTTCAAGATGGCAGCGAAGGGGCCGCACGCAGGATGCGTTTTTAAGTGGGCACAGCTTTCGTCATCCCGAACAGAAACAGACGTTGTTGTTGCTTTGTTTGGCGTCCACGCCTGAGCTCTTCACACCGGCTAGGCCTGCTGATTGCCCAGCTCAAAGGGAGCCGCGCGGCCTCTGCATCCACACAGAGTGGCGCCTGAGAATTAGCTACGAATGGAGTAGCGCGGACATATAGCTTCCGCAACGCTTGTTGCTCAGACAGCCTGCAGAGGCTACAGCACAAAGGCACGGGCTGAAGCCGAACGACCCCACGAGTGGCCTACACAACCTTTGAACATTTAAATAACCATACGCTGACCATTGAGCGAGAAATATCGAGTCGATATCTATCACGCTTATGCGATTCAACTAATCCACTAGCTTTATTGAACGGGTCGTCATCGCAATGAAGTTCCTTGTCAAGCGCTATACATTGAAATTTCTGGCAGAAATTGTGTATGAGAGGGCAGAGCTTAAGTTGTCAATAATGACATATAACGACCCTCAGGTTTAAACAATTTACAATGTTCTTCCAACATTATTTCATTATTCGCATGCCTGACCCTTTCTTATACGGAAACATGCGCGCGCCGAAACGTCCGCGTACTCAGATGTCCGTGTACCGAAAAGACTACCGAACCGACCTGTGTCGCGAAAAAGACCGGAGCCGAGCTCGGGGCCTGTTTTATGTGGCTTCTTAGGCCCGGACAAGCTGCGTACCCAAGACTTTTGGTCAAAGCCGTATTCTCATAAACCTCGGCAAAACAAGAAAGAGGAGTAGGAATAACTAATTTAAATTGAAATGGACTTGAAGGTTGTCAACCATAGCGTGAGGGGCCCCCCACTCCTCCACACCTGTCACGAGTTAGTCAGCTCCGGTGTGAAGGTGAGGTTGAAGCTCCTACCTTCAACTTTCAATGGGGGCAGCGAGCACACTCAATAACTTTTTTATATGGTCGAGAGGGGCCCCTGACAGCTGTGGGCCCGGGGCTGCAGCCCCCGTAGCCCCCACCCTAATCCGGCCCTGCTCTGGGTTCCCCTACGGGAAGATGGTGTAATTTTTTTCCTTGGTATTGTTCCCTGGTAACAATGGATGGCGCAATTAAAAGCTGAAACAGCTCTGCTGGTAAACGGTTATATTCGCGGACATCACAGCATGACCAGCAGGGCCGACGTCGGCGCGGTTAGACAAAACAGCAAACTGACGCAGATTCCACAATTTGCAGACGCGTTTTACAGCAGCGAGCAGAGCCGAACGAGGCGGTTTTGGACATTGACGTTTTCTACCAACCAGACGCGGTCTTTTCTAAACTGCTGGTTCGATTTGTTTTTGTTCGGCGTTACCTAGCGTAAAATCGTCGTTGTTAGACCGTGGGGTGTATAATTTTCTTGAAAGTGGAGTTTCCAGGTTTGCTGTATTTTCCAATTTTGCTGTATTTCGAACTGCGTGATGTCAGTATATTACGTTTCCTTAGGGGTCACGTCTTATTATTTTCTATTTTTCCCTGCAGGCTGTCAGTGTTTGTGTGCTCCTGGGCGGGTGTTTGCGTGTTTGCGTTGTTTGCCTCTAAATACGCTGGTGCTGCGGTATTGCTAGTTCATTTTACTGTATAAATGCCAATTTTATGCATGCGCAGTCTGCACTACAATTTGAATGTATACTTTTTGCATGACCTGTATATTAAGGGACACGAACCCTGTCAAGCCGCTTTATTGGCTTTTTGTCCGTGCTCCCGACATCTGTAAGTGTGTGGATGTCAAATACACATGTTTATTTATTTATTTATTTATTTATTTATTTATTTATTATTTGATTGATTGATTGATTGATTGATTGATTGATTGATTGATTGATTGATTGATTGATTGATTGATTGATTGATTGATTGATTGATTGAAGCTGCTATTTATTACTATGAATCCCCAGGTTCTCTAATCTGGCAGTAAATGAGCACAGTGGCGCCTGCAGCTCCGTTTTTAGGAATAACTTGCTGCTGGGCGAGCAGGTAGGAACTTTGAGACATGTTTGTAGCGCTAAAATTGGGCAGACGCAAGAAAGATGACAGCACTAAGCACTAACTATCAAATGGTTGTATTGCAAAGAGGTTCAGCGATATATATGCACCATTTTCCTTTCTGGACGTGGGTACCGCCATTTTGCTTTTTCCGACCAGACACCGGCGCCTTCTATGAAGCGAATGCCGAAACCACTATGCTTGGCCACGGCCGGGCTAGAGAGCGAGCGGCGCGCGCTCTCATGACAGCGCGCGCCGCTCCCTCTCTAGCCCGGCCGTGGCTTGGCTAATAAGTACTTCGTTCTTTCTGTGCAACTTTTCGGTGTTAGCAGTTTACCCAACGAACCGTAGCAGTTTGACGTTAAGTTAGCGGTTGCAGTGCTGGTGTGTGTGTGTGTGTGTGCGTGCGTGCGTGCGTGCGTGCGTGCGTGTGTGTGTGTGTCTGTGTGTGTGTGTGCGTGTGTGTGCGTGCGTGCGTGCGTGCGTTTGCGTGTGCGTGTGCGTGTGTGTGTGTGCAAGTGTGTAAGTGTGCGTGCGTGCGTGCGTGCGTGCGCGCGCGCGCGTGTGTGTGTGTGTGTGCGTGTGTGCGTGTGTGTGTGTGTGTGCGTGTGTGCGTATGTGCGTGTGTGTGTGTGTGTGTGTGTGTGTGTGTGTGTGTGTGTGTGTGTGTGTGTGTGTGTGTGTGTGTGTCGGGGCCGGCCGCCTTCTCTCCATGGCCGTGGCGGGGAGATACTGAACTGAAACTAAAGCGTGGCAAACTGTTCGCATGGCGACACAGTGAAACATCCCCAGAGCATTTCCGGGGGCGCACGACGTTAAGTAGTTTGCGTTACGTTAATGTTGTTGCACTTGTGGCAACTGCTGACGGGAGAGCGCTCGTCAGCAGTAAAATTGGCAGCCTCGGCGCACGTTGAGATCAAGAGAGGGGAGAGAGTGTCCTTGAAACGTGCCGGGGCGCGCTATCGAATGTTGTTCGCGCCGATAGCGAAACGTCTGAGCCGGGCATGTCGAGGCGAGCGATGCGGACAACTACGGACGCCAAGAACGGGTGATCGTGAGTTAAAGAAATGCTCTGCATTTAAAATCGGGACGTTGTAGTGCGCACCAAAAAATCTCAAGTTGTACGGTACGTACACCCGCCGAATTTAATAATATCGCGGGAGTGACGACCGATCAACGCCTTTTCACGGTAGAAAGCAGCTGAACGAACGAAAACAGATCGCATAGTTTGCAGGCACAGGAGGTTCCTGCCAGTGCAACCGTCGTCTGCTAGGGTGTTCCCGCAATTCTGACACAAGCCCTTTCCGTTTCTTAGCACCCGCCTACCTTCTTTGCCGTGAACAAGGCGCGCGAGAAGTCGCTGTCACCAAACCAACAACCGACTGCAATGGGCTAGCCAAAATTTGGGCAAGCACCGGCTTGTATGAGCTATAACAAATTGGGGGCTGGGCCAGTTTTTTTTTTTTTTTTTGCTTTTTCTTAAATGCGCGCCTCGTTGTCTACGCTGTATCTTAAGTGCCGTCCTACAGATCAATAACCACTCCCCTAAAGTGACGTCCAGTGGCGTTTCGCAGAAAACCCCCCGTCTGGCACTGTTATTGGTATCGTAACCTAACGTAACGCAACAGAACGCAACCTAACTTAACGAATAAGAATTGTCTGTAACACCGAAAACTAACCTTAGGGCATCAAAATTATGATTTAGACGAACTATAAAAACGGCCGATGGTTGGAAACAAAGCATTTACCCTCCGTACGGATAACGCACCTAAGACGTAACTTGTAGGCCACTATGGCAGTCATGCAGTTCCCAGAACACCTAGCCTTAGGAATTCCATTTCGGTAGGACGGCCCTCTAGCCTCTAGCGCTGAGTTTTCGCGCCGTAGGACGACATCCTGGACACTGCGCAAGATTTATGTAGCATCGACTTGTCTTGTTTGGAGTTTGAACAGTGTAGCCAGATCACAGCAACCATGAGCAAATATTCATTCGCCGTGTGGTCGTATGGAGGTAGCTTATTAAACCACTAAATCCTACCTGATCAAAAGGATTTCGAAATCCTACCTGATCCTCCTACCAGAGCGAGGAGGAATAAACGTTTATTAAATCGCAAGGTGCTGCTGTCAGGGGCACCCGCCCGGTGAGAGCAGTCCGCAGTCCAGGACCCCTTGGAATCTACCGGCCTTCTTCGGTTGCTACACCAACGTTTGCTAGTCAGTGGTCAGGGCTGGTCAGCATCTCCACCCACTGCTGAAAGTTGGGATCGGGGTTTGGTGTGAGTACCGGCGTGTTGGGGCATTCCCTAACGATGTGGTATAGGGTGCCTGTCTTCGGGCGGTATTTGCTGTTGGCAGTGTATTGTATCGGGTACATGGCGTGAAGTATGCTGTTGTGAGGATATGTGTTTGGAGTCTTCGTAGCGTGGTGGCTTCTTCTTTGTCTAGTCGGAGGTCCGGCGCTGGGTATTTGCGACGAGCCTGTCTGTAGTGTGAAAATATTTCTGCTTATGTGTGAAGAGGCATGGACTTTGGATAGGAATCTCTCTGTTGGTTTGGTTGCCTCTCGGAGACCGCCCGGTGTGAATGCTCTCGGGCTGCGGCGTGAGCCGCTTCCTTTCCTTCGACGGTAGTGTCTCCTGGTGACCATACGATTTCTATGCTTGACAATTCGAAGTGTCGTTGTAGTATGTGCGGAGAGGGTTATGAAATTTTTCCATTTATGCAGTTGCGGCACGCCGTCTGTGAGTCGATGGTGATGGTGATGTACTCTTTTCCAGTGGTGGCTGCGAGGGTTATTGCGGATTCTTCTGCTATCTCCGTTGACTTTGTTAGGACTTTCACTGCCGATAGCTCTTTTCCCGCTGCATCGATTAGGCTGATTGCGTGAGCCGGCTGGTCCTGGCATGGCGATGCGTCTGTGTACCTGGTGGTCGACACGTTGTGGAAGCGTGTGCGGATGTATCCGGTTCGAATCTGCCGTCTTGCTTTGTTGTATCCGGGGTGGATATTACGGGGGATGGGTGGTATCCGTATGTGCTGTAGCATGATGGGTGAGATGCGCGTTTTCTGGTCCTGCTGAGAAGGAACGCGGCAGCCAAGTTGAGACAAAGTGAAGCGACCGGTGTTGGTCAGGCGTAGTCGGCGGAATTGGGAAGCCTGATGTGCCTCACATATTTGTTCCCCGGTGTTAGATATTCCTAGTTGGAGGAGCTTCTTCGTCGAGAGGGGGGGGGGGGGGAAACAACATCTTTACTCGCCGGCTAAAAGGTCACGGTGGCTCTCACTCCCTCGCTAGAAGGGGGGGGCCGGCCGCGACTGCTGACGTGTGATCGCCGCCAGCGCAAACTGCGCGGCGGCTTTCTGTGCGTCCTTGTCCATCTCGCGCACCGCACGCGCGAGATGGGGCGGTAGTATGTTCGTTTCCGCTTCGGGTGGAGGCCGAGTGCTCTTTTGAATGGCTGTCTTATAATAACATCGAGCTTGGAAATTTCGGCGGGTTTCAGACTCAGATAGGGTGTTGGGTAAGCAATTCGACTAATGAGAATAGCCTGTATTATGCGGATAGTATCCTTTTCTATCAGCCATGAGCGTCTTTGGGAAATCCTGTCCACGAGGTGCATTATTTGGGTAACAGTGCGTTGAATTAGTAAGATGGTTTGCGATCTTGATCTGTCTTTGGGAATCTTCAAGCCCAGAATACGTAGATGCAGTACGTTGGGGTTGGTTTGCCCATCGATGGTAACTGCAGAGTCAGGTATTCTGTCCGCGTTCTTTTTGGATAGCCGTTTACGGAGTGTTAGTCAGGCTGATTTTCTGGGGGCACACTGGAGGCCTTGGGCGCGTAACTACTCCTGCGTTGCATTTATTGGCGCTTGTAGGACATATATAAGTAGGGTTTGCATGTCAACTTGAGGATTGGGGCACGCGTCCTGTCGGTGCTCGAGAGCACCACACAGGGAACAGCCCTGGTACGTTCGCCTATAAGGTTTGTAGCGTGCGAGTATGCCGTACGCCCTTACGTAGAAGGGCAGGTGTGGGCCTTCAAATGTGATGACTGCTGCGGTCGAGGCGCCGAGCATTCTTGCATCTAGGATGGTTGGTCCAGTTGTGACGATGGCTCCGCGCACAATTTCCGGTGTGGTGCCGGGGTCAATGCCATGTATAATTCCTCAAACGGTACCGGGCGGTGGTTTCAGGTATGCGGTGACTTCGAAGGTGGTGTTTCCAAGCAGCAGGGTGGTGATACGTCGTAGAGCTTCTACGCAGTCTTCGTCCAGTGTGCTCACAGTGACGAAATTTTGCTGAGCTTGTGGTTGCGTGATGACTTGTGCGTAGAATCGGCGTTATGGGATCCCGCTAGCTTGTTAGATGCTGGGCATGAGCTGTTCGTCAGGCCATGACGAGATTCGGAGTCCCGAGCGCGGGCAAAAGGCGACCTTATAGTCGCTTTCAGGGAGTTTGGGCGCAGGCAGGATACGAAGTAGTGGTGTTTGCTTACTTGTAAGTTCCGCTTATGCTGCAGGTCGTGTGACTGGCCCTCTTGTAAGATTTTCAACCAAGGGTCTTGTTTTAGGAGAGTTCGGCCGCTGAGCGGGTCAAATTTCATTGTTTCTTCGGCAGCGGGGTTCATGGTTGCTGGGTTCGGAGAGCGGCGCGGAGAGCGGCGTCAGAGGACAGCGTGGCTGTTCTTTGGCTGCCTATGCCTCCGTATTGTCCGGTCTTCAGATGTTGGCTGCGGTTCTTTAAGGGGACCGAACTGACCTTGGGTGGTGTCCAGACGCGTCGGATGACGTTACGGACCCGATGGAAGGGTTTTCAGCTAGCGTCGTGCACTATTTTGGCGTGAAACAACTTTGATGAGGGAGCCCATGCGAAGCGGGATTGCGCTGCTTGGCCCTGTAGTGGAGGAATCCCTGAGCAAAAAATACGTTCATGTACAATGGTTCATCTTCCTGATCATCACATTTATTTGATGATGAGGAGGTTGAGGAACCATCACCATCATCATCATCACCGTCGCTTGATAGCTGTTTGAGGGCGGATACGATTGATTGTGGGATCTGACGCGCCGACGCAAAGCAGGCGATGAGACGCGCCGTAGCGGATGGCTCTGGATTAATTTTGACCACCTGAGGACCTTGAATGGGCACCGAAATGTCGAACACACGGGCATTTTCGCTTTTCGCCTCCATCAGAAAAGCGGCGGGGAACCGAACTGAGGGTGAATTGAGCCTGTAGTAGCGACAAGTTCGTTTTAGTTTTGAATCTTCACTAAGGCTATACCCACGACATCGGGTAGTTTGCGGAGAATGGCTGTACGCCCGACGTCATATGTTCTTTGGCATCTCTGAGGAAGCCTACGTGCCCGCTTGCCTTGATGGTGTCAAGATATCGCCTCCGGCTCGTGTAAAGAAACTCCGGGTTCAAATCCTGGCTCCAGCAGAGTTTGTTTTCTTTTAATACGGGGTGGTACGACGATAATTGGAACACTTTAAAAACTTTCATGAGGGAACCGCTGCTCCTGTCGCGCTCAAACTTCACACGAAAGTAGCATTTCGTGGTATATTTATTTTGACTCCGGACACAACGACGGTACTCACCTGTTTGTGACAATAAATAAAAACCATTTTCACCTATGGTGAATTGGCGGCCGATTTGAACGTGCAAGCCAGTGCAAGCTGATTTTGGAAGCTGATGTTTTCAAAGTGGAATTTTCTTGCCCTTATTGAGGCAAGACATGGCACTGAGTTCAAACATTTTAATCAGTCTAAGCGCCTATGTTGAAACTGAGCTCGGGAAGTCACACAAGGGCTCGACAGTGAGCTTCGTTAATATGAAACGCTAATCTGCATGCTGATATCTCGTTGTGTGTTTTAACATAGCTTGGCTTTTTAATTCAAAGCGTAAAGAATGTTTTGTGCGCGAACATTAGGTGTAAAATGTCAGCAAACTTCATAGGTTGAGAAAGCTCAAAACTGAACATCATTGAGCAGGTACAGAGGCTGAAAGGTTCGCATTGTGTTGATAATTGACGCAGTCCCTATATATCGCGTCACATCTAAACATTCATTTTCAGACATCGTTTAGATTCCTTTCCAAATGAAATCGCGAAGCATTAAAAGACGTGTCACTACGATGAGAAGTTCTCAACGACTTTCCGCAGGGTCCGTAGAACTGGCATCGGGCCGAGACCACATGACTGCCGCGAATCATCCAGCTCTGTGTGGTAAACGGCGACGCACATTCTCGGGCCTTTACGCTTTCGGGCGACCTGGACCTGAAGGAACAAAAAAAGAAAGGACTAGAGATAAAGAGTCTCCTTAAGGAGTAGGTCAAGGCGGGCGAACGCAGCATTGATTAATAAATCGCATGCGATCGGAAGATTTTTAAAATTTTTATTCGTGTCACATTATTCACACAAGTCCGCTGGAATCCACAAATAGTTACGTTGTGAAGAAAAAAATAACTGTAAGTCCGGTGCCAAAGTTTAAACAATGGATTCGTCTCTAGGCAACTTAAAAATAATAGACTTTCCTGTTCGGTTCCTGTCTCCCATTCTCCATTGCTCCCTGTTGCTATACGCGGACAACTCTAAAACGTTAAATCCATGAAGCTTCTAAAATGAAATCAAAAAGCGTGGCCCACATGATAATACTATTATCCGCCAACCGCTCATTGGGCTATTTAAAACACAGACTGAAACATGCACAACTGTTGTCAGGTCTAAAACTGAATATGCATCTGCAATTTCGGACCCTGACAAAGCCTATCTAGTTGACCGACTTTAAACCCTTCACAATCGTGGCGCTCGTTTCATCTTTTCAGATTATTCACACCATACCAGCATCACGACTCTTCAACTTCGTTCACCCAAACAAAACTTTTCAGACCGGCGTATAAAATATCACGGTTATCAATGTATAGTAAACTGTACCATCACCCTTCATTTCATGGCGATTTCTTGTCTTCCTCTCCAGCCATTTTCCCCCGACGTGACCAAGGCTTAAATGTGATGCGGATAAAGTTCCACATGAGTAGCTATTCGCAATCATTAATACCTCGCACAATTATTGATTAGAATACCCTCCCATCTCATATTGCAACTTTCACCGATCCGATCAAATTTCAAGAAATAATAAGCATTATTATTGCATTCTAACTTCATTAAACGTTTCCATATGTGTGTATAAGTGTTTTCTCAGTTTTTTTTTGTTATTTCCGCAGCACATTTATTTTTGCCATGCACCAAGTTGTATCTGTTTCTTTGCCTATAACCCGTTCATTAGCTTTGTTTGCACCGCTCTTTTGAATTTTCCCCCCTATGAAATACCCTACCAGTGAGAAACTTTCGGGGTAGTTGGAAAAGATAGATAAATACCCCCCACCAAACTGACAGATCAAAATTTCTCAGTAATTTAGACAATCTACAAAATAATAGTGTACACAGTTGAATACTATCTTTCCAGCATAGTGAGTGTTTTTTTTTTTTTTTTCAACTTTCGCGAACGCCTCCTTGAAGCCCAACTGAGAACAAGCCCCCCGTACCTTTCGTGCAAGAGACTGATCGTCGTCGTAGGCGACCCATGTGTGCTTCGTGTGTTCCATCGAGTAGAACGAGAGCGTGCGCAGGTCTTCAAAACGCCGCACCGAAAAGCGTTCGCAGATCTGAAAAGACCGATTTTTATTGTTGTTTTTGCTCTTGATTGTCGTTATGGTGTCAATAGAATCAACTTGCGGCGAGCACTAGCAATGGGACGCTCAATTTTTTTATTTTTGAAAGAGCAACAGCGTGGCTTGCTTGTACATACCTCGGAGAGGGAGATCTCTTCAGGTCCCGCCTTGGCGTCGTCTCCGAAACTAAGGCCCATGTCGTAGTGGAATAGGAGGCCGCCAAGTGAGAAGCTCATGCACCACTCCTGGCCCTCCACAGGCTTGCGCAGACGACCGATCTTCTCCAGCTCCTGTAGCTATCAGAAAAAGAACGCTTGAAGTCCAACCACTAACGAGCTCCTAACAAAAAAAACATCTGCAGAAGGACACGGACGAAATAGTTACCAATACCCGCAAAAAAACTTTCATGCTCTTAAGTTCTCCTGTGCGATGTAGATATGGAGTGATTGTTTCGTCAGAGAAGGGATGATGCCTTTTCTTGGCAGGTCAGTGCTTCATATGGCTTATTAGGAACGTAAGTAGCGAAGACCAATGCACAAAAACGCTCATACCAGAATATACAATGAATGGAGCTATCTTGTCAAAATTGTGACTTGAAATTTTCCGAGTCGCATAAGGCCTTTACATGCATGGAAAAAAATCTGCTTCAAGACACCGGACGTCCGCATTACAGGATTGGTTAGAAGGTCGCTCTGCGCACTAGTACACAAGCGTATGCGTTTTCTTTTTACGCGAAAGTGTTTTATGCCGGGGTGCACCAAGATTTCACTGACGTCATATCCGTCACGTAAATTACGCCAGTACAACGAACACCGGAGAAACGGCAGAGAACGTTTCATGGACGCAGATGGTGTTGCCGTCTAGGAGAAGGGAAGTGAAGTAGGGCTTCATAACCCTAACGAGCGCCGACAGTTGGCGCCTCAATCGGGCAACGCTGACGGGCGAATGCAGCGAACGTGATTTATTTGGAGCGAAGAGAAAGGCCAGGTCACGGAGCAAGAATAAAATATATTCCAAAATACTTCCGTTGCCAAGAAACATGCACCCGGAACACAACGAGGGAAGGCGGCAAGAGCGAGCCAAAGCCATTAAGAAAATGTTTCAAAATTCTATGGACGTGATGTACGTCGATGCGGCAGAATATCCCACGTGTGATGCCATGTCAATGACAGCAGTAGACTGTGAAGGTAAATTAACCTGCTGCGGAACGGTCGTAACCGCAAAATCCGAGACAGCCGAGGAGTGCACCATCGCACTTGCGATAGCCTCCACGACAGCTAAATACATAATCAGTGACTCGAAAACGGCAGTTCGAAATTTTATTAAAGGGCGCATATCGCCGGAGGCGCGACGCATTTTGCTAAATTTCCGAGACCAGAGAAAAGTCCAAATTTTATGGGCACCTGCACACTCTTCCCTTCCGGGCAACGAGGCAGCTCACAACACGGCTCGAGGGCTCGCATGCCGAGCCACCGAGCAGCCTCCGCTGAGATCGGGAAGAGACCGCATGGTCTCATACAGGGAAATTGCTAATCACTACAGATTCGAACGGGCCCGTTATCCATCCGCTCATCCATCCCTAAACAAAACGCAGTTGGTGGTCTGGCGTCTCCTCCAAACGAATACGTATCCGAATCCCGTGGCATACAGTCACTGCCACCCTGGCCAATATTCAGGCATGTGCGCACTATGTAAGGAACGGGCGGGCCTGTCACATCTACTGTGGGCTTGTCCTCAGGCGACCCAAGAAGGCCGTAAATCCGTGAATGACAAGCAGTGGGAGACCGTGCTGCTCAGCTCTGATCCAAAAGACCAACTCTGGGCCGTCCAGTTGGCTGAAAACGCCGCCAGGGCCCAAGGGCTGCTAGCCGCCGTTTATGAAGGACTCCTTACAAACAACTGGAAAAAAATAAACCTCTCTCTCTCTCTCTCTCTCTCTCTCTCTCTCTCTCTCTCTCTCTCTCTCTCTCTCTCTCTCTCTCTCTCTCTCTCTCTCTCTCTCTCTCTCTCTCTCTCTCTGCTCCGTGGGCCAGATGGAAGCGGAACGTATTCGCGCGTTCACGGTCCAAGCTTCTAACTCTGCCTCTCGCATTCCACAAGCGGAGCTCGTCGCAACGCAACCGTCGCCGTATACGCAACGGAGCAGGACCGAAGTGGTCGCACTTTTGCCGAAGCTACTCGCCATCAGGACGTCACTCTCGACCACACCCGCAAGGCAGCCGCCTACCCGCAAATCATGCTCCTTTCTCTGCAGATTTCGCTGCACATTTCACTTTCATGTTTTACCGATTTTTATGCCAGACGAATCAACCACCGCTTTTTTTTTTTTCGATTGCCCAAGCGCCGATGGGTAAGGGGCTCAGCCGAGACAGAGCTGATAAAATGTTTCGCTCACGCTCGCGCTCCCAAGGTGACCTAGGAATATCTGAGCATTAAAGTGGCCCTGAAAGAGGTTTTGCAGATACACGGGTGTTGACATTTTCAAGTAAATCAATGTCCTAGTAATCGTCTCCTGCAAGAATTTTGTTAAAGCGACGAGTATTAGTGGAGTTATTGCAAATCAAAACATTGCATTTTCGCCGCGCCGCGGTTCTCCCTTGTTTCGCCCACCTCCTCGCACCGCTCGAGCGTGACTGCCCATGACGCCTGGCTTCACAGTGACGTATGCAGGAACATCCGGTTGCGGGCGTCGCCTGCTACCGTCATAATCTGCGCCGCATCATCGCTTTGGAACGGGGCCATCTGACTTTCTGCGTTCCGTTTGGTCCGTTTTTTATCATGCTACTTCTGAATCCTGCACGCCGTTCACAGCTAAAGAAGCTGATGGGAAGAATGGGGCGGGACGTTTACATTTCCAAACCATGCCGAAAAGATCACACAAAAACACAACGACCACGACACCGCGGGTTCACGCGATGACATCTCGTGGTACCGGTGGGAGTCTAAAATATGCGACAGAATGACTACAGAATTGCCTCAAAATTTGTTGGAGTTAGCATGTACATGCGTTCCTAAGCAACGACGGTTTACATATTGCTTAATTGGCCGCTCGTTCAAGCCAATCTCGAGCTTGGTCTTGTTCTGGTGACGTCATTATCGTGATATTTGTTATTACGATCGGTTCTAAACATTTATAACCGCAACGAAAGCAGCCGAAGGGTTCTACGATACGGTACAGCGACTTTTTTTAGAGTGCGTAGTGCATCACATTTCCCCCTTTCTTTCCGGAAAACTTCTACGCTACCCTGTGGTAATCGACTACTAGACAAGCACGCAGTAACAGACAATACGAGCGCTCTCGGAAGAATAGTGTGAGTTGTGGGGCTGCGCGCTGCCTCTTTGTTCAACTGTGCATATGATTGCACAAAACAATTATTCCATCTTCGCTTTTCCTTCTGAAAGTCTGGAGCCCATTCTCTCTCCACAAAGGCTGTTCATTCACTTTTTTACGCGCTCAATGCTGCCACTTCCGATATGTGGAGGGTTTGGTTGCCGGTCGCAGCCCTATATTCCCTTTTCCCTCACCCCCAGCCTACCTTGCGTCTTGTTTAAGTAGACGGGAGGAAACTATGTTTACTCTAGTAAAGACAAACCATTTTTCACACATCAGTATTCCATCCTCTTAAAGTGCAATTGCCTTTTCATCTATACACAAAGCCCGAATTTAAAACTGAACAAATCGTGCCTATGACCTAAACGATGCAATTACGTTTGATATGATAGTTCCTCAGTTCAACCAAAAACGTTGTTTAGGACCCACGACTAAGATTTGAACCATGCCACT
Organism: Haemaphysalis longicornis; assembly: GCF_048455015.1. Classification (NCBI taxonomy): domain Eukaryota; kingdom Metazoa; phylum Arthropoda; class Arachnida; order Ixodida; family Ixodidae; genus Haemaphysalis; species Haemaphysalis longicornis. The sequence goes on from NW_027526422.1 coordinate 188,710,497, forward strand.
CAGAAGGCAGAAAGAAAAACAGAAAAGACACACTCTGCCGGGATTCGAACCCACGACTTTGATTGAGCGTGCGCGAGGCTTTCTTCCACTGCACTGCTCAGTAACCGGAGATTACGGTGAAATAACCTGTATACTACATTGAGACCCACTCTTTGTGTTACATCAATATTTTCTTCCTGATTTCAGGAATTCCTGTCTGGTTAACTGAACATTTCTTGGATGAAAGTTGCGCAGTAAGGTTCCATAAAACACCACCATATCTGACCTCCGGCAGCAGCGCTGTTTCGGCTGCGACTATACGGTTTCGCCATGCGGGAATAGTGCTCGCCGTGCTTTTGTTTAACGCTTTACGCTACAACCATTGGTCGATATTGATTCCATATCGCCTAAAAAAACCTTCTGTAACTCATTTTTTGATCTCTACGCACTGTTACCCGCCCTTTCTTGAGCGATGGCATTCTATCTAACCCAATTTCGTTCAATCCGATGCAATCCAATGTACCCTTAACCTTCTCCTCCACGCGGCTTTTCATTCCTTCTCTTTCCCCCCCCCCCCCCCTTCCTTCCTCGCTCTACCTGCCACATGTACTGCTGTCAGCGTTGAGGACATCGGCTATTCAGCGTCGCGTCGAGGGTTTCAAAATGGTTGTTCGACTGAACTAGCTTAAAAATTGTGCGCAGCTTGCACAAGTGGTGCAAAGTTGGAGGAACAGCAGCGCTGGGGGTCTTTATGGCTTCTGCCCACACTTACAGCGGATCTCAGGGGAGAGGGAGCAGAACAGCAAGTCCATGCACGGTCCTCACACGTTGCGCGGCAACCCAGGACTGTCACCCTCGACATTACGGGCCACCAAGATGTCGTCGTTACTGATTGAGACAAGCCGGTTCACGTCGTCTCCCCTGCGACCCACCAAGGGCTTCCAAGTCTCAAGTAGCCCGCCACGGAAATCCCAAGCTCAACCGCCGAAATGCACCACGTGGACAACACGACGGCCTCCTGCTCCATGGAGGGACAGGGGGGTGGGTGAGGGGGGGGGGGGGGGGGGGGAATGATAGAGCCCTGGAGCTACCTGCGCACCACGGGTCTTCCGCGCCGAAAACGACAATGACGATGGCGGGAGCTCATAACATGGCGCACGCCAATGCGCAAGGCTGGACGACGTTGAGAGCTCCTCACGGGGCGCACAGTACCGTGCGCGCGGATTTTTTTAGTAAAGCCCCTGAGCAAAGGTCGTGCCGGGCGCCTCACTCCAAGACAGCCTTTTTTTTTGCCCATGCGATGGACCCAGTTCAAGCCTAAAGAGCACTGCTGCTAAAACGCTTTGCGTTAAAACCCCTGGCTTGCTGAATGTTTATACCAAAGTTGGAGACCGCACTTTAAAATCAAATCCGTAGCCCTCCCCAAAGGTGGGGAATGTCGATTCAGACTGGAAACCAGGAATTGCACTTTTAGGGCAATGGAACAAAATCGCTTAACAATTTATTCGTATCCTGTAAGCGCATATTGCGGAGATGTGCCTACTAAGTATATTTTTAGTTAACAAATTCTTCACATCTTTTCTTGACGTTTAAAAAAATATACATTTTCGCTGATGTGAACCAGGATAGCCTTTTCGGAAGAATGGGGGTGGTGCTATGGTAGGCCAATTGTTGCGCTGTTGAAAACAAAACGCTGCGCCTTGAGAGTGGTGCACTATTTCAATAAGACAGGTGGCTCCCCACGCGCCACCGGCCATTTTTATAGCACACGGTTTTTTCAGTGACGGGAATCCCTCCATTTTATTCTGATATAACCCATTTTATTCCCCCAACGATTTTAGTGCAAAACAAAACCGCGGATATATTGACGCAACCGTGCAAACTTTTAGAACAAACGCACGAGCACTTTCCTTTATAAAGTTTGGTAGGCTCATTTAATAATGCCACGTTCTGTAAGAGCCTGTTCCACGCTCTCATGCGGTGCAGCCGGGAATCATGCTGTTAGCGCGGGGATTTTTCGAAAAACTTTGCGAGAGCGAAACTTGTACTCAATTCCCGCTCCACATGACTAAAATAGATAACCCTACCCGGGACTCGGCGACCTAGTCTCATAAAAAAATGTTCCTCACCAGAAACAGCTCTTCGACGTCAGCACCGATGTACCTCTGCAACGGATTCGGCGCCCGGAGTACTCTGGTGCTGAGCTCATGATGTTCAGTCCGGAACACAACAATGTCGGGGCAGCTGCAGCACATAAAAATCGTGGTACAGCTGAAAATTTGCGTAATGTACTCATTTTTCTCGTTCTAGATCTTTGTTGCGTTTCGAAGGGTGCGTTGCAATTTCTTCTTTTAGACGTCTTCGCTGCCGTCTTCGCGCACAGTCGGCCATGTTAAGTCCCGTTCCAATTCGCAGGAGGCCGGCCACGAAGACTGCTTCGCAGAGGCAGTACCAAAGTGATCGAACTCGACAACAATGCAGAGCAACTTGCTGTCGAAGCTCTAAACTCAGAAACGATGCCAGCGCCACCTTTTCGGATCATAGTGTTGTAACAACCTAACTTGTATTTTAGTTTAAATGTTTTGTATAGTTGTCTAGTTGTGAAGATGCTTTTCCTTACTTTGTAAAAGGCCTAAGGTTTACAGAAATGTTATTTTTATTTTTTGGGAAACTGTGGCTTGACTTTGTTAACACGCCCGCGACGATGTTGTCGTCTGCTGTGTTGGACGGTGCGGCATTTAACTCTGGTATTATGGATCCTTCCTTCACTTGAGCCTCCAGTGGAGGAGGTCCTTGAAGTCGATTTCTCCATGCATAAGTATTGCGGAATGGAATCCTCCCGTCAGCCGAGTGGAGGGAGATCATGTAGTGGAGGAGGGACTCAGAATACGGCCATAAGTTCTTGTAGTTTAGACGTCTAATTAAACTGCTCCGCACGCCGTCTACCATGCCGCCTGAGAATCAGAATGCACCGAAAGACTACGAAATTTCATCTTTACATTTGGGTGAGGTGCACTGAATTCATTTTTGCACTCCTGATTGAGCCTAAGCCTGGAGTGGAGTATTGTCTAAATAAATAAACCGCGGCCTTACCAACATGACCGCGAAAAGTTGGGTGCTTTACGTGAGTTCGTTTACCGCACTTTACAGCTACGGGCATTGAAATTCTCTGCGGAGCTAATTTAGTGCGTCGGCTTACGATTCCACAATAGGCAAACAACATTGCGCTTTCCCCATTTTCCGATCTGGTACCCACAAAGTACATGGCACAATTTCTGTTATCTGGATGCTTCGAGCACTAGTAAGCAGAATATACAGCCCGTAAATACGAACCGTTCATAAAAAGCAAGGTACTTTCAGTATCATAGGCCAGTTTCACGAAGCCGGCAGTTATTTTTTTGTATTACAAATTTATATTTGAAGCAGAAAATAACAAATGTATAATTCACAGGCATGTTTACCTCTTCATTTCTTAAACAAGAATCGTAAATGCTCATTATTTATTTATGAAAAATTACAAAAAATGCGTCACAAGCATTAAGCTCTTTAAGTAACACAGATGTTATTAGTAAACATTGTGAGATTAGCGCAGCCTAAACAACGGGGTCTAAATACCATGTTTGGCCAGTCTCGACGCGCTTACGCAATCTCAGTAAGTAGGAACATTAACTCAAAACTTCTCTTTCGCCCTTGCTGATACTGCGGCATTGACGCCCAAAGGTTCTTGTGGGTAGGCCGTACTGTTCGAACTGCGCCGCTCGCCGTAACGCCGACAAAATCTTTCGCCTGGCCGGTCCGCTTGAGGGCTGTCGGTAACCGCTCGCGAATGCAAACTCAGCCCTTGAAAAGTTTGTTCGCTGAAGAATGTGGCTCTATTTTGTTATTTTATGGACTTCCTACGCACTGAAGGTAACGCTCGCGAAATGTTTGTACAGCTCGCTCTACGGCGGGTTGTCGCAAAATTTATTTCCCGGCCCGGCACTCCCACAGACAGAGCTTCTCTTGGGAGCAGTAGGTGCCAAAGAATAGAGACGGCAATCATGTTGATTGGGCCGTGCAAGCTCACATGCTAGCGGTCTCAAACCCTGCTCTGTCAGCACTCGTCTCCCGTGCAGTCCTGAGCAGGCTGCTCGAGTGTTGCACACAAGACGTTTGCGCTCTGTACATACAAGCACAATTGCAAAGATGCGCTTTACATCGATTTCCACTTATGTGGAAGATCCGCTATCTTTTTTTCACGTGTGTTGGACTGTTCCCAAATCCTATTTTACGCGAGCTTTTCCTTGTTCCTAGATTTTAATAATAAATATAGGGGGACATTGATGAAGCTTGGAAGACGCTGTTCAAACAAACGACAATTCTGTGGTGAAACCAGCAGTCTACAAGGCTGGTGTCAACGATTTGACACGAGGACTTCCCTCATGTATAAAGTATAGGAATGAAGAAAAGTCGCAAAGCACGCGTAAAATATATGTGACAAGAGACTTGTCTCGACAAGAGACAAGTTTCCGTGTCGGAACGTTGGCAACGGTCTAAGTATACTACCTTCTCCTAAGTTTTCTCTTTATTATATCCCTTTCTAACAGCGTCATAGTACTCGTAGCGAACATGTCAACATTAAGTAACGGTGCTGGAGCTCCCTCACAGCACCACATACATATTCATTACTTTCGTTCATTCTTTAGCGTAGTTTCTTCTCATTACGCTCGCAAACTCGATTGATTATGGGGTTTAACGCCCTGAAACGACGCAGGCGATGAGGCGCGCCGTAGTGGAGGGCTCCGTATTAATTTTGAAAGCCTGATGATCTTTAGCGTGCGTTGAAATGTCGAACACACGGGCGTTTTTTGCTTTTCTCCTCCATCAGAAAGCGTCCACCACGGCCTAGAATTGAACCCGCGTCCTTGGGCTCAGCAGCAGAACGCCTTAGCCACTGAGCTACCCGTGACGGAATGTGTATGGGGTTAATCTACTCGTAAGTATGAAGCGGGTAAACTCACAAGCTCAAATTATCAAAGGAGTAACGCTGCGATGTTCGATGGCCTTGTTACAGTACTGCAAAAACAATGTGTAGCAGTGGTCATGTTTCGACGCATTTTTCAAATGGCCCTCATAGGCGTATACGCTTATGTCACCGAGAGAAATGTCTTAAGGCCTTTTCTAAAAGTGTGGCTATTTATGTTGCTCTTTCACTTCAGCAGCTTTACCACGTACATGGGGCAGGTACTTTACAAGGCAAAGACCATATGAAAGCGTACTGGTTGGGGTACATACTCGACGAGTTTCTGCATATGGCTGTTATTCGCCAGGAGTGGGTCATATCGAAGCCGCAGGAGAAACGTCAAATCTGGGTCGTTCTTCTTAATTTCCTGAAAAAAAAAACAAAAGAAATTACCACCAATCAGTAAGCTTGACGATGTTCGAGTGGAGAGCGCTTACACGTTGACCAGTAAAGCAAGGACGAGAAAGACTAGAAAACAGGACGGCGCGCTTCGTCCTGTTTTGTCGTCTTTCTCGTCCTTGTTCTACTAGTTAACGTTTAAGCGCTCTACACTACAGCTATGCAGCACCAACTAGCCCCTACAGATGCCCTGTTAAGCTTGACGAAGGAAGCAACCCCGTCTGGCCCGTACTATTTTCAGGCCACTACTGAATGCCTATTGCTACCTGTGCGTCGCATGTGCTATAAAGTGGGCGTCATCGCTTCAGTGAGCTCCCATTTATCAAAGGCGTTCCACGTACTAACGCGGCCAGTTATTATTCAACTACCTCAATGTTTAACACAATCATCTTTTCAGCTGTCGCGCTTTTTTCCATTTTGTGGTTGGTTTTGTTCCGGCGAATGGCCATTCAAGCGCAACAAAGCCGCTACGTTATAGGAGCATATATATTTTCTTGTTTTGCAGAAGGTATCATGCGAACAACATAAGCGGAATCCGCATCGTTCTGGTCAACTGATGTGTTGACCTGCGCTCTATTTTGTTCATTGAAGCTGTTGAGAAGAAGTCGATTGTAAGACAGAGGCAGAAATAATTATTTACTGGAAAGCTTAGCTCCAACCTAAATAGGAGCTGGCTACAACATCACAGTCATTTAGAATGCACTAATCACACAAGGTTGAGTATTACCTGTGTACATGGATTTTAATTGACAATTGAACTCCCACCCCCAAGCGCGTACTGTATTTATTTCAATATAAGGCCAGGCTTTTTTCCAAAATTCGTAGTCTCAATGTCCTACCCACCTTATATTCGAAGCTCAGTATATTTGGCGGTTTTTTTTACTCTCTAAACTGCACCCTCGCCTTATAATAAAGACCGCCTTATAATCGAATAAATACGGTACTCGTCCTAGATATTTGCAGTGGCGCACTCGATGGGCAATTTGTTAGAAGTCCTTCGAAAGACCTTTGAAACGAGCGTGTAGCGTAGGTATAAAAAACTGCGTTTTCTAACAACCAAGAGCCAAACCAAAGCGGCAGTACGGATGGCTGACGGACGACATATCAACAGAAAAAAGTATATCTCCATGTAAAAAGGCTAATCTGTGCGATAGGTGTGGGGCTCTTTCATTTAGCTTCCATGCTAGTTTTAACTACAATAAATCACGAGAGTTACATCCCCTCTCGTGTCTAAGTGTGCTGCGGATTTATAGTTGCGGAAAAAACGCAAACGATTGAATTGAGAACTATAAACGAAGTAGTTGTCTTGTAACAACTAAAATGATTTGTTTTATGAAGTGCGGGGTATGCCGGGGCAAAAGCTGACCAACCGAACATCCGCACAAAGGCCCCTCATGTTCGATGAAGTAACCAAATGATAGTATGGCATGTACGTTTTAAGTAAGGTTTTTTTTTTTTGGAGAGGTCTTTTTGGAGAGGATTTTTATGTCGGTCCTACTACCATCTTTCACTGAGAATTCACCTAACGACCTTGCGATGAGTTCCACTGGGTCTTGAACACTGAGCCACTGAAGGGGTTTGAAAAGCTCGAAGACCTAACTCCGGTATACAAAAAAAAAAATCTTCAACTTTTCCGCTGTGTCGCTTCGGCCGCAAACGAAGCTGTGGTGTGTGTTGCCTCAATCGACACACCTATGCACGAAATAAAACAGGTTTATTTCAGCATACTTCCTAGATAATTACCGAAAACGTTGAAAGTACTACAGCTTTATTCTAGGAAGCAAACAATCGGCTCTCCGCTTCCAGCACTTAAAAGCCCATGCATTGAAAACAGACGGGAATTCTCCAATATTTAAAACTTCACTGTTAGCTACGTATTTACGACATATAGACGTAATTCGGCGTAATGGTAGAGTCTTCTTAGCGGCCACTTGTCATGTAATTTGCTTCAGGATAGTTCCGTTAAAACAAAAGCTACAGCTGTGTTTTGCAACCATATCCCCTCATTAAACAGCGATTTATTGACAGCAGAGGGGATTTATGTAACGTTTACAACTTCACTGCGACGTAGCTAATCAGGACAAGTAAATTTAACTGAACGTAAGGCTAGATTGCTCTTAGCGGCCGATTTTATTTTTCAAAGATAACGTATTTCGCATCTACTGTACGCGTAGACGTATCCACGTCAATCACAACCGGAGGGTAGCTGTAAGTACCGTTCCGCTGTAAAAATTGTGCATGCCAGGCTTCACCTTGCAGGACGCTTGTAGCCTGAGGAGGACGTCGACACTGAGCAGGGCCGCGGGGGACAGGCGCACTTCGATGCCGTGCAGCGTTGCGTTACGAACGAAGCGTGTCACGCCGCCACCAAATCGACGCCACCGAAGGCTGTCAGGCAGCCGCTCCCATAGTGGAGCCAGCGGCACAGAGGCCAAGAGCTGCGGCGACCGTGCACCATGTCCCCCCAGCTGGCGGAACGCATCGAAGTTGACGGGATCTGCAATGGAACGCCGCCAAATAAAGCGTGTACTGCGGGGCTCGCGTTACAAGAACCGGGCGTCAAAACTATGCCAACAGTTATGCGCGCAAGCACGGAACACAATAAAAAATGGCGGTGGCTTAGATCAGCTAAGCCGGATTATATTAGAACGCAGTTTAATGGTGCTGACGAGGTCTGTCCAGCAGATAGCCTAACATGCTACGTCAGGTGAATAATGACACAAATGAAAAAAAAAAAAAAAGACGACATAAGGTCTGTAGACAGAGTTCAGTAATTCGAGGTAAAAATAAAAGAAGTGTTAAAACACACTAGAGAAATGTTCTAACGCACTGGAGAAATGTTCGCTTTCAATTTAGGCAGAGTTCAGGCAACCGCGGAGCGACTACACGTGGTCATGAGACCACTAAGTCAGGTTAAAAATAAAAAAGTGGTAAACACGCACTGGATAAAGGTTCACTTTGAATTTGAGCACTGTTCAGGAAACCACGGAGCGACCACACGCGATCATGGCACGTTGACAGCCAACCTAGCAGTCACGGTGATCACAGCCCCGAAATATTCACTGGGACATGTCCCAGTGAACTAAGAGCTAAGCCGGGATATGCAAAGCGAAAGCTTGGTTTAGCCAGGTTAAGTCTTCGTTTCACTCGGATGAGTCAATTTTGCGAGCCCTCTTCCTCAGTTTCCGACAATGGCTTCGCGCGCTTGGAATTCCGGGCCCTCTCCAGTGAAGCAGTTCGCCGGGCGATATCCTCGCGGTGGTCAGACGCCGCTTGCCCACGACGGCCCGAAGCCTTCCGCCCCCGAACAACGCTCAGAGAACACGACCCGGCCTCGCTCTCCCCCATAGCCAAGCTCGCATTGTGTAGGCGAGCGCGGCGTTCCTCATAGCCAGGCGCGCGGCGCGTAACGCGATCAGGCGGAGATCCAGCTGCGGAGCTCAGCAGGGGATCGCACGTGACGGAATTCGGTGCTGCCAGTCACGTGATGCGTTGCCAAGACTACGGCGCAGCTGCGATCAAATGAAGGTCATATCGCTGACGACGGCGAAACTCGTCTTGGCTAGGTTTGTAAAGTTTGGCTTTGCATTCTTGATGAATAGATATAGGCTTTCGCTTGGAAATATTCAATTCAAATGCAAACTTAAATTTTTGAATTTTACGCGCCCAAGCTAGTACATACGTACTATTCGGCGCCTTATGTATAGTGGATGGACCCGAATTAAATTCGACCACCTGGGAATCTTTAACGTGCACCTGAATCTCAACCCACGCGCGTTTCCTTTTCTTTTTTTTTCTTTTTCCTTCCCATCAGATAAACGGCTGCCGCGGTTAGGATCGAAACTGCGTCCGTCGACTCATTATCACAGCGTCTTAGCCACTGAACCACGGCGTTGGATTAGAAATGTTGAAGGGCAATGGTTACGCTGAAGGTGATGAACGTTTTTGTTGTGGTGGTTGTTGCTGTTATGTGAAAAGTTTCTCATTGATGCTGGTTGTTAAAATGTTTCGGTCAGTGAGCTTTATAAATTTTGTTAGGTGACATGCCAGCCGCTTTAGTGCTTTCAGCATTATACTGTTTAAAACCCTTTGAATTAAGCGATCCTGGAAACCTGGGCTGAAAAGTGCAACCAAAAGGCGCTTGCCGAGATCAATCAATGTTGATCCTCCCGTTTAAAAACGGATCATTGCGTACACTTGAAGCGTATAGAAGTTCACACCTAATCCGAGGAGGTCAGGGGGCTTACTCATCTAGATCCGTGACTATCAGGTCGTGGGGACCATCTCTCACCACTTTTTAATCCTTTTTTATCTATACATTCAGTGAAACCTTGTTAATTCGAGCTTAAATAACTCAAATTTACAGATAATTCTAACTGTTGGACGTGGTACGGCCATGCCCGCATAGAACTCTATCTATGAAGAAGCCCATTAATTTGAACTCGAGAAGGTGCCGCCACGCATAAATCGATGTACGCACCAACGAGTTGGTGAGTTGGTGCCCGGCACATGGCAACAGCAACCCACCCTGTGCCTACACGCGAGGCTGCGTTGAACGCAGACGATAAAACACGGTAAAACCAATCTAAATCTCGCACGGCGGGCGTTTTAGAAGACGTATCCTTTGCGAACTCGGTCGAGGAGGATGCGAGAAGAGTGTTGTGTGAGGGTATCAGTGACAGGTGAGGGCATCCAATCGCAGGCCAGAAGCTCAGCACCTGTCACCGCCAGTGACAAGGACGACAAGGACGAAGCATAGTACGGCTGTCCCCTCAGAAGTTACGACCGTAAGAAATACTGCCCATCTCTTCTTTAGTTTTGAAGACGGCGAAGATGAGGCTTTCCGCTACATTTGTTTGTTACAGCAAAAAGTGCTGACTGTCGTCTTTGGGGGCAAAAGCCGGCCGCAATCACGGGCTCTTTCAAGGATCAACGTGTCGGCATGCATTGAAGTTGCCCAATTGCAGTGTACTCTTGTTATTGTTCACTTCCATTAGTTAGACCTTTCAATAATTTAAACTGAGATGATGTCCCCTTGGGGTCTGAATTAACGAGCTTTTACTGTATATTTCGATTTTCTTTGCTATATTTATTCTGCTAGCGAAACGACCACCTGCGGCTGTTCAATTATCGAGCCCTTACTCAAGCACGATTCTGCGGGAAGGCCCACAGTATTCTCCTTGGTAAAAAATATGGTTGATCCCTATTTCACAGGAATCGGTAAAACACGAAAGTGAATTGTGTCTTCACCGGAGCGGTTGAATGTTGACTTTGCAAGGATATAAGCTTGCAAAGTGCTATTTATATTAGGCCCCATGACACCGTTAGACCCATCAGCATTAGAGACTGGATTACACGCGCCGGAACATTGCGTAAATCCGGCTGAAACCCCAGGCGCTCGCAAACCGTGCAAACGAAACTGAACGCATTTTCAGCGAATCGTTTGGTGAAATCACGGTGCGGTATGGTGAAAGGAGAATGATTTGCGTGTCGGCAGCAGTCTTGTGGGTGTGCTTGGCGAGCGACGTCCTGCTGGCGGGTCTCTTCGGTATAGGCACGACCACTTTGGTCCTGCTCGGTGGCCTGTACGGCAGATGCTTGCGCTGCGGCGACCTCAGCTTGCGGTACGCGAGAAGCAGAGATCGTAGCTTGGACCATGAATGCGTGAACGAGTTCCGCTTCCCGATGGCGCGTCTCACGTCGCACCAAAGCAGTCAGGACAGCGACATTCGCCAGTCGGCGTCGTTGCTTTTCTGCTTTAATGCAACAATTATCTTACACGGCACCACGGTGGAGGAATAAGTTAGTTATTCCTCCACCGTGCATAGGGCCATCAACACCATAACTTGCGCTGCTATACGCTGCCATATCGAGGCGCCAACTATCGGCGCTCTTAGCGTCATGACGCACTACTTCCCTTCACCTCTCCTAGACGGCAGCACCATCTGAATGGAGAATGTAATAGGGAAGGATATAAGGCGCGTTCATAGAGCCATACAGGCTTGAGTTCACAGCCCAGTTGGCACAGTGTTTCACCCATCCACGGTTGCGGCCAAAGTAATCGTGGACTTGAATCCGAGTTGTTTCTGACTATGTCATTTCAGTGACGGATATGACGTCAGTGACGTCTTACTGTACCCCGGCATAAAACACTTTCTTGTTAAAATTCATAGGGACAACAAATATTAAGGTGCAGTACAGTATTAATATTAAGTACAGTATTAATATTAAGTACAGTACGGGGTTATTAATTAATGTTCTATTATTATTACTGTATTTGAATTTGAAAGATGTGTACATTATGTTTCGTGTGTTTCTGTTTCCGTGCGCCAGCACAAAGGCCCCCCCGGCTGTTGCTGGGCACGCAAATAAATGATTGATTGATTGATTGATTGATTGATTGATTGATTGATTGATTGATTGATTGATTGATTGATTGATTGATTAATATTAAGTACAGTACGGGGTTATTCAGGGCATGTTTGAAGAGCCTCAACGTTCTCGGATCTCTCTCTGGGAAGACCGAAGGGTCCAAATCTTTTCAGAATGTGTTCACATCCTACGCCCAGCATTTTTTCATTTGACGTGAGAAGGAATGCAATAGACGATGCAGCGCTCTTGTCAAAATGCCGGTACTGTCCAAAGCGTAATTCTCGAAGTCCCATGCACCACCGTCATAGGAACCATCTGTGTTCAAAATTACTAACGCGCTTACCCGTTAAGGCGACGAACAGGCTTACAGAGATGCCTCGTTGATCAATATCGGGACCTTCCTGATTAAGAGGGCATCTTTCCCTCACCGTAAAACGACAACCTTTAAAAATTAGTATATGTTATTTCTAAGATGGCTCAATGGACAATAGGAGGGCCAGCTTACGTTATTTCCCCTCAGTAAACTAATGCAACATAAACCAAGACGCACCGGCGGGCTCAAGCGAGTAATCGGCTCCGTCAGTGATGATGTCCATGTCGCCAGTGTAGACGATGTGCGAACACAAGCTGGCCACTTGGGCTACGCCTTCAGCGCTGGAGATGCCGCACACCAGGGTTGGAAAAGCCGCTGGGAAATTGGCATAAAGCAGGTAATCACAAAGCGTGAAGAGCATAAGCTCTAGCTACCATACACAATTTTGCTGTATTTCCCGCGTTGTTTTCTGTCCGCAGCCACGCTGCGCTGAGCGGGGCTCTCTTGGGCTGAAATGCATGTATCGGTTTTAACGCACATAATTTATAAGGCATGTATTTATAATATAATCGCAAGACGGGAAAGAACTTCCCCATATCTCCCCAAGGAAAGTTGAGAGACTAGTGAAAGCTCTACAACATCAAAACTGCATCAACCTTGCGTCAAAACCTTCGCTAAAACTGCGTCTAGCCTTCGCTGAAAGTGCGTTCAATCGATCGTCAAAATTCCAAAGACCGAAATCTCAAACTAAGAACCAACCCATGCGACGATTTCTCGCACACTACGTGGACGCATCAACGAAAAATTGATATGTATACCGATACGTGGTTTATGAGATAAAGATATGCTTTATTCGTGAGAGATTCATGCATTGTCTTATATAGAACATACCTTTTTCGCGATATTCGAGTAATCATTCTGACTCAACTGAAGCCCAATTTCACGCAAGCGCCGTGTGTCAGAGCTTTACGGTCGATTAACTGGTCTATGAAGAAATGCATTAGGATTTAGACAGGACGGCATCGGTTTCACAAAGAAACCTCTCGCTTTAAGCATGCGAAAAGACACCCAAAGTAGTAAATGGGACGGTATAGTGTTTTCAGCAATCAGGTACTACTCCTTTTGACGAAATTGTACGCGCCTGGGTGTAAATTTCCCGCTTAACTTATTCGGGAAGCCGGTTGCAAAGTTATTGGATAAAAGAGACAACTAATGTTTCAATTAAAATAGATTACTTGACTGTATGTTTAGGGTTTCTACACTGAAACGTTCAAATCAGTCCAATTTAAATACTTTCGTTTTTTCAAGCTGTCTGGACCACATCCTGCACACACGTATTAGCCTCTCAATTGGCTACTCAATCCTACTGATTTTGTATTTAAGGTCATCAAGATGAGCGCTAAAGCTGTTCCTAAAGTGGTTTAAGTCAGTTCGCTCATTTTTAAAATGATGATGGGAGAGCTAACAACCGATCTTGTTTCAACCTCGGAGGGAGGAGAGGGAGGAAGAGTTTTGATTCAATCCTCGCTCTCAGCTGTTGCCCAGTTATGATGGCATGTGCCTGGGACCTAATTTTCACGCGCTCAATCGCGTCACTATGCCCACTGTGTGACACGTTCAGGGATTATTACCTCGCCACTGGCTAGTTGCGTTAAACTCTTTAGAAGGTGCAGCAATCTTCGAACACTTGGTTCAAATACAACTAGCGCGAAGTTCTTCTCATAATGGCGTGTAATTTATCGAATATTTGCTTTTGTGCTTAAACTAACAGCGCCACTTGTCACTCGCTAATAAAAATGACACACCGACCTCAGGTATAACGTCTCTCATACCACAACAATTAGCTCCTCCTTAAAAAAACGGAAATAATTAGTGGTGGCATCCTTTTGCTCTCAAATTTATACACTACGGCACTATAATAAGCGTTCGATGGAATATTTTAATTTCTTGAACGCATGACATGAAAATATTCTTCAGGTTCTTAGAGTTCGGAGCACTTTAGCAGTCCGGCTTGTCGTCGTAGCTCGTCCGAGGTCACGGTATCTAGCCACCGTAGTCACGCGTCGTCACACACCGAAACAGAGGCTTCCAAAAGATCACCGCTTCCCCTGGTCGCGATCAAACCTGAGCCTCTCCGGTTACGAAGCCGAAGTCAATCCCACTGCGCCACAGAGGCACATGTTCCTCGTATGCAAAGTGTTTGGGGGATTATTGCGCTGCGCCGATGCCACGGAAGCTGCCGTTGCTAGGCCGCCCATACGTATACAATAATATAAATTAAGAAAGACGTCATGAATAGACACATTAATTACCCCGAATTAGTAAAAACTCAAGTCAGTGTCTCTTTATAGGCCTTTTCATAAGGTCCCTGAAATTACTAACGTAGCGCCATCTTTAGATCTCGCCGCCTTTCGCCCTCGCCCGCGCTCCTTTCCTCCTTCGTTTTTTGCCATTTTCTTTTTCGCCGGCGAACGCCGCGCGCCATTGGCCAACGGCCAGTGACGTAGTACCTCGTCCGCGCGTTGTTTGTTTTTTCTTCTCTTCGCCGCCACTGTCCATTTAAATTCGCCATTTTAGGCTCAGCTGCCTCGAAGCAGGGCTTATCAAAACCGCGAGCGTATAACAACCGATAACAACCGAAGAGCCAGCTGCTCGTTTCAAACAAGTGTTGCGTCGGCGTCGCTTTATGTAGCTTTGCGATGCCGAGTTGTTATGCCTTCGGCTGCTCGAATAAGGTCAGTGCAGTCACGGCCAGCTCGGCTGTAGCAAGCTGTAATTTATCAAAGCCCACACATGAATCAATGTTAGCTGTACAGCAGTTGCTAGTGCGCTTCTGGCCTTGGAATACGGTAGTTATTATAGAACTGGGCACTACAGCTGATGATGATGATGATTGCATTTTAATGGCGCAAGGCCAGCTAGAGCAAAGAGCGCCAAAAACAGATGGTTAGCTACAACAGATTAAATGTGTATACTAAAATTGAATAGAAACAGAGGTAAAAACAAAGACAATGGAGATGGCTGGTGTAGAGGGCCAGGTTGTGATTATGCATGATATGTTACGAGTTTCAGAAATTGAACTTCTGATAGACACTTAAAAACACGTTTGACTGTAAACATTGGTTCATCGCCTAAGAAGTACGATGGGTGGAGTGGGATTTGTTGTCTGTAGATTTCCGGAAAGTGTTTGCGTCGTGTGGTGTGGAGTGCCTTGCATGTGATTAGTATGTGAACTACGGATATGCCTTCTCCACACCTGCTGCACACGGGTCTCTGAGACCCAGTGAGCAAGTGTGAATGTGTTACATAAGTGTGGCCTATCCGTAGCCTGGCTAAGGCTACTTCCGTTTGTCTGTCTTGTTTGTCTGTTATGTATCTACCTAGGTGTGGCTTTATAGTGTAGAGTTTGTTGTCTGTTTGTGTGTCCCATGTTTCCTGCCAAGATTTGCGCAAGGTAGGGAACACACGGTACATCTATGCTACTGGGGAGAGCAGCCACAGCGGCACCCTGGTCAGCAATTTCGTTCCCCCGAATGCCACTGTGACCTGGAACCCAGCAAACAACTATTTTTAGTTTTGCGTGATCAGCAAATGTTAGAGCTTTAATTAGATGCTGCAGCACAATGTTTTTCGTAGGTCTGAAGCAATGCAAGGCTGTTACCACACTTAGAGAGTCTGTAAAGATAATGGAGTGTTCTGTTCTGGTTTGTGTAATGTGTTGTACTGCTAATAGGATACCATGCGCTTCTGCCGTAAAAATGCTGCTATTTCTGTGTAATGTCTTCGTACTGGTAAAGTTGGGGCCATATGCAGCACATGCGACGGCCGAACAAGACTTTGAAGCATCGGTGTAGAAGGCGGTGTGCGGGTATTTGTGTTGTAACTGCAGGAAGTGCTGTAGTATAAGTTCTCTGGGCGCATTTCGTTTGTCGATGTGTTTGAAAGAAATATCACACGAAATTGCTGACCTCTCCCAAGGCGAAACGAGGTCAGCAATGGAAGGCTTTATGCTCTCCTCAAATGAAATCCCTAGTTCCTCAGCGAGGGCTCTCACTCGTATAGAGAAAGGAACGGGTATCGACGGCCGTGCTGCAAACAACGGATCGGATGAAATGTTGTTTATGATAAAGCTACATGGGTGATTTTTTACAGAAGTCGCCTTAATAGCATACAGCAAGGAAGTGTAAGAACGCTGGTGTTCAAGGCTCCACCTATCACACTCTGCATGCAGGCTTTCAATGGGACTCGTCCGGAACGCTCCAGATGCAAGACGGAGACCCAAGTGCAGGACTGGGTCCAACATTTTCAGAGCAGTTTTACAGGCGGACCCATAGGACGACACTCCCGTAGTCCAACCGTGAGCCAATAAGGCTGGTAAAAACGCGGAGGAGTATTTGTTTGTCCGCTCCGTAGGAGCAATGCTAGAGGACCTTCAGGATATTCATGGTTTTCAGGCATTTCTGTTTCAGCTGTTTTATATGCGGAATGAATGTCAGTTTTTCATCAAGGACCACGCCTAAAAATTTGTGTTTCTTTTTGAGAGGGATTGAGACACCTTTAAGCTTAATATCAGGATCAGCATGAATCCCTCGCCTCCTTGAAAATAGAAGAGAAGTACACTTTTCTGGATTCAGATTAAATCCATTCCTGTCTGCCCAGTCAGCGACTTTGTTGACCCCAAGCTGGACTTGCCTCTCGCAAACCGACAGATTACAGGATTTGAAGGAGATTTGAACATCATCTACATACACTCTTAATCTGGTTCCACGTAAGATCCACTTAGTAACTGGAACTTTTTTGCAAAAAAGTTCCAGTTATATAATTGGAACTGTGTTCCACATATCCTGAAAATTAAGTGGAACAGTGCACCACATATTTTTGCAACTAAATTATGTGGATCGGTGTTCCAAATAAAAGTATGCGGATCACTGTTCCAAATAAAAGGGTAGTTAAAGTTACTGGAACATTGATCCATGTAAAATGATTATGGAATTTATCCGGTGCGCCGTTCCAGGTACCTTCAGACTAGCTGTTTATATAAAACGGTGTTCCTATAGGCATTGGGAAGCTGTCTATGGGACTCCACTTTTCCAATATTTCTGCTTTCCTGTCGGTATACACCGAGGTCATATGCCAGGCTGGCGGATGCATTGGTATCAGCAGGAAACCGCAAGCACCATTTTAACACAGCCTTGATATATGACCCGCAGTGATACCAACAATTGGAAAGCAGAAACCACCGCAGCAGTGTGGTCCCTGACAGTTCCCAACAGTTGCCTATCGGAGCACAGTTCTATATAAAAGTTAGTCTGAGGCACCTAGAGCGGCACACCCTCTTTGGCTTCACCCGCAGAATCCTGTGCTGGGTTTCAGCTGCATATAAAAGAAACAATATACTTGCATTAAAATACGCACGAAACAAACTATTATGACTCAAACACTGCTTTTTAACATACTATACAACTTTATTGGGTGTTAGTATTCATACATTTCAGATTTGAATAGCTGTCTATTTTAAATTGCAGAGAAAATGACCAACGTACAAGGAATAAATACCATAACGACAACACCAGGCTTCAAGTGGCATTTTCACATATTCACTTTTACTCAAAAACATGGTTAATAAAGACGGTATTAGGGTCGACTGCTTCATAAATAATTAGACGTGTGCGTCTACCGCGGCACTGACACAGACATTATACAACAGTGAGCATCAAATATGCTGTCTTATCAGACAAACCAAGGTAATTCAAAGGCGGAATTACTCATTGCGATTGCCATACTGTGTTTACGCATAACTGTTTGGGAAAATGCAGTTTGCTATTAAATTGTAGGGAAAGGCCTAAAAACAAGCCATACACGGTTGTATTATCAGAAACCTACAACAGTGCAGTGCAAGAGTTTAGGAAAACAACGCTCGAGCCAAGATTAACGATAAAACATTTTGACACGAGAGGTCATATGCGGCAGTATGCCACAATTAAAACATGATTATTAAAGATAGTAGTTTCCTGACACCAGACGTAAGTGTAACATCAAGCTATTTGAAGGCAAAATAGACTTTATGAGCGTCCTGAAAAGGCCTTTGACTTAAGGCACGTTACTTGACCAAACAATTTGTAGTTGTTTAAAATAATTCATCCCAGGAAATCTCGCAAAAGCTAGCGTGAATCTTATATAATTTTGCAAACCAGGTAGCTCGAAGCATGTTACACATAATAAAATTTAACAAGCAGGCTAATTATATACGTCATCAATTCAAGCGGGAACGAGTCAGACATCCTTAAGAAGCAAACAAGCCAGCGTTGAATCATACAGGGGACCAGTTTTACAAAGAAGACTTGAAAGTATTTTTTCCAGCCTCAACGTTTTACCTTAGGTAAAATTCACAGTTGCGTGCTATAAAAACCCTCCCGTCTTGCTGTCAGTGTAATTGTGACCAAATCCCTGCAACTGCCAAGCAAGAAATGCAACTTTGTTCAAAGGAGAAGACTTGTTCACGCCAAATAAGCACATTTTAAATTCTTCTACGGCATGGGTGTCAGCTCACTTACAGTACTAAAATTTATCAATGAAGGCGCAAGCCATCTGCGTAAATAAGCACTGCCACTTTCGCATCAGCAGCAGCACTGCCACGAAAAAAAATCTTATGAGCTACACTTGAATAATAGGACGTTACAATGCGGTGCCATGAAATACATTAACACCCAGTATAGATTCAAAGACAGCCTGCGCATTGTGCCAATTATGAAAAATAAGGCACAACTTCAGTGTTCAGTTGACATGAAACTTGCATGTGCCAGTAACCTAAACCTCTTCATCTGATTTCACCCCCTTCATGCCTTTCATCTGACCTCCTTCATGCCTTTCAAGAGATACTTTAACCTCTACCAATAATTTAAAATGCCAAGTAGAGCTGAACACTTCAAGTATTTCCACAAAGACTCCAACTTAAATGACACCAGGCCACTGTCAAATTTCTCATGCTTTCCAAGAACTCCCTGCAAAAGTCCCAAGAACTCTTCAAAGGCACACAACCATAAGAACATGATGACACGATGAAAAAGATGACATATGCGGCGAAGAGGATGACCACATCCTGAAGTGACAATGCAGGCGGCGAATCCGTGATGTGTTTCTTGTGGGCAATATTGATGGCGCCAGTCCCTTCTCTCAAAATAACCGGGCCTCGAGAAGACTTACTGCTCACCTCATGTACCTTCAAGGAGACAAGAATATTTTGTTACATGGTTGCTTTAAATGAGTGAGTTGCTTAGGCCCTTCATAACACAGTAATTGATATAAAATCAGTGATTTCTTGCGTTTTTTCTGGGAGTGCTGCCTAAGGTGAAAGTGCGCTAAACAATATCACCACAGACAATCAATGAAATTGCCCTGATTCTGGAAAGTATCCCACCTTGCTGCCTCGGTATCCTAAATATAAGGTTTTTTATCCTTGAGAGGTTTCGTTTATTAATCAAATAACAATTACTATAATCACCTTTCGGCATTATATTTTACACACCTTCTCTCTGCAAAAAATTTTCTCTGTACTGCATAATGTGCTCCCTAGAATGCTGTAGTGAGGCTGGCTTAATATAACTTACAGCTAAACGATGTTTCTACCGCAAAGAAATAAATGGCCAGTCATAGGAAATCATAAATATCGCACTGTGGCAGACATTTTTGGGGGAATTAGTTCCACCTAAAATATTTCCCTATCGATATGTATTACCTCCATGGTTCGTAGTGGTATGAGGCAGAAGTTGAGCTTACTAATGCTGAACTAGGCTGTTGCACAATTTTCTTATAAATCGCAACTATAGCACATTTTCTTGCAGACGTCACTTTCTGTACTCTAAACAATTTCCTTAAAAAATTACCCCTTATTTAACCACCTGTCAAAATCCAATGCAAGCATTACTCATGCTACGCCTGTATTTGGGAGTATTATTGGTGCTACGGGCGTATTAAAAGCGGGAAATTTAAATCGTCAGTTGCCACCGTATTGTTGTAGCAGCAACCACGTTGGGCGTGTCCGTGGTGCTGGCAAATCACAGCAACAACTCTCAAGGTGTAAAAGCTAAATATTTACAAAACTTAAATACAAAATAGTGTTTTTTTTTGCCACTGTTGGAGCATCCGTAATAGGCGGAATGTGAACACAATGGCCAATATTGGCGTTCACGATAACTTGTTAACAGTGAGATTTTATTAGGATGAACAGCCCCAGAAATTGAGTCCCGTAAAAACAAAATGCCAGCTTACCCAACCAAAATTAAGACCCGGGTGTTTCTGCCAGGGACGTCTCAAAGTGCACTTCCAGGAAAGTTTCGCTAACGTGTTCCGAAAAGCTCCTACTGTCACCTTGAGCCACAGGCCAAGCTGTCACTGAAAAGAAGTTCAAGTTTCAAACCATTAGTTACAAAGAAACTACCTAAAAACGCGCCATGAAAGACCCAAAAATGGCAGTGCGTACTTACTTGTAGAATGCAATGATTTCATCCCGTGCAAGAGCTTTAATGTGTTGCCTTCTGATGATACACTTCCAAGAAGGGGTCGAAATACAATTAATATGGCCATATGCATTCCTTGTACAGCTGTTTTAGGTCTATCTTCGCCCTATTGCCTAGAAAATAAACAGTACAAAAATATCAGAGAATAAATTTATGCCTTGCTTTACCCAGGGAGCACGAGAAAATATTGAACAATGTCTGATTCGTTCCACGAAAGTCGAATGTCTTTTTTACAGCGGAAGCCCTGGTAATCTTTTCTTGCTAAACAATTTGAGATATAAAAATATTTGAACATACTTTAAGCTCACCTGTCCTTGGTCTATGCGAACTGGTGAATATCTGCACAATGTGCACGACTCAAAAGGTACTATTTTGTGGCTTATGAGCTCCACAGGGCATTCATAATCCGCCGCACTCTTCCCGACGACCCTTCAGCATGCCGAAGATGTCTTCAGCCAGTAAATGCCACAGCCATGACTTCGCAGGAGCATGTAAAGAATGGAAATAATTTGTTTTCATTTTTTTTTGCAGACAAACAAAAACATTTGTCACAACTTATCAGTGGAGGGCCAAATGTCTCCACAGTCAGCCACAGACTCTTTCTGAACAGGTCATAGAGTATGAATACAGAATGTAGCAATCTGCTTTTGCAGTATAGTTTCTACGTTCAAAGGAGAACAAAAATGAATTAATGTTTGGTGCACATCATGATTCAACAACTTTGCACCTGAGCGTTTCGAAAATTTTCCGACTCTCTAGCTGCCACTGACATTGATAGCATAAAATGGCAGGAATGAATTATTTTTAAACTTACTTTGTGGCGTTAAAACTTCTAATAGTCCACACGTGAGCTTTATGGGTAATTATTCTGAGGTCTGAGGTTACCATTGACATTGACAGCATAGAAACGGCTCCACACTTTCTGCGTGTTTCCACCTGACTTCCCCTCCACAAAAGGAACGTTTTGTTACTACGCTGCTGCTCAGACAACCACTTTCCCTTGCATTTCACTACACGTCAGGGAGCCAACTAAAGTTGACTAGTGTAAACAGACCATTTAAATTCATCGAAGGCATTGGAAGAAACGGGGAACAACTACACACACAGCACAGATAAACGTAAGCAGTGCTGCCGCCAACGTCTTGAACGCACATCAACATTAGGCGGAATAGCGTGATTAGCACAGTAAATTTATGGCTCTCATAAGACCAACACAACGCAATTAACACGGAAGTTTGAAAATACCGATAAGGCTAAAGACAGACGCTCCGACAAACAAGCCGTGCAGTGTGTGCGCGCGAGACAATAGCGTGCGACTAACCCGAGAAGATTCAGTACCGCTGACAGGTACAGCAACCGTCAATATAAAACTAAGCAACACCACACCATAAGGGGACATGCAGACTCGAGAAATGCGCGCGCCAGCAACTTTCTAAATAGCACTAGCTAACGTATGCAGTCAGAAACGTCAAGCCGACTCCGACCCACAAACACACAAGCTTAAAGTGAATAACGGCCGCAAACGTTTCTCGCATCGAACAGACAGCGGAGCGGCACGTTTATCGGACGCAGTGATGAACAAGTCAATGAACAACAACCGTTACCAGAACATAAATAAGCAGCACTGACCTTTTTTGCGCATCCCGGCAAAACTTCACTTCGTCGAACAGTAAATACAGCCCGAGGACATGAAGAAACCCGCAGTTTCACTCTACAACCAAACTGGTAACCGTTCCCGCCAGTCTGACTGATAGTTCATTTAGTACATCAGGCGCATAACGCGAGCAATCAAGAACACCGCTATAGAAGGCCACTGGTGGCGCTGCATGCGGACGAACAAAAACTAGCTTGCGAAAACGTTGAGACGTAGGGGCGCTGCTGTCGTGAAAAGTGTTCACGCAGTCCCGTTTTTCCCTCATCGTCGTTGTACCCGTTGCCGTCCCACTATACCATGCATCAACGCAAGCGGCGCTGCCTTGCGGCTGTCAACGCATGCGCACGGCATGCCGCACTGAAGTGGCGGTCGTTTCGTAATGGTTTCGGTCAACTTTTCCTTCCCCCGTGCCTTGGGCGATGCACGCCATGGCCAGCGACCAGTCCGCGGAAGAGATCACAAGCTCGGCACCCTTGATCGCTTATATTTGCTTCGGAAAATGGGAGTAGGCCTCTAAGCGGACGTCTACGCGGCTCTGAGGCTGGAACAAAGAGCTCAGATATTAGCCAATTTAACACGTTAGTTGGGCTAAAGTTGTTTCTCGCCGCGGGCCGTGAGCGCGTGCGGTATGTGTGCATAAACTTCGATGACAGCTTTATTTCGTTCTTTTCAGTGAAGACAAAACGACGCTTCTTTATTGACTGCGTTCTCTTGACAACAAGTCTTTCCAATACCAATAATATATACTTCGACGCTCTTTGATATCCACGTTATAGAAAGCTACTTCCGTATAGTGATTCCAGTGTGATTACTCGCTAATAAGCGAGTAATACACCTTCCCGTTTTCCAGCAGTTTGTCTTCTTGAACACCAATAGTGCAGGAAAAGAGCAACGGGGGGACCAGGAGGAGAAGGCAGGTCATTCGGTGAACTTGAATTACTATGGCAAGTAACAACATTAGGGTAACACCGCGAATTTTCGCGATACTGCAATGCATAATTTGAAATAAGAATGACATTTCAGTATAAATATATAGAATGTAAGGCAGATGCCGCGGAGTAGATTTAGTTCTCCGGGTTTTGTGTCATTCTCCTCCTGCAAAGAGGCTTTCGTTTTTGCTTGTGAACATTACTAGCCGGGACGAGACAAAATACAAAAACTAACTTCTAAGCATATAACTGCATGCGTAGCATGATGTGTGCGGTGTAAAATGTGGCGCAGTCGGTTACCATTATGTATGTACCCCATCACAACATAAGTAACGTGGACTAAGTACCATTGAGCGCGTACTACACCACAGCGAGATGATGACTGAGTGTTGAACAAAAACTGCCGTTTCTGCGAAACTTTGTAAACCAAATGCATAAAATGTAATGGCCTCAATAAGTATTTCGTAATGAAGATGTTCACAAAAGCACCACGAATTCTTCAGCGCTATAGCAGCTATGGCTTTGCCCGAACGGCAGACGGGGAAAGGGAAGACGTTTAGTCCTCAAATTGAAGTCACTGGTGATTTTGTATACTTGACGCCTCAAATTAGAAAAATACGATGTTCACGAAAGCGGTTTGGGTGCCGCAGAACACCTGGAAATGGGTTCCTGCAATTTCTTCTTTTGCCTAAGATATCCTCCTCTCGACATTTTTAATGCTTTGTACAGCGTTGACAAAAAAGTGGGATTTCGTTTTCTGTCAAAGGACATCACTAAAACTACAGCTTAGCCGTATTATGAAAGTTAACTGCTGCAAGGCAGTTTCATAGATGTCGGCGAAGTTCATTAAATTTTATGTGTGGTGTGCGCGTGTATATTAAACGCGCACGTGCACCTTGGGTCAAGAAGCACCTAATATATATGCGGTTCATTGTTCCAGTTGATGCATGAAAGAGAGCATACTTCACTGCCATGCACGAGTTATGTGGAACAAGACACGAGCAAAAAATATACAAACGCACTCTCCCCAACCGTTTACTGGGACATAAGTGGAACAGTAACCGGAACCGCCGACATCGCATGACCCCATTTCTTCGGTTCCAGATAAAAACCACGAACATAAAGAAAACAAGCTGACGGTTCCAGATAAGATCCACCTATATGCTTCGTTCCAGTTATTCTTTCGTTTGGATCCACATAAAATATATGGATCACCCTTTTTAACTGGAACTTATATGGAACCAGATTAAGAGTGTAGAGAGAGTAAGAAATGCTTGGTGGCAAGCCTTTCCCAAGAGAGTTCATTTTTATAATAAACAGCGTGCAGCTCAAAACACCCCCTTGAGGCACACCGTTTTCCTGAACGTGAGCTCGAGAATATGTATTGCCCACTCTCACACGAAAAGTTCTTTCTGACATGTAACTTGCAAGCGTATTTAACATGTTGCCTGACACACCAAAAGACTTAAGGTCGCTAAGAATTCCATAGCGCCATGCAGTATCATACGCTTTTTCAATATCGAAAAATGCTGTCATACAATACTGTTTATGAATAAATGCATCTTTGATGTAGGATTCTAAGGCAACGAGTTGATCATTTGTAGATCGACCTGCCCTGAAGCCTGCCTGGCAGCTCTCGAGAAGTCCGTTGTACTCCAAAAAGTACACAAGCCTTCTGTTAATCATCTTCTCGAGAAGCTTACACAGGCAGCTTGTCAGGGCGATAGGGCGATAACTGGCGGGGGAGGATGGGTCCTTCCCCTCCTTCAGAAAAGCAATAACTATAGCCTCCCTCCAAGACCTCGGGATGTGCCCCGAGAGCCATATTTTGTTGTATAGGTGAAGGAGTGTAACAAGAGTGTCTGTGTGCAGGTGTTGTATCATTGTATATGTTATGTTGTCTGGGCCCGGAGCTGAAGGCTTACAGCCGCTCAGAGCAGCCCTTAGTTCATGAAGCGAGAACTCGGAGTTATACGAAGTGGCTGATCTGTTGTTGTCACATAATGGCTTCTTTTCAGCGGCCGTTTTATGTTTCAGGAAAGTGTTTGTGTAATGTGCGGAACTGGACACGTGTTGGAAATGTTGTGCGAGTGTGTTACCCTGGTCTTCGAGCGTGTCTCCTGTTGGGCTAACCAGGGGCAGGCTGTGTGTCTGTTGCGCTTTAAGTTTCCGTATTCTTGTCCAGACTTTGTGGGTGTCAGTGTACGAGTTTATGGATGTGAGGAAGGCACGCCAACTCTCCCTCTTAGCCTCACGGCGCACGCGCTTCCCCCGGGCCTTCGCTCGTTTGAAAGATATCAGGTTATCTGAAGTAGGGTATCGACGAAGGATACCCCACGCCTTGTTCTGGGCCTCTCGTGCCTGCCTACAGTCCTGGTTCCACCAGGGCCTCCTTTGGGTGCGTGGGGCACCGGAGACCTGGGGAATGGACTTTTCAGCGGCGTCAAGAATGTGCGCCGTGACCAGTTGGGTTGCTTCCTCTATGTGTAGGTGTGTTATGGATGTGTGGTGTAGTTTAGATGTTTCCGTGAATGTGTTCCAATTAGCTCTCACTTCATTGAACTTCTTGTGGGAAGCGGAACTGTTTCGGCCTATATATGACAGGGAGGTAGGGAAGTGGTCACTACCATACGGGTTGGTGTCCACCTCCCATTCTAGGGAAGGGAAGAGAACTGCTGAGCCGATAGCTAAGTCTAGGTGTGAATAAGTGTTGTGTGCTATGTTATGGTATGTAGGCTGTTTCTTGTTAAATAGGCATGCTCCTGATGATGTTAAGAACCTTTCAATTAGGCGCCCCCGCGCATCTGTTCGAGAAGAGCCCCAGAGTGAGTTGTGTGCATTCAGGTCACCTAATAGTAGATAAGGTTCAGGTAACTGATCTATCAGAGTTTCGAAATCAGAACTTGTTAGCCGATGATCAGGAGGGATGTATATGGAGCATATTGTTACTAGCCTGTGAAAGATTATCGTTCGGATGGCAACAGCCTCGAGGTTAGTGCTCAGAATGACCGGATGACATGCTAAGGATTTTTGTGCGATTATAGCCACACCACCAGAAGAGGTTGGGCACCCAACTCTGTCCTTTCTGAAAACCAGATAATTGTTGAGGAAGTTGGCATGTTTTCTGTTTAAATGTGTTTCTTGTATGCACATGACACTTGTTTGGTTAGCATGCAGTAACTCGTATACATCAAGATTTTTAAGAAGGCCTCTACAGTTCCATTGGATGATATTTTGTCTTCCCATTATAGCCATTTAAGAGCAACTGGAGTTGTGTATGAGTGTGTATTCATGTGTTATCTCTCGGGGCTTGTACTCTTGGGAGGGGCTTTTTGGGCCTGTCTGTTGGCTTGGACGTCGAAGGCCGTTCTTTGCGCTGCGATGCAGGCAGATACGGCCCGACGTCCATCTCATCTCCAGATGTCCTGGGTGTGCCCGACAGACTGGGCTCCCTGGACCTGGATGTAGCACCCTTTAGGGCAGTTTTCTCTTCAACCACCACTGCCGAGGGCGTAGTGGGCGCCACGCGCGGGACAGGTGGTGGGGCGAGATTTGGAGAGGGTGTGGTTTCCTCCGTGTCCATTTCCACAGGGCTCTCGGGTGTGCTCGAGACCTGTGAGGCAGGAACAGGAGCGACTACGCTCCCATCATGAGTGGTCACCTCAACCACTGCCGGTCCAGCAAGTGGCGTGGTGACCGGGGCGGCTGCCACAGGCAGCCTCGTGGGGGGCGGAGGCGGGAGCAAGTCAGCTGAGCTGCATTACGTCGCCGCCGAAACCAGGCGCCGCTCCACCCCCCGGCGAGCAGCGTCGGCGTACCTTCCAGAGCTGAAGAGTGCAAACCTCTTCCGGGCCTCCGGAAAGCTGATGTTTTCATTGACCTTCAATGTGATGATTTGTTTTTCTTGTTTGAATGTTTCACACGATCGTGAATATGCTGCGTGAGGTCCATGGCAGTTAGGGCAGGTGAAGTTGCTAGCGTCGCAGTTGTCTGTGAGATGGTCAGGTTGACCACACTTTGCACATTTTGGTCTCCCCCGGCAAGAGTTTGTACCGTGCCCATACCGCTGGCATTTGTAGCAGCGGCGCGGGTTTGGCACATACGGGCGCGTGGGACATCGCAAGTAACCTGCCGTCACGAATTCTGGTAGTGGGGTTCTGTCAAAGGTCAAAATTACGTGCTTTGTTTTAATCTCTTTGCTATCTCGTCGTATTGTGATGCGCCGGACTGCTGTGACCCCTTGGTCACGCAGTCCTTCAAGGATGTCGGTTTCGGTTTCGTTGATTAGATCGAGTTCGGAGATGACGCCTTGAGAAGAGTTTAAGGTTCTGTGAGGTGTGATCGTAATTTCTAGACCATCGATGTTAGTTTGTTGAAGGAGCTTATTGGCCTGCTCTTTGTGGCTGACTTCAATGAGCACATCACCAGAAGTAAGTTTTTTCGCCTTGTAGTTTTTTCCAGCAACACTTTCAAGAAACTTTGCAACAAGGAAGACTGATTTTCCACTTGCAGGGGTTTCTTTGTCACGAGATTGCATAATGAGGAAGCGAGGAAAGATGTCATTGCTTCGGAGGTCAATGTTCAGAAGAGGTTTGGAAGTTACTTCGGTGCGGGCCCTTTTCAGGACCCGATCATTTGGTTTGGGGGGTTTAGATAATACCATAAGCTATAGTATAAAAGCAGGGGACGGGGGTACTTTCTTCGCTCGGGTTACCCTGATACCGAGAGAGGTCCCGGAGCTCCCTGCGTGGTAAACAGACAGGGAGCCCATCCGCCGGAGCTTGACCTGGGCTCCGACGGCCACCGTTTAAGGCTTCTACCCTTCACCTTTAAACACATCACCACGGTAGGTTACAGTTTATGTTGGGGGCTCGGGGTCCGCGGTGTCGCCAACACCGTCACCATGAATACTCAAGGTGCCCCGTGCGGGGGGCACTACAGCTAATTGTAAGCTGAGCGCATTCTTTAACTGCGCGTTCTTTGTGACAGCCTTTTCCAGATAGGCCCGACAAGGCCTTACTCCAAGTAATTGTGAACGCCAATCGCAAGAACATTGCTATGCCACTGACGCACTGCCAAAAGTACAGCCGTCATGGGCGAGGCAACGAGGACACGCGAGACCTTTGACCCTGACAGCAGCCTATAGTGACGTGAAGGTGACATATATTTTGCAAGAGCGTCAAAGCACCGGAAAGTGCACGGAATAAAGGTGGCATGAATGTCAGTAGCTAATGCGGGACGCATACTGAGCGCTGCCTAATGATCTACAACTAACGCAAAAAACGCGAACGCAAAAAAGCCAGCGCAGCGCTCGAACTGCCGCGAACCAAGGTCACCGCGAACCATGCGCAAGCCCTCTGTGCAGCGCTTGCACGACCACAACTTAATCACGCAAATGCAAGAACGGAATTACTGTAACAGAGTAATTTGAAACGTCCACGTTCGATCCTTTCGCGTTCACGAACTATCCTGAGTATTTCGCACACGTAAACAAACACCGCGCTGTCCGTATGCGCCCGCGGCATCCACCCCGCAAATATCCCCTTCTAGACAAAAATATACAACAAAACAGCCTTACTTAATGCGTGTTGGTAAAACGGGGCTCTAGAAATATAATTAATGCAACCAAAGAGCGATTGCGGCGCGAAAACAAGAGCAAACTGCACGAAAAACTGCAGCGAGCGGCCAGAAGCGTTGCGAGGGCGTCTGCTCTGAGGAAGCCAACAAAAATGGCGGCCCCGCCGCGGAGTTAAAGGGACCGTGGCGCCGCGGGTGAGGGGAGAGAAAAAAAAGAGGGCAGCGGAGAACGAGGGAGCAGTTGACGCTACCTTAGTAATTTTAGGGACCTTATTTTCAGTGGCTGCAGCGCTTTCTGTTGATGCCTTTCTGTACCCACTCCAGGCTTAGTGAAGACAGGGTACCGCATCCGCTCTGGGGAATCACTGCTCCGAACTTGCTAGCTTTCACTTTGAGTAGAAGTGCTTTATTTTTTCTTGATTTCTCTTTTTAACTACGTCAACGCAACGCAGGCGATGAGGCGCGCCGTAGTGGAAGCCTCCGGATTAATTTTGACCACCTGGGGATCTTTAACGTGCGCCGAAATCTCGTACACACGGGCGTTTTTGCTTTTCGCCTCCATCAGAAAAGCGGCCGCCGCGGTCGGGAATCGAACCCGCGACCTCGTGCTCAGCAGCGCAACGCCTTAGCCACTGAGCCACCGCGGCAGGTAAGTAGCCGAATTGAAAGATGGATGTGAAAGGTATTCCCTCACCATGTCGGTGGTTCCGGCGGAGGCGCACTGTCAGCAAACCTGCAAAGCAGTGCCGTATTTTATGCCACCCTCACAACAACGACCGCAAGGGGCAAAGTCAGCTCTATCATGTTGGCCTTCAGCCCACCCATACACAATCCAAAGTTGATCTGCGCAAGCCTCGTGCCGTAGAAATAACATCCCGGGGTCATCTTGCAAGACTGTTTAATGAGCAGGACTGCGGGTTCGTTACCGAAATATCTCACTGTATATTTTTTGGGTAAAACAAGAAACCAGGACAAACTTCCTACGCTGCGCAGGCTCGCACCTACGGCGGCCGATCCAGACCTCTGTAATACCTCACGTGGCAGCTTACCCTCATTTTTTCTCGAAAACGCAATCACTAATGCCTGCAGTTGCCGTCCCTGCAACATACTTGTATGCTATTCCGGGTTTTATGCTAACAATGCCATACTTCCCTTCCTTTAAACTCCAAATCAATGATGTAAAACAACTCAGAAAATCACCGATAGTTACATTTTGACAAACCTCTGCCATTCCTCTTCCAAAAAAGAGCAAAGAAACAAAATATTACCGATAGCGTTAAGCTAAACTCTACTTATTTTCTGCATTATTTTTCTTACCTCTCGCATGAGTTGCACACCTTTGGAGGTAAAAACTGTGTTATTTCAATGAGGAAACCTACGTTTATCGTCATTCGCCCTCTATATTACAGTTGTGGGCAAACAAACAACTGCAACTATTAGTCTCTAATTTCAGGAGAAGCGAAGCGGCTCTGTTCGGACTCACCCTTCTGGCTGAAGAGGTGTCGTGCTGAGGCGACCAGTCCGATGAGCACGACAACGGTGAGGAATAACCCGCAAGAGTACACCAGCGCGTTGGACATCGACGGTTGGACAGGAATGCGACGACGACGATGTCGCTCACGCCTGGCCAATAAAGTAAAGCAAATAAATAAACACCTCTACATAAAGCAGCTGTGTTGGACGATTCGAAACTGTTTGTTTCAGTATACAGCTACTCAGGGGCAAGCATCTTAACTCAAAATGAAAAGTTCTTCAGACACTCCATAGAGAAAATTACCTTCTAACCTGGTTTGAATGCGAAAGCCTGATGGCAACTAAAACTCGTGAAACGGCCGTGAGCCTATGACATCAGCTGCAGACCCCATTTCCCTATGACCGCTTAAAGGGGCTGTGAAGACAAAATACAAGTTTCTTTTATTCGAAAGATTTCGTGTTCTATAGTGCCCCCAGAGTCTCTCCGGAAGCGAACGACGCTTTAGTCACTGCGAAATTAATCCATTTAAGCTAAAATTTTGATTCGCGCGCCAAAACGTGTGTTTAAACTACGTTTGCAATGACATCATACGAACAGGTCTTTCAGCTAATCTTTGTGTGAAGCGCAGGAGACTTGCTTAGTCTTAGTCAACTTAATTTGGCGCCACCACACCTCTGTGGGGCCTTTAGTTTGTTTGTGACCGTATTTAAACCTGGATTGTTTTTGTTAAGGGAGAAAATATTCGTTTCGGGAAACGTGGTGCTCGCTCGACAAATATGGTCACATGAGACACCGTCGCTTGCATCAATCGACCAGTGTCGTCTGAGACAAACCCAAAGCCCCACAGTGCTGCGCATCCAAACGAAGCATACTTCCCGCAGTACCAACAGCAGTACGCATCTGTACTTCTATGTTCACGTGTGCTTTCGTAACTACCACTGTGTGTCCCACCATTTTTACTGATATAAAAAGAATGGGCCCTAAATTTAAGCGCAAATAGCTCGTTCGGCAAGCTTATTAGTTCTGCCTAATTTGCGTTTGCTTTTTACGGCCACCGCCAATCGCAGAGATGGCTAGTATGACATCATAGGTTCTGCTGTGGGAAATGAGACAGTGGGTCGCATAGCCATTCCCTTTTAAATGCAGGGTACTTTATGCGCTCGCCTTGTCGTCCTAGCT
This sequence comes from Haemaphysalis longicornis, assembly GCF_048455015.1. NCBI lineage: Eukaryota > Metazoa > Arthropoda > Arachnida > Ixodida > Ixodidae > Haemaphysalis > Haemaphysalis longicornis. Next base: position 188,741,891 of record NW_027526422.1, read on the forward strand.
TGCCCGGTGGACGCAAGTAGAGCAACACGGCGTCCCGTGGTAACGCTGTCGTTCTCGGCGTACCCCAGAGGCTTCAAAAGCTAAGCGGGTTCTACAGTCATAAGCTCTCGAAACTCGTGAACCACTGGCGCTTGTCATACATCTCCCGGTTGTTTAGGGCAAAGAAAAATATAGGTACATTTGAGGCAAAATATAACGTAATTAACCGGCAGCGCCCGCGTTCATTCAGTTAGGAACGCTCGTTGGGTTGGTTTTTACGATAGTAAGCAAAAAAGCGCTCGCGCAAGAAAATAATGGCGCTTTCGAAATGACGCAGAAGGGCTCCACGCGCAAGAAGAAAATGGCGCGTTCGAAATGCTGCAGGAAGGCTCCAGCGGCGAAAGAAAAAAATTGCGCGTACGTAATGACGAAGAACAGCTCCGGCATACGAAAGTAAAGCAAGCACAGAAAGAACAGAACTCCCGCTGGCGCAGTTTCAGGCAGGGGGCGCGCGAGCACTCAGAAGGAGGGAAATTTGAATTGCATAGGGTGGTAGCAGTGAGCGAATAACGGCGGTACAGCCCATTGTGGCGAATCACTGCTCTGCACTTCCGACAGCTTCCACATTGAGGGAAACTGCTTCAATTTTTTGCCCAATTAGACAGCTTATTTGAACGAAGTTTACGTTAAAAGTCGTGTCAGCATGATTCTATGGAGGCAAACTTTTGAATGTACGAAACCGGCATTTTGACTTCACGGCCCATTTAAGGGAAGGGGGGGGATCTTGCAATTCGATCAACCATTGGGTAATTCCGAACTTCATATAGAAAGCCTACGAAGATATTTTAGGCTAGCGTCATACGACAAGCCCAACACATGCGTGATATGGGAGTGAAGTGTGATGAATATGCATTTTTAGACGAGAACACGGTGTTGTGAACAGTGGGTGGCCCAAAAATTTCATGTGCTTTCTTTCTTTTCTTCTTTTTTTTCTTTTCTTCTTTCTTTAATTCTTTCTTTCTTCCTTTCATTCCTTCTTTCTTTCTTTTTTTTTTCTTTCTTCTCCACAAAAGCCATGAACCATGGGAATCACCATAGTTGAGTCAAGGGATGCCCAGTGACAGGAAACTCTTTGATGCCCAGTGTTGCTTAAGAGCAGCAACTCAAACAATATTGTTTTCTTTCGCACTTTGTGGTTTTTTTCGACATTGAACACCATCTATCGACAGACAGAGGTTACCGGACCTTCAAAGATTAAAAAAGAGAGGGCAGCACGTACTTCCGTGTGCTAAAAAATATTGTTTAAGCGTCTCAACTCGCGTCCAGCCCGGGTGGCTCAGTGGGTTAGTGACCGATAACCGAAATTGTGTAATTTCGTTGTTATTACAAATGATGGCAATACAACTTTAACCATAAATCATGGTGATCAAGCTAGCTCTCTTGCTCAAGGGATATGTGGGCAGTCAGTGTCCAGTGTCCTAGTGTCCGTCCTAATGAACCAAATTTTTTTCTGAGTTCGTATTTGTGATTTCGGAAGTTCGTTTAGATCATAATAAACATCTGACACACTTAAGCAAAATAATAAAGGTTTGGGCATCAAAGCCATATACTGCTTTCGTATTAACAAACTCCTTGCGTTCGGGGGTGTTTTTCTGCAAAATACATCTGGACGCAATTTTATTTTGGGCGTGGACATACGAATGCTCGGCATTTCTTCTCATTTTCGGCTTCGTTTTTCTGAAACTACGTACGAAGGACTTTACATCGACAGTAATGGCGACACATGGTGTACGAGTCAGTGGACCAGCGTGTGCAGAGAGCGGAGGTGGAAAAAATGGCTCACGTTGAACACTTCTAAACCTAGTTATTAGGAGCGAAAGCAAAAACAAGGCACGCAGTGTTTCATAAAAGTTCGCCTTCGCTTGCGATTTCGATGCTTCCGTCTAGCTATATCAACTGGATTATTGGATTCATTCTTCCGCTTGCACCGGCGAATCAACCGTTAAACCCACACTTAGTCACGTGGTATGCTGGCTATGAAGCGCACATACATGCTTCCCAGCCAGCTTTGAGTGATTAGGCGCAGGCGAAGCAGCCATTTTACCCTCACATAGTCACGTGATACCGCAGCAGCGAGGCTCCGAGGGAGCGAAGCAACAAGAAAGAAGGGCGCAGCTTGAGCGCCGTGGGCTGAAGGTCACTGGGCGCGTCGCTCTATAATACGTGCTCGGAACCCTATAAGGTTCGCTTGTCTGACATCCACTACAGTAACGTTGGCTTTCTGGTTCCGTTACCCTAGTGCTGTCATGAGAGCAAAGGCACCGCAAGAGCGTTCTGAGCTAAGCGATGGTCGCAACTACCACCATCACAAACACATAACGCGAATAGTGCGCTTTGCTCGAGCCCGCCAACGCTGGACTCACCCAGTGCTTCGTCTCCTCTACTAACAGTAGGGCTACTTCGTGCCCTGCACTGACGCTGCGAAAACTCTGTAATGAAGGGTGTTAGATACACTCACCTCCCATCGCCAGAGGAGTAATTATAAATTCAATAACACAAGCTAGAGCTACAACCCAAAAGCATAAACTGGCCTACATTTTTGTGCAACGGTTTCTAAAGGGATGGTATCCGCTTTTAAAATGAATGAAGGTGGCGTGAGAGCGCAGGAATTGCTGAGCTTATTATTATTTCCAGAAACTATCGGTTTCTTTTTTCTGAGGAATATCTACGGGATTCGTTTTTTTTAGTTGTATGCGAACATGGTTCCGTTACACGACACCTCACGTGGCATCGCAACGATGAAACTCCATACGCCAAGGCTGAGCTCAGAAAAACCTGTCTGGTTACACGTCTTCACTGAATCACAATTTGTTGAAAATAAAATCCTGACCTGGAGGTTGCCGTCGTATTCCGGTGCCCACGCCTAGTCTTTGTCTTGAACTTGAACTTTTGGACTGTCTTGTCTTCTGGAGTGTCGACGACTGCATGATTGACGGGCGGGTCCCTGGGCTCCAAGAGGTCGCCTTTGTCGCCTTCCTGGGTGTCCGAACGACGCGACCTGCTAGACGAGGAGCCGCTAAGCGACGGAGTCCTGCTCGAGGTAGAGTCACTGCTCAATGCTACCACCGGAGGGGCTGGTATCGGACTCGACGATGACGACTCGTCCGAGGAAGTCACTGTCACTGGCGAAGGCATGCATGGCCGGGCGGGCTGCGCCACCACAGCGGTGGGCTCCGGTTCACGCGGAACTGCGTGTGGGTCGAACAAATTCAAATTGGCGTGCTGTAAAGAGCAGAAGCCCTTGCGAACCCACCGTTCAAGGCTAACGAGCATTGTCTCCGAACATTTGTCCTACAACTTGCTGTGTGAGCATTTTGAAGGGCGAGCCATCTAGCTCCAAAATGTGTATCTTCTATCTTCATTATACGGTAGCGCTGTTCGAGGAAAAGATTAAACTTTCGTGCGTGGTCACAAAGCTGCGCTTTTGGAGGCTGTGAGGGATGCCGTGGCCGCTAAAATTCCTTGAATGAAAGTATAACGGCACGTCGTCTGAGAGTTTGCTCAAAACGGAGTGAATTTCGTTAACAGTGCTTACTGTGACCAATCATGTGGCGAAATCCAATAGCCTTGACGATAACTAGTTGCAAAAATTTCCCGAAAGTACCATACAGCAATGGCCTTCCCTCTACAACTGATGAGAGCGCTCTGGATATGGTCCTGAATGTCATGATTTTCGAGAAAGTGGCAGGCTATTTTAAAACGGAGTGTCTGGCTACGTGAAAGGAAAATCCCGCGCTCCTGTGAGCGCAGATAACTCCTCCACAGCCACGCAATTTTGGTTATTATTTGTTTTTTATGGAGATTTGCTCGTGTTTTACAGTCTTAGAAATCAACTGCCATCAGGTATTCGTACTGAATGTCCCACCTACCAAACAGTTTTCTTAGATGCACGCGCCGTGCTTAGGCAGATGGACTGAATTTCATGAATAGCATGACCTGTGTTTTATGTAAGTTGCCGATGATTACGCAAGATCTCAATTTTTTTTTGTATAATTAACATATAGCTGGAAATCATTTTATCGCTCAGTTATTTTGTGGTAAAAGAGCAAATGAAAGTTTAGGAAATGATAAAGATTTGCTCTCTCTGTGACCGGTATTAAGAAGAATACCTTTCTTAGGAAACGTAGTTTAAAATTATTGCTAATAAACTCGTCAGAAGTAAGTGTCATGTATTGGTAAAACAGCACACGAGAGAGCACACTGCAATGATGTCATCCCCCGCAAAGAAACCAGGCATATTAGGAAAGCGCTCTTTTTCCATTGTGAAAGGAAACTTTTGACGTAGCTCGCACTATCCCGATACTAAAACGGTCTTTCGACCCCAAGGAACCCGCCCCCGCGCAGCAAATATTTGTCACCTCTTTCCCAATCGAAGGCACAAAGTCCACACGTCTAAAATACAGACGGCTTCACTGACCGCCTTTAATGATTATTTCTAACCCCGAACATCTCAAGGCACTACTACGTCACTATGTCAAACAATAGTGCACACCACAGTACATGTCATCTCATATATTCACAATTCGGGTCACGATTCGGGTCATAAGCCGCCACACATACGCTGCTACGCAGCGGCGAGGCCTCCAGAATTCTGGCCACTGTTGGTTTCATTTGAAATGGTCTTAGCGACTATTCTGTAACTAATTTTTTAAAGCAGATATGAACGTCATAACGACAGTTAAGATTGAAATCGCATTCATGGGCTCATATGTCATATTTTGAAAGGAGCAATGTGGCTTAGAGCTGAGAGGTGTGCGCCCACGAGGAATTATGCTTCCGCAGCGCAAACATAAGTGGTAAAAAAAGAAAACACTTTGGATATCTGCTTCGCTATCAAAGTAGCAACATTCGAAAAAGTGGTGCCGTGCATATTCGTTCTCCTGGGCAGTATCCCACCGGTGCAATGGTTGCGACACTTCCAGTTGTTTCCCCATCGACCGCTTGGGGTTTTACCTAAATGGGGACCTAAGCGGGGGTTAGGGCTCCTTACACTTCCAGCTTCTGTTTGCTCTGGTTCATTCTGACTAGGGGCAGCAGGCAGCCTGCACTTGCAATACATTACCGTTTTTTGAAGAAAATTACGGTTCGGCGGGCTTTGGAGGAGGTTGCAAAATAGAAAATAATCACTTTAATGTTGCGAGATTAGCTCGATTTAAGTTAAAGGAGTTGAGCCACCGCCATTTAAAAGGGAAAAAGGTTCCCGACAAAAACATCTGCAGCATACCAATGGCGGGTGCAGTGCAGAGAACCGGAGCTTCCTCGTTGTGCGGTTGGGTAATGCGCTTGACGACCTCGCCAGTTTCACTGCTGATCTCCATGACAAGCGCAGCGCCGTCTTCTGAACTCGAAGGGCCGTCTTCAGTGAAAACGGGTGGTTCTCCCGGTAGCTCGCCACCAGATGAAACATGTTCTTCTAACTGGCAAAACTCTGCGCAGAAGAGTGGCAGTTTCTCATCTGTTGCCTAGGAAGTGAGAACAAGTAATCCTAGGACCGGAAGGTCTTTCGTCTGCTGAGCGATATCTTAGCCCACTTATCGTATACCTGCAACTGCCGTTCAATACTTACCAAGGGCTTGAGATTCAGTTGGTAGCACCGTACCATCATCGTCCATGTTTAATGCAGTTGTAGGAGCAGTAGTAGCCGAAAATGTACAGTATGTGGGACCACAGAGGGTCGTTTAGTAAACGGAGTTCTTCTTCGTCTCTCTCTTCTGCTGACGTCATCATGAAGACCGACCGTCAATGAAATGTCCTTCTGACTTGTCGTTCCTTGCACCCTTCCGGCATGTGGACAGTTGGTGAATTTGGGAACTAAGCAGCGTCAAAAAAATATACTTCGAAAAAAAAACGTGAACCTTTCTTTTCCGTGAAAAAAAGCGGAATAGTAAACTTTCATGATTTAGAATGTTTGGGGCATAAAAACATCTCGTCTCATAATATATACCATTCCTTTCCAAGGAAAAAAAATGAATAGTCACCTTGAATGATTAAGAATGTCTGTGGTATGAAAACATCTTTTTCCGTAATGTGGAACATACCCAAATGTGGATCTTTGCTGTGGGGTGGATGATGATCTAGAGAGAGAGAGAGAGAAAAGACTTTATTCAAAGCGTCCGGCATGGGAGGGAGCAAATCCGGCCACGCAGGGCGCGGTGCTCCCCCGTCTTACACTACGTCTACAGTCCTATAGGCGTGTGTCGGGCCTAGATCCCGAGGCTACCGTGCCCCGGCCCCGCTCGGACTACTCGGGCTCCCTCTAGGGGTTCCCTTTCGCCTCTGCAGGGCCAGAGCTGCCTCGAGCTGCTGGACGGCCCATCTCTGGTCCTTCGGCTCCGCAGAGCCCACACACTGTCTCACACGCGGCGGGTACGCACCGTCCTCAACACTGTCACAGCCCCACATGATGTGGGCCAAGGTAGCCGTCGCCCGCGCACACATGCTGCACACCTCACTCTCGAAGAGTTCCGGGCACACGTGGCGCGCGAGCGCCGGGGTCAACACCGTCTCTGTTTGTAGTTGGCGCAGCCTCACCGCCTCCCACCTGGTTAAGTCCCGGTGTGGGGTCTAGAGCCGTCACTAACTGACAAAACAAGGGCAGTCGAAACATAAATTCCACAATGAAGTCATGTTCATCATTATTCTACGTTCGCTGTGTCTTTTGCACTGTTCTGTTTTGTTATCGGTTTTTTATCGTTTCGCTGTGCTCAATCCAGCTCTTTTTCTTCACGTTCCGCAGCAGCTATCTATGTTGTTTTCCTTCCCATTTTAATTGCTTGCGTAATAGATGGCCTATCTCAGCCAAACATTTCTGCCGCCGATCCGTGAACAGGAGCGACAGGCGAACAGACAACAGGGCGAGCGTGAAGAAAGGTGACGACAACCCGGGCTGGCAGGGGTGGCGCTGTGTTTGCGCAGCTGCTGGCTGCACCTCGCTTGTCTCGCCTGTCGTACGGCTTCCCAAGGTAACAAAGACTGTGAAGCGACTGCAGCTCTGAGTAGGCATAAGTGGTTTAAATATGAATGGTGACCAAGGAATGCAGATTATGCGGAGAAACGATAGACCAGCTAATCACGCTTGACCAACAAAAGCAGCGACATGTAGCCAATTCCGCTTCCAAATCCAGCACACGTGACACCGGGGGAGTGTAGACGGTTGACACGTCTTCGATGGTCCCGCACGAAATGGCGCGTTGCTGGCTTCTAAAGCCCGAGTTAGGCATGCGCAGCCGCCCGAGCCTTACGTTCTCGACGGAGATGGATGGGGTGCTGATGCTTTCCTATGAACCCACCAATAGATCTTCTATTATTTTAGACAACTTTTATCTTTCATATTTTCTCCTCTTATTTTTTTAATCACCCATTTACCTGCCCACAAAGAAACAAATTGGCCATAAACAATATAGTTTGCTTAAATACGGCTAAGGGGCTACATTCTAACACTGATAGTCGTGTTGGTGACCTCTCACGGCACCTGCCACGCTAGACACTCAACCTATATATTTGGAGCATTTACGACTGGCCCATATACTCTGAATGTGTGGCGATTCCTTCAGCACGGGAGATTTCTTAGATACAAAATGATGACGTTGTTGATAATCATGATGACGATGATGACGATGACGACGATAATGATGATGAGGATGACAAAATGAACTACGTTAGAGACAGTTTTCAAGTAATAAGACCGAGCAAGAGCAAGTTTGGATCCTTAGTAGCTCGTCGTAGTCGCTGGCCGAGATAAGCGCAAACTGATTCCTGAATGCATTGCGGGATAGATTCTTGCTAGGACAATCCTCCATAAGTGGTTATTGTGTCTATGGCCCCAGAGTACACGGCAAGCAAGATACCAAGGCAACCGACGCAAATTCTCGACGGGCGTCTTTCATCCAGCTCCCAAACGCTCCTGTCTTCGACGGATCCCGCTTTGCTTGTAAAACAAAGGCCATTCAGCCCCCGCGCTTCTAGTGCAGGATGTTTGGTAAAGGTTGGACTGGAACAGCCGAGCCCCTCGCTGCCGCACGTGCTGGCACCCAGAACCTGCAGCGTCTCTCACCAGTGGCTCGCTACTTCTGTGTCCCGTGACAGACGCCAAGGAGCAAGCTGTCGCCTGGCAGCGGCGGAAGGCTTTCCATAGTTTCCGACTCGTAAGAGGCCTGTACAATTTTTGTAGCGTAAGCTACACTGGCCGAGGTCTAGCAATTTCGCGTGAGCCGTGAAGGGCCGTTCTGCGCAAGCGCGAGGAGCAATGTATTGGTTTGGATCGGATTGGATTGAATTGGATTGAATTGGATTGAATTGGCTTGGCTTGGATTGGATTGGCTTGAATTGGCTTGGATAGGATTGGATTAAAATGGATTGTGTTGAATTGAAATCCAATGCAATTGGAGTGCGGGTGTGGAGAGAATTGGGTCTGCACATTCGCCGCTCTGCGCATTCCAGAGGGGTGACGTCATAACCGCGGCAGATGCACTAGCGCCGGCGCGTGCCTAGCTGTGCGCCTCCTTTCCGCAGTAGCTAAGTCTGACGCTGCGCAGGATCCGCTTGATAGCCGTTTCCCGTGGCTCCTGGAGAGCCGTGCTGCGCATGCGCGAGGAGCAGCGACTGGACTAGACTGGACTGACCTGGAATGGATGGGGTTGTATTGGATTGAATTGGACTGGACTGGATTGGATTGAATTGGATTGGATTGGATTGAAAATCATTTTAGCAGCAGTAAGCATAACCAGCTAATCCTAGACAACCTAACCTAAGAATAACCAGCTGAACGTAAGCTCACGCTATGTATACCCTGGCATAGCCGGGCTAAGCCACTGCTAATTTTTTTTCTGAACGTACGAGTAAGCTACCTCACGTTCCGTGTATTCCTCGAGGCTAAAGGCGGCGTACCCCAACACCCTGAGCACCCACGTAAGATCCAACATAGGATCCTGTCGGAACGGGCGAACTGCGGGATATCAGGGAACATTTGGGCGGGCAGAGTACCTCAAGGCTGTTCTACAAACCTAACACCCAAAGATTCTGACCTCGAAGAACCCACACCAGTCCCCATGGAATACTTGGCCACAATGGAATATTACCGTGGTATCAGTAAATTATGCCCTCCGCCACACGAGGTCTCGCCGAGGGAAGAAGCCATCCGCCCAACCACGCAAAGAAGACCTATAAATAACTGCTTGTTGGTCCGGCCTGTCTCCTTGCCGGCGTTTCCCCGAGCTCTCTGCTGCATTATTCGCTCACGCGTGCACCCGCCCAAGCTGTGGCGCCATCTCACGAGGCCCAGCTGAACCCTCGTTGTTGAAAATGTCCTATCCCGGCGTTTTGTCTGACGTCACGTACTGGGCGCGTCGTCTACTAGCTGCGTATATCCTTCCGATATCACACATCAATTTGGATTTGGGATCATGGAGTATCACAATTCCCGCAGCGTATTGCCGGGTTTTAAAAAAATTCCAGGCCCATATTTAATCTTGGGGGCGATAGGGTAGGCGAGCACAACTTCGAGTATGGCAGATCGCTTGACACGCTCAAAAGCCTCGCGGAGGTTAACTCTTAGGATCAGGTCTGGTGGAGAGAGATTATAGTAGGAGTGATTGAACACTAGACGTGATGCCCAGGAACTATCGCGTGCGCCGGGGATGGGACGGAACCCAGCCTGGGCAGTATAACACCATGATTCGGCATATATTCGAGGTACAACCGGTTTTATAGATAGCGACCTGCCCATGCGCGACGATTCCGCGTGCCGAATTTGTTACTGCTTGCTTGGTTTTTTTTTAGTTATTTCCGACGCCACTGCACCTTGTGGCGCTGAATTTATTCCCCAATTTTCGCTGTATACACGTTTGCTCGGCTTGCCTTCGTTGTTATTTCGTATTTTTCTTGGTTCGTCGGGCTCAGTCTTAACAATTTACACTGGTGGAAGTGCACACTTTCTGCAAGCTAGAGGGGTGAGCTCCAATAATGGTTTTTAACGCGAAATTGCTACTTGGCTCGGATGGCGAAAGCACGCATCCGGCGGGCGTCCACCGCACGCGCACCCACCCAGATATCGTCCGCAAATAACTGTCCACAGCTGCTAACCCTTTGCTAATGCTTTTCATGGTGTTAAACGCGTTGGATAGCGCGTGTACATTAAAAAGAATAAAATCTAAAAAGAATACTCGGTGCATTTTTTTCTATAACATGGAACAGAAAACATCAACACCAAGAACTTTCCGCTCACTGTTTCATATAGTGCATCAAAAGAAAAAAAAAAACAGAAGAAACACTCGGCGCGTGGTCAATTCTGCTTGGCTTAGGATGTATAACACAAGCGTAACAAAAAAAAACCAAGCGTGCGAAAGAAATTTCTCGCGTACTCTTAATTGGCCTTCAGCTTATGCGGGGGTATTGTAGCAGCAGCATGAATAGCGATTCTTGAAAAAGTAGCTGCACTGAGTCTGATTTTCAGTTTGTATGTTAGAAACGACGTAGGCAGGAGGCTCGTCGTCAAACCGAGCCACAAGAAATGCTTCGCGAAGGAATATGCTTAAAGATCCTGCAATATTTTTGCATCGCGGTTTCAGTGACTAAATCGTATGCGATGTTATTTCTTGCGTAGAGATGTTATTTGTTGCGCACAGCTGAGTAATCGCGGCAAGCACACGGTAAAGGCACTTTGTTTTCACTAGGTTGCGATCGCTTCTATACGGCGGCAGTGGCTCAAAAAAGATATCCCGAAGATTATTGCGGCTCTCATCGCAAGCAATGGCCGGGGACGGCTGCCATACCCGACTGCCATACTAGCCACGCCAACGGAGTTCTTACAAATGTAGAGCTCCAGTTATGGTGAAAACGCCGCAGCAGCTCAAAAGGTTGCCTTTGATTAGTGCTCCCTTCACTGGAAAAGCATTTTGTTTTCCTGCAGCAATGACGGTACTTCCACGGACGAAACGGTCCTGTTGGGGTTTTTATACAAATTCGATCCTTCCCTGTGAGCTTTTGCACGTGCATAGCCAAGCTTTACGTCAAAAGACAGCTTTTTTGACGTAAAGTGAAAGTCCACAAAGTTTTGGCATGTTAAAATGAACGGAAATGCTAGTCGAGGAGGTGGATATGGTAGAAGTGCGGTTTACGTGTGTACGTTGACGTTTGCATAGCTGAGCAGCGGTTCGAGAGTTAACCGTGAATTCTCGTTTCCGGGCGGTATTACAGGCAGGGGTCGATTAACTCTGCATTGATAGGTACTACCGCTACTTATTATGCCAGCAGTCGCCGGACCCAATACGAGCGAAGCGGAGTTGGCGAAATTGAGGGTTAAACTTAGCCCCACCTGACGGCGCGCGCCGTCCTTACAGGGCTTTTTTTTTGGGGGGGGGGGGCACGCGGGCCCCCATTATCGCCGGCTGCGATGGGCAGGTCGCTATCTATGAAGCCGGTCATGATTCGACTTAAGGGATGGAGTTATTGCTGGTTAGCCGTTTGATAAGCTTGCAGAAGACAGGGGGGAGTGAGATGGGGCGGACATCAGTCGGGACGGTGCTGGGATTCTTGGGCTTGGAAGTTGATAAAACGACAGCTTCAGATGTTCTGGGACTTCTCCAGTTTCTCACCGACGGTCAACATTGAAGTAAGGCGATAAGGGCGGGTTCAGGCAAGTTCCAAAGGCCGTTACAGGTTACCCACAGACAGATTTGGGTTTTAAATTCAGAGCATTTCTTTAACTCACGATGTCACCCGGCGTTGTCGGCGTTGGCGTGCCTCGGCGTCCGCAACAGCCGTTCCAGGTGTGCCCTCTCCCCCACTCCTCCTCTCCCGCATCACGCTACCCTCCTCGCTCTCAACAACAGGTCCGCACCCCTCCCCCTACTTTATATGAAAAAATAATACTTACCGGCGCCCGGTTTCGATCCCATGACCCTGCGGGCGGAATGCAGGGTACATGGTGCTCTACCCACTGCGCCACAAAGCCGACACAGAATGGAAGGCTACGAACGCACCGTATATCCTTGACTCATTTAAACTACGTCAAGAAGCTGCTGATACAACGCATTCACTACCTGTGGGCGGAACGCGAGGCACATGGTGCTCTTCCCACTGCGCCACAAAGCCGACACAGAATGGGAGGCTACGAACGCGCCTTATATCCTTGACTCATTCAAACTACGTCAAGAAGCTGCTGATACAACGCATTCACTACCACCAACTCCCCAAACACTAAATGTTAACGCAATACAGCCACCCCCTATGCGACGCATTTACTCGAGTCCCCCTCGCGGGGAGATGGGCCCTTTACCTATTTTTAAATGGCTGGGCAAAGTTCCATAAAGTTTATGGGCAAACTGAGATCTCGGCCTGTAGCGTGGATATGGGTACTCGTGTAAGAAGCGGAGGAGGATTGAGTTTGGCGTGAGGGAAGGAAGCGCTAAGGGCATCATGTTCAACGGTCTCAGGGTCTTCTCCTAGAGTGGAGGTAGAAAACAGGAGAAGTCGCTGTTTTTTGTTAGGTCCGAGACCGTGGTGAATCTTCCAGAGAGCCCAAAGGCCTCTGCTATGATAAAATGTGGTACAGGGGTCACTCTAAAGGTTATCAAAAAGTAACATTAATATGACGTCATGATTGTATACTGGCGGCAGCTGCGGACACGAACTCTATGACGTTTGCCGGTATAACAGTAGAATTGTTTAAGATAGTGAACATTTTTTGGAGGTTTTTGCGGAGAGGTCATCGACAGCTGGTGTGTCTGATGAGAGCTCGATTTCTTCTGGGGCTGTTCGAGCAGAAATTCGAATGCAATTAGCCAAATCGTCAAAGGAGGCACGTTTTTTAAGACGCAAGAAATATGAAATACAGCACCCGTGTTTGTCTATCTCGAGGTACTGTCTTCGCACGGCTTTCCAGTATGAAATATGCGCAGTTGCAAGCCAGTTGAAAGCCAGCGCTTTTAGTCTCCCATCTTTGCTTTGTCGCTGACCATGCACTGTTTCATCGAGATGTCACTGGATCAACAAGCCCAAATTCAAGCTTGGTTTTAATTGTAGTTTTAATACATCTGTGCAAACCTTGCCTTTGTCAAAAATGACCGGGATGTGGTTTCAAAATCCAAGCAAATTTCTCTGCTTCTTGTTAGCTAGCTCCTGCTGTGCATATGGATGATGCTTCGAAGTGCGATGCTTCCTTGGGATGGAAAATAAAATTCTGAGCCCTCAGAGAGCAGAGAAATTGACTTCGATTTTCGAAATCGCTTGCCGAAAACATTTGAGGCCTGTCGTTCAGAATCAGGAGCATAACTGGCACTTGTCTTGCTTGAGTTTCGTGCTTTTGGACTTTAATTCGAACTAAGACGCCTTTACCCTTTCACGTTTATCCTTTCGCCGGACAAAAATATTCGTCCGCATTGTTTCGCTTCAGGATTCAAAATGCGCGGCCAAGGGTCCGTACCAAAGGAGTGGCCGCGGGACATATAACGCCACCAAGTGAGCATATGCAAAAACGGGAAAGCCCTGTATTTTGCGGGAGATTCAAAACACAACATTTCAAATCGCCTCTGTATTCTCCTTTTGTCTCAGACCCACCGACGCATAAGGGGGCGGCTATGTTTCGGGCAACTCTTAATGACAAGGAAGAAGGGTTTCATCACGATGTTGTTCCCAGAAAACGCAAACAATTTGGAAACACAACGCTGCCTGCAGTCCGCGAGTTGCTTTTCAAAGGAGGTGAAGAAGTGGGGGTTCAGCCGGCATGGTGAGTCCCTTGGGCCATTAAGAGTGAAAAGCGTTGGTGTTTTATTAAAGCGAAGCTATTTTCCTCTCCCTGATGTCGTCTGTAGTCCACACAAAACGCACCGCAGGAAAGCCACCTTCCTCTGACGATGACGGTGATCCTGAGGGAAGTGAAGAAAAAAATTAAAATGCTTCCCGTGGTCGGAAACGAAACTGGGTCTCTAGCGTTATGAAGCTGACGTCAATGCAATTGCGTCACTCCGTCACCGTCGAAACAGTCAGAATGAATTTGAAGAGGAGTGCATGAACGTGCGAAATTAGACCGATAATGCTCCCCTCCATGGAATTGCCGTGGCAGTAGCGAACGGACCCATATCATACCACTATACGTACACATAAGGTAGGAATTACGTTACCACCATAGTAATCATCATACATAATCGTTTGTGGTGGACTTGGTTTTGGCGAACTTCGCGTTCCCCCATCGTTCTGGTTTCGACAGAGCGGTTGCATATTTTCGTTTCATTGACCCGAAATATGCGTACGCATGAAATAATTCGATACAACAGTGGAGGCAACGTGTCATGACAGTGCCGTGCATGCGCATTCCGCGGTGAGAAAACCGCTAAGCATTCTCTCTAATCGTCTCCACGATACTCACGCCTCCTTTGTTTTTTTGTTTTTTTTTCTGGGGGGGGGGGGGGGGGAAGGGGGGGGAGGCGCAGCCTAGGGACGAAAACCTGAGTTACGTCCGTTTCGAAAATGTTCATTTCGCACCCGCTACAGTCGCGACGTAGTTGCACTTGCGAAGCCTCTGACCAATGGATGTGCTGCGTCACATCTGCTTGTCTGCTTTTAGCCAATCAGGGTTCGCTTGAAACGGACACTTTGACACGGACATGAAATATACTAAACTGAGTATTGCGCCCCTGGACTATGTCGGCGCTGCCACTTGTACAGCACTGTTAAAGGGAACTGCCAATGAGAGGCGAAACTAACGGGGCTGACAAAAAGAAGAGGCCAGTGCTGCATTCCCTGCTCCAGTCTAGCCGAATCAAAGCTACCTACTGCGAGCGCCCTCCACAAAAGATAGCGCAGATTGTGTCAAATGCTCCCCGGCCGCAAAAGCTGCCAGTGTGAGTAGTTAACATGAAACTCTTTTTTTCTCTGTTTCCATGTGAAAAATACCATGTATACACATACCTTCCCCTTCTGCTTACTGGAAAAATCCTGGGCCATCTCCACCAACGGGAAACCTGGGGAGGGGCGAAGCATGCATTGTATTAGTGTAGTCTTGGCGCCTTGGAGTTTTTGCCACCGGGGATGAAATTGTCGGGGGGTAGCGGCTTACAGCTTTGCTGTAAAAGTCTCTTGTCTTTGAAGCCCGAAGCTCTCTAGCCCGAGGCGTAAGCGAGTGTCCCGGGGAAGGAAAGTGTGACATCCACCTGAACGCAACCGTACGGCTACAAAGGAAAGCTATACAGCTTTCTCAGAAACTTCGCAGTTGAAGAAAAATTTGTCCTGGCCCAGCCGGATGTCCGACTTTCTTTCACAGAAAGTTGCTCCACCTTGGGATTTCCCCTAAATCTGGCCGAGTTCCCCGGTGTTTTAGTACCTGGACTACATGAAACGACGATTACGAAGATGACGACGACAGGAGACGCCAACAGCCCCAGCCCCTAATGGCCTTCGCTCCTAAAATATTGAACCAATATTTAAGTGCCCACGAAATGAATTCAGAGCGACAGCTTTCTCTCCTGTTGATTTTATGGCACTTTTCAGGGCCTCTTACATACGCAGTTTATGTATATCACAGTGTATTGTAAAGCAGTTTGACTCTCCCGTGTAAGGATGATATATCCTCCCATCTAAATTTAACCAGGCTCTCTCATTAAGCTACATGACCACCCCTTTCACCTTTAACGCGCAGATCATGCCTAGTATAGAACCGCGGCCGCAAAAAGCGTAAAGCCTCTGAGAAATTACGCCATGTATTCGTTTTAATGGGAGGATTGCATGATGTGTCAAAAACACTAAAATTAAACAATATCTAAAAGAACTGAAGACCAACAAACCAAATCCCATAGAAAGATAATTTACCGCTCTCACACAAACCAGTTGCTTTAAAAAATGAAAAACAACAGAATGCCATAAGTATATTGATCCAAGGCGTGGCGGGCACCGAGAAATGAAGCTCGTCGTCAAACAGAGGCAGAGCATTTATTTGCGTGGCACCCAGGACGGGAATTCGATGTTAGACTGCTCGAGGCGCGAGCCTCGTGCCGCGAAAAGCGAGGCCGGAGCGCGAGCTATGCGCTCAGCATCTCCGCAGCACCTAGGTGTCTTCTTCGTCGTCTTCCTGCATGCTCCGGAGAACCATCGCGATGACTTTTTTCACACAAGCACATATTATTTCGTGCGCATCGCTCACCAGGGTGACGCTGACGATAATTCTGACGGTTCATAAATCTTGATATTTTTTGTCATTATTTTGCGGTTGTGGTTGGGATTGCATCATTCTTTATTCTCTCATAAAATACAATGTACAGCTGGATGAAAATGAGGTGATTCGTTTAAAACACTTTTGCGTGGACGTTTCATTCTCACTTTGTTATATGTTTATATGTTATATGTTATTTTTTATGCTTATATGTTATACAGGGTGTCCCAGCTATCATGCACCAAGATTTAAAAAAAGATAAATCGCGTAACTCGAAGAAAACCTAGTGCATAATGTTTGCAGTACTGTGAAGAAGCGGAGAGTAATTTTTTCGTTAATGAGACTTAATTAACTAATTGTAATTAATTATCTAACTCGAGAAATACTGTCCTAATCACTAAAGTGTCAATGAGGCACTTGTAGGTAACCACGAGGGGCATCTAACTGCGCTATTTTCAGCGACGAACTAATTGCGTACTCATTTATTCTGACTGATAAAGGAAACCCGCGAAATATGAAAAATACCACGTGACGACGCTTACGCGCGCATTGTAAAGCAGCGTCCCCAAACAAAGCTGATTGAAAGCAACTGCTTCGCGTGTTACCCGCCCGAACAGACAGCGCATCACCTTGATAATAGCATGCATGGTAGGAGCAGCAGGAGCAAGATTCGCGGGACGCGTGTGCAGATAAGGAACAAACTCGGTCGCGATTTCTTCTTTCTTTCTTTTGTCTATTTCATTCTGGCTAACTCAGAGGCAGCCTGTTTGAGGGCGTTGCTTTACGGTGCGCGCGGAGGCGCCGTCACATGGTATTTTTCATATTTCGCGGGTTTCCTTTATCAGTCAGAATAAATGTGTACGCAATTAGTACATCGCTGAAAATACCGCAGTTAGATGCCCCTCGTGGTTACCTACAAGTGCCTCATTGACACTTTAGTGATTATGACAGTATTTCTCGAGTTAGATAATTAATTACAATTAGTTAATTAAGTCTCATTAACGAAAAAATTACTGTCCGCTTCTTCACAGTACTGCAAACATTATGCACTAGGTTTTCTTCGAGTTGCGCCTTTACTCTTTTTTTAAATCTTGGTGCATGATAGCTGGGACACCCTGTATGTATTTTGCAGTCTATATATTTTAAATAGTCTTCAGCCTATAACCTCATTCCGGTATTTTTCATCCATTTCTTCTTAGTCATAAAACTGAGCAACAATATTGCAATACGATACTGTAAAAATAGATATCGGTTTCCCAGTTACCTCCAGCCTCTAAAAACGGCACCGTAACACGCATGTGTGCAGTCCTGTTAGCTGTTGCAATTATAGGCGGTTCAGGAACGCCACTTGCGGGTCTCAAACTACCCGCGCGGGAAGAGTAACGTGGTTCCTTTCCCGATTCCGTGGTGGCGCCACACATCCATGCACGGGATGACTGCGAACTTCAAGAAGTCCCGCGCCGCTTTCCTTCATAACCCAAGAATGCGGCGGGAACTGTTAAGGACTTACTAATCGTTATAATGAATTAGTAACTATTTATGGCCGTGTAACCACTAGTCATCCCTTGATACTGCTGTCATGCTTGGGTTCACTTTCTGGCCGTTCTTGGGTTTTTCTTTTATGTGCGTGGCCGCCAAAGTCATTCAGTGAGCCATATCCGGCTCACTCCCTAATAAGTGACTTCGCACTTTTGTTCTAAGTTATGTTGTGGACTAAACGGTTTCGCTGGGCATTGCCCTTCTTCGAGTGGAATGGCTCAAGATTTTTTCTTATAGAGTAACCATCGTATGTCTCACCGGATTGGGTCCTCGTATGGCCCCGGCGTCGACACGAACCCTACAAAAACCCAAGTACGGCCACAAAGCTAACCAAAGCATGCCAGTCGTGCATACGAGATGTTCAATGATTACTGAGTTAACTACGAATAATTAGTGAAATATGATTAGTATCGTCAATTAATCAACTAAGCTTGATTATGACAAGTTAGTAATAATGGATGATAAGTGATTGATAATAGCGACTGCTAAGGTGAGATTAAGATGGATAAAGATGAGCTGGGATGGGTTGACGTGGAAATAATGCGAATTAAATTGAATTAAAATGGCTTGTGGTTGAACAATGGGCATTAAGATGGGTTAAGATGAATTAGAAGCATTAATGGTCTTATGATTGATAGTAGCGACTGCTGAGGTGTGATTAAGGTGGATTAAGGTGAGTTGAGACGGATTATGGGAGAATTACTGCGAATTACCTAAAACTAAGATGGGTTATGATTAAGTAAGTTGGATGAAGATGGACTAATATGAATTAACAACGGTTAAATAGCATGGCTGCTGTCACGGGGGATGAGCGGGCATATAAAAGGTACCCGTTGCAAAATAAAGTCAGGCTATCACCTTTAAAGCACGTAAGCAGACTTCAAGGAGTACGACATTAAAATTTTGTCTAACATTTATTTTTCACTGCTATTCGTGCCACCAGCCCACTTAATAGAACCACACATTAGACGGTCGATCGCAGCGCAAATAATTATTTACAGTTTCATTTATTTGTGTCAGCTTCGGTTTCGACATGACGGACACCCAGGCACCCGCCATGAAATGGCGGCGCTGGTTACGTCGCCATTCGTGTCGCACCACGGCCAGTCTGGACGTGCGCACGCCCAGACCGGCTGTGGTTTCCACAATCTCCGCACGCACGGGAAACATGACGTCAGCCCAAGAACCGTGACGTGATACACACGGCGGAGCAGCGCGCGTCAACCACAGCCAGCGCGTTGCCCATGTCACGGCAACCATCGCGTCAGCAGTTTGGTACAGGTGCACATGGTAGGAGAAGATGGCGTCATGCTGATACCAATGCTGGAAGGGTATCCGTTCTGAGCTTACTCATGCACGCTAATATTTAAATGGCTTTAACATGTGTACAACCGAAAGGCTTTTGTTGAAACTTGATGGGGGATATCTCCATATGCAGAGGAAGCGTTTTATATAATTATCTCAGCTTTGAAATTTCGTGTCAGTACCACTTTAGGGCCCCAAGAATTTTTATAGCAAAACTGTATGTCTAGGATTCATCGGATAGCCTGCAGCAACAGTGATGTTGACAAGAATTGCACTAGAGTGCCTCGATCCACGCGCGTCTCCACTGCACATGAGCGTAGCGCCACGTTGCGGCGCCCGCTGTAATCCCCGGGAATGAGAGTTTGAGCGGGCGCCGCAATGTGGCGCCCGCTCAAATTTCCAGCTGGGTTTGAACCAGCGGGGTTTGAACTGTGCGCCACACATTTACCGCATCGGAAAACTCATAAAAAATTTTCACAAATGGTTTTAGGGTCTTCATATATTATTATGAGGGTTTATATTTCCCCTTGAAATAGGTCTTCCCTGAAATACAATTGTGTTTAGAGGTGAAGGCGACTTTAAGGTGATCATTGTATACTTGGTCTTTGTAAGATAGCCTTACCACATTGAGTGTTGCACAGTAAAGCTCGTCCTACTTAGTAGGAGGTATCATTGCAGAAACTGGCCCTAACCGTTTTTTTGTTGACGCTGACCAGAAACAAATTATACGCAATGAGCCGATGAGACTACACTAACATACCGACGAGTTTTATTTACTTTTCAAAAAACATAGTTCCCAGTGAAGTTGGAAATATTGTGGAATCTCCGACTGCTGTCCACACAAGGGCTTCTACGGGAGGGAAACGGACAGCCCCATGTTTGTCCACTGGAGTATAACTCTAGTTCGTCAAAGTTTCATTCAGTTAATTAACCAGGAAGTATGTTAAATCCCAAATTAAAAACAAATTTGTTCTGCTTCGTGCACCCCTAGGACTGCGACCCGCTCAAATGACATTGTCCATCCCGCTGAGGCTCGGCCCCACAGCTTCGCTGGTCATCCTTCTTCACATAGTGGAAAGGCAGGGATTTTTGGTCAGGGGTTCTGGTTCTTACGCAATGTCATTCACGCTAATATGCCTTTCATTATTGTTTTGGTAATCATCACTGGTCTCATGAAAACCTCCGAGACATGTATCTGCAACGTTTCTGTTCGTAATTCTATATTGTGTGGGCTTGCTTTGTACACTAACGAACGGTAGTGTTGAAAATTCAGTAGGCTTGTGCAGGTATCTTTCGTGCCGGTAATAAAAACACATCACGAACATCAGAATGATCACACGAGGGATAGCAGCGCCTCGCACATTTTATAAGCGTTGCGAATTGTATATTCTCGCATCGAAAACGGTGAAAGGCCTTTGGCAAATCCTGCGCAAATGGCCATCTGGGCAATGTACCAACTCCACTATAACCGCACGCGAAATGAACATAAGCTTACCCGCCGCGGTGGCTCAGTGGCTGAGGCGTTGCGCTGCTGAGCACGAGTTCGCGGGTTCGATTTCGGGTCATGGCGGCCGCTTTTCTGATGGAGGCGAAAAGCAAAAACACCCGTCTGTACGAGATTTCGGCGCACGTTAAAGACCCCCACATGGTCAAATTAATCCGAAGCCCTCCACTACGGCACGCCTAATCGCCTGCGTTGCGCCGGCGGGTTAAACCCTACAATCAATCAATCAATCAATCAATCAATCAATCAATCAATCAATCAATCAATCAATCAATCAATCAATCAATCAATCATTAAATCAATCAATCAATCAATTAATTAATCGATTGATTGATTGATTAATTGATTGATTGATTGATTGATTGATTGATTGATTGATTGATCAAGAAACATAAGCTTATTAAGCGAGGTTTCTTCCTTTTTCCCCTGATCTTTCCGTTATAATCTCTATTTAGAAAGAGAAGACTGCGCCGCGAACAACATGGCCATCGCGCTTTTGGGCCTAAGCTGATCATGATTGTTTGAGTCTCAATTTTCGTCCTACTTTCGGTTATGATGTAGCGGCCCCGAGGGCCACCACTGGAGAGGCTGGCGCTGCGATCGTGTTAACGTCACTCATAGAATCCCCGTTCCTGATTGACTGATTATGAGGTTTAACGCGCCGACGCTACACAGGCGGTAGGGCGCGCCGTAGTGGAGCGCTCCCGATTATTTTGACCACCTGGGAATCTTCAATGTGGGCTGAAATCTCGAACGCACAGGCGTTTTTGCTTTTCGCCTCCATCGGAAAACCGTCCGCTACGGCTGGGACACGAACCCGCGCCCTTGGGCTCAGTATCGCCGTTTCTACCTTACTACATAGCTGGCTTGCGGCGCGTGACATTTTGTTCAAGATGCGCTTTCTGTGTTTATTGTCGTCTTAGTTCGTGGTGTTTGAATTTAATTCTTAGTGTGTGAAGCGTAATGTGACCATCCTGGGCCCTTTATGACGGCACCAACTGTAGGAGGCAGCCCGCAACAACTCGTACACAGCTTCGCCTTCTGTGAAAAGTCGCGAGTTCTCAAACATTTCGGCGATGAGCTGGATGCTGCTAGATGAGGCCGGATCACTGGGAACAGAGAAAAGAAGGAAAGCCCATGGCTTAAATAGCATCTCCCCCGGCGGGGTCCTAGTAACACGTAAACGTAGGCTTAACTAAAGCGCCGCGAAGCCGTTGGAAACTGGCGCTCCGACATTGCGGACAAGGTGTCGCGAAAAGTACACATATCACCCGCACAGTCTACGCAAGTGATCGCTGAACAAGTCAAGGCATAACCAAAAAAGAAAATTATCATCCCTTACTAAACAAAGCTGAGAGTACCGCGAGAGATAGAAGCACGTCCACCCTTCCCTGAGAGTGCGTCCAATCGATCGTCAAACCTTCAAAAGCGCAAATTGGAAACAAAGGAGAACCCATGCGACAATTATTCACGAACTCCGTAAGCCCATCTGAACGGTGTAAATGAATCCCGCTACGTAGTTTATGAGATAAAGGTAAACTATTGTACTCCTCCATCGTGATTTATGTGTGTATACTGTCTTATTAGAAGCGTTCCCTTGTCGCGATTTTCAAGAGACTGTTTTGACCCAACGGAAACTCGTTTTCACGCACACGCCGTTTGTCCAGAGATGTTATCGGAGCTTTCCGGTTGGCCAACCGGTATACGGGACAATGCATTAGTTTTTGAACGAACGCCATTTGCCCCACTAAGAACCCTTTCGCTCTAAAAGAGAATTTGGATGCTCAGTAGACACTGCTTAAGCCAAATCGCGAATACTACCGGTACTTTTCAGCACGTGCGGCGAAGCAATACGCTCACCGTTTTCGTGTGATAGTTGACAGCGCATGTGTGCCTAGCACGGGGTGAGATTAATCGAGCGCCACGTTTCCGTCGGTGTTGCAGCACTTATTCTATTCGTTGCACACAAATTCTCATATATATCACGTCGCAACAGTTTCACAGTGAAACAAAAATTAAAGTACTTTCACTCAACGTGAAAGCTGTCGGAAGTGCAGAACATTGATTCCCCGTGGCGCCGTTATCCGCTCACTGCTGCGACCCATCATACTGTTCGTCATTCTGCCTCCCTCCTCTCTTTAAGAATGGAACAGAGGTTTGTTCACTGCAATTCAAATTCCCCGCCTTCACAGTGCTAGCACGTCTCCTGCCTGGAACAGCGCGAGCTGGAGTTCTGTTCTTTCGTTTGGCTGCTTTCATGTGGCACGTTCCGGCGCCTTTCTGTGCACTTTGGAACGCGCCGTTTCTGGCAGCCACCTTTTTATTTATTTTATTTGTTCATACTTCAGGTCCTAACCCGACCATTGCGAGGAGTGGATACATAGGTAACATGAAACCCAATAACGCTCCACAAAAAAAAGAAAAGAAAAAAAGTATTGATACACATAGGATACATCGTGATTCACATGCATACATTTTTTGGAAAAATCTATCTCTTCTGGACAGTTGACAAAACATTCCAGAGTAAACCAATTCACAGCATTGACTGGCAACTTATTCCAAAAACAAATGGCCATTGGGAATAAAGAATACTTATGTGTGTTGACACGACTAGCAGGCTGAAAATTGACCTTGTTATGGTTTGTCCTGAGTGAGTGTTTAAATGGCTCCTGTAAGTGCAGAGTGCGCGGTATCTTAAAATGACCGTGATAGAGCCAGTATCGGAACTTTAACCTAGAAATTATTCTTTGTTTGGAAAGTGGCTGAAGATTTGCTCTCTTAATTAGGTTGGTGACGCTTGAATGCTGCGAATAGTTAGAGTAGATGAATTTTGCAGGTACTTTCTGAATTCGTTCAATTTTGTCTATTAGGTGTTGTTGCTGGGGGCTCCATATTATGTCGGCATATTCTAAAGCAGGGCGAATAAGAGCCTTGTATGCATTTAATTAAACTTGGGTCGGAGCATTTCCCAACATTCTTCTAAGAAAGGATGGTTTCCCTGCCGATTTTTTGCAAACGGTGTCAATAGGGGTTCCCAACTTAAGTTCGCTGAAAGCGTGAGGCCAAAGTATTTCACCTGATCACTTTTAGGTTGTTCAGTATTTTCTAAAGTGTACGAAAAATCAAGCGGATGCTTCTTATTAGTTAATGTGAGGCATTTGGTTTTAGATGCGTTCAGTCTCATGCCCCATTTCTGGCACCAAGCGTGAATATTTATTAGTGAGTTGTTCAACCCGATTTGGTGCGCTGAATGTCTTACAAATGTATATACGACACAATCATTTGCGAAAAGTCGCATCTGGATTGGGGACCGGATACAAAACTGGATATCATTGATATAAATAAGAAATAGTGGAGGCGCAAGGACTGAACTCTGCGGTACTCCCGAGTACACATGAAGGCTATCGGACGTATGTGTGTTTATGGCTACACATTGTGTTCTGTTCTGTAAGAAGCTGGAAATCCACGAGATTAAGGTGTCGTCAATACCAAAAGCCAGTAGTTTTGTGATTAACTCTTCATGTGGTACCAAGTCAAACGCTTTTGAAAAGTTCAAGAATATGGCACCACTGTGACTGTTGGTTTAAATAGCGTTGGCTAGGTAATTAGTTATTTCGGCCAGCTGTGCTAGTGTTGACAACCCTGATCGGAATCAATGTTGTTGGTTATAAATAAGGTTATTCCTTTCTAGATGACTGATAATAGAATTAAAAATTATGTGTTCCATCACCTTACAACACGTGCTTGTTAGTGAAACAGGTCTGTAGTTGCTTAGTTCAAATTTAGAGCCAGATTTTAGTAATAGAATTATTCTTGGCCTGCGCCAGTCATCAGAAATAATAGAGGTATCCAGAGACACTCTAAAGATTATAAGTATATATTTTGAAATCAAGGCAGCATATCGGTTCGGTTCAAGAATGCATTAGGGATAGAATCGGGACCAATCGACTTCTCTAGATCAAGGTTATTCAATATATGTGATGTTCCTTAATCACTTATCAATAATTGTTTTATAGGATGCTCAACGGTATAGGCCGCCAGTGGTTCTTGTGAAGCAGTTTGTGTGAAAACTGACTGGAAATAGTTATTAACTGATTCGCAATCTCTTTATGTTCAGTCAGTGTTCTATTCCCAGTTTTTATTTGCGGAATGATTGGCCTATCTTCTGACAGGTAGCGCCAAAATGTTTGAGAGTCATCCTTCATAAAAATTTGCAAAGTTACACCGTAAAATCGTGATTTCGCCTCACGTACTTTATCACCCATAGTACCAACGAGACCAACGATTTCGTTTTTATCTCCCGTTGTGTGACGTCGTCGCCTAATTTTTATTTTCAACTGAAATATCTCGCGTGTTAACCATGGGTTATCTTTGTTGACCCGTTTCTTTCTTTGGGGGATAAAGGTGCTTTCGCAAAAAGATATTTCTTTAAAACGCGACCACAATTCCGGGACACTGTTCTGTGCGCTGACTTCGTTGAAGTTGCGTTCTAATATATCTGAAATTGCGTTATAGTCTACGCGTGCATAATATTTTACGTAATGGCGCGGTCGTTTGGTAGATGAGCGAGAAACTGAGAGAGGGCATGTCAGGACACTCCACGTATGGTCTGAAATACCTTCTTCTACGTTAACTGTGCTGTTTTGAAGCGTATTGCCAACAAAAATCAGGTCGAGAAGAAAGGAGGATGATGCCCCGATTCTGGTATGTTGGGAAACTAGTTGGTTCAGCGAAAAACTGAACGCCGTGAAAAGCAGCGATTCCGCACTTCTGGCATCTCTGTTGTCCTAACACATGTCAGCCCAGTTTAGCCCCGGTAGAATAAAATACCGACTTTGTGTGCTGCGAGAGATAGTCGTGAACAGCTTCCAAATACTGAGGCCCAGCATTAGGCGGGCGGTATACGCCAGCAAGTAGTATCGTCTTGCAACAATAAGATAATTTGCACCATAAGCTTTCGTGTTCGGGAATTCCTTCAAAAACAGAAAACTTGATGTTGTTTTTAATGGCTACCGCTCTATCGCTACGCCACCGCCTCTGGAAGTGCTGTCGTTACGGAGTAGTTTGTATGATGCCGGAATTACTTCACAGTCCAACACACCAGCATGTAGCCAAGTTTCGGTAATTACTAGCACGTGCGGGTGATGACACAGAACTAAATTTTCAGTTTCAGTGAGCTTGTTCACTACGCTGCGGGCATTAAAATGACAAGATTCTCAAGTTCTGGGTCTTCCCGTGTCAATCCGCCTTCTGAACATCAGTTCTGGCCCTTATAGCTGCTTTTGTCGTGAATACTCTGCAGCAGCTTCTACTCTGGCGTTCTGTACGGCGTCCCAGATAAACATTTTGCCATCGACTTTTACCTTGTCGAACACGAGGGACACCTTCGCTCCCTGTGCCTTCTCGTCTGCGGCAGAGCGCCACAACTGACTGCGCACATCTCTCACTCTTTTCAAGAAATCCCCCGAAATCGATGTTTCTGTGCCTTTTAATTTGTTACAGCAAGAAATGATTTTAGATTTTTCAGATAAATAAAAACGTCGTAGTTGGCTTCGGGGATTGCCTACTCTGTGGATCATTTCTACAGATTTTACGGCAATACCATGTATGTCAGTAAAGATAGTTCGTCGGACCTTTTCTTGTAGCGATTTTAAGTCTTCATCAGCCTCTTCAGACACCCCGAATATTACAAGATTGTTGCGACGACTTCTGTTTTCCAGATAGTCAACCTTAGCTGACAGTTCTAGTATTCGCTGAGTCAGGCCTAGGCAGTTTTTTTTTCGGACTCTGCTAGTTTTTCCTTATATTGCTTTAGCTGACCGATTTCATTTTCCATGGTAGTAATTTTTTCCTCAATAGTGGATACTACGCCCTCAACTTGTCTCAGATTAGCTGTAAGTCCTTTAAAGGAGCCATGAAGAGAAATTACTACTTCGTTTAATCTGAAAGAACGAGGATTCAGTATCTCACTCAGCTGCATTAGACCCACAAAAGATATTTTCCAACGAAAAAGAAGCAAGAAGTATTTAAAAACTTTCAAATTTTGCGCCACAGTGACCTGCTATGAGCAAGAATGACGTCATACGAGCCAACAATAAAATATAATTTTCAGTGCGTTAATTGCACGTTAGCATTCAAGTGATGCTGTCAAATGGAACTAAAGGCACCATTACTGAGGTCCAGTCATGTGTCGTCGAGACAGGTCAGTTAGGCGGCCGCAATCGCACAAACAAGGTTCCGTGACGTCGTGGAAAAGTTGCGGGAAATTGGCTAGGGGGTCGCGACTGCTTCACACGTTTTCTTTAATACCTCCGTTTTGTTTCGAAGATTGCGATGATATTGGTATCATTGTTACCGGGACTAAGCAGTCTTTCTAATAAACCCAACTTGTATTTTGTCTTCATGGCTCCTTTAACCGTTTTGGTTTCTTTCGTTTGTTCTTTGAGGATTTTCTTCAACATTACGCTGGTTGACGTGGATTCCGACTCTGAGTCAGAAGTTGGCCCTGGATTCTGTTCCACGTCCCCAGATGTTGGTGATAGCAGTATACTAACATGGCAACAATCAAACATTGTGGCAAGAAGACACTGTGGGCTCGGCAGCACCGTAAGTGTTTCGCGTGAGTGGAGATGTCCTTGTATTTATTGCCTCAAATGTACCTGCAGTTTTCTTTGCGCTAAATAACGGGGAGATGCATGACAACCGCCAGCGGTTCAGGAGTTTCGATTGGTTATGACTATATTGGCCGCTTGGTTTTCGAAGCATCTGTGTGACGCTGTTACGCTACGCCGTCGGGCTCTACTTGGGTCCGTTATCTCGCTGCGCCAACTTATTCCGGCAGTCACTTGGCATCGAAGCGTTACAGCGAACGAGCTGCGACGACAAGGTGAGCACCTAAAGTGCTCTTCACTTAAAGGGACCCTGCAACACTCTTTGATCAGTACAAGTAAACCTGCGCGACGTTTAGATTACACTGCCAGAAATACCTGAGCCAAATATTACACGTGCACGTGAAGCGGTGAGCGCGCAAATCGATGTGAAAGACGCGGAAAAACAAACGGCTCTCTCTTCAGTTTCCCTCATTATGCATGGCCTAAGGGACGTCACATAGGCCATGGCTGCCCGATCGGCTGTCACTGGTCAACTTCGCGGCTAGATTCTCCCATTTCCGTCGCCGTCGTCACTGTGTACGAACCTCTTCTATGCCTGAACCTGTAGGCACAGTTTTGCCGCTTATTTTGTGTTTTGAGTGCGCGCGGAGTTTGAGTGATGAGCTCAATACTTCCCTTTCAACGGGACCACTCGCCTACAAACGTTTATTGCTCCAAAAACGCCCTACCAGCCCGAGCGCGCACTCTCGAGCAGGCACCCATGCCTGCTTTTTTGTGGCACCAGACCGGAAATAGGCCCGTCCGCGTTGCGGAGAAAAGGAGAAAACTACCCGGCATGTGATATATCGAAGGCCGCCGAAGAGAACGCTGCGAGCCGCCCCCCTCTCCGGGAGAGAGCGCGCAGCTTTCGTCGCCTTGTCCGCGCTCGAGTTGAGAGGGAACGATTATGCGCGATTTCTCATCGCGCGTAGTTTCGTTAATTGTGAACGGATTTTCATAATTCTTGCGGGAGGAGATTTCTGGGACAATAGACTTTTTCCCAAAATACAGTACTACCGTATAAACCGGATTATAGGTCGAGTGGGAATATAGGTCGACCCCCTACCCTGAGGTGGGAAAAGTTCACAAAAAAAAAAATAATTCGGCACAGAAGCGCAATGACAATGTCTATATTTATTTTCGACGCCCGTCCGTCCCTGCCACTCACTATGGCTGCCGAAGTCACTCGCCTGAGCTCTCAGAGTCGTCCAAGGATGACTGCTTCGCACTGCCATCTTCCATGCCATCAGGCGCGTTGCTGATGAAGCACTTCCTGAACGCTCGTGTAACCATGTCGTCGGGCAGCGACTGCCAAGAGGAGGACACCAAGCTTGACACGGTCGCAACCGGCCCGTATAGGTCTTTTTGTTGTCGCCGGCTATCCACTCATTGTACAGTTCGCGGAGCCGGTCCGCGCATGGCCTCCGGAGCGATCGTGAGCGAAGTTCCCGGACGAAGTCCGCCACTTTGTTCTCCAACTCGGGGTGGACCGCTTGACGTCCACGGAACGATCAGTTTCGGGGGTTGCACGCGCACAGCTTAGCTTTCTGGCTCCGCCAGTACCGCACACTTTTCTCCGAAACGCCTAACTGGCGTTGCGCCGCCATATTCCCATTCTGCTCGGTGACTCAATCGCCGTCAGCTTAAACGCCGCGGTGAACTGGCAGCAACTGCCGCCACTCATCTCGGAACAGAGACGTACAGAAATGTACGCACGCACGCACAATAAACCAGTAAAAGACGAAAAACTAGAGAAAAGCGAAATCAAATAAAAGCCTGATAGTGCGAGAGAGCAGTCCCACACGAATGGCAATGGCGACGCACTGCGCTTGCACATTGCTGCCAGACAACGATTTACATTCTGCCAATGACCGCTATATAAGACGAGGGGTGACTTTTGTGCGGATTTTTTTGGAAAAAAACTCGACCTATATTCCGGTTTATACGGTAGTAGTCGATGGCAAGTGTTGCAGGGTCCCTTTAAAGGGGTACCTTTATTGACATCAGTTGCATCGTCTTCATTTGAGTCAGCTGTCTGTAGGAGCTGTGGGTCACGATGGTACTGATTACCTAGACGGGGGGTGCCGCCAGGTGCTCGCGAATTGTTTGCATGACCGGGCGTGTCACCCAGAACAAGCGAGTCGTTGTTTGCTTGCGTGGAATATTAGGTCAGTTAACCTCTAATATACACCAAAACTGAGGAGGAGATTACACCACGGCCACATAAAAACACGCGGTCGCCTAAGCACAGGAAATATGTTATAGCACACGCAAACATAACCCACCATCCTATGAGAGACGTCACTGGTAGGTGGCGCCAAGGTATGTCGAGGCCAATAGCGCGTAGTGAAATGGTTTTTGAAGATGCACTCCGGGTCAACATAGTTTTGTATTGGCCACCGTCCGAGCACAAGTGGGGCCACCTTTGTGACCAGGCCCGCCGCCATCTTTACTGTTTACTATGCTAGTAATACAATGTGCAGCGGTGGAGTCAGGTAGAGCACCCACCTCGAGTGCGAAAGGACCGTGGTTCGATACCCGGTGCCGCGCAATTCCCACCAGAAAAAAAAAATCCGTGTGTTGATAGAATTGCAGAAGGAGGCCTGTGGTGCGACCTGATCCCGGCGACCATTTCCGGTAACGAACTCCCTCACCCGAACGGGAGGCCACCCTGGAGTAGTAATGGCCATAACATCCTATGACTGCGAGATCTATGGGAGAGGGTTTTGCCCTGCAGGGGGCGTAGACAGGCTGATGATGATGATGGTAATGCTAATATTCACTGATACACGAAACAAATCGTCGCATGCGCCGGCCCAATTAAAGTCGTGCCGCCAGCGTGCTTCAAATAAGCGGAAGCGCGCTGTAGTTGGCGTGGTGACGTGCTTATGTAGCCACTCGCTTTTCCGAAACGAAGTGTTGTTTTTTGAAACCCTTCACAAAAACCTTTCTTTGAAAACCTTTTGAATAAAATCCTTGTATTAAGCGAAGCTATCTATGCCTCACTGATAGTGTATGTCGCGTCAAAAACTCGCTGCAGAAAAGTCACCTTCCTATTAAAGTAATGATGACTCGGGCGAAGTGAGATGAAAAAACTTGCAGATGACATCTACGTGTAGGTTTCAAGACGTATGACGCGATAGCGTTATCTAGACTCCCAGGAGCGTTTTGGAACGGAATTGCTGCATCTACGATCTGCACTTCACTAACGCTGAAGGTCAGCGGAGAGAGAAAGACTAGCAGCAAGGGTGCTTAAAATCGTATGACCCGCGAGAGACAAAGGCCCGCCCCTCTGTGCTTCTGTAGCTGGAAATGTGAGGGTGAAAGTTGCGGCGGCGGGGTGCTGGTCAGTTTGCGAGAAGGAGGCAGTCTCAGTGTTTCAAAGGGTTAATTGTCTAACGTATATGTCGACAGAACGTTTTTACTTTTTTGCAGTCAGACCCGCCGCGGTGGCTTAAGGACGCGTGTCCGATTTTCGGTCACCGCGGCCGCTTTCCTGATGCCTCTCTGTGTTTCAAAGGGTTAATTGTCTAACGTATATGTCGACAGAACGTTTTTACTTTTTTGCAGTCAGACCCGCCGCGGTGGCTTAAGGACGCGTGTCCGATTTTCGGTCACCGCGGCCGCTTTCCTGATGAAGGCGAAGAGCAAAAACGCCCGTGTGTACGAGATTTGGCGCAAGTTAAAGATCCTCAGGTGGTTAAAATTAATCTGAAGCCCTCCACTATGGCGTGCCTGATTACCTGTGCGGGTTGGGCGCGTTAAACCCCATCATCAATCAATTTTTTTGTGGAGAGAGAGAGACGGACAGAAATAGAGAGAGAGAGAGAGAGAGAGAGAGAAATATATATATATATATATATATATATATATATATATATATATATATATATATATATATATATATATACATATACGGGACGAGGGACTCGGTAAAGATACATATCAAGGTTGCAGTCGTCATTGCCAGTGCTATTCAGCTTTTTTTTTTTTTCGAAATATATAATAGGGCCGAATGACGTGTGCTTGTCACGTTTCTTTGATTCATTGATAAATAAGCGAAAATAGAAGTCGAGAAAAAATCCGCCGTTTTCCGGGAGCGGGACTCGAACCCACATCTCCGCATAACCGGTGCGGTGCGTTAACCAATTACGCTATCCCCACAGCGGCTTCTCTCTCGACTTTAAAGCGGGGGTTTATATTTACAAGAGCTCTGAGGCCGGTCAACTAGCGCCGCCCCTCGACTACCGCGGGAGACGTAGAACGTCTTCTTTCCCAGCGGCCGCCACGTAGAACGTGGTCGGAGGTCGGGGTTAGCAATTGGCATATCCGAACTGCTGGAGCCAGTGCCTCGTAATGCATGTAGCAGAACAGAGAGATACGGGACGAGGGACTCGGTAAAGATACATATCAAGGTTGCAGTCGTCATTGCCAGTGCTATTCGGCTTTTTTTTTTTCGAAATATATAATAGGGCCGAATGACGTGTGCTTGTCACGTTTCTTTGATTCATTGATAAATAAGCGAAAATAGAAGTCGAGAAAAAATCCGCCGTTTTCCGGGAGCGGGACTCGAACCCACATCTCCGCATAACCGGTGCGGTGCGTTAACCAATTACGCTATCCCCACAGCGGCTTCTCTCTCGACTTTAAAGCGGGGGTTTATATTTACAAGAGCTCTGAGGCCGGTCAACTAGCGCCGCCCCTCGACTACCGCGGGAGACGTAGAACGTCTTCTTTCCCAGCGGCCGCCACGTAGAACGTGGTCGGAGGTCGGGGTTAGCAATTGGCATATCCGAACTGCTGGAGCCAGTGCCTCGTAATGCATGTAGCAGAACAGAGAGATACGGGACGAGGGACTCGGTAAAGATACATATCAAGGTTGCAGTCGTCATTGCCAGTGCTATTCGGCTTTTTTTTTCGAAATATATAATAGGGCCGAATGACGTGTGCTTGTCACGTTTCTTTGATTCATTGATAAATAAGCGAAAATAAAAGTCGAGAAAAAATCCGCCGTTTTCCGGGAGCGGGACTCGAACCCACATCTCCGCATAACCGGTGCGGTGCGTTAACCAATTACGCTATCCCCACAGCGGCTTCTCTCTCGACTTTAAAGCGGGGGTTTATATTTACAAGAGCTCTGAGGCCGGTCAACTAGCGCCGCCCCTCGACTACCGCGGGAGACGTAGAACGTCTTCTTTCCCAGCGGCCGCCACGTAGAACGTGGTCGGAGGTCGGGGTTAGCAATTGGCATATCCGAACTGCTGGAGCCAGTGCCTCGTAATGCATGTAGCAGAACAGAGAGATACGGGACGAGGGACTCGGTAAAGATACATATCAAGGTTGCAGTCGTCATTGCCAGTGCTATTCGGCTTTTTTTTTTTCGAAATATATAATAGGGCCGAATGACGTGTGCTTGTCACGTTTCTTTGATTCATTGATAAATAAGCGAAAATAGAAGTCGAGAAAAAATCCGCCGTTTTCCGGGAGCGGGACTCGAACCCACATCTCCGCATAACCGGTGCGGTGCGTTAACCAATTACGCTATCCCCACAGCGGCTTCTCTCTCGACTTTAAAGCGGGGGTTTATATTTACAAGAGCTCTGAGGCCGGTCAACTAGCGCCGCCCCTCGACTACCGCGGGAGACGTAGAACGTCTTCTTTCCCAGCGGCCGCCACGTAGAACGTGGTCGGAGGTCGGGGTTAGCAATTGGCATATCCGAACTGCTGGAGCCAGTGCCTCGTAATGCATGTAGCAGAACAGAGAGATACGGGACGAGGGACTCGGTAAAGATACATATCAAGGTTGCAGTCGTCATTGCCAGTGCTATTCGGCTTTTTTTTTTTCGAAATATATAATAGGGCCGAATGACGTGTGCTTGTCACGTTTCTTTGATTCATTGATAAATAAGCGAAAATAGAAGTCGAGAAAAAATCCGCCGTTTTCCGGGAGCGGGACTCGAACCCACATCTCCGCATAACCGGTGCGGTGCGTTAACCAATTACGCTATCCCCACAGCGGCTTCTCTCTCGACTTTAAAGCGGGGGTTTATATTTACAAGAGCTCTGAGGCCGGTCAACTAGCGCCGCCCCTCGACTACCGCGGGAGACGTAGAACGTCTTCTTTCCCAGCGGCCGCCACGTAGAACGTGGTCGGAGGTCGGGGTTAGCAATTGGCATATCCGAACTGCTGGAGCCAGTGCCTCGTAATGCATGTAGCAGAACAGAGAGATACGGGACGAGGGACTCGGTAAAGATACATATCAAGGTTGCAGTCGTCATTGCCAGTGCTATTCGGCTTTTTTTTTTCGAAATATATAATAGGGCCGAATGACGTGTGCTTGTCACGTTTCTTTGATTCATTGATAAATAAGCGAAAATAGAAGTCGAGAAAAAATCCGCCGTTTTCCGGGAGCGGGACTCGAACCCACATCTCCGCATAACCGGTGCGGTGCGTTAACCAATTACGCTATCCCCACAGCGGCTTCTCTCTCGACTTTAAAGCGGGGGTTTATATTTACAAGAGCTCTGAGGCCGGTCAACTAGCGCCGCCCCTCGACTACCGCGGGAGACGTAGAACGTCTTCTTTCCCAGCGGCCGCCACGTAGAACGTGGTCGGAGGTCGGGGTTAGCAATTGGCATATCCGAACTGCTGGAGCCAGTGCCTCGTAATGCATGTAGCAGAACAGAGAGATACGGGACGAGGGACTCGGTAAAGATACATATCAAGGTTGCAGTCGTCATTGCCAGTGCTATTCGGCTTTTTTTTTCGAAATATATAATAGGGCCGAATGACGTGTGCTTGTCACGTTTCTTTGATTCATTGATAAATAAGCGAAAATAAAAGTCGAGAAAAAATCCGCCGTTTTCCGGGAGCGGGACTCGAACCCACATCTCCGCATAACCGGTGCGGTGCGTTAACCAATTACGCTATCCCCACAGCGGCTTCTCTCTCGACTTTAAAGCGGGGGTTTATATTTACAAGAGCTCTGAGGCCGGTCAACTAGCGCCGCCCCTCGACTACCGCGGGAGACGTAGAGCGTCTTCTTTCCCAGCGGCCGCCACGTAGAACGTGGTCGGAGGTCGGGGTTAGCAATTGGCATATCCGAACTGCTGGAGCCAGTGCCTCGTAATGCATGTAGCAGAACAGAGAGATACGGGACGAGGGACTCGGTAAAGATACATATCAAGGTTGCAGTCGTCATTGCCAGTGCTATTCGGCTTTTTTTTTTTCGAAATATATAATAGGGCCGAATGACGTGTGCTTGTCACGTTTCTTTGATTCATTGATAAATAAGCGAAAATAGAAGTCGAGAAAAAATCCGCCGTTTTCCGGGAGCGGGACTCGAACCCACATCTCCGCATAACCGGTGCGGTGCGTTAACCAATTACGCTATCCCCACAGCGGCTTCTCTCTCGACTTTAAAGCGGGGGTTTATATTTACAAGAGCTCTGAGGCCGGTCAACTAGCGCCGCCCCTCGACTACCGCGGGAGACGTAGAACGTCTTCTTTCCCAGCGGCCGCCACGTAGAACGTGGTCGGAGGTCGGGGTTAGCAATTGGCATATCCGAACTGCTGGAGCCAGTGCCTCGTAATGCATGTAGCAGAACAGAGAGATACGGGACGAGGGACTCGGTAAAGATACATATCAAGGTTGCAGTCGTCATTGCCAGTGCTATTCGGCTTTTTTTTTTCGAAATATATAATAGGGCCGAATGACGTGTGCTTGTCACGTTTCTTTGATTCATTGATAAATAAGCGAAAATAGAAGTCGAGAAAAAATCCGCCGTTTTCCGGGAGCGGGACTCGAACCCACATCTCCGCATAACCGGTGCGGTGCGTTAACCAATTACGCTATCCCCACAGCGGCTTCTCTCTCGACTTTAAAGCGGGGGTTTATATTTACAAGAGCTCTGAGGCCGGTCAACTAGCGCCGCCCCTCGACTACCGCGGGAGACGTAGAACGTCTTCTTTCCCAGCGGC
The DNA here is from genome assembly GCF_048455015.1 of Haemaphysalis longicornis. NCBI lineage: Eukaryota > Metazoa > Arthropoda > Arachnida > Ixodida > Ixodidae > Haemaphysalis > Haemaphysalis longicornis. The sequence continues at coordinate 188,777,050 of NW_027526422.1, forward strand.
CGCCACGTAGAACGTGGTCGGAGGTCGGGGTTAGCAATTGGCATATCCGAACTGCTGGAGCCAGTGCCTCGTAATGCATGTAGCAGAACAGAGAGATACGGGACGAGGGACTCGGTAAAGATACATATCAAGGTTGCAGTCGTCATTGCCAGTGCTATTCGGCTTTTTTTTTTCGAAATATATAATAGGGCCGAATGACGTGTGCTTGTCACGTTTCTTTGATTCATTGATAAATAAGCGAAAATAGAAGTCGAGAAAAAATCCGCCGTTTTCCGGGAGCGGGACTCGAACCCACATCTCCGCATAACCGGTGCGGTGCGTTAACCAATTACGCTATCCCCACAGCGGCTTCTCTCTCGACTTTAAAGCGGGGGTTTATATTTACAAGAGCTCTGAGGCCGGTCAACTAGCGCCGCCCCTCGACTACCGCGGGAGACGTAGAACGTCTTCTTTCCCAGCGGCCGCCACGTAGAACGTGGTCGGAGGCTAGTTGACCGGCCTCAGAGCTCTTGTAAATATAAACCCCCGCTTTAAAGTCGAGAGAGAAGCCGCTGTGGGGATAGCGTAATTGGTTAACGCACCGCACCGGTTATGCGGAGATGTGGGCTCGAGTCCCGCTCCCGGAAAACCGCGGATTTTTTCTCGACTTCTATTTTCGCTTATTTATCAATGAATCAAAGAAACGTGACAAGCACACGTCATTCGGCCCTATTATATATTTCGAAAAAAAAAAGCCGAATAGCACTGGCAATGACGACTGCAACCTTGATATGTATATATATATATATATATATATATATATATATATATATATATATAAGCGTCAGATACACTTCTAGTAAATATAAATAGCCTAGAAAGTGAAGGAGAACACAGTCGCCCAGATAGCCGAATTGGTAAGGCATTCGACATGTAATCGAAAGGCGTGGGTTCGGTCCCCACTCTGGGCGCGTGTTTTTCTTTCTTTCTTTCTTCTGTATATTAAAAAAAATGTTTACTTCATTAACCGTAGTGAAAAAGAAAAGAGCCTAACCACACCCCTATGCCTCCTTTGGCGTTGTAGACTGCTGCCCTATCTATCTGTATTTCCTCAACGAGCCCCTCATTTCCTTACTATATATATAGATATATAGAGATTTTTTTATTAGAAAGAAATAGATGGGGTTTAGGAAGACAGGGTAAACAGATGCTAGAGAGCTCAACGTTGGATATTGAAGGGCCGTAGGCCGCAGTAGATCCTTCCATTGCCCCCACAATTAGCTCGCGCTAATCTTGAGGTCACCAGCAGCCTCCAATCAAAGCTGCCTCCTATTTGTTGATAGAAGTTGAATATGCAATGTTTGAGCTGAATTGCCGTCTTAGCATATCTTTGTACATGGCTGGGTTGGATGGAAGAAGGCAGACATTTCCCGAATTTATCATAGTTTTAGGCAATGTCTGACGTTTCCACTGAACAATTTCGCCGCATAGATTTGTAGGTGCTTGTGTTTGTTTATCCTCCACAAAGTTTGAGATTCTTCGCATTGAGACCAACTTATAGCACGTGAAAGAATCGTGTGCCTAGACGTAAAATGTAAACACGTTGTTATTTAACCTTTTTAGGGGAGGGGAGCGCGGTAGGCGGGGACGCAAGGGCACGACATGTGAGTTTGCGTGCCTCTTGGACTCTTCCTCGCTCTATTTCAGGCGCTTGCGTCGAAGATAATGATGAAGACAAAGTCCAGCATACGTTGTTAGCTTTCTGCATTGTAGATGGGGGTACCTTAGCGAACCGTTTACCTATTCTTCCTGCAGCTAACAGTTTAACGTTCTTTAACAGTCCGTAATGGTGTTCACGCTTCAATTTGACACTTCCCCTACCCGGATTGCCAAGAGGATGGCTCCTACTTTCGCTTCTTCGTTCGGTTATGTAGGACGGTCATGCAGTCACGAAGATTGCCCGAGTAATCAACTCCAGTTGCTGCCTCTCACTTTCGTCAATCCCTAAATCGGTGTAACACACACAGCACGAAAAATGAACCTCACTGTGCAGGTGCGGCACCAGCTCCAAATGCGTATCTTTTCTTTCTTCGCCGTGGTAGCATTGTCCTCCTTTCGCAGTTCAGTTGCCGCTGTGCATATTCATGCGATCCCTCGCATCTCGCTGTCTCTGTTGTAGCTTCCGGGGGGTAGCGATGACGTGTTTCCGAGGACGCTTGAATAGCACGTATGATAGCCGACGCCTAGCAGCCACGGGGAAATCGAAAAGTGAGCTTAATAACTCTATAGCGTTAAACGCTTCCCGTCGTCGGAATAGAACCTGGGTCTCTGGCGTTATGGAGCTCGCGTCTGTCCGATCGCGCCATTCCGGCAGGGCCGAAGCAATTCGTTGTTGGAGAGGGTTGCATGGGTTGGCAAAACTACACAGAACAATTATGCCTCCCCCCCACCCCCCCACCCCCTCTGTCTAACGACGGCGATGGTCGAACGCGCAGTTTTCTTCATGCGAAATCAAATGGCGAAGGGTCAAATCCAAAGCCGTTGCGATGAAAAGGCCAAACATCGAGCGAGTCAAAGTCAAAGCTCAACGAGCCAAAGTCCGAACCACCTGCGAGTCAAAGTGCAAACTCAGACGATATCCGAGGAATCCCCTCGAGAAAAGCTTTGCGTTCAAAAATCATCGTCGTTAGGTGGAGGGGTGCATGATATTTACAGCGAAAGGAGGTAATAGGACACCTCGTGGGCTTGAAGGCGCCGACAAGCTTCATATTGACGCCATTTCCTTCCCCCAAGCGAAGAAAAATATTCTATGGGCCACTCAAACACCAAAAAAGCGCGGCAGAGGGGAGACAAGGGATGAATTGGAAGCGTTAGAGGGAGAAAAAAAGCGCAGGGCAAGGAAGGGATGGGAGTCGAGGGTCAGGCAGTGTCAAAAATGGAGGGAAAGTGAGGGAATGAAAGTGAGGGAGTAAGCACGCCAATCCAAACGGCTCGACCATGGAGTACAGCAGTCAGTGCCGTCGGTACCTGAGACGCTACGTTGAAATCTCCCACAAGCGCAACGAGCATGTCATCGGTGAGCTTGTGAAACCTGGGGGCGCGTGCACGCCCCCCCCCCCCCCCTCTGCACACCCCCTTCTCTAGTGCCTCCCGAACGCAATTCTAAATCGGCATTCATGATCATAAATAACAAAAAAGCAGAGCCATTGACCGTTACCCCATCAACATCTCAAACGATAGTACCAAAATTCCCAAAACAGACTCATTAACAATTGTCAGTCTCACTGATCGCTAGTCCGGTAGTCGCACCCTAGACCTCGAACTATACACTCACAAATCAGGAAAATCACTCGCCTGCAGTATGTCACATCACTAGGCTGCCGTACAAGAAAAACACCTCATTCGTATTACAGATGTTTCTACTACGCCTCGCATACTGTAGACGCTACCATGCCACGCCTACTCAACTCACGAAACTAGTTGTCATTTGTCTGGTAGTCGTTCCCTACACCTTGAAATGCACCCTCAAAAATCGAGCAAATGAACCGCGTGCACTATGTCCCAAATCGCCCGTATGGCTCACAAGGACAACACCTCTTTGGTATTATAGATGATTTTACCCTGTCTCGAATACTTTATGCGCTACCATACCTCATACCACGTCCACCAAACAAACCAAACCAAAGACAGCTATGTGTTACCTTTCCAGTATAGCCCGTAGCGTGACCTTTAACACCCCTGCCCCAATCTTCTCGTTACTGGCACGTACAACGCTATCGAAGAATGTATTCAGATACAGAAACAAGTCCAACACTTGCCTCTTCAGACATCCCAGCAGTGTCGCGAAATCTTCCAGACGATGACCTGCCCTACACCATCGCTTCAAACCCCACACCTCCCCTTCCTTGGAGCAGGTTGCTTCGACTCCGCAAAGAACCCCTACGTAATAATATGAGCCTCTCCGCGCATGCCACTGACATCTTACTACGCTGACAAACCCTCACAAAGCCTGTCTCCTTCCAAGAAAAACAGGGATCAGTGTTGTACTTCACAGACACGGGCTATTTCTCCTCTCTGCAAACAGGACCCGCAGCCTCCTTATGCCACTCCTCGCTGATCTCCGCATGGCCACTTTTTATCTGCTCACCAGACTAACCTCTCGTGCGGAGCAATCCATCGCTCGTGCCACAGAGAATGCCGCCATCACAACCTCCACCAAACACCCCACTTACATCTTCACAGATTCGTAATCGGCCATTCGAAATTATTTTACTATACAATCAACCTGTTCTCTAGTAACCTAGTGACTGACGCTCGCAACACTAATCCTCTTCATGTGTTTGTTCTGGTACGGGTTCCTGGCCACACCAACATGTAGGCCAACGGAAGATACCAAAGCGTTTGACTGGGCTAGTTGGTACATGTTTGCATGGAATAAAAACCAGCGGTAAACACAGGACACCGAAGAAAGCGACGCGACAAGCTGGCACTAACAACTGAACTAACAAGGAACTTGAACGCCTAGAAAGAGTAAATGCGTAAATGCGTTTTCCGAATATCTCTCACCAGGTCTGTTTATGGTTTGCACACCCAGGTACCATTTTCCTTCTATTCGCTTACGCGATCCAGCAGCTCGTAAAATCACCCTAAACTCTCCTGCCGCCTCAACCGCAAAATCTACCCTGCTCTAGTCCCACGCCTCAGTCGCGCCAGCACCGTCCTTCTCCGGAGGCTCATACGCACTCCCTCCCATCTCACCACATTTTACACGTGTGGCTACAAGCAAGGTAGTACTCCATGTTGTGAAAGACAGTGCTGATCCTTGTATGTCAGGTCCCTCGTATTTATCTTTTTTGCTGTACTTAATGGTGATCTACCATTTTACATTGGATAGGTAAGCGCTGTGGTCCACCAATTTGCTCTTTTTGGGAGCATACCCCTCCATTCCTCATCGATACTGTAATTTCCACCCCCCGAACCTGCCCCCTCAATCTCCCGATTCACCTCTTGGCAGACTCGGCTGGATCATCTGCCCGGAACAGGCCTTCAGGCAACCCAGGAGGCTCTTTGCCTTCATGTTTAGAAGATTTCTGAGGATATTCAGGCCTTCTTTAAGTTGCGCATTTTTCCCTGTATGTTCACCCTATTTCAGCAATCGGACTGTATAGATTTTTTTTTTTCTTCTGTTTCGGAATCCGAATCTGTATTCTTTTATGCACTGTACCGCAGTCGTGCTAATAATGTATCGCGTGTAACTTTGCACTGTTTGCAAAGCAGGGGGTACGGGCCCAGTCAAGCCTCGTTATGGCTTTTTGCCCGTACCTCCCAACATCGTGTGATGTTAAATAAAATTGAATTGAATTGAATTGAATTGAATTCTTAAAGAAATCGATGCCTCAGCCCCTATCGTTAAGCTTCCATCCGCCCATCCACCCTCCAACCGGTACATAGGTCCCTGACTTGGCAATTAATGTTTTCTCTCTCTCGCTTCCTCATGATGTTGATAGTGCTCCAATTTTATTTCGACGAATTAGAAACGTAAAAGTGCTAGAATAGTCGTGGCGCGTGGCACCTGAAGTTGATGGCACGTGATTGAACAGGTGCACACCAGCCACGAAGAGTCCCAATTAAGGGGAGACAAGGCGTGTGCCAGTCCTCTTGCTGTAGTAATTAGCGCGGTAAGACGCCGAGTCGAAAGAGGAAAGAAGAGACGCAAACACGACGTAGCAGTACAGAAGCTAATAGCATCGCCAGGAATTCACCCTCAAAGAACGTAAGCAGACATATTTCCACGAGAACATTTTTCTTTGTGCTCATGAAAAGTCGACGGAAGCCAGGCACTACTCGGCTTTGCTGTGAAATAAGGGAATCCACTAGGTAAGTTACAGATAATAATTACAAAAAGAATTACAGGAGAAATATCGGAAAAATGATCACAGACGCGAAGTACTGCGAAACGACGTTTTACGTTCTACCGGTGTTACAAACTTCGATCAGTCGTACGAAACGGGTCGCAAACAGGCATAAGTCTTGCGATTCGGTTCGCAAAGATTTATGATGATTGGATTAGTGGAGAGGCCACTGAACCTAATCCACATGAAGCCGCTCCTAGGCGATTCTGAATCAACCCCGCATTTCTGCAGCGAGGCGATCGATGGTTAGGGTTTCGACGCTTTCTCATGTGAACGAGAAAAAATTGCCCCTTATCTGCTCGCATCGCTGCAAATTTCGCCGAACGACGATAGTCTTCTGCCACGCCTACCACGTTACTGCATCTCCTCTCTCTCCCGACCACCCCTCACGATGCTTCTCTCCGCTCTCGATCCCGAAATGATAAACATAATGAAGGTTTGCTGAATTCAATACCATTTTCCCGCGTTCGGGCTGCTGGCGCTCCTTTTGTTGAGACCTTATGTTTGCAGTTGATCATAGTGCTTGAGCCATGAGCCTAACGCTCGACTCTCGTGTCGCCCGCCCAAGGCCCGTGCGGAAGCCCTTTTTAAAAGAAATCTTTACTACCCCCTCGCGGTACGTTTGACCTTCCTTTGACCTCAGCTGCACCGTGTCATTGGGCAATGTATCCCGTGCGCGCCTGGCCGAGGTCCACCACGGCCGCGTTCGCCGCAACCGCCGCCGCTTCCGGCTTGGCGCATGCGCTTTCGCGGGTTCGCGACTGACCACGAGACTGGTCTCGTGCATTCAAGCTTGACCATGAATGAGAGCGAGGCCAGGCCGTCTTCTGGGAGCATTGTGTGGAAGCTGGAGGGTTTGAGCCGTCGTTGGCAAGGGGCGTGTGACCACTCCGCGGATATCACCCCGAGAGCCTTTCGGCTCGAAAAACGCAGGAAGCGGAACCACAACCGTAGAAAAAAGCAGGATTTGGATGAATAGTATAATAATAACAGCTAAATCAAAGGTTAACCAAGTAAAACCGAGAGTTAACCAGAATAGTTGAAGCTTTCGCTTTGCATATCCAGGGTTAGCTGAGCTCAGCCGCGGGGAGTTTTTGTATTTTCGGGATAAATTATTGCTTTGAAGTCATTTTTTTGTATGTTGTGGCAAAAATCGCGCCCACGTCTATCGTCAGTCAAAACAGCATTGCCCGTTCCTGTTATGTATTTACGTACTTCCTCAGATAACCTTCTCAGGTAATGTCAGATGTTTTCTTTTTGCTTCGATGTTTTCTTTTTGCTTTCTTTTTGCTTTTGCTTTTCCTGTTGCTTTTACGTCGAAAAATGTGAAGCTTGCTTCCAGATTCAGTTGTTAGGAAATTTTTTGAATATAAACGCCTGGTTTACGAGTAGTTTCAGCTTTTGCCCGGTCGGGTGAATCGAGGGACAGACAGACAGACAGACAGACAGACAGACAGACAGACAGACAGACAGACAGACAGACAGACAGACAGACGGACGGACGGACGGACGGACGGACGGATGGACGGACAGACAGACAGACGGACGGACAGACAGACAGACAGACAGACAGACAGACAGACAGACAGACAGACAGACGGACGGACGGACGTACGGACGGACAGACAGACAGACAGACAGACAGACAGACAGACGGACGGACGGACGGACGGACGCACGAACGGACGGACGGACGGACGGACGGACAGACAGACAGACAGACAGACAGACAGACAGACAGACAGACGGACGGACAGACAGACAGACGGACGGACGGACGGACGGACGGACGGACGGACGGACGGACGGACGGACAGACAGACAGACAGACAGACAGACAGACAGACGGACGGACATTTTCACTTAAGTAGCCCAAGAAAGACTACCGTCTTTAAAACCTCTGGTCCAGTCGTAGGGTGCACATCATGCTTTAAACGGCGGGAGACTGATGATGACCGCGTGCTAATACCACACACACGGGTACGTTATTTCACCGCATATGGAGCTCGACACACGAGACAACCACGAGCTCCCACCGTTCGGAAAACGAACGTCCCGGCTAGTGTACAATTACCACGCGGTCATCATCAAGCTTTCACACCGTTTGAAACATGATGTGAACATCAAGCTTAGATGTCTCATCAATTGGATATGCGTTTTGAATAGATTAGTTCTCGATAGGCACCATTTTTGAGAGCAGACGTGTCCCACGCGGAGAATAAAGTTACGCATAACCTTTCCGTTGTGCCACCGTCGTCTGCCATGTCTACGTTTGCATCGCTCTCTCATGATTGGCGTACCAAACGCCCGTGTGTCTAGTTTGCTTCGGCTTCTCCAGGCGACGGTCCCGTCGTGAAGACAAGCTGAAGTTCTTCGTTTTCAATTTTACTTGTGTTCTGTCGTAATCGGGAGGCCACATACACTCCGAACACCAGGATAACTGATCATTCATATTCACAGAGTAGAATGGCTCATGCCTTTTTTTTTTGGTTGGCCAGTCTAGACGTTTTCTTGTGGTGAAAAAGCTGGGGGACCCATGAAACCTCACCAACCCCACGCGTGGTGCTGCTGAGCACCTCCATGAGTCAGTCGACCACATGACCACATAAAAACATGTCAGTACGCACATGTGCTCCCAGTTTTTCAGAGCATCATACAGATGGCCGAATTCTTAGAAGGGCTTGTTACGCAGCGAACGCTTTCATGAATTGTATTTGCTTCCGGACATTTCTATGTGTTAGTTAAGCTAAAAGCAGAGTCTTCTTCCCGGTTTAGTTTTGGTTAGTTACGTTATTCCCGCTAGTTAATTAGACTTCTCGACGGAGGGCCGGTCTTGACGGAGGGCCGGTCAGTGATTCATAGGTTAACATGCTGAATTTCACGCTGCTTGATGTAACTATTTTTTAGTAGTTGTGACCTCTGCAAACATTTTTTTTTCTTTTACATCTATCTATGACACACGAGCAAGGTATGGTTATTTCTGGACCATTGATTACAGTGTTATTCGCTCATTGCGTGTGGCTGGCAGCAGTTTTTGTGTAAAGTGGTATGCAGTTGGCTGATGTCACATTCTCACGCTCACTTTTCTCACCTTGTCCCGCCTCGCAGTTTAATAAAAAAAGTAACAAACACGAAGTAGATAGCAGTAAAGGTGTAATTCTATCGTCTGTAACAAAGGGTGTTGAGTATCCTGTTTTCTGAGGCTATTATTTTCGAATATGTCAATTTAAAGCTTCACCCCCGATGTTGCGCTTGTTGAATTGTACGTCGTTACTATGTGTAATGTTTGTTTTTGTTTTGCTTTCATCATTCGTGGGCGATTGTTCCTTGTCGTTGGGGTCAACGTTACTAAAAAAGAAAAGTAATAATTTCTTGCAGTTGCTACAACTGTTTCTAATAACTACTACAGGTAGCGCCATATTTTTTTGCGGGAAAGTAAAGAGTCCCAGTTCTTTGGTTGGTGTCATTATGTCAATGGCAGTTTCGTGTGTTCCCAAGCGGGAGCGCTGATTGTTCTCCGTTGTTCTTCGGCCGGCTGTCCTTCGTGCCGAGCTTGACGACACTAGTTAGCAACAAGAAGGCGCAACGTGTGCAGGATGGCAACACCTCAGATGCAACTGTAGTTTGAAGGCGTACAAGCCTTCAAAGCTTGCGTAGTACTCGCCATGATCATTCCACAGATGGACCGAAACCGCTCCAGTGGGCCACGATTTAAGTCCTTGTGCAATACAACTGTTGTTGTAGTAGTGGCAGCAGCCCTACTGCGGCAACAGTTTCAAGATTTTTGACCTCGTTAGAGTGCCCCGTAATATTATTCTAGCATTGATATTGGTTACGTTTAGTGAACCGTTAGTTAAACAGCAGAAAAGGACAATCACCAAATGTCGAAGGTGCAGCAGTGCAAGTGAGCCACTTGTAACGTCAGCCTCTCCACTGATCCAGTTCTCCTTGAATGACTGCCGGCATTTTTCAAGTGCATATCCCCGTAGCAAGTGTTTGCCATACTGATTACATCGACAGCCTCATTATTGACACAATTCCGTGTCCTATAGAGCAAGGTAGTAATTCTTAATTATTGTCTTGTTGCCGAATCCTCTTCACCGGGCGGATTGAAGCTGCCAGAAAGCATTAGCCAGGCGTTTTAAAGTGTTTAGGATTGTCGTGTGATCAAACACGACAGCGCTATCACTGCAGCGTTCTAAGCAGTTTTTGCGAAGTCTGTGGAATCCACCCGCATTTTTTCCTTTGTTCTAACGCTACATTACCCTTTAAACGCCACAAATCGTGTATCGCCTATTACACACTCTATCGTAAACCTAATGGGTCACAATCTAGAAAATCGGCAGCACACCGACGACCGTGATGGCCAAGTGCACCTTAAAGCCCTTCAAACGTCTTTTAACACAACGTGGAATCGCCTGCTGGCCATTTCCTAAGCCTGTTTGTTTGTTTTTTCCGGGGGCAATTGCCCGTAAAAAGTAAGATAATGTAGCACCGTCCTTGTTCTGGGCCTATAGTGAACCTTATGTTCTAGGCGGATACAACGCTTGAAACTGTGCAATCAACAAAATGTTTTTAGAGGCCGAAAGTAGGGATATCTAGGAAAGAATGCCAAAGGCTTTTCTAAAAATTGGGCCTAATGTAACTGATTATGAGAGGAAGACAGTGGGAGCGCATATAGTGCATGAACAAAGAGGTATTAGGTTTACCCGATACAGCGAAGATGGGGGTCGAATCAGAAAGCAGCGAAATGAAGCTGAAACATCTCGTACTTCTCACTACGACAAATAAAGTTCAGAGCAGGATGGACTTATAAAAGCAAGTCCGAGACCAAGGGGCGAATGAGGCGCACGATAGGAGGTTTTTTAGTGGTCCGCACATAACGTCCGCCGAAAGAACGACGTCCGTGGGAAAAAGAGGAAGACAGAAATTTCTTTTCAATCGAGCGGAGAAGAAGGGAATGAGGGAGACGAGTATAATGGAATTTCCCATTGGCTTTCAGGTCGCGTATTCTTGGCCGAAGCGAGCCTCCTGAGAGCCGCGCGTCGAAAACGATTGATTGCCGAAAGGAGGGCGCAAGACAAAAGCGACGAGCCGGCCGATCAAAAGCGCCGACTGCTACTGAGCAGCGCCAGGGACAAGTAAAGCACGACGAACAGAGAAATGAGACGTATCGAGTCTTGAGGCTCCAGACGGCAAATCTTTTGTGAGCACACACCGTTCTATTTCTTAACAGTCCATTCGGTTGTAGATCCCCTTTTTGCCGCTGTTGCCGTCGATGCCTTTGTTGTGAAGTAGGGGCGCTTTTGAGCTTGTGAGGGTTTTTCTTCATTGAGCGGAACTCCGAAGTGTTCAAGCCCTCAGTGGGCCGCGCGAACTTCAAATGAGGCTCGGAGTAGCTGTCTGGAAACAACATGTGCTAAACCCGTGTTTACCTGAGCATAACGGGATCGCAGTGAAGCGCTCCTTCAGTTGCCCCTATGTAGTACGGGGTCAAACTACTGTAGGCAAGAGGTTTCAGAGTGTGCTTAAAACAGCCCTGAAGGTTAAAAGTGCCCTCTGAATAGGTTTAATTCACAACGTAGTTGTAAATGCGGTGGCTAACACCAACAACATTTATTTAAAAATACCCGCAGTTTTGTGTGGATATATTCACCGCTGTAAATCAACTATTTGATCCTTTTACGGTGTTGTTCGATTGTCACCAACCTAAATCGAGTAGCTATCATTGGGGCCCTTTACATAGTAATTTCCACAGTTTTGTCGGCAAGCGAAATGGATTGTCAGTAGGCTTGCCAGTAACAATGAATTGTCAGTAACAACAGTTGTCAATAGACTTAACTTGCCAATAGAAGTCAATGTCCGAAGCCTTCAAACGCTCTTTTCACCAAGCATTGAAATTATTATGACATTGTTCACGGTTTAAAAATGTACTTACGTATCGCTTATTGTAGACGGTGGTCCATATTCTGGGCTTTTGGTTCTCTAGGAAGTCCTTAAAATGATTCTAGATATATGCAATCTGCCTAGTTTTCTTGTCCGCTATTTCTTCCGTTCGCAGTAAGCGTCGGGCTATGGTGGCCTTAGTGGGGCCAACCCTGTAGCCCGTCCATTGATGGTAGTTTTGTTAATTCGCGCTGGCGGCGTTTACATAAACATGTTCATAAACCCAAGAAAAACGTGTTCATATCTCCACTGCTCGGTATAAAAGGGCGCTTAAGGTGACACATAATTGAGCAACACAAAGTAGAAACGCCTCAATATATCCGCGTGTTAAACATTCAGATAAAAACCATGGCCGCTGCTTTTAAGCTTCGCTGGTCAACCATTTTTACAAGGTGTAAGGGCCGGAAGTATGTTTTTTTCTTCAGACGAATTCGCAACCTGACCCGGTCATGCATGCTACCGAGGGCAATATTCAGACAAATGCCGCAAATGTAAGGAAAAAACACACATAGCACATATGCTATGGGCTTTGCCAGCAAGAGGCTGAACCCGCGCGCAGAATCACTCTGTCAGAGTAATGGGAGACCGTGTTGCTCAGCTCCGACCCTACGGATCACGTCTGGGCCCTCCAGCTGACCGAGGACGCTGCTACAGCCCAAAGGGCTCTTGGCGGACGCCTGGATCACCAGCTTTTTTTTTATTCAGAATTGTTTCCACGGGTGCTATCCATGAGGGGGACAGAGATATGGGCTAGGCGGAATGCCTGACAAAGCCTCTGCCCCCCCCCCCCCTGCAGTTCAGCGTAGAAGGTAATGCGGAAAACGTATCCTCAAGCACGCAACAAAAGACACGCGATACACAGTGCTTAGAATAGAACATTCAAACATTTAACACAAGGTTGAATAGAACTCAAACGATACTTATAAAAACAAAACAAAAACAGCAACAGCAACCACAACAAAAACTCGGCCATGTCATGCAAAAACACAGAGTACATTCCAAGAACGTAACAAAATGCACGCGTTACATAGCATTTAAAATAAAATAAAACAACCCGATGCATACATTTAAAATTTGCAAAATATGTCACACAAAGCGCAAATTTGTTTAAATACACACGGCACATTTCAAGCAAATTAATTGTCACAGTTCTATGCCGGTGAATACACGACACCAGTTTCGATCATAAACCTTCTGCATGCACATTTGAAACTTTGAAAAGACCATTAAAATCAATACATATATCACCCCTGTTCAACATGCTAAGGGTCTGAAAGTTTAACGTCTGCCTACCGTAATTTGTTCGTGTTGCAGGCAGCCTGTGCTTAGGACGTCATATATTGTACGCCCTAGAGCCGTCGTCCGGTGGTTGGTTCTAAATTCCATATTTTTGGATCCACTGCAAAAGTTTCAAGTAGTGTATATTTGGTCCGCCTTTAGCATATTATATTTATTCAAAAGAGCACGTTTATGCCCCCGATAGTTCTCGAACATACGTAATACTTTTTTCTGCAAAATGATTAGTCGATCATAGTTAGAAGCTGTTGTAGTACCCCATACTAAAATTCCATAGCTCAGCTTGGAGTAAAATAGTGAATAATACAGGCTTTGCTTCAACCAGGTCTGCAAAACGCTGTATATTTTATACATGCACCCAATGGCTTTAGATAAATCGGATTTCAGTTTACTGACGTGTGCATTCCACGATAGATTATCGGTAAACCATACTCGTAAAAATTTTTGTTCTGTATCTTCTTCTAGCACTTTACCATTAAATACGATTTTAACATCAGTTGTATCTCGTTTGCATATTGTTTTAAAGATTATATACTTATATTAATTTGTATTTAAGCTTAACCGATTTTGGTTTAACCATTGAGGCAGTTTCAACAGATTCTTCCACGATTTTCTTTGTTTCCGCCGTAAAAAATATTGGTGTCGTCGGCGTACATAATTAATTCTGGGGATCCTGGTATTTCTGTAACGTCATTTTTATAGACAAGAAAGAGTAGTGGACCCAAAATTGACCCCTGGGGAACCCCGTGCTGAACTCTAAGCTTTTTGGAAATTAATGTTTTGTTTATTGTAACATAGTGGTATCGGTTTGTGAGATACGTCTTAATTAGTTTTAGAGCTGCGCCTCGTATACCATATGATTAAAGCTTCTTGAGTAAAATGTCATGGTGTACTGTATCGAACGCTTTTTTTTCAAATCTAGGAATAATCCGATCGTGTATAATTTGTTTTCAATGTTGTGAATTATTTTATGCTTTATGTTAATTAAGGCCAGTTCCGTGAATTTATTTTTTTGGAAGCCATATTCCGACGGCGTTATTACTCGATGTTTTTGAAAAAAAGTCGTCATTCTCTCGTTTATAACTCGCTCTACTATTTTCGAAAATACTGGAAGTACAAAAATAGGTCTATAGTTATTGATTTCGGTTTCTCAACCACCTTTATAAACAGGAGTGACTCGGGCTAGTTGTAATTTGTCAGGAAATTCCCCGGATTCTAGTTCCTTGTTTACTATATCCGATAAAATGGGACTAACTATGTCTGCTACATGTTTTACAGGCAAAACCTTAATTTCATCGCAACCAGCGGCTGCATGATTATCTAAGCTTTTGATTATTTGTTCAATTTCATGTGGGGTTGTTGGAAAAAGCATTAGGGATTCGGATAGGTTTCCAACTCCTGTTATACTCGCGTATCGGAATTGGTCCCAGCATATACACCAACCTTTACAAAATGTCTGTTAGCTTCACCTGCGAGTACTTCTCCGTCAATTATGGTATTATTTATTAAGATTTCTTTTATAATATTCTGACTTTGCTTTCTTCACATAAGACCGTTAATTTTGTCCCAAACCTTGCGGGTGTCATTCCTAATGTTTTGAAATTCATTTTCGTAGTAACTTATCTCAGCATTTTTCAGGTAGTTGTTCAATATATTTCTGTATTGTTTATAATTATGAAACATGTCGAGTTTGCGAAAGCGAATGAAGGCGTGATACAAGCGATTTTTTCCCTTATCGTTTTGTACAGCTCGACGGTTATCCATGGCTTTCTCACTTTTTTAAGTTTGGTTTTGTGCTGCCGCGGAGGAAATGCTTTGTTGTAACAAAATTCGAATTTGTCCAGAAATTTTTCATAGGCACTCACAGGACTGTGCTCTTGGAAAATACGAACCCAGCTTTCATTTTCAATGAGGGAACGAAAGCAACTGAGGATTTTGTCGAGGTTGCGAAAAACACTATTTTGCTCGGGGATACTAACAATACCATTGGTAACTGGGGCTAAACAGAATACGGGTAGATGGTCGCTCAGATCATATGAAATAGCTACAGCCGAAACAGACCTATAGTCTAGATTAGTAATACATACATCAAGAGATCTCGCCCTGATACTGGTCACTCTAGTTGGTAGTAATATTAAATTGTTACAGGCATACTAGTCGAGAAGTTCGCGAAACTCACACGCTTGAGGGCTGTCAGAACCGGTGTCGATATTTACATCCCCAAATATTATAAATGGCGAACATGTGGATCCAATATTAGGGAGTGCAGTTTCAACGAACTGCAAGAACTCAGCCATGTTACCGAAGGTGGCCTATACAACGGTTTTCAGTACTTTAATCAATAAACTTTCAATGTGTTCACCTACCCTTTTCAATGGCTCGATAGCCCGGTGGCGAAGATTAGTATTAACGTAGACAGCTGTACCACCCTCCGTCCTCTGCTTCAGACTTGTAACCTTCGAGATAATGTGGTACATCTTCCTTTGTCAACCAAGTTTCAGTTATAGCTATAATATCAAATTCTACGGACAGGGATTGCAAAAAAGTTTCAAAAGCATCTACTTTATTTTTAATACTCCTATTATTGACGTGCATTGTAGACAATCGTGTACAGTGCTTTCCATTTTCTTTGTCAAATTCCTGCTTGGTAAAGTAGCGCCAGTTTGGTTGTAAGTCATCCATACCCAAAAGACCGACACTATATCATTGTCATGGATAATTATTTTCTTAGTTGATTTTATCAACATCCGACAGCCTAACAATCCTTAAAGCCATCGAGTCGTCGTCCTTGGTCGCAAAGATTTTTCCACCTGCCGTCCAGACAAACTTCCAGTTCGTGGCTTCCTTGCGAGCGACTGCAGTACCCAAGAGATTTTTGTTCGACGCAGTAAGGTGTTCGTTAACGTAAACCGGTTTGCTGTCTCCGCCGTGGTCCCAATCTTCAGTCATTACCCGCTGCTTTTTTGACTCCTTCAAGAACTTGTCTCGCTTTTCGCGCCGAACGAAGTGAACCACTATGTTCTGTTCGGTCGGTTTGAAAGTAGGGACTCGATGGCAAATATCTATGTCTGCATCCGTAATCCGTTCCTTCAGGCTTGCTCCAATCAACTTCACAACATCATAGGCATCCCCTTCCCTTGGAACACCTTTTATTTCGATATTGTTGGCCCTCTGGTATTGTTCCAGTTGTTCTATTTTGTCGTTAAGCCTGAGATTTTCTGACTCTACTTTCGCATTTTTTTTCTCTTAAGCTTTGAACTTCTTTTCGAAGTTCTTTCATTTCTTTGGTGAGTTCTTTCACGCCATCGCAAGTGTCATTACAATTTTTCACACTTTCCTTCAATATTTTGAAATCAGCTCGCAGATCGCGCTTCAGATTATCGAGGGCCTTTGCGAAGTCGCCACTATCCTTAGACATGACAACCAGCACTCTGTTAAATTCAGGTGTGAACTTAGCAGTCGTACAAAAAAATTGCACAACAAAAATTGATTGCAGTGTTCGGCAGCCTTGCGCAGAAATCTTAGCCAGCGAAGAAAATATTCTCACCTGCACAGAGCAAGGCAGATAATCAGTCGTCGTCCTTCTGCGCACCGCTGCCGAACTGATCGCCGACCGTCCTGGATGGCCCCTTATGTGGTCGCGGCTACCAGATGTGGCGCTGTTGGCGGGGGTGTTGTCCTCTTCACTGTCAGTGCAACGTGGTCGTGACTAGGCGGTGTAAAGCTGAGAGCTGTTGCACGCTGTTATTCTATGCCGGCAAGGAAGCTGCACAGAGCAAGGCAGATAATCAGTCGTTGTCCTTCTGCGCACCGCTTCTCCCGATGATGATGATGATTTCTATTGGTTTCCCCTTTGTAGCGGAGTGATGGCGTGTCATCTTACCCAAAAGGACTAATATACCTATGTTTTGTACTCTTGGTTTAATACTAGCGCTGCTTTGGGCAGGCATAGATTACTTATTTTTCCTATTACAGGCGGTAACTGTCCTAGGCAATATTCCCTCTCTGCTTTTCGTCCACCAGCATTCTAATCTCCTTTTTGTCGCCTGGACAGCCTTGAAGTTAACTTCCTCTGTGCTACCCTTCAATCCTAGGGCTTCTGAAAGCCGAATATTTCGCTCATGTAGATTTGGATGGATACCCTCACATTCTAACACTATGTGGCGCATAGCTCCTGTTTCTTTCCGCACACGACGCACACCCCGTCATTTTGTGAATACTTCTTTCCCCAACAAAGCTCTTAGTTCGCAAGCAACCTGCTCTAGCCTGCTCTAGCAACCTGCCCCCCCCCCCCCCCCTCTCTCTCTCTCTCTCTCTCTCTCTCTCTCTCTCTCTCTCTCTCTCTCTCTCTCTCTCTCTCTCTCTCCTCTCTCTCTCTCTCTCTCTCTCTCTCTCTCTCCTTCTCTCTCTCTCTCTCTCTCTCTCGCTCTCTCTCTCTCTCTCTCTCTCTCTCTCTCTCGCTCTCGCTCTCTCTCTCTCTCCCTCTCTCTCTCTCGCTCTCGCTCTCTCTCTCTCTCTCACACAGACACACACACGCACGCACGCACGCACACACACACACACACACACACACACACACACAACACACACACGCACACACGCACGCACGCACGCACGCACGCACGCACGCACACACACACACATATTCTGCTCTCTCATTCTCTCAGTGCTTCCTATACACCGAAGGACACGGAACGTAACAAAGCTGGCACAATGTGCGTACGCTGCGGTCAGAACAAAGTTGTTCCCAACAGGTCGCAGGTGGACGGGGGCGATTGGCAACCCCAAAATCATTACCTCCTGTTGCTCTCGTAGAAGGAAGTTCTGCCACCCGCGGCTTCTCCAGATGGGGCGGCTAATACCATTAGATCATCTTGAATCTCTTCTCATCTACGAGAAGACAAAAAGGGTCTGCACTGATTGGCCCAGGAACTGCGCAGCGCCAGCTGTTCTCACTGCTCGTTTCCAATCACCTGATATCATGGCGCCAGTTCAAAGGACTGAATGCGATGTGGTGTTTTTTTAACACTGTAAAGAAATGGCGCTGTTTAAACGAAGGAACGGCAAAGGTAGTTTCAAGACAATTGCTGCGGATTATTGTTTCCAGCCAAAAGTAAGGAGAGACTTATTTGGAAAGGTGGCAGCAACATTTTGGGCAACTCGGAGGATTCGAGTAAACATCCGACTTTTTAACGGACATAAACACAAAATACCAGCTTTGTTCATTAAAACACTACTTTTTCTCGATAACAATGGCAACAATGTTATCGAAAACGTGAACAAATATATCTTTGATATGAAAGAAATCAGACGAAACAGACGATACAAGCCAGCCAGTCTGGCCGGGATATCAAACGTCACATTATCTTGTGAGGGATATTGGCGGCGTCTAACCAAAGCCAGCGCCAACAAAGATCACTGTGTGGTCATTGTATCCCTATACAAGAGTCTGATTTGTGATTCTTAGGGTCTCTTAAAAGTGATCGCAGTCATGAGCCTGTGCCGCGCCTCCTCCATAGAGGCGGCACACAAACGGAGAGTCCGTTATGGCGTTTAGGCAAGGCTGGGCTCCTGACGGGATCGCAGCGTGAACGATGCCTCGGCCGTGTCGAAGGCATGGGCATCGGCAGGATGTTGTCTTGAGGGGGGCAAACCACTTGCGCCACTGCAGTAGCGGGGGGGTGGGGGGGGAGGTGACGAAGAAGGTAAAAATATAAGCAACGTTCCGCAGCATCGAACGGATATAACAAAGAAAGGTCGTTTTAAACCAAGCTTTCTGGCTAACGGTTCTGTCGTGGCGTGCTGGGGCCGAATTCTCTAAAAAAACGGGCGTCGTTTTGAAGCGACGGGGTAGCGCCATGCAAAAGCATGTGTTCTGGAGTTGGGGCCGTCGCTTTGGGGCTCCTTGCAGGGGCAATCACCGCAGAAAAGCGCTGTGGCAAGGGCGCGAAGCGACAAGTGAAACGACGGGGGGGCAGTGGGTGTCACTTCGAGCCCTTTCCACAGCGCTTTTCTGCGGTGATTGCCCCTGCAAGGAGCCCCAAAGCGACGGCCCCAACTCCAGAACACATGCTTTTGCATGGCGCTACCCCGTCGCTTCAAAACGACGCCTCGTCGTTTTAGAGAATTCGGCCCCTGGACTACAAATTCCCAACACGGCGGAGTCGGCGGCGGGGGGGGGGGGGGGGGGAAGGGGGGTAGCGGGGGGTTTCACTTACGGAGCACACTGCAGATGGCGCGGCGATTTTACCAAGAGTTCACCCCGCGGAAGTGCCTGCTCGCTGGCGGCGGCGTCGGCAGTACGGCTTTGTTGTCTGCTTTAGCGACGGTTGTTTAGCGACGCTGAAGCCACTGACCAAAGAACCGATGCACACGGGAAGTGGCTTGCCGGCCCGACCCGGCCGGTACAGCGATGGCGGGCCAAGCGCCCGGCCCAGCGAGCCAGCGACGGTGGCGGCGGTGGCTCGGCCTCGCACGCCCGCCCCCCGCCCGCAGCGTTTGCATACCGGATGTAAAGAAACGTTTCGTTTCCGGCTACGTCAGCCTACTCCGCGGCCATGATTGGCTTACCGGTTTTGCGGGGCCGTCGCGCGACGAGGGAATTCGGACCGAGAGCGATCTGCTCCGCCGTCGCAAAGCGACGAAAAGCGACGGCCGGCTCGTCGCTTTGCGACGTCGCTTTTCGTCGCGCGACGAGGCGAATCGCCAGTGTGAATGTGCCTTAAGAGTGGAGTCTCGCATACACGCGGCGCTCAGCACTCTCAGCTTTCCTACCCCCAATGGGGGAAGCAACAACATCACTTGGACCCGCCGTGGTGTTTCGAGAGTTTGGAGTGTCTGCTGGCCATCCAGGACATTCGCTCGAGAGATTTACATAACTGGCTGAAGCGAGAATGTTAGCACTTGAGCAGTTGGACCGGTTCTACGGAGATTGTGTTTACGTGTTTACGGACGGATCTGTGGACAGAGACTTAAACATCAGCGCAGCGGCCTTTGTGATCCCCGGCATGAACATTTCCTGGGCGGCTGGCATTGACCAGTTGACGTCATCCACAGCGACGGAGGGTACAGCGAAACTAAACAGCCTCTGAAAAACAATAAGATTGCTTCGGCTGCGGCGTGCGGTAAATCTAACGGTTTCCAAATCAGCCCTACAACTTTTGCAGCTTGAATTTCCTGTTGACCGAACTTGCCAACGCTGCCTACGTCTCCTTCAGCAGCTAAATGAAAACTGACTTAGCGTTCGCTTCCACTGGGTTGCTTCCCACTTAGGAGTGCTTGGAAACGAAACCATACACAAGTTGTCCCGTGAAGCCACAGTGTGCTCGTTTTCTGAAATTGATACAGACGGACGGCGTATTTTAAAAGTCATCATTAAAGAAAGAACATTTATGATCTCTTTGATGACCACAACACCAATAATGTTACGAAAGGAATGAAGAGGACAGAGGCATCACTACTGTTCCGCATCCACCGACTCAGCGCGGACACCGGCGTGGCTTCATAAGCTGAACCTTATCTCGTCACCATTCGTCGAAAGTGTGGTGTAACAGGTGTCATCGTACTAGTGTTTTTGTGGATGGCCAGTTTGCAGCTTTGTTTCCCTAAACGGCATTGAATCACAAGGAGAGACATTGTGCGCCTGATCCTCCGGTTTTTCATTGACAGACGCCGCAGTGACTCTTGGCGATTTCCTGGGCATAGCGGTAAAAAGGTGTTGATCGGGGGAGCAATTGCCGGCCTACCACGCAAGGCTAGGTCCACCCTTTATTAAACCCGCCGCGGTGGCTCAGTGGCTAAGGCGTTGTGCTGCTGAGGACGGGGACGTGGGTTCGATTTCCAGTTGCGGTGGTCCCTTTTATGATGGAGCCGAAAAGCAAAAACACCCGTGAGTACGAGATTTCGGCGCACGTTAAAGATCCCCAGTTGGTCAAAATTAGTCCAGAGCCCTCACTACTGCGCGCCTCATCACCCGCGTTGCGTCGGCGCGTTAAACCCTACAATCAATCAATCAACCCGCTAATAAACATCACCACCACGATCATCAGCAGCTGCGTTACATAACGGCAACATTTTCGATCGGAGGCACAGGTTTTTTAAACAAGCGTCTCCCACCGATCGGATGATCATGCAAAATTAAGTGATGTTGTCTGGCCACCTAGCTTGAAATTGGTATGTTATTTGTACAAACCCTCTCTCACGGTCACTCATACATAAATATAAGAACCATGCGCCTACAAGCGCGCGCAAAATGAAGTGGTTATCCCTGTTGAAGCTCTTTGCCTCTCCTTTTTAAGTTGTTTTGACGATGCAATTGAAACATGCC
Organism: Haemaphysalis longicornis; assembly: GCF_048455015.1. Taxonomy (NCBI): domain Eukaryota; kingdom Metazoa; phylum Arthropoda; class Arachnida; order Ixodida; family Ixodidae; genus Haemaphysalis; species Haemaphysalis longicornis. The sequence goes on from NW_027526422.1 coordinate 188,798,509, forward strand.
CAGTCCTGCCGTCTACGGTTGTCAGAGACCGCCGAACGAAGACGCGCTTTCACACGCCGAATGCCGGTGAACGAACGCTCGATCAGAACAACATGTCGCGGGGAACATGATGGTCGCTTGCAAAGTGCGACTGAAATCCGGAGGTAATCTATTTAATGTTGGGTTTAACACACCGAAGATGCCTGGTCTATGCGGTGCACCGTAGTGGAGGACTCCGGATTAATTTTGACTTTTTGGGGACCTTTAACGTGCGATGATATATCGAAATACGGGGTGTTCGTTTTTCGCCTCCATCATATCACCCGGAATTGAACCACTATACTTGTGCTCAGCAATAGAACGTCTGATCCACTAAGCCACCGCGGTGTATGCCTGCCTACAGCCCGAAAAGGGCTGGCTGAGAAAGGGTGTTCTAGCCTGCGAGTTGGCATTTATATAATCTCTGCTTTCTACATGAACAGTGTAAAAAATATAACAATCAAACACTTGAGTAAGCACATTTATAAGCCGGCGAGGCTTGCCGGAACGTCAGATCGGCCTTTTCTTTTTGTGTGTGTGGGAGGGGGGGGGGTAAATGGGGGGAGAAGGGGGTACAATACGCGTATAAACAAACAAAAGCAGAAAAAAGCACTGTGTTTGATTCTTCTGTCACAGGAATCGGTAAAACACGAAAGTGCAGTTGAGCATGATTTGCTGGTCGGTGGCTATCTTGTGGGTGCGCTTGGCGAGCGACGTCCTGCTAGCGGGTAGCTAAGGTAAAGGTTCACTGGCGTCTATTCGGCGACGGATATGACGTCAGTGAAATCGTGGTGTATCCCGGCATGAAACACTTTTGTGTGAAAATATAAAATCCGAAAACGAACAACCCTAAGTATAACGTACTCTTTAGTACTAAAGGTTGCTTCCCCGCAAGAAGACCCTCTGTGCAGGGGTGCACGCTTTTCAGGCCACTTGCGTCATATGAGTGACGGATATTACGTCAGTGAAATCTTTGTGTATCCGTGAACAAAACCCTTTCGTGTTAAAAAGCAAGAAATTAAGAAATTTTCTCTGACTAGCCGGGCTCGCAAAACAATGCGAATCTGCCGTCCTGAAGCTTTCCTGATGAATTAAAAACTAACACTGCTAAGGCTCAGAGAAGTTAAAAGCTGCGCAAAAATAAACGCAGCTCGTGGAGTAAAACATGGAAGTTGCCGCTATAACCGTATGAAACAAAAGATAAAATTCGAATTAAGAACGGCCTGAGCCTGAGGTACGCAGCCGCGTTTCCATTTCTACCCCCTCTTCTAGGCCCGTGTATGATGCGGGCCACATGCACGCGCGGTGAGCCAGCGAGTGAATATACAGTCGAGTCAATTTATAACGATACCGTATATAGCAATATATCGTATATAACAATGAACAGCTATGGCACTGCCAACTTTTGCGTTCTTTCTGTGGTAAAATAAACTGCTTATTACAATGCTCCAATGCCACGATATCGGATGCAACGATTGTATCCGGTTATATTGTGCACCAAAAGTGCAACAGTGAGGACTCTAATGACGCGGTAGCGAAGCCTACTCAGGTAGTCTTGCTAGGAGGCCCAATGCGTGACACAGTCCCAGAGGGACTTTGTTTCCGCCAAGGACATTACCTAGGGTAGGTGAAGCACCTATAGATGCTCTTGGAAAAGATTTGCGCTAGCTCCACACGCGGCAAATAAAGGTAACCGACTGTGGCTTCTTTTCGGCAAATTACAAGTAGTACGACCTTGCTAGCATGCGAATAAAATGTTTTGAGCTCTGTTCCGTCTTTTTATTTCGCAACCCGCTTATAACAATTATCGCTTATAACAATGGGATTTCCTTGGCACTTGGATATTGTTATAAGTGGACTAGACTGTACTTGATATAACAGCAAACGCCGTCTTCAGAGCGATAAAAATTTGGAGACATGCTTCTTGGTAGTATATTACATAGATATTCCAAGTCGAGTTTCACAATTTATGATTCACAATCTAAGGGTAACATAACGACTCCCCCACTACTACCGCAGTAAAATTCATATTGATAGTTCTGTACGACAAAAGACGCAGAGAATTTGTGTCAACAGTTTGCTGACCACGCTTCCTGCCTATGGAATCCTGGCATAAAGAGGCCACCCTAAAGAATCTTTTCTAGAAAACAATAAATATGTTTACACTCTCTGTCTCGCTTAACATTATATAACACCGAAGTATGAGCCACTTGCTGGAAAAGAATAAATTAAATCAGGCTCATTGCTTTTTTAGGCATTACGTATTAGGATGGAAACATTCGAATGATTTCCGGTACGGGTTTCCCAAGAAGTGGTGAGGCAAAACATACGACGTACCGGGTTGGCTTGGCACGGTGATTCATTACTCTTCGCTAAATTACGCCACTAGCTTGTTCAAATACCAACCACACGCGGTAGCTACAGCGTTGTCTCCGTAAGCCTTCCCTGGAAGCCCGCGTCCCCTGTTTTTCTACACATACCTTAAGTACGTCTCTTTCGCTCAGCTTTTGACATCTAACAGCAGAGCCAGAGTTGTGCTTCTCAAATTTTTTTCCAGCATAAACCAGCTGTCACAACTCAACGGCTCAACTTCTTTTGTTGGTGGAGGAACCATTGTTCTCGATCCGCCTGCTTGGCGAAGCGACTGATTACGCGCGGAGTCGTGTCTGTTTTTGGTGGTAGTCGATGAATCTTCGCCGCTTTCCGTAAGCGGCGGAAGCTCGATTTATTGCGACAGCGCATTTATCTCAGCCAGCAGGCCCTCCTTTTTTTCTCAGTTCAATGTATAAAAAGCTGCCTTTGGTTGCCGGGACCCCTAGTGAAGATTCTCAATTCCTGATTCAATTTAAGAGATTGCTTTGTCGCGACTTTCAAGTTTCTCTAGCTTCCGATGTAGGTCTTGTTCCCTCAAGAATTTCGTCTCCCTGCTCGCTAATGCATTGCTCTGAATCTTCGATATTTTCTACCGTTCCCTCACTTCTGATATCTGCTATAGTTTGTGAAAAACAGCTTTCAGGCATCGGCATGCCTTGGGTCTCAGCATCAGAGGTGGCTGCGAACGTGAGCGCAATTGAGTGTCCGCATGTCGTACAGCGCACTGGTTCACTGCATGCGCTACGCCCTTTTTTCTTGAAGTTTTGCAGAAATAACAGCACATTTACCAATGTCGTATCTGCAGTCGCAGTCCCTATACACACACCCGATACAGCTGACTTCCTAAATTCTGCTTGGCATACTGGGCCCTCTGAATTTGGAGCTATAGTCACACGTCGACAGAAACAGTATAGCAGCAAAAGCAATAATGGGTACAGTTGCAATGCCAAGGTAAACGTTACCCGCCGATATTACAAACCAAGCCTCAGGAAATTTTGCGTGGTTTTCTGATTCCCCTGCTACCACTTTGTCGGGTGGGAATCGTATATTCTTTTTTTACGGATTATGCGGTTTCTCGACAACACCGCCAGCGATAGCTGGAGCTGGGCAGGCTCTGGCGGACAATGCGGGTGTGGCCGCATGCGCTCCGCCTGCGATTGTTGGGCCGAGCGAGGTTTTCTAACCATTCAGAGCTCGTCAGCTCTCGTCGGGTGCCGTTGTTTCTCCGTCATTCGCGTGTCTGCTCTGTGAATTGTTTATGTACCGTCTTCGCCTCGCAATCGGTGCTCAGATCTAACCTGCCGAAAACCTAGAACAGTTCAACGTAATTTCTCGTTCGGCTTTAGCTTCCACTACGAGAAACATTCCCATCCGCAGTTTTTCTTTTAACTTATGGTGCGTGTCTTTTACCGATCTCCTACTTGCCAGGGAAAATCCCAAATTGCCGCAAAACTTGAGAGTGCAGAAAATATACTATTTTGTATCAGTACGAAATATTGGAACACATGAACACATTTTGATTGACTCATTGATTGATTGATTGATTGATTGATTGATTGATTGATTGATTGATTGATTGATTGATTGATTGATTGATTGATTGATTGACTGATTGATTGACTAATCAATTGACTGACTGATTGACTGACTGATTGATTGACTGACTGATTGACTGACTGATTGACTGACTTGCTGATCAATTGACTGACTGATTAGATTGATTGATTGATGAACTGATCAGATTGATTGATTGATTGATTGACTGATTGTTTGATTGATTGATTGATTGATTGATTGATTGATTGATTGATTGATTGATTGATTGATTGATTGATTGATTGATTGATTGATTGATTGATTGATTGATTGATTGATTGATTGATTGATTGATTGATTGATTGTGGGGTGTAACGCGCGGACGCAACGCAGTTGATGAGGCACGCCGTAGTGCAGGGCTCCGGAATAATTTTGACCACTAGGGGGTCTTTAGCGTGCGCCGAAATCTCGAACACACAGGCGTGTTTGCTTTTCGGCTCCAGAAGAAAAGCGGCCGCCGCGACCGCGGATTGAACCCGCGTCCTGCTCAACAGCACCCACTGAGCCACCGTGGCGGATACGAAAATATTTTCCTATGTACAATGATTATTTACAGCTACTTCCTCACTGTAATACATTGGTCCGCATAAATATGATTGAGCAAGGCTTGGGAGTGGGCTAGTTGGTGTTTTAACATCTTAAAGTGCAGAGGCGCGCTTCCTGACACGAAAACGTTTAACAAGGGGTAACTACCCAGAAACAGACAAGGTGAGGCGCAAATTATAAACTGTTTTTTATTATCATGTCAAGCCGGTGGTTATATATGCTTGACATAAAAAACAATCACGAAAAAATAAGAATAAAACGCGACACGTGACATGATATCTATACCTCACTTAGAAATCCTATTTCACGCGTCGAAAGCCGGATGAAAGGGGGGCTACCGCGATCTCCCTCTACTCCTGACAACATGACAAATGCTTCAAAAATTTCGCGGGTAATCTTGTCCTTGGATTGGAACAAGATGGTTGTCCCCTCAAAATAGGGCGAATAATTCTTATCGCAACTCTTAACATGCGCGGCCAAATTTCCATTTACCGCCAGATGCGAGCAAGCATTGTGATGCTCCCGTAATCTGTCGTTGAGACAGCGACCTGATTGCTCCACGTAAGACGGACCACAGGAGAGGGGGATATTGTATGCAATGCCCTCTGCATAGTTGACGAACTGGCGCCTGTGCCGTGTGCCACATTCGAAACCTTTTAAAGCAAAGCTTTTTACCTCTACCCCCCAAGGGTTCTTTCGCGACCGTTGGTGTCACCAGAAAACTCCAGCGAACAAATAAAAGAATTTACTGGCACCGCCGGGAATCGAACCTGGAACTAACAGACTAACAAGGCGAGAGCCCGTTATCTTACCTATTTAGCTACGAGCCCACGCGAAGACGGAGAAGACAGGTGGTCAACTCACCAAGCACATCTACGGGTTTACCCCCTGTGTTCTCACTGAATGTCACGTGAAAGCGTCACGCGACCACTCACGCCCGTCTAGCGGCCCTGTGCTAAGAGTTACAAAAATTAGAGGAAGCTAATACCAATGCATGGCATCTCACTTCTAGTGCGCCAATGTGCTAAAGCTTGTGGCCTCCAGTGTTCACGTACAAAATCACAGCTCCTTGTCATCCGCCCTCACGCCAAATCAAGGAAAACATTCAAATACTCCTTGAGGACCAGGCCCTCACTCCAAGCCCCAGCATCAAGATTCTGGGCCTACATCTCGAGGCTAACACCAAGAGTGACATCTCCTTGCAGCGCCCCAAAAACAGCATTAATCATATCATACACATGATCAGGCGAGTTGCCACCAAGACGCGAGGCCTAAAGGAATCCGGTACCTTTCGATTAATTGAAGCTTTTGTCCTCTCGAGAGTCACTTACGCCAACACCTTGTCTTCTTCGCAACAAGCAAGACATAGAGATGCTTTATATAATTGTTAGAAAGGCGGTCGACCCGGCCATTGGTCTCCTCATGAGTGCGTCCACACAGAGGCTGCTTAGCACGAGGCTCCACAACATGGTGGAAGAGCTGATAGAAGGCCATCTTTCTAACCAGAAGGACCGACTCAGAACTGCGGTTGGTAACCGCATGCTTCACCAGATTGGCTGAGCAGCCCAGAATGTCACTCCGCTTGACGTACACCCAGACTCTTGGCGACTAAAACTAAAGATGCTCCCTTTGCTTAGAAATATGAACCCCTCACATGACGAGGGTCACCGAAAAGCACGGGCTCAAGCGCTAAACACCAACCTCGGTGGGTATCATGCAGTTATCTACACATACGCCTCCAAACAACGAGGGCAGCAATACGCCATCATCGTGGCTACCTCCAGAACCAACCTACTTGCGTGTAGCTCGCTTAGGACGCAAGAAATGACGGCAGCAGAAGAGGCAGCTATCACCCTGGCTCTCACTCAACCAGGGGTTCGGAGGGTAGCCACCGATTCCCAGCAAGCCTACTGGAATTACCAGTCGGGTTGGGTGTCCTGACCTGCACTGCGCGTGCTAAAAAAATCGCGCCAATCCACCCCGTGAATGTGGTTCGAAAGCAAAGCTGTAAACGGCACCCATAACGATTACCCATGCGACGTCACTTAAATTCACTCACCTGGCTCTACAAATAGTAAAACCAGAGAAAATGAAATGCTTTTAACCACACCATTTATTACTTCAAAGAGATATTTCTGGTAAGGTTAAATTAATGCATGATGCATGAACGTGTTTGATTGAGTTGTATTGGTGTAGCAAAAGAGTGGAAACTTTTTTTATAAAATTAAAGCTCCAACCTAGTGTTAGACGACCCGACTTCTCTGTCTCTGCGCAGCGGACGGAGGCGACGAGATTTGCGGCAGAGAAGGAGGAGAAGGAGGAAGAAATACTTCTGTTCAGATTTCTGAACGGCCCAGAGTGCAGCCCTGGGGAGTGATTCCTTCGTCTGTGGGGTCCATTTGCAGTCCGCGCGGCCTGTGTTCTGTCCACCCGCTGAAACTGGGTAGGTAGAGAGGGCCTGGACAGCGGTATTTCCCATTGCTCTTGTTGGGTAGTTGACGGAAAGAGAGGAGGGTGCTCAGGCTAAAGTCGCACACCCCGATTACGGGGCGGAGTGTTCCTACTTCTGAGCAAAATTTACATTCAGCGTCGTAGCGATTCGGATGCATAAGTGAAGACGCGTAGGCTGTGGGAAGGAACCCGGATTGTATGAGCCGTAGGGTAGTTTGTTGTTCTCTGGAAAGGTCAGGGTAAGGCGAAGGTACGCTCTGTCTCAGAAGGTGATAATGCTGGGTTATCTCCCTGAACGTGACAAGCGGGTGACTGTCCTCGTGCAGCTCCATAGGACGTGAGGTAAAAGCTCAGACTTGTTGGGTGGTCGTATTTGTTGCCCTCCATTGAAGCGTGAGGGGGTGTCCAGACGAGCTGAATGGAACCGTTTGGGGAGTGGTTTTTTAGCACGCGCAGTGCAGGTCAGGACACCCAACCCGACTGGTAATTCCAGTAGGCTTGCTGGGAATCGGTGACTACCCTCTGAACCCCTGGTTGAGTGAGAGCCAGGGTGATAGATGCCTCTTCTGCTGCCGTCATTTCTTGGGTCCTAAGCGAGGTACACGCAAGGAGGTTGGTTCTGGAGGTAGCCACGATGATGGCGTATTGCTGTCCTCGTTGTTTGGAGGCGTATGTGTAGATAACTGCATGATCCCCACCGAGGGTGGTGTTTAGCGCTTGAGCCCGTGCTTTTCGGTGACCCTCGTCATGTAAGGGGTTCATATTTCTAAGCAGAGGGAGCATCTTTAGTTTTAGTCGCCAAGAGTCTGGGCGTACGTCAAGCGGAGTGACACTCTGGGCTGCTCAGCCAATCTGATGAAGCATGCGGTTACCAACCGCAGTTCTGAGTCGGTCCTTCTGGTTAGAAATATCCTTCTATCAGCTCTTCCACCATGTTGTGGAGCCTCGTGCTAAGCAGCCTCTGTGTGGACGCACTCATGAGAAGACCAATGGCCTGCTCGACCGCCTTTCTAATCTTTATATAAGGCATCTCTATGTCTTGCTTGTTGCGAAGAAGACAAGGTGTTGACGTAAGTGACTCTCGAGAGGACAAAAGCTTCAATTAATCGAAAGGTACCGGATTCCTTTAGCCCTCGCTTCTTGGTGGCAACTCGCCTGATCATGTGTATGATTTGATTATTGCTGTTTTTGAGGCGCTGCAAGGAGATGTCACTCTTGGTGTTAGCCTCGAGATGTAGGCCCAGGATCTTGATGCTGGGGCTTGGAGTGATGGCCTGGTCCTCAAGGAGTATTTGGAAGTATTCCTTGATTTGGCGTGAGGGCGGATGACAAGGAGCTGTGCTTTTTTACGTGAACACTGGAGGCCACAGGCTTTAGCACATTGGCGCACTAGAAGTGAGATGCCATGCATTGGTATTAGCTTCTTTTAATTTTTGTAACTCTTAGCACAGGGCCGCTAGACGGGCGTTAGTGGTCGCGTGACGCTTTTACGTGGCATTCAGCGAGAACGCAGGGGGTAAACCCGTAGATGTGCTTGGTGAGTACACCACCTGTCTTCTCCGTCTTCGCGTGGGCTCGTAGCTAAATCGGTAAGACAGCGGGCTCTCGCCTTGTTAGTCTGTTAGTTCCAGGTTCGATTCCCGGCGGTGCCAGTAAATTCTTTTATTTGTTCGCTGGAGTTTTCTGGTGACACCAACGGTCGCGAAAGAACCCTTTGGGGGTAGAGGTAAAAAGCTTTGCTTTAAAACAGCATAGGTAACCGCATCACACATAGGTCAAGAACCCCCCTTCCCCGCAACACGAATAATGACGGATGACTGATCCGTGTATCACCGTGCGTATACTATAGTCGAGAAGTCGCATACTTAGATGCGCAGTGAGGGCGATTATAGGGCCTCATCTGGGCATGCGTGTTGGGGGGGGGGAAGAGGTTGCGGTTATCTTTGCTGTTTTTTTGCCATTCGTGCGCTTTAAAGTTTGTTTTGTAGTTTTGTTGTAACTGTTTTCTGCACGTGCGGCTGACTGCGCCGAGAACTGGGTCGCATGTGGGGCGTGTCAATTGGGCGGTTGGGCATTTAAGGCTTTGATGTGATGTGTGTAAGTTGTGGGCCTACCCTTGTGCTGTCTTCATGTGTTCTTGTCCCCGTTAATTTGCGCGCAGTTTGCTTTTTGAGATGCACGATTGGGGCTTTGAAAGTACGATGTGCTGAGTTCTTTTAAAGCGAAGCTTTGCTGTCCTCACTGATACCGTTGTACGCCAATGCGATTCACAGGAGAGCCAAATTTCTTTGACAATGATGATAAATGCTCGTGGGTTAAGTGACTGAAAAAAAATGCTTCCCGCGGCCGCCATCGAACCTGGTTCACTCGCGTTTTGAAGCCAGCGTTGCCACATACTACGCCAGCAAAGTAAACCGTGATACAGACACAGATGCGCCATTTTAACCTCGGTGCTGTCGCCTTCATCACTTCAGGGGGTACTCACTACTCCATCACTCGACGCCGCACCTACCCAGAAGAAGCCAAACTTCTCGCTATCGCTTTTGCCGCTGCTGACAACATATACCCCGTCCGCACGACCAATATCTACACCGATTCTAAGTCAGCATGCTACTACATGGCTCAGGGTCTCGGCTTCCCCTGCTCACTGTCCACCTTCAACAACGTTAAAGGGCGTTTCACGTGCACTGGATCCCACACTTATCGCGTTCGGGCAAACGGGCCCTGGTCACGCAGGCGTTGCAGGGAACGAACGCGCTCTTCAGCTTGCCCGCGAAGCTCTCCTCCGGGCCCCTGTCGGCGCTCGCGAAACAAATCCTTGCCCCCCTCTCCGCTCCCCACCTTAGCAGACCTTCTAAGCATACGCCGCACGTTCCCTCTTCTCCATTCCGGGCTTACCCGTCGCGAGCAACTAGTCATTCGGCAGGCGCAAACATATACACTGCGCACACCCACTCGGCTCCGTCTATTTTTTTTATTTATTTGTTTTCAAGGGGTGAAAGTACATTCACACATTCACACACACAAGTACATTCAGGTGGAGGGCGAGAGGCTAAGCATGACGAGGCCCTTCCTCCAAAAGTAGCTTGCACCAAAGTCGGGAGCAGCACACATCACAAAACCAAATCAAAAGGAAAAATATAGCTGCAATGTTCCATTATATCATGCAGAAAAGGAGCAACATAGCTGGCACAATTTTTGACGCCCAAAAAGAAAGAAACGCTATCGTAAAAGAAATAAAAACATACACACACATACCATACACTAACAATTTTACTGCATTAATTTACAATTCAGCAGAAAAAAATTGAAAAAAAGCGTGACATACACAGGTTCAGTAGAGCCAAACAGCTCAATTGAAAGCGAAAACACGACAAGAAAGACAAGTTTAATATAGAATGCTAATCAACTTAAACATAAAAACAAGCAACGCATGCCAGACACCCCTGTCCCACTCTGTCCCCACAGCCTTATTCCCCCTACGCAGGACCACATTCTGTGGGAGTGCCCTAACAACCCTACCCAACCACACAATTACACCGGAGAGAGGCTGGCTGTTGCGGCGAGTCTCCAAGAGGAACGGGAACTAGCGGCCCCCGTCACCTGGACCGAGGCGGCTAATTTCTGCCCACAATACCAAGAACAATAAAGTTTCTATCTACCCATCAATCCGATTGCTCCATTTCGACATGGACGAAGCGGTTTGAAAAAACTAAGATGACAACCAAAGAACCCGTCATAAGAAGAATGGCGTTGCTCTGCGTGCCGTAAGGCTGCTGGCCACAAGACGCTACAGGCCCAGCTTCCCATTTTGAGGTTTAGTACGTTGCACCTAACGTCACATCTTGGGAAACACCTCAAATAGGCACCCACTCGAAAAATTGCTCACTGAACGCCAACCAGGAGGTACCGATTCGCGCCGTACACCCCAAAACCAAACCTTAGGCCTACGGAGTTCACACCCGACAGTTGCTGTGGGTATTCTAGGAACATGGTGCTCACCTCCCCAGTAGCACGTAGTCGCAGTGTGGGATTGGCCAAACAAACAATTCGGAGCAGCAGGCCATATACGAAAAGGTGCAAGATTTTTTTTTCCCCGTACGACCTCTTCCCCATCTAAGGCCCATTAAAATCGAGTATGCATCAATAGAGGAATGATTACGTCTTAAAATAGTACTTTTTTCGATTAAGAGGGGACTGGCATGGGTGATTATACTGGGGCTGGCCTCATGTGTTTCAGAACAGACTGAATCCTCCTACTGCTCTAACTCTTCTCCCCCAGTGGTCTTTTTCTTTTCGGCCACATAAGGTTGTATACTTACTTACCCACATACCTCTTGTCTTTCACCCCTCCACTTCAGAACTGCCTGCACTCGTACAGTTTCATACTAATATATACTAGAGGGAAATCTGGCGCTGCAATCGAGGGGCTGCCGTGGGCGGCATCCATTGAAACTAGCGACGTTCCTCGCCTACTTGGCTTAGCTAGCCATATGGCTTCTTTTTCGTCTCGAAGCCAAAATCAAGAAACGAGGACAGCATTTTTTTCTTTTTTATTGTGCATGAAGCTTCTATATAATGAGTGAAAAATAAATCTCTTTGGAGTTTCAATTTTATAATAACAAAACAAATTTGCATAGTCATTTACAATTATATCGTTGCTTTTTACAGCCCGAGCCAACTTTTCAGCCTGTTCTTGAACCATGTCAAGGACAAGTGCAACGTGCCTGCCCAATACATGACAGAACGCTCGATGAAGCGCAGCACCCCTGGATAGTGGCGCCAGATTTCCTCCTAATATATATTAGTTTGAAACTCTTTCCACCATCGTCTGCACTATGATAATTAGTCCACATCTCGGACAATCCCGAGTTGACTAAGACGACGACGACTCAGAACAAACTGATTATAGGCGGCTCAAACGTCCTCTTAACAGCTGCCACTGGTTCTTTTTTCACGTTATGCGAAAAATCGCAGTACTCAAGCATTCTTCTCCCACAGAAACGTCTTGTTAGAGTAAAGTACTTGCACGAGTGGATCGACTTACTTTCCCTAAAACTTTTGATGAATGAAAGGACTTCTATAACCAGTCGTAATCAGCCAACTAATTAAGAATAACTTCAGCTGAAGCCCAAATACGCATCACGCCATTTTTTTTTCGCGCGGACTAAATGTGGAAATGAAATTCAGTGGCTGAAGACTAGGATCAACGTTCCACACGAGGGTTGTATGTTGGGCTAGTTGGCATTTTGACATTCTTGAGGCACGGTGTACTGAAGCAGACACAAAGCAGGCACGCCGACAATTCGGACGCGTTGTTGGGCTGGGGTGTGTCCATAAAGAATACTTACAAAATTTTGCCTGAACCGGAACACAATGGAGGAACTGTTTTTTCTGCCTTCGTCTTCTCACTCCATACAACACAATTTCTGTACTCGTAATTACAAAAAATGCCAATCTCACTCGCAAGCGTACTCATAAAAAGCGTGTATTTTTTTTTCTAGATCAATGCGAGCGCTTTGCATGAAATGAAGATTACATCTAAAAATTACAGCACTGCGAATATGTTGACAAATGCCTTTAACTTCCGGCATGGTAGCGCGAACGACGAAGTGATAAATTGTAGAGATCACTTGGTATTGCTGCGAGGCATTAACCAGTATAGGGCAGTCTATTTTCGTGCGCCAAATGTGCTCCGGGAACGTTTTTCCGCCAACTCAACTATTATCAGCAAATTTATTGCATGCTTGTTAACCTAACGATGTCGCAAATCTTTGCGGAGACTACAAGGATCTCCCCAGCATTTTTTTTTATTTTAGCATTGAATAACTGAAGGTAAAAAAACAAAACGGTAGCTTCGCAACACTCATTTAGGTGTACCGCTTATATTCTTAAAAAAATTATGGCTAAAGAGACGGCTGTTAAAATCATCAGACTTAAAATTGTGAGCACTGTTTCTTGCAGACAATTTGTTGATGTTTTTATCTGTTTTACGAGAGACTATTTAGCTAAAATAGCCATGCAACTATATTGTTTACGTAGGCCTTTCCCTATGAAGGCACTCGCGTATATTCTGCCTTATCGAGCTTAGTTCTGTAGGAGGTTTTCAGAAAGTATATCTTTACAACGCCGGCTTTGGAAGCTTTGGGATGAAACAACCTGTACAAGATAATACCAACGTTTTCCGGTAATTTAGGAGTGGCTACAGCTTTCCTGCAGCCCTCGATTCCTTATTTAAACTTTCTCGAAACCTAAATAAATCTCTTACAAGCCCCTCCGCACGCAGCAATACTGCACGCCACCTTTTGGCAAGGACGTTTAGGGGGAGCTACATTTTCTGTTTTGGGTAGAACACCGAGAGCTGCATTAAAGGAGCGGATATGAAACCCTCACTTGAAGTAACTTTAAAAATGTTTTATCTTGCTTGCCTTCTTAAGTCGTTTTTAGTCAGGAATTCCATATAGAATACTGTGAAGGTAGCACGTTTATCTTGTACCTTATTCCACCGTTGGCGGTATTAGGTGCGTAAAAGACTAAAGCACGAAGAAGCGTAAAAAAAGACACCTTAAGGAGTAGAAACGGCCTTGTAGAACGGAAATAGACACAGTGTTTTCCTCATTACAGCCGGCTGGCGACTGTTACCGACGTTTTTATTGTCGTAGCAAACCAACCTTGTCATTTCGTTCGCACATCATTCGCTCTTTTCTGTCTATCGGTAAACGTTTGTGCCATCGTCTTTGCCTCACTTACCTTTGTGGTTGGTGCCGTTTCGTTCGCTTGTCTAGTTGCTAAAGAAAAACGTCATCCTTGCAACTAGCTTTTCCAAAAGAGGCGCCCTTGTCCTGTACGGCATCTTTTTATACATTTTTACCGCCATTTTAGTGTCAATCTTACTCGAAAAGGCCTCTAACCGACGGTAGCTTCGTTGTTGCAGTACACAACTGAATTTTTTGTTGATATTTTTTTTTACCGCACGTCCCACGAATCTTGCGTCCGCTGTAAACTTTTCTCGTTACCTCCAGTCAACCGGAAATTTTCGCTCTTGGAAATCGGCTTGAGCAAGACAAGAAACATGTCAATAGCAGGGCGCTGAAACGGAAGAGGCATCAACTCTTCACTTTTTCTTCGCTTCGAACGTTACCTGGGCTAATACACTACGATGGAACTGTGTACCTGAAAAACTGTCCCAGCGCTATAAGTCTAAAGGGGACACGTATTTTTAACCCGACACAACTGACAAAGACTTTAAAGAGAAAGACATCAGCACTGAATTGAAGTTGGTAATACTGTTTTCACGTTCCCACGACAGCACAAGGAAACCATTGAAAGTCCATTCGCCATTGTGTAAGTACTACACATGTAGCTGTCAACGAGACAAATGCTGTGGAACTACAGTATAGTAGGTTTACAATGGCCGATCCCAAAACTATAAATTTGGTACTGCTAGTGAACGTTGAAAGACAATAGTGTAGGCACTGCGCCCTCTGATGCGACACTGTTTCATCGTGAGTTTATCAAAACAGCTAACCCTATTGTAAGCCATCGCCACATACTTTATTTTTCGCACCTTTTCACACCATCTTTTGTTCGTAACTTCCCTTTCAATGCAAGATAAAAATTCTGGGGCACCCGGGCATTCCCATTCCTTATGTTGTAGTGAATGTGAACGCTTAGAGTTGAACTGTTCAACGGATATGCCAGTACTTTATGCACCACTATCCTTCATAGCTCCTGTTTATGTGGACTCTTCAGAGTCTACCGCCTCATACAGCGCGTTTATGAAATTTGTTAATTAAGCAGGTGTCCCGTGGACGGCAGCGCGTTCATTCTATCCCTGATAATGATGTGGTTTTTCTGTTTGCACGTATGTAGAGGTACGCATGGGTCCTGTAACTATCATGAGTATCCTTATAATCATTTTCTCTTTGAAAGCTTTCTTTTTCACTCTGTTACCATGAATAAGAAGCTTTTTTACTTGCTAGCCCTTGTTAGCGATACATACACGCTATTAGTGGGGCCGTGCTTTGCTACTAACTTAACGGCTGCTCATGCAATTACAGTGCGTAAATTTCTTCTGAGTGCTTGACTGTAACGGACGTTTCTATTCCCGAAGGTCGCAACCCATTAGTTTGGTTCCTCTTTAATCTGCTAGAATCATCCAACTGTGGCGGTTAGGTATTCGAGGGACCCCGGAGGAGGATACCACCTAGTGCAGAATTTGCCGAACTTTCTTAGGAACTCGGAGAGTTACTGTATTTGTACGAGATTTCCTGAGGAGTGTTGCATCATTCCAAATATTCATTGATCAGATTGATTGTGGGGTTTTAGGCGCCGAAGTTGCACCTGGGCTCTGAGACGCGGCGTTCTGGAGGGTTCCATCTTAACTTCAACCAATTCAATCTTTAACATGTGCCGAAATCTGGGTGCGCAGGCCTCTTCGCTTTTCGCCTCCACCTGAAAAGCGGCCACCGCTGCCGGGAATAGAACCCGCGTCTTTAGGTTCAGCCATAGAGTTTCATAATATTATATACTAGAGGGAAATGTGGCGCCACTGTCTAGCGGAGCCGCGCTTCGGTGAGCATTCCGTCATGTACCGGGCAGGCCCGTTCCTCTTGTCGCTAGCATGACTCATGAACAGGCTCAAAAGTTGGCTCTGGCTGCAAAAAGGCAAGAATATTATTGCAGAAGGGTAATCAAATTTGTTTTGTTATTATAAAATTGAACCTCCAAAAAGATTAATTTGTCAGTTATTATGTAGAAGCTTCAGACGCGATGAACAAGAACAAAAATGTTAACCTTTTTAGTTGATTTTGGCTTCGAAACAAAAAAGAAGCCATATTTCTAGCTAAGCCAAGTAGGCGAGGAAAGTCGCTAGCGGCTATGGCGCCGCCCACGGCGGCCCGCAGCTGCAGCGACAGATTTCCCTTTAATATATATTAGTACGATACTCTATGGGCTAAGCAGCATGACGACTTAGCCCCTGAGCCAACACAGCGGCTCATTCATTGAGGTGTTCTTCATCCTTTAAGCAGGCGGCAATATTGTATCGCCCGCCGACCATTTTGTGCACTATATTCGACGGGCATTTTGTACCCAATTTACACGGATCTTCTGCCAATACATTTACTATTTGGTATTAATAAGGAAACTCCCTACCCTATTTTCGCATGCCAAAAATAAACATGCAAAACGGTCTTGTCTTCTGGAAGAAACGGGTGGTATGGAAGTACCAAACGGAACTTCCCAGTTTCAACAGACGCGTCGCGAGGAGCAAGTGAAATCACAGAAACTAACCCTGGCCCTTGGCAGTGAGGTAGTGAGAGCGAACGCTCTGTACGATCAACGTCCATTGAAATACCAACACTCGGAAGTCGTGGGTTTCAGTACGTGCTGCGCACTCTGGCGGCGGGCCGAGTACGGGCAGTAGTAATGTGTTATTTGATTTGGTGGTTCCCTTGATATGGAACGCGCACCTGCCGCGGTGGTATCAGTGGCTAAGGCGTTGTGCTGCTGAGCACGAGGACGCGGGTTCGATCCCCGGTCGCGGCGGCCGCTTTGTTGATGGAGCCGAAAAGCAAAGACGCCCGTGTGTGTGCGAGATTTCGGCGCACGTTAAAGATATCCAGGTGGTCAAAATTATTCCGGAGCCCTCCGCCTCATCGCCTGCGTTGCGTCGTCAAACCCTACAACGTGCATCGTTTGACGTGTGATAATTTTAATGCGGCGTACAGGCGTGTTTGGCGCCGGTTCATCTAACTTCGTCGCTTCTGAGCAAGAACGCCGTACGTCAAACTTAGACAACCGTAGCTTGATTAAAACTTGTCGCTAAAGTTGTCGAATTCTCCCCCCCTTCCACGTACACAACAACGCGGTGCACTTTGGAGCAGTATTGTAAGCGTGTGTGCGAGAGCTGGCGCAGTACTAGGGGAATTCGGTAGGATATATACTAATGCTTTCTTTATCACACTGTTCAGGCAACTGAACATTTAAAGGATCCCTATTATGAACAGGAGGAGGAAAGAGACTTCATTTGTGCAACATCTGGGTCTCAGTCAAAGAACTGTTAGGATATACCGAACACTTTGAAAGCTGAGAGCTTAGCTAGAAGAAGGGAGAAAAAACGCAAGGGACCATTTTTCTTTCTCAGGTAACATGAATGTGCTGGCGCGATTACAAGGTGGTGGCTTTTCGGGCGTAAACAAACGGCGTTGGAGAAGTCGTCCTTCCGCAGTTTCATTTATTAGATGCGACGCATCTCATTCCCTCGCCTTGTCCCTGCATCCATCCGGCGTTGTTGTCGGCGTTGTCGGCGTCCACCCCTCCCACATTCTCCTAGCCGCGCCAGCTGCCCTCTCCGCCGCTCACCACCTCTCCTCTCCGACAGCGAACACTCTCTCGCGAGGGGCATTGGATTGGATTCGATTGTATTGGCTTGGCTTGGCTTAGCTTGGCTTGCCTTGTATTGGATTGGATTGGACTGTTTTGGATTGGATTGGACCTCTGCGATGCTTCGCATCACCTCAGGGTTCCCCTCGGGATGATGGTGTAATATTTTTTCTTAAAGATATTCAAGCTTTATTGGCTGCTTATCGACGACCAGCATGGCCTATAGCTGATTTACGTGACGCTCTCTACCGGTGCATTCTTAAATAGTCTCGGGATACTCCGGCTGTTTTGCTGTGTCTGCTAGAATAGTATCGAAAGCACGTAGGTTTTCGTTTACATGCTTTTGAAACGATTATTTCTGCAATGACAGTGGGCTCAAATACAATGGCTGAAGAAGTGCGCAAATATATCCTAGTACCCTTTTTGCATGTACAACGATTCTACAAATAAGCAGCAGGTTTTTTTTAGATCAGCATCGCGCAAGGTAGATTAGCATCGCAAAACCGTTGTATGAAATGGAGTTGATTTTGTTAAATCTTCTCCAACATTTCCGCGAGACAGACGGACACGCTGATGCAAATTTGATACTTTTGCATTTACGTAATCTTGTGCAGCAAGGAGCATCGCCTAACCGCTGCCCCGACGCCCGCAAAGGCCATGCGGCGTGGAGCTAGCCGCCCATGAAAGCCATTTATTAAGCGTTTTTCTCTGTAGCTGCTAGCTTTCAAAGATGCCATTTTTCGGACTACTGGGGCTGATTCGCGCCGACAGCTAAACAAAATTCACTTGTGCGCACAATGAACTGAGATCCAAGTTTTAGATCTGACTGAAGCGAAAATATATGGCAATCGCGTATGGCGCTTGATGCCTGTGATCTTCTCTGGTGCCGTAGTGTTTTTTTCCGTTAGCCAGAAAGTGGTATAAACCGTGTGCACAGAAGTTTTATTTGTATTGCAGCACCCCACGAAATCACAATTATATTCGCTATGTCCCCAATGTATTGATTGCGTTTTTTTACCACGACTATACCAGATTTTTTCATGCGAGAGCACGCAAAAGTAAGTGAAGGAACGTCTGCTACTAAGTTTTTGCTAAGCTCCTGCTACTTTGAAATGTGACCCCGCACACGTCCCATAAACGTGCCAACAGGCGGCTCGGCATCTGCGACACCCAGGTCCTATGATAGTGGTTTTACGCTACGCTTACCGAAAGCCACACATGGTGCTAAACAAAATACATGCTACAAAACATGCTAAAGGAATGATAAGGCATACGAAAGATCTGCTAAAGTAATGCTAAAAAAAGCAACACTTGCAAATGCCGTTCACAACTGCTTTCGAGCTCGGAACGATAGGCGACGGCATAGCAATTAGCTGTGGCTCCACCTAAACATATCATCGTTATCGCAATACAGCTCCCAGCTGTGCTTCCGTTTTGGATTTTTCCGGAAATATATGCCTCCCGCAGGGCGGGTTTGATTCCGACCTGTCGGAGGCATTCCACCTCGATTCCGACCAGTAAATTCGATTCATCATCACCATTCCGAAAATATCGTTTCCATTCTTTTTCAGAGCGAAAACTTATTTGTGGTACTGGTTACAAGGTCTTCAAATCTTGGGACTTGGCACGAAGCATGCGTTTGGCACCAGTCATACAGACTGTAGGTGTAAATGTGGAAGATGTGTATTGACGCTTGCGTCACAAGCGGATGAAATTTTCCTTGCACTCCTAATATCAAAATACCTCTACTACGAAACTGTCGCCAATACATTTTCCGTTTACCAAATTCATCGTAGCCTTCGGATAAACATGTTTTGGTTGTAAAGTTTACATCGTTGCCAAAGCTCTGAAAATGAATTATGGTTTAGTCGTACCTCTCACTCACCGCTGCCGTTGACATGCTTGCCCAAATATTAGATGAACTCAATAAATATTCTTTCCTCCCCATAAAAATTTCTAAATTGACGAAATCAACAATTTTAGGGCAATTGAAAAAAAAATATCAACATGTTGATTTAAGCGCACAGCTTTCCCAATGTGCGCTTTGAAGCAGTCAGATTGAACACTTTTGCTGCTGCAAGAAGTGCACCTAATGAATTTTTATTCTTGCGTGGTTGCGCTGCAAACCAAAGCGAATTTACAAAACTAATCGACATTACTCAACCGCCCTCGGATATTAAATCTCGCTAAGTGCCGTACTGCTATTGATTTTAATGGCGAGACTATTAATCGATGCGACCCAACTAGCCTTGCCTAATTATAGCACAATCGTCTCTTAACCCCCGCTTGGCCCATTAGAGGGTTTCCAGATCCTAGCATATGAAAGTATAAACAGTCCAAAAGCTCCCTTTTTCTATATTTTTTATCCTTCTTCGAAGATCTTAGCGACCTCAATAAAGGAGACGAAATGCTTGCGCCAATACTACGCCGTGTGATCGCTCTGATTTATTGGTACTCCACTAAATGAGACTAGTATTATAAAGAAAATACTTTAATGAATACTATTGATAATAGCCGAGCCGTCGCGCTGACTAGTATTATATGATCAGCTTCAATATACCCGTCACTGATATGCTATCGTTAGTAAGTGAATTTCGCGGACTCCTGTTTATTTTTTCATTTAGGCTTATGGTATAATTTTTCTGCAGCTTCTATTTTCGTGTCTTGTGCAGTGATTTGAATCATACCCTTTCGTGGAGGAGGTCCTATTCACACATCATGTGTAGATATGACCTCCCACAAAAGATGCAATGACCATTGCTACACGTCCTCACGTTGCGACCGCATTGCTCGGTGAATGCATATCAAAGCGGGCTTCCCCCTCCAATTGAGGAACATAGTAGTGTTTTGTCACTGTGGGGCGAAACATGAAAAGCAATTGAGGTCATTTCTCGCCTTGCTGCTTTTTGTCCTGTTTTCGTCTAGTAATTAGGAATTAGAGTCATTGGTTTCACTGGGAATGCAGTCCCCACTCAATGTTGTGCCTTATTTCAGAAACATTCAACTGTCGTCTAAGCTTTGATTATCGCTTTGCGTTTTTCCGATCCCATTTGCAAGCGAACAAGCTACACTACGTTCTCGTTCACTTACTGCGGCCAAACCCTGCCGCGCTAGGTTAAAAAAGAGAAAAACAAACAAAGTCAATAACTACAGTAGTGAGCCGCTACACCAAAGCTTTTCAACAAAAAGATCATTTCGGTGCTTGTGCCCAAACCTGATCCCGGTCATTTTCTCCGACACGTTTCTCCGTCCGCGCAACGACACGAACTGTTATACGACACATTCCGAGTAGGGACGGCGATTCTAAATCCCCGCAATCCGGTTGCGAGTTTTAAAGAACGAATTGGTGGTGATCACGGCACCGCCCGGATTCTCTGGCCTGACGGCCCTTGGCGCTGGGTCCCGTTACGACGACGACGACATGCGGACGCAATTAAGTGGCTTCTTCGACCGGAAGGGCCTTCGGATCCGTCAGGACTCTAACTCGGTTCCTACCTCCTCTCTAGCTTTCCATTACGAGATGGCCGCGCCCGCTCGCTAGAATCCTCTAATTATATGCGGCGTGAAAACAAAAACAATAGGGTAAGGACAAAGGGCGCCCGGACGAGCGCGTTGGAAGGCAGAAGGGACGGACTAGGATCGCTGCCTCGCAGAATTGATGCAGCACTGAAGAGAAGGCCTGGGAGGGATAAAAAAATGCAAAGTGTGCCCTGGGTAGAAAGCGAAATGCGCCCCGCTGTTTGCAGCGATCTTCCGTCGGGCTAAAGCAGCTTGGTTTAGAACCCTCCAGGTAGCTTTGAAAAACTTTTTGTTTGTGGGGGAAATCCCGGAACTGTTGTTGCTAATTGGTTGTTTGCTTTCGCAGCCGCGAACCAACTTTTTCCACTCGAGGCTGTGAGGGTTCTTTGGGCGCAACGCAGGAGTGGTTTGGACCACACGCACAAGGACGGCTGAAGTGTGAGCGTTTTAGCTGACATAGGTAAAGTTTGAGATTATTTTAACCCGCAGCGTTAAAGGCGTATGGCACGAAAAAGCCGGCGTCGTCGTCAGCGCTGGCCGTGAAGGAAAAGTCCCGTAGCACTGCTTACGAAGCCACTGAAAATGCTATATCGTAAGGCGCTGCCTTAACAGATGGGGTGCGACCAGACACCGGATATCGGCGGCAGCCGGCGCGAGATGCAGCACGCTGCATTTCGCCGCGGCGATGCCAGCCTTGCCGCCGTAAATGCATAGCATCTGCGCCTCGGCAAGGTGCCTGCTGCAGCTGCGGCTAACTCGTTGTCTTGTGCCATAGAGGAAACCGTATATTGATATTATTTGCGCATGCACCAAGGCAATGTGGCACGGCGTCATATGTCAATCCCGTTGAAGTATAAAGGGGTCTATTTTCGTGCTGCCGTCACGTGACGAACCTCATGCCGCCGACCTCGACAGCCGCTTCGCGGTGAGTGCGCTATGGCAGACTATAAAGCAGTCCCAATACGCCGTGGCGCGCTCTCCCTCCTGATACGCAGCTGACTGATGTGCTGCCGTGTATCTTTTCCGGGTGCTCTACAGAGAGTTCCTTATCGCAATGTAAGACTCTATACGCCTCGAGCGTTGCCTGTAGGGGAACCGCTGAAATTCCCCTAGCGGCCTGTTACGAAAGTAGCCCCGGGAGTCTCCGGCCCGCTCACCACGGTCGCCGGTGCTTTTGCGACACGTTCGTGAATGAGATTTACCGTTTGTATGTTTTGCAAATACATATTTATTTGGAGGAGTCACTCTGTTCGCAAATGTGGTGCATTCACGAGAGTGTTAATGTTTCTGACGCCATCTTAGTGCTGTACATTCAGTCCGTATAAGCGCCAAGCGTGTGTCACAGGCCGGCGTCGCGAAGCCGGCGTATGCATGGGGCTGATTGTAATTCTACTGCCCGGAAATTTGCTAACCGTATCTTCGTAAGCACGGCTTCTTCAGATGGTCATGCTACGGCTATACACTACGACGTAAATTGGTTTTATGTGCTTACATAATCTAGCAGAGCAATCATACCTTACCAGCAAGTTACGCTTCATACCTCTGATATTGATGACTACCCTTGACAAGCCAGTGTGGCATAAATATCACGAACAGTCGATAGTAGCCCCGTAGATACTGGCGCCATGGAAAATTTGCACGACGATACCCGGAATTAGCAAAAAGTCTGCCATGCCTGCGCCGCGCTCAAGTTCTCCACACTTGAGTATATTTCCAGCACCTACAAAAGCTACACACATGTTTATGCGGATGGCTCGGTTCGCCCGGGCTCATCCGCCATTGGCGTGTGGATCCCATCAGCCCGGTGCACTATCGAAAGAAAACTTACCCATAAAACATCCTCGACTGCTACCGAGCTAGCAGCTGTGAGGGCTGCACTTCATTACATCAGCGGACGTCATGCCCAGCAATGGGTAATATTCCTCTACCCGCGCAGTGCCTTACAAGCGCTCCGAAAGCTTAACAACAACCGCAGTCAGCTTGTATGTGAAATTACCGAAATTCACACAATGGCAGTGCGCGAAGGCCATGACTGCATTCTTCAGTGGGTACCTGGTCACTCGGATATACAAGGCAATATTAGATACGACGCAGCCGCCAGCGCAGGCCACTTGCTGAGCAACACGACCCAGCTTCCTTCTCCCGAGAGGACAGCAACGCCCTTATCCTCGCAAGTGGATGGGCTGCACAAAGGTCGGAGTGGCAGTACCCTCACCGCAGGTATCTACCACTGCACGCTATGACCCGCACTGTGACTTCCGTTTTCCACGCGGCCTCAACAAGCGGTGTGAAGGAGTTCTGCACAGACTGCGCCTGAATGTGGTGTTTACTCGGAGTTTCAAGTTCAAGATTGGTTGGGAAGATTCCCCCCTGTGCCGGACTTGCGGTGTGCGCGAGACTGTAAATCACTTGCTGTGCGTCGGCCCTCGATACGCTGCTGCGCGAAAAACAGCTGCGAGCTCCCTCTCTCGTGTACGTTATGGAGGCAGTCGCGAACCTTTTCATTTTCCTGGGCCCTGGGCCAATAGTGCTGAGAGTACCTTAGTTACAAAAGTTCTGCTCCAGTTCCTACGAAAGACTGAACTGGACAAATCTCTCTAGATCACAGACAGAGCAAGTGTCTTCTCTTTCGCGCTGTGGCGTTCATTTATTTTTCTTGGGTTGATGTTTTTACTTTTTTTCCCGTCGTTTACTTTTATTTTTGTTTCAGCGTTTCCATTAACGATTTTCTTTTCAATTGTATTTTTATGTGCGGACTCTGTTGGCAGCATTCTCTTGTTTTTCTCGTCCTTCTTTTTTTACTTTTTTTTAACGCTTCATGTTTGTCTTCTCCTGCTGTAACCCTGATGTCTGATATGCACCACTTATCAACGTAGTCACCCCCCATCTGGTGTTACATGCCTTGTCCCTAGCAGGGCTTACCTCACCTGTTCTCATTAAAGAGCATTCTCTCTCTCTCTACAAAATAAGTGCGACGGATGATGCAAAATTATCTGCGGGCATCAGTACACGAGCAAAAAAAATTACCCCACCTTCCCGCGAGGGGAACCCTGTGGAGATGCGACGCATCTTGGGGGTTCACTTGGTGTTTCCGTTGGGTTGATTCTCTAATTGCGTGTAACGTGTGAGGAACGGGTATGATGCATTCTTTATTTAACACGTGGCGTAACGTTAACGATGACGGCCTTGTGGTCGCTGAAGTGTACGGGCAGTGGATGGTGAAATAACAGGACCACCGTGCAATTTGCAGCGAAGATCAAGTCTATGCACGTGCCCGAAATCGGAACGCCGGTGCTGGAACGACCGCGGCTATGACGCAACGTGGCGCGACTATGACGCAACACAATCCACTTTAATCCAATCCAAACAAAATCCAATCCAATCCAAGCCAAGCCAAGCCAAGACAAGCCAACCCAACCCAATCCAATCCAATCCAATCCAGTCCAATCCAATCCAATCCAATGCCCCTCGCGAGAGTGTGTTCGCTATCGGAGAGGAGAGGGGGTGAGCGGCGAGGAGAATGGGGGAGGGGTGTGGACGGACAACAACAACGCCGTATGGAGGGGCAAGGCGAGTTAATGAGTTGCAGTCGCATCTAAAAAAATCATGCTGGGTCGCCTTGTCGCGAGGTGAGCGCTCGCAGTCGATTATATACCTTTCGCGAGCAGCGCAGAGACGGGGGTAGAGAGTAATCCACGGCCACGACTAAACGCTTCTTCGAAGCATCGTCATACGACGCACGGAGCCTGCAAAACCTAGCGCAAACTGAAATCAGAGGGCCTTATCAGATACCCCGCTTTCCAACGACACCTTTTATCGCTTGTTTACTTACTGTATACATAAAAAAATGCGTCCGCCGAGTGATCAGCTGTTTGTTGAAGTCGAAAAACAAAAGGAAACTGAACGCGCGGCTTCTGTGGGTTATTACTAAAACGTTCGTTGCTTAATTTCGCTCTTCATTTGTACACGCCGGTCTCAATAAACGTTTATTCAGTAAGTGTACACAACGATAGTTAAGCGCCCTTCCCCGCCCCCCCATGTCTTGTGAAATAACAGTGCATTTCGCATCTAGTTCATCCGGTAAGTCCTACCTTGTTTAAGTATAATTATAATTGACGTATAATTAAGGTTTAATTGTAATTGAGGTGTAATAAACAAATAAACGAAATAAATAAAGTTTTGACAAACCTTTTAGGATTTCCGAAGCTGCACTGAGTTTTTTTCATTCCCGTACAAGCTGTACTAGTTCTTCTGCTTCTGCGGACTTGGCAGACCAGTTATTTTTCCGTTGTTTCATTACTTTCCTTAGTCCTTGTTGCAAGGCGTGAGTGGGCACATCTTTACCGAACCACAGCCTTGGAATATGCTTAACATTTCCTTGTGGCTTACATTCCAATGAAAGACACAAGTTATTGTCGGGTATTGGGTAATCACATCCCCGAAACATAATTCTCTGCGACGTAAATGTATATTCCATACAAAGCCACATTCATTGTCCGCGCTGCAAAACGAAACACATCTCTCACTGCCAGTATAAGGTCTAAACGAGGGGGCAATAGAATTCACTAGTTCCTAAAGTATTCGGAGGTGACTGTGGTTCTATGCTGCTGCCGACGCCGACGCCGGTAAGAGTGGGCTAGAGGCGCGTAGAACCATGTCCTCGGATAGCTCTCTTTGTCGTTGGAGCACTCTACCAAGACGCAGCTGTTTTTTGAAGTGCCCTAAATGTACTATTTGCTCACAAACGTCACCATAACAAGTTCTGTCGGACGCGGAAAGGCAAAAAGAAGCGAAAGAGAACCAAACCACTGCATGAGCCCCTATCAACCACGCAGCGCTGCTCCCGTAAGCGTTGCGGAGAAGCGGCGGCAGGAGGCGCAGCGATCGCGAATCTCGAGGCGTATAGCGTTCCATGCTTAAAGGCGAAAATTAGGTGTCGTTCATTTTCTGACCCAGAGCTGTTTAAGCTTTTAGCTCCGCCGCAAAGCGTTACCAGAAAACTCAGCGCCGACGAGGGTGCGCATCGGGAGGAGCGCCTGGCGCCTTCTGCGCTTGCGCGTGGGCTTGCACAATGTAAGGAGTTTGCGATAAATTACCAAGAAAAAATACCGAGCGCACGTGAGCGTGCGCTTATATGAGCCCCCGGCGTCGTCCAGCTCGACCTTCGAGAACACTCTGCTCAGTACTTGTGGCGTGATCTCTCACCTGCTCTTCTCCTCACCTGTTCACGTGCCTTCGCGCCTGAAGTGAACGGAGAACAGAACAGCTCGAGCTAGAGACGCGGAGTTCGCGAAGCCGGTTGGCGCCGGCTCAAGTGAGCCCACTTTGGGAGCGATGTGAATGATGATGAAAAGCGTTTATTTAGTATCAATCAATGGGTTTTTTAAAACTGCTAGGAGTCGGCTAGTATCCTTTGGGACCTGGCGATTGCCTGAGATTGATTGGTGGTTTTCCGTTGGGCTTCTAGGTCTGAGCTGAGCATCAGAACCTCCCATTTTTCTATGGTGTGTGTCTCGTCGTATAGACGGTATTCGTTGAAAAGTTTAGGGGTCAATTTTTTCGCTTGGCACCACTGGAAACGGCCACAGGCATGGCCGATGCGCCACGGACACGGCGCAGCCTGGGCCGCTGCGGCCGCACGCCGAAGAAAAAGACACCGGCGTGCGTCATCTGCTCCGTTCCAATCCGATTCTAAACTGTGGCGCCAACAGAGATGTTATTAATCGCACTCACAGTGAACTCGACGCAATGTTTTGTGTTCGGAGAAGAGTGCGTAACGGGACACACTCATGTGTTTCACAGTCGTGCTTAGCACGGACAAGTGCCGCCATGCCGCGGAGCCCGACGTAACGAGTGACGGCACACCACGGCCGGACTGGAGCAGCACTGCGCGCCCGCCGCTCCTCCAGCCCGGCCGTGGGCACACTCACACGGTTGCATGGAGAAGAGGGGTGCCTGATCTGCGGGCCGTGCGCACAACGTCGCCTAGCAACAGTCGCTTGGCCTCAGATATGGCGGCGCACACTTGGTTGCCTGCATGCATTCCACGCCATTCAATACCGAGGACATCTGTGGGCACGTCCATCGATGTGAAAGCCTGCGGACAAAACGCTCCGTGCTTGCCAGGCATGGAGAACGTTCACCGGCAAATTCGCAAATCCATGCGGGGTGGAACAGCCGGGTCGCCGACGAATGGAGAAGGGCAGCCAGATCTTCTGTTTCTCCAGCCTTGCTGGAAGCTGTGCCAATTTTTTTTTTTCAATAGTTTTCGAGCACACGATTCAGAATTTCTGGCTAACATGTACATGTAAACTTTACGACCAGCGAAAGAAAACCGTGTACCGTTCGTAGCCAACACGATGGGGTAGGCTAGCAAACATGTGTCTTGGGATAACGAATTCAAGAGAAGCAAAATATAGTGTGCCAGAATAGCTACTCCCTCAATTATTCGGTTAAAACAATGAAGCCTGCAAATCAAAAGACTATATACGAGCACGCACGTGCTTCAGTTCATATTTATGGCTCAACGTATCACTTTCTTACTTTCCTTGAGACAGCAAATCTGATGGACTGGCGAACGTTGGGCCCGGGAGCCGCACAGATGATATAGGAGAAATCATGACTCTGCAAACCATAACACAAACAGGGTAACGCGAGCACGGCGCCAGCGGGGCCGTCAAATACAGAGCGGTTCGACGTGATTTTACACCGCAGCTGTTAAGGCCTAGGGTTTCATTTCTTATACGAACAAGCAAAAACTAAAGAGGTCCTTTTAAGCGTGAGACGTTCGTGTGCGTGTCTGTCTGTCTGTCTGTCTTTCTGTCTTTCTGTCTGTCTGTCTGTCTGTCTGTCTGTCTGTCTGTCTGTCTGTCTGCTTGCTTGTTTGTTTGTTTGTTTGTTTGCCTTCACTTGACCCGCACTTGCTTTAACTCGAAGGGATTCTCGAAGATTTGTCGATTTGCAAGCGGCGTCGGCAATGTCTCTGCTTGCACAGCCTTGTCTTTGTCGCCGTACCAAGCGCTTGCGGGCATAGTTCTCTTTCCTTCAGCTCCCGTGTTGTGACGGATACCGCGTGCATGACTAAATTCTGCCGGGTGGCGAATGCACCTAAACGCCACGCGTGTCTCATAACGTCCAGCTTCTGGGGGCGTCGGAAGTAGATATGTGAGTGGTGGAAAAAAAAAACAAAGCATTACGAAAAAATGGGTTTTTTCGTTTGTTTTTTTTTTTCGACGAAAATAACATAGAGAAAAACGAACAGAACTTATCCGAGGAAATTTCTTGTGAGGCGACCACTCTGCAGTTAGGGAAACGTTTTCTGAAATCGATGATTTGACGTGAAATCGTGCGTAGATTTTCAGAGCGGAAGCTCTGATGGGACTTTTGCGATGCAGCATGTAACAATTATATTCTTTTCAGCGTTCACAGAAACATATGTCGGGCACTTATGCCTCTTAGGTTATTTGGAGGCGAAAGACAGCGGTTATCGAAGACTTATTCACTGCTGCATCGTGTTTGCACTGACGTCAAGTTGACCTGTCATGCGACACGCGTCCGGATCATTCTTGTTCCGTCCTGGCACGATACAGGGTTAGTGCTGTAGTGGCCACACTTGTCTGCAGCTCGTGGAGACCAGGGTTAAAATAGAATTCGAACCTAAATAAATTTCTATGTGTATCTTATTTACTTATTTTCTTTTTACAGTGGCCGTAATTTGGTTCCATTCGTGTAGTCGCCAGCAACTACAGTCACTTTTTGCGTTTGATGAGACATCTAAGGCTTTCTCTTTAAGAAGTATGCCGACTTCTTATAAATCTGTTCGAAATGGCCGTTTTCAATTTTTCATATTTTTCTGAATAAAAAACTTGAAAAAAACTATTTTTTTCGCGTCTCTCAAAATTTAATGAAAACTACTTTTCTAGTAGGTAGTCGTCCATGCGAATGTATTTAAAACAAGCAAAACAAGACTACAAGTTCTCAATTCGATTTCCGTCTCTTGCTTCGCGTTTTAGCGCAAACTCCATCGACAACCCTCTGGACTGCTACATCGTGCATACATTTAGTTCTTCGCTTTTCTTTCTCGATTTTATGGCGCAAATTATTTCAAAGAGATAGCTGGCAACACACGTTACAGCTTTTCCGAAATCAGTTCTACGTGGCTGGGTGTCCCTGTTCTCCTCAAGTTTCTGAGATTAACAGCGCGAAAGAACGGGACAACAGAGGAGTAGACTAATACAGCGCTGTTCTTTCGCGCTGTTAATCTCAGAATTATGTACTAACTTACCCGCGTACAATCCGTGTTGCAGTTAATTTCCTCAAGTGCTCTCACGTTCCCGTTTGTCCCAGCACTGGCAGAGTGCGCAAATAGCGCGGTGGTCCTACATTCGGCTCTTGCTTCTAAGACCCGGGTTTACACCACTTCAGTTTTAGTTTCCGCTTATTAGTGATTCCAAAAAAAGCAGTACAGTAATAATATTATACAGATGAGGGTCCCAAAGTTACAAACTATAACGGGACCCTCGATGAATACAAACAAACAATGCATTAGATCAAGCAAAGAATTAGCACGAAATACGGGTGAATGGCAATCAATTATACAATATCTCGGGGTGAGTAATCAATATTAGCTAAGTGACACAACAGGCCATGAAAAGCAACGCAAAGAAAAAAAAGACGGCGGACAAATACAGTTATCTAGACTATAAAACCAAAAAACGAAAAACACGCAGCTAATAATTTAACAGAAACATTTCAGCGACTTTTTGAATGATGGCAACGTGGAAATCGATTTAATAGAAAGAGGCATGCCATTCCATAAAAAAATGGACGCAAAGACAGGCGTCATTTTTCTATATTATGTGCGCGCTACAGGTAGCAAAAGGTTGAGGTTTGTTGCAAATCGGGCCACGTAGTTGTTTAGTAAAAAAAGCGGAAAAATGAAATCAAACAGTAGCTGCACATTTCGCAACTGAAGCAAAAAAAAAAAAAAAAAACAGGCTATGTATGCTATACAAAAATACCTTGCGAACAGGTAGGATTTTGGAGTACATCGCTTGCACTGGAGTCCGGGGAGGTATTTGCGACCATACGAATCGCTTGATTTTGTGTAACTATAATGTGTTTTAGATGCGAAGCATCTCATGCTCGGGGCTGTGTCCCTCCCTCCCTCGTTGTCGTTGTCGCCGTCCGCACTCTACTGCGCATGCGCGTCTCTTCAGCCCCGTCAGCGTTTGGGCTGACGTCAGCGCAATCAACTATCAAAAGAAATAGTTAGGCGGCGCCCGGTTTCGATCACATGACTCCCTGGCCGCAACGGGAGGTACGTGGCGCTTTTCCCACTGCGCTACAAACCGAGACGAGAGCATGTGCTACGAACGCGCCTTATGTCCTTCACTCATTCAAACTACGTCAAGAAGCTACTGATACAACGAAGGCACGCGAAGCTGAACGTCAACGGAAACGACCAGCTGAAAACTAATGGGAACTTCAGTCGACCCCATGGCTGCTTCGCGTACTACTCAGGGTTCCCATACGGGAAGATGGTGTTATTTTTTTCTTCTTACGAAGGCGAAAGGGTATTGCAGTGGAGGTACCTCAAGCATGATCCGTCTGATACATTGCATGACATTTCTACACAGAAAGTAGGACGAGGGGGAGTACAATCTTCTCAAATAGCACAGTGCGCGAACGGACGGCACGAAATAAAAGAAGTACAGCACAAGAGCTTGTGTTGTGCCCCTGTCTTTTCGTCCAGTTCATTCGTGCGTTTTGGTATTTCTCACGTTTCCGCCTAAAACATCGCCTCAGTTTATAAGAGCTTGTCAGTAAAGTGAGGCCCACGCTCATGCTAAATGGGGGGCACAATGCTGTATCTGTGTTTCCTCTGTAACCACCTTTGTTCTTCGTTCGAGCAGAAATTTGCAGTCAATATGTACCCCCTCGCCCAATCCTATTCAAATGTCCCGTAATTAAATTGATGATAAATTCTTTTATTAGGAAGGGGGGACCGAAGGTCGCTGGAGGGGGAAGAGGGGGAATAGGGAGGGAGGTAGACGCACACTAAATCACGCTTTTCAACTAGTTAAAAAAGTGTTCAGGTCGGCTGGACGATGGACAGTCGCCTTCACGCTGCGCCATTTGCCCAGGCGAAATGTCGCCTCTGCACCCCTCTCTTTCG
Organism: Haemaphysalis longicornis; assembly: GCF_048455015.1. NCBI lineage: Eukaryota > Metazoa > Arthropoda > Arachnida > Ixodida > Ixodidae > Haemaphysalis > Haemaphysalis longicornis. The sequence continues at coordinate 188,829,575 of NW_027526422.1, forward strand.
ATGCAGCCGGATGTAGAGGTTCCAACCGGCACCTGCCTTTTCCCTTCTTTAAGGGGACGACGTACGGAAGATGGAGTGTGTGACCCAATTACAGGCAAGCCCTTCGGGATCCGCCTTGGAGGTATCTCTCGTTGGGCCACCGAGTTTTTCCGCTTTGTCTTTTCAGCCTCCCATCACGATAGAGCATTGTGATAGGCGCAAGAAATAATCATGTCGTGACATGTGCGACTATGCAGGGTGATCAAATGAAGTAGACAGGTTCTTTTTAAAATTAGGTGCTTAGATTTACGTGAATAAGGCTCAACGCCCAGGAGGATACAAAATTAGGGGGTAATTACTGATATATGTGGCTAATTAATTAAAATTGCATAATTAACTTTCTAGTGCTTGCAGTAATCAGGCATGTTTGTGTTAAAAAGTTGGACGCCATGGGGTTTTCACGCAGTTACATTTGGCGGAATTCTTCTAGCGCATCCGCACTCCGAGTGATCGAGCTGTGAAGTTTTATTGTCCTTCTCATGATTACGAGTGCAAGGCAGCGGCGATCGGCGCAAAGCTCCTCCTTTAGGTTATGTGTTTGGATAGCAGTTCCGCCTACTACAGATTGCGATAATGCCAGCTAAGACTGAAAGGGTGCCAGTTATCCCTTTTTCCTATGTCTCAACCCCATTGTCAAGAGAGAGAGAGAGAATAACTTTAATTTGAATCCACTTCGAAAACTAACCATTGTACAGATCAGGCACGTCACAAAAGGAAGGAGCATTGCGCCGGTCTTCACTGTCTTGCATGCTTAATCATGCGAACGGCAATTAAACTTCGCAGTTGGATATCTCGGAGTACGGACGCCATACAAGAATCCTGCTAAATGAAACTGCGTGGAAACACGACTGCGTCCAACTTTTAAATACACAAATGCCTGTTTACTGCAGCTACTAAAAAGTTCATCTTTAAATTTTAGTTGATTACGCCACCGACATAAATAATTACTACGTAATTCTGTGTCCTCCTGTAGGCATCACCTCACTGTAGAGTTGGTATTCATGTAAATCTAAGCGCCCAATTTTGAAAAACCTGTCGACTCAAACTTGATCACCTTGTAATTAGTGCATCGGGTTTCCTCGCATGTTTGACCTAAACCAGACATACCTTTTTCATTCATCTCCCATTTTCTCCCCGTTTATATAAAAGTATCTTTCGTTAGAAGCTCTCTCTCTCTTTCTCTCCTGAATCGTTCGCAGCTTCCATCCCGCTCACCCTAGCAACCCGATGGCGAGCTCCTTTTCACGCTCCCGCAAGAAGACTTCACAACGAATTACAAAAAAGTACCGTACTTACCCTATTCTAACGCGCACTTTTTCCCCGGAAAAATAGGTCGAAAAATAACATGCGCATTAGAATCGGATACGAAACCGAAACAGCGGAAATTTCGTCCCACCCATCGCCATCGCCATGTCAAGATGGCGCTAAAGCTTTTAGCAACGATTTTTCGGAGGCAGGAAGCATAGGCGCCTAGGCTTTTCTATCGGCGTTCACACAAATCGTCAAATCGTTCCACTTGCGCGCTTGATAACACCAATGGCAGCAGCGGCTCTCACGCGTTCAAAACGAGCGGTCGGCTGAAGCGTGCGCCTCTGGAGAAGCTCGCAGGATGGGCATGTGAGGCGTGGGCCACGATCCCATCGACCATGGTTGAACGTTAGTTCAGAAGTGTGGCATCGCGAACGTGCTTGACGGCACCGAGGACGAGATATTGTGGTCAGCGGAGAGCGACGAGGAGTGAGATGAGTGAGATTACTTCGGGAAATAAATCACCCGTTTCTCTCGCATTCGTTTTTCTTGCTCACACAGCTCCTTGCGCGTTACAATCGGAGGTGAAAGTTTTTTCTGATTTTGTCAGGAAAATCGGGTGCGCGTTAGAATAGGGTAATTACGGTATGTAAAGAAGCGCGGGAGCGCCGCCATCCTTATCTCCTACTGTATCCTTTCGAACGGTATATAACGGCTGGATGTTTAGCAGACTACTCGTAAGGAACACAGAGTTTGTAATTGTAAAATTAAACCAAAACAATAGTACAATAGTTGTTTAATGCACAGTGAGTAGGATGCCTACTTCACAGTGCACAAGTTGATCGAAAAAGCTTCGAATGAAACTGAAAAGGAGAATATTGAAGGTACACTGAAGGCAACAAGCAAGTTGGTTTCAAACGAAGGTCTAAACTACCCATTGCCACTTTAGGTTTTATTCACTGCCGAGAGATGCCTTCATTGCTAAGAAATCGCTAATTAAAACGCTGATCAAACGTTATGCAAACAGCGACTGTAAACCGGAAGCAAGCGATGCAGCAGTTATTTATAGCGGTATAGAAGCAACCAAATACTACGCCACCACGTACCGAGCGATTTGGTCAGTTTCGGTCAAATCAGTCGTGCTTTCTCGAACCCCCACGTCGTTTGCAGCTCCGGTCCACTGCGTAAAATGATCCTTCGTGGGACCCGTGTTCAGTATTAACGCTTCTTTGAAGAAAAACACGTCGCCCTTTTGGCGTCGAACCAACCGCTCGTGCGTAGCTCGCACCCTTCGCCGAAATATGGTACCACCTTCCCAAGTATGGGCTAGTAACACCGTCCAGCGGCAGCAGAATAGACGTTGTGCGCATCAAACGTTATAACCACTTCCAGTGCAAGTTGCGTGGTATATCCAGTGGAAAGGCGGCACCTGTCATCATGCTTTCGCTATTTTCTGCCTTATTTTAATGACAGCTGGGCGTACGCGTATTAGATGCAACGCATCGCATCTCTTTAACTCGCCTTGTCCCGCGTCGTTGTCGCGGCGTAGTCCGCATCCCTCCCCCATTCTCCTCGCCGCGGCAGCTGCGCGCTCCGCTGCTCTCACCGCAGCGCCATCTGTGCGTCAGCGTGGTCAGCGCGCAGCTTGCGCTGGGCTGCGCTCGCTCCCGTCGCCGTGCCAGCTGTGCGTTAGCGCGCAGCTTGCGCTCGGTTAAAAATTTACACCATCTTCCCGCGAGGGGAACCATGGGGTAGATGCGACGCATCGGGGGTGAACATGCTGCGTAAATAGGATACACAACAGCAGCGATCTACACGCTGACATCGCTAACATAATGGAAACGCAACGGCAACCCCCGATGCGTCGCATCTACCCCATGGTTCCCCTCGCGGAAAGATGGTGTAAATTTTTCTCGGTGAGCTAATCTATCGATCTAGAGTAAATTGCATTTTGTCTTCAGTGTCCTATTAACGAACATAATTGGGTGATGTTGGTGAGCTTAAGTTAAGCTTTAACGGGTAATGATGTTACGAGGTGACGAGACGTCGATAGCGCTGTACTCATGCTGTGTTCAAGCCGGTCACAATTTAGCACACGCAAAAATCTGTGTCGGAGCGCGTACTGATTTGAATTACAAAATAGGATCTGGCCAGGTCTCATCTGAACAGTGATGTTCCGTACTGGGGAGAACATTTCCTATTTCTAGGTTCAGAAATCCCTATTTTTAGCGTTTTTCCCCACAGGACTCTCAAGAATTCCTTCGAAAGTTCCCTGCATGCTATTTTTGCAGCTGATAGATCATTGCGTGGATTCCTGTTCGGCTTTGGGAGTTTGACAGCGCCGCCAAAGTCTACTTTACGTAGCCTTCCCGGTGCAGACGTCGTCCGCAGAATCAGAGCTTCAGAGGGAACTAACTTCCACTACACACGCTGATGAGCGGCATTTGACTATGCATTTCACGTCTTATACCAAACAGCATGCATACTTTCCATTCTAAAGCTCTAAGTTCAAACTGCCCGTGTGACAAGGAACAAGACGTTGTTGAGTAATTGAGGTAATTTTAGCTCACTTTCGGGACAGCTGTTGCCATCTCTAGTTGACAGCACGCGGTCTAAGGCGCATCCGAAATACTTCTTTCTATGTTGCCAAGGAATACATGCAGACAGGCCTAGCCCTTCAGCCTCCACCGCTGCACGCTTTAATTTAGCTCTTTCTCATGGAGTATTCTTTCCTCTATGCTCCCTCTTGTTTTATGAACTTGATTGGAAGCGGTCTTGGATGTTTGTGGCTTGCGCGAACATGACTGCAGATGTTTTGAACATAAATCCTTCAAAGTGTTAAGGGAACTTTTCAAAAGAAAACAAAGTAACAAATGATACGAGCTCCGGTTTTTTTGTTTCTTTTTACTCCACGGCTCCTAAAATTCCCTGCATCTATTAAAGATATTATTTTGCCTTTTAGCCAGAATTGCAGCCGAAAATTCCCCGTGACGAACCTGACAGTATCTGAATACTTTGGGTGGTTCTGAGAGGTGGCCGAATTCTTTGCAAAGTTCACCGGAGGAGTTTCTTAAAAAGAGGAGCGTTTAGCTTGTTTGCCAGCGCTGCGTGCCAAACAAATACTACACCGCAAAATGTTGTAGTTTTTGTATCATTAAAACAGTCACATTCACCTTCGCAGCCAATCTTCTGAGAAGTTACAAGCACTCGCAGTTTACTGTCTGCGGTCAGCCGCACGCCGAGTTCAACTTAATGACTCTGCCGCGATGCAGTAGGGTACTCGTCTTGAGCAGAAACGCCACTAATTTGGTGACGACAACCAAGGATTCAACTTCATTGTCAACCGTGTGATTACACAAATTACGCACAGACTTAACGGAAATCAGTATTGAGGACAGACAATTTGAAGGTGTAACACCTTACGTAACTGACGGTGTAGTATGCACACGATAGCTCTATAGCACACAGTCTGACAATTGAGTAAACTCGTCTGGATGGCAATAATATCTCACGGTAATTATAGAAGTTGATGCTAACGCCCAATCGAATAGCAACGAACGCAAATGTTGCTGAAATTGCTACACTATTAACCAATACCACGCCAAAGCAACGTTATAATAGTTCGACGCACCATTTTTGACTCCGAGCAATGATATTTATTGATACACTCAAAGAATCGAGTCCTGAAATGGTTCATGTCAAGTATCTTACTTTTTTAAAATTATGACTACAACGAAGTTATTCCACAAAGTCTCTACTCGTGCATGCTAATGTTGTTTACTGCAAATTTCAAACTGAACAAAAAACCTGAGATGTTTGAAAAAAACATCGACAAAAGAAAACACGGGCACAATGCTGTATCTGTGTTTCCTTTGTAACGACCTTTGTTCTTCGTTTGAGCCAAATTTGCAGTCAATATGTACCACTTCGCCCAATCCTATTCAAAGGTCTGCAGACACGGCTGATTGCCGTTACCGATGTGAATGGTCTTTTTAAATCGGTTAAATCATATACGATGCAATTGTCTACGTCAGAGTGACTGCAGTGCAATCATTCGACACCAGCCTTTAATGACTGCTTCAGAGCCTGGGTACCAATGCGAGGAGTGTTGAACTTTCGCTCCGTGTACGTCCAGTGCGGATTTTGCTCTTTTAGATGCCAAGCATCTCATGCTCGGGGCTGTGCCCCTCCCTCCCTGATTGTCGTTGTCCGCCGTCCGCACTCTACTGCACATGCGCGTCTCTTCAGCCCCGTCAGCTTTAGGGCTGACGTCAGCGCAATCAACTATCAAAAGAAATAGTTAGGCGGCGCCCGGTTTCGATCACACGACTCCCTGGCCGCAACGGGAAGTACCTGGCGCTCTTCTCACTGCGCTACAAACCGAGACGAGAGCATGTGCTACGAACGCGCCTTATGTCCCTCACTCATTCAAACTACGTCAAGAAGCTACTGATACAACGAAGGCACGCGAAGTTGAACGTCAACGGAAACGACGAACTGAAAACTAATGGGAACTTCAGTCGACCCCATGGCTGCTTCGCATAATACTCAGGGTTCCCCTACGAGAAGATGGTGTCATTTTTTTCATCTTACGAAGGCGAAAGGGTATTGCGGTGGAGGTAGCTAAAGCATGATGCTCGTGATACATTGCATGGCATTTCTGCACAGAAAGCAGGACGAGGGGGAGTACCAGCTTCTGAAATAGCACAGTGCGCGAACGGACGGAACGAAATAAAAGGAGCACAGCACAAGAGCTTGTTTGTGCCCCTGTCTTTTCGTCCTGTTCATTGACGCGTTTTGTTATTTCTCACGTTGCTGCCTAAAACATTGCCTCAGTTTATAAAAACTTGTCAGTAAAGTGAGGTCCACGCTCATGCTAATTGGGGGGGGGGGGGGCAGCAGCTTAAATTAAAGCGCTCTTTTAAACTTTTTATGTTGCATCCAAGAACAAGAAAGTGTGTAAAAGCGTGCAGGAGCCTCGAACTAACCTGAACCTCCATTTGGTGACTCCATGGTTCCCAACGTGAAATACGTTTTTCGGCACTGCTGCTTTGGCCACGGCAGTACGTGGCGGCGTTTACGAAACGGTGGCGCTTGTTCTCAATATTTGTTTGAACAGGCGATCTTACCCACTTCCTATTTTAGGTCAATCATAACTTCACCTGACTATAAAATGGACGTTCCTTCTCTTTGGATACTCCAGTTTCTCCCCAGCCAAATGGCCGCGTTATCGAATTCTCCCCTGACGCACTCAATAGGTTTGCAGCGCACGTGTCACAGTGTGACGCGTAGTCAGAGACCAAACAAGAATAAATGATCGGAAAGAGGGCTGCCCAACTGGCTTCCCTTCTCTCTCCACTTCCTCCGCCTCCGTCTACCTCCTTCCTGTTCAAGCCCTCGTACCGCTCGCTACCGGGGGCCCCCTTGCTGCATGCCTTATCAGTGCCCGCGTTCGCAAGTGCTCTGAAAAGGGTCTAGCGCACGCTCGGCTCTTGCTTCCAAAGGACGCCGCAGAAGTCGCATACTGCGAGCTAGGTCGTTAGTAGATGTCTCAAAGCAAAACTAAAACTCACAGTGTCGGGAGGTAACTTGACGGGAACAGCCGTCCTAAAAGGTCACCTGTGATAAGGAGTCGACCATGTGCAAACAGCCTATATTAACCTGGTGTGAATGTGCGCGGTGGTCTTTTTTTCTCTGCTCGAAAGGCAGGCGTTGGGAAAATGGATGTGTCCAAAGTTGTTCTCGTACTGTCTAGCGGTTATAGAACACGTTACCGTTTCCTTCATGTATTTAATTGGAGACGGGGACGTACCCTCATGGGGCTTCCGATCTAGCAGTTCTTTATCCCCACAATGTTTCATTTCTGGCGTGTTATTATGCGGTTATTGCTAACTACTGGAGACGCGGAACACGACCCAGCACCTTCCCCTGGCTACGCGTTTAATTGTACCCCTATCAATGCCGTCCCGCCAAAGATACTAAAATAACACGCGCAAACAAAATCCCACAATGGCATAGTAATTTTTTTTTTGTTCTCCACCTTATTTACTCTGGTTGATTTGCTTATCAAAAACGTGACTTTCCACCGACGACTGAGAGAGAGAGACATCACTTTATTGACCCTTAAACGGGTTTATGGGAGCGGTGTTTCCGTCAGTTTGAAGCCCGCGGCGACGTGGTCAGCAACGTTGCAAGTACCCATAGAGTGGACAACTGGGCGAGGAGAATTGCGAGGTCTCAATGCGGTGCAGTAGTGCTCGGCAGGCGAAATAGTTTGTCTGCAGAGTCGCCATAAGAGCTCCTGGTGGTTGGTTACATGGAGGAATAGTTGCTTTGCTAAGGATGGGCAGGTTATCGACGGCGATAGAGGCGTAGCGCGTAGTGATATCATGGCACGTGATTACATCATCCCTGCCTGACCTGGCACCATGGTAGCGGACGACGCTGGCACCGACGCGGATAGTAAGTCCTCGGGCTGCGTGGGCCGCTGCCTCATTGTCCCCCAAGCCGGTGTGCGCCGGGTCCAAGATATGCCTGCCAAGGAGGTGGGGGATCTCGACTCACGGCTGAAATTTTGAAATTTATAGGCTTTCCCTTCCTGAAAATCTGTCAGTTATAACCATGCCAACAAAGTCATAAGGGTTCCGCCATTTTCAGGCCTCTGCACATAGCATATTCCGCAGATATGGCCTATCACTTTACGTAATACCTGTGAATTGGTTTGGGAAGAGCGTGGTTCATCATTTCTTGCGGTTGGAAATGTTCATTTTGTTCTAAGCTGCATTTTCCCATCCTCATCATCTTCGGTTTATTTTATTCAGGGCCTAGACGTTACTGTCAAGCCATGGGACATAGTAGTTGTAGTAGCACATTTATTGGAGGGATCCGTACGGATACCTTCAAGAGGCGACTCCAATAAAGCGGCCAAATTTTGTTTTAAAGCACAGCTTTCTAGCTCTACCAGGCAACGGTTCTTTCGTGGCGTGCGGAGCAAACCACTCTTAAAGCGTGGGAGGCGGGGGCGAGGGGGAGGGGAGGGGGGGTAATGGCGTCAGAGGGTTTCTCTCACGGAACACACTGTATACGCCTCGAGCTTCGCGATTGCTGCGCCGCCTGCCGCCGCTTCTCCGCGGCGTTGACGGGATGTGCGCTGCGTGGCTGATAGGGGCTCGTGCAGTGTTTTGGTTCTGTTTCTCTTCTTTTCGCCTTTCCGCGCCCTAAAAAAACTTTTTGTGGGGACGTCTATAACAAAGAGTACGTTTAGGCCACTTAAAAAGTAGCTGCGTCTTTGTAGAGCACGCGATCGCCTGCAAGAGCTACCCGGGGATGCGGTTCTGCGCGCATCGTCACCGCTTTTCCGGGCGTCGGCGACGGTAGCAGCATATCACCCCTGTCACCTCCAAATACGTCAGGCACAAATGAATTCTACTTCGCCTCGTTTAGACTTGATACTGGCACAGTGAGAGGTTGGCATCATTTTGCAGCCTGGACAACGAATGCGGCTTCGTTTCGAATATATACGTCGCAGAAAAATGTGTTTCGGGGATGTGATAAGCCAATCCCGGGCAATAACTTATGTCTTGTATAAGAATATAAACCGTGCGAAAATGTTAAGTATATTCGTTAAATATGTGCCCACACACGCCTTATAGCAAGAACCAAGGCAATCCAATATGAAACCACGGAAAAATACATGCTGTGCAAGTGCGGAAGAAACATAATAGCTCTAACGGAAATGAAAAAAAAATACAGTGCAGCTTATGACATGCTAAAGACGTTCGTCGAAACTTAAGCCAGGTAGGTTCACCAGACCAACGTACTGTATGCGAAATGCACTGCTATTTCGCGAGAAATAGGTGGGGGGTAGCGGAGGGGGACGCTGTGTATAAATGCAGAGCGGAATCAAGCAATGAACGTTTTAGTAATCACACACACAAATCTCGCGTTCACTGTCGTTTTGTTTTTCGACTTCAACGAACAGCTGATCGTTCGGCCGACGCATTTTTGGAAGTATATAGGGTAGGCAGTACACAAGCGATGAAAGCTGTCGTTAGAAGAGTGTGGTATTAAATAAGGCCCTCTGATTTCAGTTTATGCTTTATTCTTCAGACTCCCTGTGCCATGTGACAATATTTCGAAGAAGAGTTTAGCCGCGGATGCCGATTATATTCTAAGCCCATCTGCGCGCTGCTTGCAGAGGATATATGTAGCGGATGAATGTTTGCCGGCGCTTACCTCACGACAAGACGACTCTTTGTCGTGTGCTGATCCCCGAGTATAATTCTGCATTATCCATCGTACTTACGTTGAATATTCCCGAAATTAACAAACACTGACTTGTAAATGGTGGTGATCAATATCTGAGGTATATTATTGGCAAAAGTAACTGGCGTGCTGTCAGGTATGAGTGTTCCGCTGAATATGTAAGCGCACAAAACTGATTTACATCGTAGTGTATACCCGTAGCATGAACATCTGAGGAACCGGTGGTTACGGAGACACAGCTAGTAAATTCAGGGCAGTGTAACTACAATCAGGTTCATGCATACGCCGGTTCCGCGACGCTGGCCTGTGACACACACCAGACCGAATATACCACACTAAGATCGCGTCAGAAACATGTACACTCTCGTAAACACACCCCATTTGCGAACAGAGTGACTGCTCCACATAACCATGGATTTCCAACGCCCGCAAACGCTAAATCTCAGTCGTGAACATGCCGCAAAAGCAGCGGCGGCAGTGGGGAGTAGGACGGAGACTCCCGCGCCTGCTTTCGAAACGGGCCGCTAGGGGGATTTCAGTGGCGCCCCTACAGGCCGCGCTCGAGGCGTATATGGCGCGGCGAATGGTTACCCAGCGTTCCCCGCGCGCAGGTGCCAAGTCACACCGGCGGGCACGTCGGTGGGACGGCTTTGTCGTCTGCTTTAGCGATGGTTGTTTTCGCCCTGTTCCGGTACAGCTTCACGTCCATTGTGCGGTTCTTTCGCACAGCTTGATTACCTTGTTCGACATCACCTCCATGGTAACCCGCACCCAATGGAATTAAGTGGTCGTCGGCAAACATACGTTGAGGATTGGTTTGCAGTGCGGGAAAACAAAATGTACAAACCCCTTACAGACACATGGCCTCTGGAGAAACGCTACCTTTTGCGCACTGCTTGCCGCGCATGGGACTCCGTTTTCTAAATTGGTGATTCCCAATTCCGTTGTTTTTTAAGAGGTATTACAAATGGCGAAAGTACAACCAGGTTCTGACAGATAGCAATTATAAAAGTTCCCTCAGCTTTCTCGCAATCTGCAAACTCACAAGACTAACTAGTTTAAATTGGTATAAATGGGAATCGCTAAGCTTACATGGCGAATTGTTTCGGCGTCTGCGCTTGCGTCGCGCGGTGGTGTAGCCCCAAGCTAGCACATCAGGATGGCTAGGTTCCGCTGTCTCACCCTTCGAAAGACGCTCCTCTCCGTTTTCTCTCTCCCGACTCAAGGCCGGGCTACAGCGGCGGTGTCCGGTGCCCTAGCCCGGCCGTGGCCGACGCTGCTGCTGCGTTCGGGAGACCGCCCCCACGAATTCCAGGTAACGGCTAGCAGAATCTCTGGTTTCGCTCTTTGTAGAGTCACGTGTATGAATTCAAGTGACGTCGCATGGGCAATTGTTGTGGGGGTCGTTTAAAGCTTTGCTTTTCAACCACCTCGCAGCGTGGATTGAAGCCAATTTTTTTTCTTGCGTATATAGGCTTTTTATATATTTTGTAGTTATGTGTTTGCCTTGTAGTTAGATATGTTGTAGTTATGTGCTTGAAAAGTTCCCAATCCAGCAGGCATTTCTTTCTTCGTGTGCGGTAATACAACTATATTTTAAAAAAGAAGCGTTCTATGCCTCACTGATGGCATTCGCCGTCGCGCCCAAACGCACAGCCGGTTGGCCAACTTTAAAGTACTGTTCACAAAACAATAATAATGACAAGGGGAAGCACATCGAGCGCCCCAAGAAAAAAATGCGCGGCCAGAGAGTCGTGGGATCGAAACCGGGCGCCGCCTAACTATTTCTTTTTTTAGTGGACTGCGCTGACGTCAACCCAAACGCTGACGGGGCTGAAGAGACGCGCACGCTCAGTATAGTGCGGACGGCGGACGAAAAGGGAGGGAGGGACACAGCCCCGAGCATGAGATGCTGCGCATCTAAAAAATCCTCCAGCGCTCGCAGTAATTATGAAAGACTTGCTCGGAACGAGAAAGACACGTCATAGCGTACGCCCCTCCAAAGCGATGTCTGATGATTATCACTTCCAAAAAAATGAAGGATGCTCACAGTTATAGCAAGATGATGGAGTTATAGGTTGTTGCGGCAGCGAAGAAGAAGCAAATCGGCTGCAATAGCGAACTTAAAGCGTCGTGATGGCCGTGAACATTGCGTACAGCTTCGCTACCTTTACGCGTTAGTGTGAGCTTCCTTAATTTTTTGGTTGGTTCCACAACTTATGACAGTCGAAAGGGCCAGTTTACAGTTGCCGTTTGCCACGTGGCCAAAACGAGGCCAAAACAACATTTCCTTGCTTTTTTCCCATTGCCAGCAAAGAAGCTTGGTGAAGCAAACGCGCTTAAGGGGGACTAATGTATTCCTATGCGTCTTACTATGGCAGTTAATACTTCATTCCTATGGAACGTCCTACCTCATGACCCACGGACTGTATCAATGTGCATAACGGCCTAGATTGATTATTTTCTAGAGATGCCACTTCTGTACTGTCATCCAAAAAAAATATTGGTTTCTTGACGACTAGCGCCATCTAATCCGAAGTAGATAAGCGAAAATGCCTTTCTTCATTATTTTATATCTCAGTAAAGAAATGAGCTATTTCTAAAAGAAGCAAACTAGGCATCTCTATGAATTGGTAAAACATTTCGCATCGGTACAGGTTGCTTTTTAAGCCCGTGGGGCAGGAATTAGCAAGCTGGAAGGGCACTTCCCCGAAGTTCATCTTGATATTCAAAATTTCCCATTATGTATGGTCACCAGCCCCACAAACCAACGATCATCCAACAAGACTAAATTGGTGAAAAAAGATCTCGATTAACGCTGCCTGACAGCTCCGTAGGTGATTTCGCACTGCTCTATATCACATACGGTTGAATGCCGCGAACACGCACAACTTCCTATTTAAGTTGAAACGAACTGCGTAGCCATTGTGCCCGCACTGCGATGTGCGAGAAAACCTGCAGCACCAGCTATGTGAACGTGCTCTATTTAGTGCAGAAAGAGGATCCCTTGCAGTGTCTCTGGGACTGTCGCTTTCCGTTGGCATTCAACTCAAGGAAGTCTTAGGTCCGTGGGCATGTCGCAAACGTATTCTCCGGGCTACAAAAGCTCTGATCGCGTACCCGCAACACACAGGCCTAGACTAGTCTCTGTAAACAACTGAACGAATTTGTGCACATCAACTCTTCAACATCATCCCCATCGTCTTTATCACGTCATCATCTGGCATAGAAAGTTAGGCATTTTAGCCCGTCTAACATCACCAGACCTCCTTAAAGATCGTTCTCTCTCTCTCTCTCTCTCTCTGGCTGCTTATCGTGGAGTAAAATAAATGTGGCTGATGCCTCTTTAATACGACTCAGTAAAACACGAAAAAGAAATGTGCCCTCACAGGAGCATTTGAATGTTTATTGTGCACCAATATGAACTTGCACATCAGTATTTATATTTCGTCAGTATGGCACCGTTAGACGCATCAACATTAGACACTGGATTATTAATTGATTGATTGTAGGGTTTAACGCGCCGACGCAATGCAAGCGATGAGGCGCGCCGTAGCGGAGGGGTACGGATTAATTTTGACCACCTGGGGATCTCCAACGTGCGCCCAAATCTCGTATAGACGGGCATTTTTGCTTAAAGCCTCCATCAGAAAAGCGGCCGCCGTGGCCGGGAATCGAACCCGCGTCCCCGTGCTCAGCAGCACAACGCCTTAGCAACAGAGCCACCGTGGCGGGTGACACTGGATTACACGCGCCGGAGCACTGCGTAAATCCCATTGAAACCTCAGGCGCTCGCAAACCGTGCGACGAAACCGAACGGGTTGTCAGCGAATCGTTTCGTGAAGTAACAGTACGCTAAAGAAAAAGGAGCATAATTTGCAGGTCTGCAGCAGCCTTGTGGGTGTGCCTGGCGAGCGACGTCCTGCTGGCGGGTCGCTTAGGCAAAGGTGCGACCACATTGGTCCTGCTCCGTGGCGTGTACGCCAGACGCTTGCGTTGCGATGAGCTCAGGTTGTGGAACACGGCGGCGGCGTTCCACAAGCCGAGCGGCGTTCCACATAGGCGGAGGACGGGTAAACACAGAAGCTTCCGCTGCTACACGGTGCCCTATCGAGGCGCCAACTATTGGCGCTCATTAGCGTCATGACGCACTACTTCGCTTCACGTCTCCTAGACGGCAGAACCATCTGAATGGACAAGTTAGAGGGAAAGACATAGTGCTCGTTCGTACAACTTCCCGGGCATGACCATTCATAGCTCAGTCGGTAGAGTGCTTCACACCCCCCCTTTGCGGACAGAGTGATCGTGGGCCCGAGACCTGGCGCCACCGCGCCAATTGAACGTTTTGTGGTGATGTTATTTTCATGGTGGATATGACGTCGGTGAGGATTGTGTATCCGGCATAAAACACTTTCGAGTTAAAATGACCGCGCATCTGCTCTTCTCGCTGCTAATGCCAAGAAAGACGATAGTCTACTGGCGCCTCTGCTATGTAAACGCCTCCCTACTCAGTCACAAGACGTCGTCCACCTTCACTGAGTTAACTGCTATTAGGGCGGTACTCCTTCACAGTCCCGCTCGACAAGGGGTGATTTTTACCAATTCGTGGCCTGCCTTGCAAGCACTGATGAAGCCATCTCACAACTGCAGCCAACTTGTGCGTGATCTACCCGCATTGCACACACTAGGGCTACGAGACGGGCACCGCATTTCGCTTCAATGGCTGCTAGGTCATTCCGGCATCCAGGGCAACGTCGTCTCTGACGCAGCAGCGAAACAGGCGCACAATCTGCTTGTGTGTATTGGAATCCCGTACTTTAGACAAGACGAAAGTACGGCCGTGAATGCGCTTGGATGGAAACAGCAGTTGTCAGCTTGGCAGGACCCCCTTAGGATACCCTTGCCTCTGCACGCAATTGACCCTCAGTGCAATTTCCAGTTTCCGCTGAGGGTGTCCTTCACCGAGGGTGTCCTTCACCGACTACGCCTGAACGTTGCCTTCACTGGTAGTTTTCTTTTTAAGATAGGCTGGGTGGGCTCGCCATTTCGCTTTGTGTGCTCTGTGAGAGAACACATACGGCATGTCTTGTGTTACAGCCCGCAGCATACAACTCAACGCAAAACAGCTAAAAGAACTCTAGTGCGACTGCTACGAGGAAACTCTTTAGAGCTGCATCACTTTCTTGGTCCATAGCAAAATCACGCTGACGCGGTGCGTGGGACAAATGCTCTCTTAACTTTTCTGTCTGACACGGGATTAATCGCTGTTCTTTAACCTTGAGATCCTAATATTTTTTCTCCGATGGCTGTAAATTGTGTCTACATTCCGAACTGATTTTATTTTCTTCTCTCTCTTATTCATTGTTGCTGCGCACTTCTCCCCCTTTTCTTTTATTCACCTCACTATGCCCCCCCCCATCTCAAGTAGCAAGCCCCGACGTTTGTGGGGATAACCTCTTCAGTATTCATTGAAGTTTTCTCTCTCTTTCTCTCTCTCTCCCCATTCTCTTTCCCATCCACCTCCCATGTCGTTCCCCTCCTGTCTCGTTCCTCTCAAAATAGCACGCTAGAGGTTTGCTGAATTCAATTTAAATTTACCGCGTTATATTGCTCCAGGCCGGGTGCCTCGATGCCAGCGCTGTCGTACCGCGGAGACGCGCGGGATTCGACGAACCCTACAACCCTACTGCAACATCCTGTCCTTTCACCCTGTTTGTCACATTTTTAACATGTATCAACCAACCCACGTGCACCCCGTTCTAAGTAATAGAACCACTTTGCCTTGCTCCACGTGCATTCCAAGCGGAACGCCGAACCTATCAGGTGGAACCTTTCGTTGGGGTCGCCGTATGGTTTCTCAAAATTCTGCCAAGGCCTATAGCAGCGCGGGCAACAGCAGACGACTATTTTCTGCAGCTGATGTAGTATTTCATTTTATATCGCAAAAAACAAGCATCCATAAATTTTTTAATGAAGGAACACCGCAAATATCTCAAGAGTTGATTTTCTGCCTCATATTTGCGCAACGTTTTGGTCTTGCTCAACAATGTTGACAAGTATGAAGATTGCCACCGGCCTTAGGCGTTTACGTTTGGCTGTGGGTAGATGCGCAGATTCTGTTTCACTTTGGCCGGGTGGCTGAATTGAATCAAGTACAGACGGACAGACAGACACATACAGGCAGGCTAGGTTTCTGCGTTCAAGTAGTCCAAGAAAGACTATCGTCTTTAAAAAAGTATCTTTTAGCAAGTCTGCCTTTAAGTAAGATTCAACTCCAGTCTCTCTTAGCTTAAAGCAGTAAAAACATATAAACCTGCTAATACCAATATATGCTCAATTTAAACATTGAATTTCTGGGAGCTGTACTTACATATTTTCTCGTGTATGTAAAAGCAATAACTTTCTGTAAAGCTGCAATTTTTTTCTGAAACCACAAATCAGAAAAGGTGTGGGAACCTGAATGCCCGTCCCCTATTGCAAATGTGAAAATTTCAAGTAAACTGTATGCTTATTTCCTGATAAAAATGCTGCACTCTAAATATATGTAAATCCGCATTAGTGATTTTTTGAACATGTTATCACGTGAGTCCAGTATGAAGGTCGTTTTCAATGGGATTTTACCAAAGCCTGTAGACATCTTTTCGTAAAACGTCACTCCCGCATGAAGAAAGCGTCCGTTTCAATAACCGTTTGCGCTACTTGTTGAACCAACGTAGCTAGTCCCACCTCCCAGTTTCCTCAGGATTTTTCCCACCGCTGGGTGAAGGGCGCTCCCATTTTCCACCAGTTGTTTCTGAATTACGATGTCATAGTATATTCTTGTGTCTTTCTGATTTTATCCCCGTCTCTCAAGCGTCTCTAGGCAGCTACTCTGTAGCTCCAATAGTCCGGCAGTTTCCATTTCTTTGTATTACACGCCCTGGCCAAGTTACGTTATCGTTATTTGAGCTATCATTTATACCCGAGTTGCATTACATTACAAACATTACATGCAATTTCGTCATATTCGGCTTTCGTCCTATTATAAAGGTTTCTAAGAGCAGCTTCTTTTGTATTTCTTAAGGTTCTTCTGCTGGTTCACTGTATAATGCAACGTCGTCTGCCAACCTCAAGTGGCCCAAATATTCACCATTCTCTCGCAATCCTAGCTTCTTCAATTCAAGTATCCTAAGTACCCCCGCGAGGCAGACTGTAGACGTGGCGCTACAAGGGTTTAAAGCTGTGCAGCTGGGTGAATATACACAACAAACATACTTACTGTAAGCATATTTACTCTAGGAATTTGCAAACAGTTTATAAATGCCTACCCGTCTGTTTCGGCAGTGGTCCCACGCAACCAGCGAACTACCGAATGAGTTCGCAAATAAGGGCCTAAGAAAGCCCTTCTTCATGGCTATATGTTTAGATTTTAGATGGAGGACGTTGTCTATGTCCCGACATGTACTCGAATATTTCAATCGGGATGACAGTCTATCCGTACGCTCTACGCTAATGTAGACGCTTGGACAATCTTCAAAAGAAGTCGGCTGTTTCGAGTAAATATAGCGTCTCTCTCTGGAGAGATTGTTAAAACGCGCCGAATCTTAATGTGCTCGCGATTGGAGCGGGGGCGGGGAGCAGTGAGAGAGGGGGGAGTGAATTCCTCTTGTGTTATTTTTGACCGCGACCTCACCACTGTAATCCAGCCATGCCTCGCAGCTCATCCTAATGCAGTATCGCTCCCTCCATTCAAGCGCCCGTTGCTTCACGTAAATTACGATGGTAACCTCTACTTTTTTTTTCATTTAATAAAGAAATAAAGAAGGATGATAGCATCGATGACAATGATTAGTTATGTGCCTTGGAATGAAACTTCTACCTGTCCAACATATTGACCGACCGTCAGGAATCGTCGTCATCCTTTATAGCAATAGCGTGTTTGTGAGGAACGCACCTACGCCCTCAAAAAGAAAACACACTAAAAAGAATATCTTTAGACGAAACGCAATAAAATACAATTGAAGTGTGAGACAAAAAAACGTCGACGCGCGATAGGAGCTAAAATTGATGTCGCACATCCGCTAGGCGCTACTATCCATGATACAATGCGTGTGTTCTAGGGCACGTTTGCAGGATGCAGCGTTACAAGCTTTTAGGAAGGATAACCCGCCAAAATTGACCACTATTTATCAGGAGATTGAGCCGCCGATATGCAAGCCAAAACCAAAAATAAAGCAGTGAATTAGTCGAAGGGTTAGGAGAAGACAGCGCGGTTTACACACGGACACAGGGAAGAGTGCTTGACACACACGAGCGCTCGTGTGTGTCAAGTACTCTTCCCTGTGTCCGTGTGTAAACCGCGCTGTCTTCTCCTAATCATGTTAAACCAACACGCCCAGATAGCCACGTTAGTGTATTTCATTTAGTCGAAGGGCATCATAATTGGTTTTTCCAGACAGTTTTCACAGGAATTGCCTCCCCCAAACCACTGGTGGCTAATGATGTTGGGCCTTAACCCTTTAGGTCCGGCCTAAGTGGCGTAGGCGAAAAGGCTGCTTTTTCACCTGCCTTGAATGATCTCGTGACGCCACGTCACTAGCACAGACTCGCACGCACAGAATAATAAAAGTGAAGCGAGAACAAAGCAACAAATGTGAACAAAGAATCTGTGAGCCCTATTTCAGAAAGCGGGCTAACTTGGTACAGCAGAAAACGCACAATCTGAAACTACAACAATGAACCTCCGGAAAACTTCATTATGATTTAGACGGGGATATTCGTTTGAGCTCTTATGTAACTATTTGTGGCCATTATAAACTATCGAAAAAAAAGGTTTTTTAATCATCTGCTACCTCATTTGGCTCCTTCCTACCATGAATTGCCATCACGCGTTTCGTTTTGCAGGACGCGCCGTAGTTCCAAGATCAGCTTGCACGTCCGAATTAGCCGTTATCTTCCCATAGGCGGCAGTCGTTCTTATCTATTTCATTAAAAACAGGCAAGTATCATCGCTAGTACCAGTGTGAAACAAAATAGGCCACAAAATGCCACCTTCGGGTCATGTTTGAGCTCGAACGGAGCAGCGGTTCGCTCAAGACATTTTTTTTAAGACTTCCATTTATCGATGTCACACCCTGTACATGTGCTAGGCAACGCATTTTGCAAGGTGTTGATGTTGTAGCATTAATTAGGGGGAAAGGCAAAGAATGAGTAATAAGAAACTACCTCAAAGAAAAATAAACTAGCAATCTGTCAGAGGTATACCGCGGAGGATATTAGAACAATGCTACGGAACAAATTCGGGCTCCTAATCGGGGACTGGGAAGGCAGGGCAGCCATAGTGAACGGCCAGTTAACTACAGTAATCCCAGTTGTCGGTAGCCATAGGGGAAAAACTGCCTAAAAATAAAGTGGTAAACAATATCAGAGAAAGAAGTAACTTATTGCCAAACGCAGACGCATGAATGTGTCTTGAACAGAGGAGCAAATTTATTGGCAGAAATATCTAAACTGACAAGGGTAGTAAGGTTACTGAAATTCAAAAATGAATCATAGCAATTACTGAGGGAACTTTTATAGTCGCAAGGTCAACGACGGCTAAGAAGCTTTCCGCTAGCAAAAACTGGATGGATGCACTAAGAGAAGAAAATGGCAGTATTTCTAACAACATGGATGGTATAATAAAAGTAGCGGAGTGGTTCAGTGTTTCGTGGCTTCGTGGCCGCATTTGCTGCGGTGGCTCAATGGCCAAGGCGTTGTGTTACTGAGCCCAACGACGCAGGCTCGACCTTTCTCGCGGTGGCTGCTTTTTCGGTGTAAGCGGAAAGCCTAATCCCCAGTTGGTCAAAATTAATCTAGAGCATTCCACTCATTCAGGAGCACTCCAGGAGCACTCCGTTCAGGAGCACTCCAATCAGGAGCACTCCACTCCACTCAGGAGCACTCATATCCCAGGTGTATCTTCGGCACGTTAAACTTCACAATCAATCAAACAGCAGACTGGTCGTCAAGCAACGGAACACCAGAAAACATAACCGTAGGACTACCGCGCTTCGAAAGCGTTTAACACAAACAAAACATAAGGAAAGGCCACTTAAGCAAATATACGAAGGAAAGATGCAGGATACGACCGAATAATCGTGGTAAAGAAATTGCACAGAAATTACCATTTAGACACTTGTAACAAGAGAATCTTGAAAATTATTCTCAGAATACGGCATGATTAGAAAGGTTAGATTTGCCCGAAAAAATGTCAAAATAATGTCAATTCACCGGAAGTGCGATGTCAGAAGGTTTGAGAATTGAACACCCGTCAGCATACTTTCCGTCGTACAGAAGTTCTTTACCAAGGAGGTGTTCACAGCATACGCAAAAAAGTAGAATTTAGAACTACACTTAAAACACGATGAATTTAGGAACAACCACTCAAGACTGAATCAAATTCATATCACCAAGCGGGGAATAGAGAAATGGTCAGGATGTAATTGATCTCATAACTTCGCCTTTATGGAACACAAAAAGCATTGATATAATATAAACCCCAGATGTAATGGACGCATTGAGAGGTTAGGGAATACATGACATTTATAAAGGTCCTTGTATCACATGTACAAACGATGTACAGGAATTATATCCTCTTCAAAGAGCGAGGAGTTCTTTATCCGGAAGGACGTCAGACAACATACCTCCACAATTGTTTGTAGTTTGTCTAGATCTGCATTTAAGGAGCTCGACTGGGAGCCTTGCGGCACAAGTAAATACACAATATTGCAGTCGCATGAGGTAGGCGGGGGATATTATGTTGCTCAGAGATTTAGGAACTTTACTGAGGATCGTTTTTGTAGGGTGAAAAATAAATACGGAAAAATTAAAAATCGGGTTAAATGGACATGCACAAATAAATACCTCTAACCTAAATAGCCAAATGCTTGGCGAAGTGTGCAAAAATAACTTTTTCAGAACTGTGGTCCAAGCTGCGCCAAAGTACGAGAAAGGAGTTCAGTGTAGGACTAGTAAGGGTTGAGCTGTACTGGGAAACCACTCTCGAGTAATGGTTTGTACGTTATATCTCATTGAAATTGATGGTACAAAACGAATGCGCACTGCCGGTGATGATTTAATGGGGCCTCACGGTCGGCTTGAGAAAAACTAGCCAAGCTTTACTTATCTAACGACGCGAACGCTGATATTAGCAGCGAAGCTTCCTGGCGTTCTCTAATAGCAACGATAACTTTTATAGAATTCTCAAAGCCAGAAGGTCGATTCTCGTTCGCACCAACCAATTCAATTTTGCCGTGTTCCACTGCTCGCGCCATCTACTGAAACCTTTTGCTACTTTTGAACTTGTAGCACTGCCACGGAGGGGGGGGGGGGCGTCCCGAGCGCTTTTTGTTTCTTCACGGCATATTTTATCGCAAAAATCAAGCGGCCATGTATTTCCACTTACGATAACAATGCAAATATTACTAGGGTATTGATGTTCTGCCTCAAATATGCCTAATGTTTTTTTCATAACCATGTTGACAAGTACAACCAGTGCTACTAGATTTGGTAGATTGGGTAAGCTTTGCCAACACAAGCTTCTCGTTCAAGGTTTATTTTACCTTGCACCAAGTGTCCGTGGCGCTTGCTCTCCTCTTCGCTATGCTATGCCCTCTCCACATTGCTGCATCCGGGTTACCGCCTTTTATCCCAGGAAAGCCTCGACCAGGAACCGCTTCGCTGTTAAAAACTTATGTCAGCCCAAGGAACCATGCGAAAATGGTGGCAGGAGTGACGCTTAGAGATAAGTAACGATACCTTGCATTAGGGACCAAACTTGGAGCGAGACATTGCTCAAATAAAAGAAAATAAATTTGGGTGGACATGTAACGCACAGAACGGACAACAGGTGGTCCACCAGGCTAACAATGGGGTTAACGAAGGAGGGACCATAATGCTTTGGGAAAAGCTCGATGAAAGAGAGAAATGTAGAAATTAAGGGGCTAAGAATTCATCCCGATATCGAAGTACTGCAGCAGTTGGAACTGCAAGAAGTGCCTTAGACTACGGTGGTGGGCATAAGCCGGACTATTACTATAACATGGCACCATGCAAGACATGGGAAATTGGAATAAACTTACTAAAGCAAAATGCTTGACATTCTACATTAAGGGACGTGGAATTATTTTGCCCACATTTTAGTAAACACTAAACCTGGTTACAATACTTAGCTAATATTTGAATATTTGAATACTTCGCCAATACTTTTTGCTGTTCGGTTTAATTTTCATGCTCTTTGCCGTTGGAAGTATGACGATGCAGCATGTTGCTGGACTAGTTGGTGTTGCACTTTAAAAAAAAGAAAACTGCGCGTAAAGCACGGGACTCCGAGGAGGAACACGGCTAGAGACAGGACAAGGCTTGTACTGTCTCTCGTCAGTCCCGTCCTTTACGCGTAGTTTTTTTTCTTTACAGAAGTATAGCGATGTTCTCGGCTATACGGAGTTTATCAATAATGGAGAAACAAATGTTGGTTCTTCCGCACAAGTTGCAAACTTTCAACCTTCACCGCACGACGTTTTTTTTTTTTTTTTTTAAGATCGCTTCTTTGCATGACGGAAAAGCGATGCAAAAAAGCGTAACACGTGCAAGACCTCCACGAAACAAATGCTGAATGGTGTATGTTAGCTAAAGTGGAACACCGCTGGTGCAGTATGTACAAGCTAAAAAGACGTTTCCCGGCAGGGTAGGGGAATGAGCTAAGAGTTACAAGCTACAACTTGTTGACAATTCCGGAACTTAGGTCACACCAGCCATTAGCATGCTTTGCCTTGTTTCAATGACTGGACGGACCAGTCAAATATACTATATCCCGCATTTTCTGATGGCAACAATCGCTAACGTTTTGGCCAACTGCTCTTTCATTGTGTTTTACCTTTTATTTTTAATATCTTGGTGCATTTTTTATGAAGCCGAGATACATGAACACTCAAATGTGTTAAGTCCCTACTGTTTTACGGGATAACTTACGTTTTAGAAGCTCAATGCGCACAAAAGCAAGAATATTTGTGTTTCAAAATATTACATTCTATTAGCAGTCACTTACTACTATCCGTGTTAGAAAGTTTGATTCGATCTCCAGTCAGTTATATTTTTACCATTTGTCTTCTATTTGCTGGCCCAAAACTAATATTCGCACACCTCAGTATTTGCTAACTCGATCTACCATGCTTTGCTTAAATCTTCTCCTGAGAGACTTTTTGTGTGTATTCTAACACAAGGAATCGGATACGGGTATGTGGTATGGGTTTATGGTCTCGGGAATTCCATACAGCCAAGAAGTTGGCAGCGAGATTTTCCGATTTATTTATTTTATTTCTACATACTGCAGCCCAGTTGGCCCATCACATATGCAGGTACGTACGTACAATGAAAAACCAATTTTCTGCACAGATTAACATCGAGATAATTCACAACACGTTTAATCTCACGTATGTTTCGCTAACTTCAGAGTTGGCAAGTAATAATACTTACAACATAGACAACAAAATTATACAAAATCTGACAATGCGCAATGATAATTCATACTAATTTCTTCTAAAGGCAATGACCTAAATTCACCTGGTAGTAACTTCCATTTTTCAATTGTTAGGCGAAAGAAGCCCTACTTAAATATGTTAGTATGAGGTTGAAAAGGTTCGAGGTAAGGTTTGTGGCTATTTCTAGTAAATTTCGGTTTATCAGGTGACATAGTTTTGCTCTACTAAGAAGCGCGGAGTATTCGTAAGAACATGCAAAAGTTTGAAAGATTCGTGATCACGGCGCTTAGACAGCGGTTGCATGCAATTCTAGTGTTGCGAGGTGGGATGACAGCGAAAAGCTCCGGTCGCCACTGCGGGAAATGAAACGGGTTTATTTTTTTCGGAACTGATTCAAAGGTTTTAATTTCAAATACTTTGTAAGGGTTCAAGATGGTGCAGGCTTATTGTAGGGTGTGTCGGATGAGCGATATATATGTTAGCAATTTTGTTCCAAGTGGAGCGTCTCGCGATGTACGATATAGGTAGCATACATTTTTTAGTTCTTTGTTGCATGTATATTCAATGCCTTTTCACATTCAAACATTCAAAATGTAGGTGTGGATACGTCGTCCAGGTGCATTTTCAGGCACCCACGGTTTGGAAGAGCCACTAAATTAATAGTTAAACAAAGAAACGGAACTGCGGGTGCTGAAAGATAAAGTCACCGTTTTTGCAAAGTAAATATGTAGTTGCCATTTGTCGCAGCATCAGAAAAATTGTGTAAAAGAATCATTTAGGGATATATGGTCACCATTCTTGTCAATAAGGGTGTATAATAGACAATCATCAGCATGGAGGCGGATATTTGCGGATACATAATTTGCCATATAATTTATTAAGAACACAAGTGGCCCCAGGATAGAGCCCTGCGGAACTACGGTCGGCACGTTCACAACAGACAAGTGCGAGGAACTAAACTAAGCATACTGGGAGCGGTCATCTAAAAAGGTAGTAATCCACTCAACTAAGACAGAGTTGTTAAGTATAAAGCGAAGTTTATTAAGATGTTTTGAGTCGCAACGGTGTCGAAAGCCTTAAATAAGGCTATCAAAATTGCATCAATTCGGTTTTTCTTGTCAAGAGCATAAGCAATGTCATGAGAAAATTTGAAAAATTGAGTAATTGTACTAAATCCGCGACGGAAACCATGTTGGACATCGCACAAAACGTCATTACTTTGAAGGAACTCCACAATACAACTTAAGATTATATGTCCGAGAAATTTAAATAATTGGGAAGTTAATAAAATCGCACAATAGTTCAATGGTAACTGCTTGTTGCTTTATTTTACATGGAAAAATATTTTGCCAATTTTCAAACTAGCGGGACTCTTGAGGTACATAAAGGTTCTTCAAAAATTACAGTTAAGTACCGGATAGTCCAAACACAATATCTAACAAAAAATTACGTTAATTTCACCAGGACCACACGATTTGTTTTTGTCCAAGTGCAAAATTATATTCTGAACACAGGCGTGTTATAGCGTAATATCGCCAATTCAGTAAGCGGCTTGTGCGGGACATCGGGTATGTCGAAGTTATCATTTGTAAATACTGACTGAAAATAGACATTGAAGGCAATGGCGATAATTATGGGGCCAGTATAAGGGACATTGTTTACTAGGACCGTATTAGTAGAGGCCTAAGGGGCTTGATGTTGCTGCTGATTGTAGGGTTTAACGCGCCGACGCAACGCGGGCGATGAGGCGCGCCGTAGTGAAGGGCTCCGGATGAATTTTGACCACCTGGGGATCTTTAACGTGCCCCAAAATCTCGTACACACACGCGTTTTCGCTTTTCGCCTCAATCAGAAAAGCGGCCGCCGCGGCCGGGAATTGAACCCGCGACCTCATGCTCAGCAGCGCCACGCCTAAGCCACTGAGCCACCGCGGTGGGTAAACCCTGACTGCTAATTTCTCGAAATTAATAAAAACTTCCATACGTCCCAATGATTCGAGAGCACACGGGCAATATGTTTTCAAACCAGCTAGGAGTCATCAGATTACTTTAAACTTACTTCTTCCTGGACAGTTTTGTAATAACTCCGTAGTTTTTCTGTACATCAAGCTAGAGTTCTCAATTTAGGCTCCAAATACGAAACTCACGCTGTCCAGCCTTAGTGTAATATTCACGCTTTCTGTTGATGCTATCTGGGCGCTGCTTCCTGCTTCCATGTCTAACTGAATGATTCTACACTACATCTGTTGCGAGCACAAATACGAAAGGCGGGTGGTTACGATACAATGATGGGCATTATTAACTAGGACCGTATTAGTAGAGGCCGAATAGAGTAAAATTGAGCTCCAAAATTTTTTGAGGGTTGCTTTTCAGTAAACCTTGGATAGTAACCTTGAAGTAGAATTCTTTAGGTGAATTCATTTTGAGGCGGAGCTTTTCTTTAGCATAGCTACATTCGGCAACGGGATCACTGTTTCGTTTCGCACGCCTTAGCCTCGCAAAACGGCGCGACAGATGAAGTATATCACGCCAGATCCGAGAAAGGCGAGGTTTTTTTTTGTTTTGTTTTCAGCGGGACAAACCGCAGGTGTCACGCTGCAACAATATTTTCGAAAGAAGCCACCAAGGGATTCCCATCCTTACATACATTGACCTTTTCAACATCGTCAAAAAATTGCCTAAAAAATGATAATAAAGCAGTCATTCGCGCGTGAAAAATAAGGATATGTAGAGTAAACAAGACAATTGTTGCGAACCGGAACGGATATAGAAAAAACAACAGCGCTGTGACCTCACCATCGTCGTCAACTCTCCCATTACCCGGCCGCAGAAACGAGCCACGGTGCAATGAGTCGGAGGCAGATCGAAGCCATTTGAAACAATTTAGGCGCATGCAAAGCACAGCGCCTCGAGCAACAATATTTCAACGACCTTTGACTAAGCAAGACTGAAGCTAGGCTCATCAGGCTTTCAACTGGACATTAATGCTTTCGCATTCACAACGCGTAAGATTTGCGTAGGTGTCCTCGGCTTAAATTAGTGCAGCTGGTAATCCTAGCAATCCTGCAACTGGTAATCTGGTAACCTCGTAATCTGGTGATCTGGTTATCTAATAATAGGGTAATCTGTTAAACTGGTAATATGGTAAACTGCTAGTACTCCTGCAACTGGTAATCCTGCAACTGGTAACCCTAACCGCGCTCCTACCAACCAGCAGAGGTTGTAGTAGCCCGCTGCTGGTTGCTAGGAGAGGGGCGCTCAGTTCCTTTAAAGTGGTTGTGTGAGCATTCAATCTACGCACGTTCCCGGAATGGGGATGGATCGTAGAGCGTACATGGTGGGTTTATACTATTTGTTACCAGGAAGTGTTCGGAATGCGATAATATTATTCCTGTGTTTCTCGTGATGGCACTTTTGAACCTCCAGGAAGGCAGAGCCCGAACTTTCTTTAGCATTAGGTTTTCATTTGCGCTGCTGCATGGTTTTGTCAGCTGACGACGAAGAACCGGGCCCGTCCTTCGAGAAGCGAATACCGTGCCACTACGCCTCATTTACCCACAGCTTTACACCATTTATTGCTATATCTAGCCTTCAAATTAAAAAATGCTCATCAAATGGAAATGACCCAGCCGCCGCTAAAAAAGAAGACTCTTTCAGATGTTTTCCAAGAATGGTGGAAGTAATGCATAGAATCATAAAACCGAAGGCTGTAAATCCGGAAACTGTTTCGGAAATGGCAAACTGGCAAAAGTGCGAAACATCGAAGAAGAAGCCCTTCTTGGGAACAACCTAAAAAGAAGCTTTTAGAGTTGAAAGCCGCACAAAGTTTAAAAACGCATAGCCTTATACGTTCAATTTCTCGGGAACTGGGGCAGGTAAGTGAAAAATGACGGGGATCTAAGTATTTGTCTTGGGGCTGTGCAAACCACAGCGTAAAATACGTTGACTCGCCAGAAGCAAAACGATGAAGCTGACTGTGAAACTATCTAGCACCTACGATTTCTCTTATTATCTGCGGGGGTGGTGGAGGATCGTGTCTGGCTGAGTTAAGTCGCCGAGTTATGTCGCTGAGTTTAGTGTCGGTGAGTTTTGCGCTGCTGAGTTTATTGTTGTTGAGTGTATGATGTCTCCAAACAGGCAAGGTGACAAACCGGCCATATAGAAATTATAGAAGGAACGTTGTATTACTCCATGTACAAATGTTTAAGACAAATACCATGTGTCGATCTGAGCTTCATGCTCAGCCAAGCTCAAGGCAGCGCCTCGTGTGGTTGCACAGTGACAGCGTCTAGTTGCTCGTTCGTTCCAAGAGATGGGGAGACAAATAAGGCGAGTGCCATCAGAAAATGAAGCAAGGAGGCTCTGGCTTCATCTAGGTTTACTGCACGTTCAAGCCTATAGGCTTGTACGCAGTCGGCACCGTATACAGCGCGGACTGCGCCTAACAACGTCTGTGCTTTGTGTCGCGGTGAAATTGTGTGCGTGTTCACTGCGCGCTCTCGGGGAGAAAACCGAGATAACGCTGCGTAAACTTGGTTTAGCAAGGTTCAATTACTCAAAAATATTAGCTGAGTTTTACTCCCAGCATTGCTTCTTGACGTAGTGCCGCTTCAAGTGATCGTAGCGCTTGGTTTCGCAAAGACACTTATTTGACCCACGATACCACTGTCGGAAATAAAGACCGTGCTTTTTGGCTGCCCAGTCGAGAATAGAACACAACCATGTAAGCACTTCCCATATTGTTCTTGCGGTGTTTGTGCACCTCGCGTACAAAGTCAACCCCCCAGGTGAGCTCGCGCTATCAGTAAGTAGCCCGCAGGTCAGCCGCCAAACCAGTACGTGGACCTATCCAGTTAGGCAGAGTTACACTCTACAAAGTCTTCATAGAGGTCTTCACTACTATGGCCCAGAATGATCAATCAAAGTGGTCTAGCGTGCAAATTATCTGAATTACATGACGGAGAATTCAATTTGAAGGGAAAATGGGCATTTCCGCAGGGACGTAGCCCAATGCACATCGCCATTCACGCCTTTCATGCTGTTTCTGCGCACACCTTTTTCTAGTCAAATCATATATGTTGAGCTTCGTCATTCGCAAAATTAGCCCACTAGCCCACTTCGATTGATCATTCTGGAGCGTTGTTGTGAAAACGACGTACGGGAATCTGTTAGAGTAGGTTTCGGCCACGCTTTTTGCCAGCTTCTCGCCACGCTTTTCAGCTACTCTGATCTTGCAAACTGAAAAAGTAATGCGTGAGTGATTCTCATACGCTCCCTAATGAATATTTCTTTAATTTTTGTAATATATAATTGATTAAAATTTCAGTATTCAACGACCACTGCTTCAATCAGGGCCAGAGGAGAAGGGACACATTTTATTCAGAAAGAGGCTACACTAAAATATTCTTAGTTCTTTGTGCCCCCGCCTTGGGAGTGCTTTCTAATTAAGGGTACCCCGGCTGCGGCAGCCAGACGGGCCTTGTTGACCAGGTTTGGGTCCGAGCTGGCCCGAATGCCTGGTCACTGCTGGTTTGGGTAAGCGAAACCTCCTTTGCTTTAGCGAAAGGAAGACAAGTTTAAGCGTGTTAAATACAGTGTATCGGTATACCCAGAATTCCTTGTTTCAAGACAGACAAACCCTGAAGTTCGCTACGTTGATGATAAGAAAAACATTGATAAAAAATGAATGTCCAGAATATAACTTTGAAAGTGTACTCTCCGGCCAGCTTTTAAGTTCTCTTCATTAGTTATAGCAAAGCACTGATATAAATAGAAGTAGTAAGACGTTAATGCTTCAACCATAGTTTATATTTTAGTGACTAATAGTGTTTTGGGTGCACTTGGAGTTAATTGAAACACTTATGGTTACAAATATTGTACGTCTAGCTTTGTACTAAGGGAATGTGGCGCTTGTGCAGTTTTGAAGCTCCTTGTCCTGTAAAACTCATCGCAGATGTCATAAGCTCTTTCTATTACGACTCATTCGAAATAAAGCTCGTTAGGTACTTGGATGCTATACCGCAGACTCAGGTTTCAGACCGTGCGTACTTATAAACTTCATAATTGTATCTTGTCGCGGCGATTGCACTAGTGGTAAAGCTAATTATTCCACAATTTTAAACTCCACTATAAAAACTTGCCATTCGGTAAAAATATTACATGTACAACGCTGTTAGCGATACCGTTCAATAAATGCGACCAACGGCGACACGTGCCAGACATTCTTCAGCTCCTGCTTTGAGTGCGTCGCCGCAGGAAAACGAGAGGGGCAGTGGCCAGCCAATTTTACCTCGTGTATCTGTTCTTTTTGCATATATTTACCTTAACAAGCCTAACTCCGTATCTTCCGCAATGCATGCGTGTTCAGCCCACATAATCTCTTTATCGGAAACCTGGCTAAATGCGCATGTGCGCCATTCCAAACTTCGTCTACATCCCTTTCGCTTTTGAGTTTATCGCTGCGACCGCACTGAATGACGAGGAGGCAGCGTTTTGTCGTAAAATTCGAAAGAAATTGCTTCTTTGCCTGTTCATGCTCGCAGCCATCTATAAATGATATTTCGTTCACTGACAGTAGCCCATCAAAAGTACATTGTTTGTGTATGCTATCATACTCCCTCCTCATCACCACATTTTGTTAATGAATTGCACGATGTCCATGACATCATTAATACCCGTTTCTCTTGCTGGCCCTTGTTTCTTTTTGGCGACTTTAACTCCCCAAACAAACATGTTCGTCCAAGGTTCGTACAAGGTTCGATTCCTGGAGGTGCCAGTAACTTCTTTTATTTTTTCGCAGGAGTTTTCTGTTGACGCCAACGGCAGTGACAGAACCCGTGGGGGTAGAGATAAAGAGCTTCGCTTTAAAGCCAGTTGGAACACTTGCCTAAGAGACGGGTAACTTTTAATCCCATCCCCGCTCCCCCTGGTTTCATTCAATACTAAAGCGGCAGCGTAACAAAAAGAATCCCCTGTTTCATTGCACCAAACTAACAAATCACCCCGATAAATGGCTTGCTTATCATTGAATAAAGGAAGATTATAATTAAGACATTTTTAAGACATTTTCGACCTCCCACATCCCCTCTTCTGAAAGTCAACGCCTAGAAGTCTGGAGCATTAGTAGTGGGGCTAAAATAGAGAAATTACCATTATTGAGTCTAGGCTGTGGTTGCTGTGCCTGGTAAGTGATGTTTTAAGTAATGCGTTTGCCTCTTTTTTTTAATCAGACTGTTCTCGCCTATTTTGCGCCACTACAAAATCTTAGTTTCCCACAGATGGATCCAATTATTATAGACTTCGTTGGTGTTAGTGAATTGATTTATAATTCCTCAACCGCAGGTCCGGTCATGATCAATTCAAAAATGTTGAAATGAAAGGTATTGTTTTAGTCCATCATCCTTGTTCGCCTTTTTGAACAATCTCGAACAGGACAAAGGTAGTTCCGGTTCATATATCCCGCAATATTGACTTTATTGATAACTACCGCCTCATTTTTAACGCCAATTTCTTGCAAACTATTAGAGCACAACCTTTATTCCCACCTTATTCAATTCCTAAAGGCCAACGACTTTTCTAATCTGTCCCAGCATTGCTTCATAAGGACGTTTTCTTGTGAAACCCAACTAATATCTTTCACCAAAGATTTGTTTAGTAAAGCTGGCACAGGAGTACACCCCGATTGAATCTTTCTCGATTTCTTTTATTGATGTATTTAGAAATACTGCTAATTTCGTGCGAGATCATAGCAGGTGGGCAAAAATAGCACACTGAAGCATCACAGAAAAAGCATCCCAGAATGTGATATTCAGTACTAAAAAGCATAGAAATGCAGCGCCCAATACTAATAACCGAACAGGTTAAGTTACAATGGTGTGCATATTACACATTGACATAAAAGTCATTGGATTTCGTACAAAAATCACTAAAAAACGTTTCTTCTCCAAAGCGTTCGACGCCATTTCCCACGACCTATCAATTTTTAAACCGGGCTAGCTTAACATTGATGAGAACCTTTTTGGATGGATTTAAAAATTCCTCTCAAACCGGGCAGAATACGTCACAGCTAACAATTACTCATCTAATACTTGTGCAGTTAAGTCAGAAGTTCCGCAAGGCTCAATACTAGGGCCCTTACTTTTCTTTATCTACATGATTGACCTTTCTGAGTGTGTTAAATTATCGTCAATTAAGCTTTTTGCGGACGACTCTGTAACCTATCATAAAATTACTAACCCAAGCGATGTCCAGAGGGCTCAAGGAGATCTTAATAACCTGCCTAACTGGTGTGATAAATGACTGATGAAACTAAACGTTAACAAGTGCAAAACAATGCGCGCAACTATAAGCAGCAAACAAAAAATTCAAGCTTGTATTTCTTTAATAACTTGGCCTCACTACCTGTTAACATGTACAAATATCTCGGCCTTCATATCCTGAATAACCTAACCTGGAATGCGCATATTTGCTAGGTAACTAACAATGCTAATAGCATGCTTGGTTATCCGCCTCGCCATTTCACCTCAGTGCCTAGCTCGCTTAGATCAACTTTCCACAAAACTAAAGTCCTTTCGAAGCTCGAGTACGCCTGCGCCATATGGGACCCTTCTCAAACCTCACTCCTCATAGCACTGGAAGCAGTTCAAAACCGAGCAGCTGCTTGCTTTATTTTGTCAAATTATTGCCGACACGCCAGCGTAACAACAATGGAAACATATCTCCACCTTCCTACTCTCTCACTGCGCCGGAAATGTTATCGCCTCTCCTTATTTCACACAATTTTCTACCACAGCCCCACTCTGAAACAAGCACACTCTTCAGTTGTCCCTCGTACATATCGTCTCGATCTGATCACGTGCACAAAGTAGGCGTACCAACAGGCCGTGCCAGCATGTATCACGCTTCCTTCATTCCTGCAACCAGCAATGACGGGACCCCCTTCCTGCCTCCGTAGTTGATATACCCGATCCTTCTAGATTCAAGATTGCTGTGCAGAATGTGCTGTATTGATAATTGACGATGTGCTCTTCTTTTTCCTGTCTCTGTCACCTTTGTACCACTCCTTTCTCCAAAGCCTCCGGGCCTTTAAAGTATTATAAATAAATAAATTAACAAATACATAAATAAATAACGTTGCATGCGCTCTCTACGCGCTGTGGCTGGAACGTCGGTCGGCCGTAAATTAACGAAAAGAAGGCACACAACTTTTACCCGTGCGTTTTCCAGCCAACCTGAAGAATGCAATGTCCGTATACACACACTCGGTTCAGCTGACAACGTAGGGTAGTTATTTGGGACCTTGTTGCGTTATTTTAAAAAAAATACTGGGGAGGAACGTTGTACCTCACCTGTAAGAGGGCAACTGAATGTTATTTATCAGGCTTTGTAAGCTACATTTTGTTGCATTTTAAGCAAATCTCGCTGTTCCAGGCACCTATGATATTTGAAAGGGAACACAAATAATCAACCGTGTAGCCACAACATAAAATTTTGCGTATTCTAAGGTAACCATTCTAGAAGATTGCTTTATCACAACACTATAACCGCAAATTGCCCGAACCTAACTGGACGTGAACTTTTGACTGCAATGGGCCACTAACACTTTCATTCGCAGCTTCACGTGTACAATAAAATCCATAAATAACTAATAACACAGCGTTTTTCGTCAAACCTCCTTCAATGTTGCCAAAATACGAGTTAACCATGGCTGCACGTAAGATACGTTCATTGAAATATTTATGTGTACGCTCATAAAAATTCAAAATTTTTGTGTTGCCGTCATAATGCCAGGAAATGTCGCTAGCACCTGTAGCAAATATTTGAGCCATGAAGTGTTTTTATCTTTGCAAGTCACGCCATAAACGCAGTTTTGCGACATGTTAACGACAAAAAAGCGGCTTAACTCTCGTTACCGCGCGTGCTCAAAATCGTGCAATCTGAACGATACTTTCGGGGCGCTTTTTCATAGCGTTCCAGGCGTTGCTCGAAAAAGCTGTTTGGAGTTAGATCAGAAAGTGGCCTAAAATCAGTTTTGTTTTCATTTTTGCAACAAAAACATGATTTTTGACACGCGTTTGAATCATCTGAGTGCGGAAAAGAGGCGTGGTCATCGCACTTCACTTCTACCAACGAAGAATGTGTGCCACTCGTAATTATTCTGCATCATCGTTTGTTTTTTGTTATCGGGGCATGAATGATGAACCAGCAAACGATTTTCAGTCGTCAGGTTTGCACTCTTGACAGTAATAATCCCTGAAATCGGCTGAAAATGTCAATCAGTGCCTGTTTGCAAAGCTACTTTATTATTTTAGGCAGTCTTATTGCCTTTGCGCACGTTGTTCTAAGTTGTGTGGTAGTTCTACTTACCCCAGGACCATTCGCGAACAGTTTACAACAGTTTCGGTTTCGTTTCTGCATCGCGAAATTCATTTTTAGCTCTACTACGCAGTTACCCAACTTCAAGACTACCTACCATGGCGCCTTGAGCGCCCGCGACTAATCCTGGAACAAAGCATGCTGCTCCTGGTTTCACTGAACCCTAACCCGATTTATGCGATAAGAACTTCAGATGCAAGTCAAAAGATCACACCCAGTCGACAGATATCTGTTCCTACGAGGACAGCGCTTTAAACTGGCCTTACACACTGCCTTCTGGTTTCGTTTCCATACGAGGGTATCTCCGCGGGTCTACTGTTGCTGGTTAGTTGAACTGTCTATTCGGACGGAGTCTCCGATAAGTTATTCTACTGCTTGATTTCAAAATGTTAGGTGGTGCTGCAATGGAGGAGGCATGTTGTGCTGATCTTATTTGTCGCACAACAGCTACTCGGCCAAAGTTTGCAGGGCACGGTTCTAGCGCATCCCACCTCATTCCTGCAAGCAAGGCTATAATTGCGACTCAGAAGATGATAACAAAGCTAAAATTTATGTTTTGAGAGACAACTGAACGTGAACGCCAACAAGCATCAACCACGGAGTTCCGTTATCAACTTCGTGCATGTTTTTCCGCATCGCCTGCTTGTC
This sequence comes from Haemaphysalis longicornis, assembly GCF_048455015.1. Classification (NCBI taxonomy): domain Eukaryota; kingdom Metazoa; phylum Arthropoda; class Arachnida; order Ixodida; family Ixodidae; genus Haemaphysalis; species Haemaphysalis longicornis. The sequence continues at coordinate 188,863,647 of NW_027526422.1, forward strand.
CCAAATATTGTGCTGGATGTAAATGCAAAGTCAGTCATTAACAAGATGTTTTTACGTTATGTGGAGGCAAATTGCTGCCTCTGATAATGTAAAACCGCCAGATTTCTTTCATGAAACCACCCAAAATTGCACATTTCGAATAGGAGTTTGGGCTTCACCGCATGACACGAGCACCGTGCGTGCTAACGTTTTTTTATATATAACTGAAAAACTGTTCCGCGCACGTCGACATTGTTTCTGGGACGTGTTTTTGAAATGTTCCCGTACAAAATGTATATTCTAATTTTTTCTAGTACCGGTGGTTTGTTATATACAACTCCTTTTTTTCTTTTTTTTTTTTTTGCAACTATGATATATAAAAACATTTAAAGACTGGTGTTATTGGAAAGGTCATTAAATAATCTGCATTTTGTATTCCTGTAACTAGTGTCTAACCAAATTTTTATCAGAAAAGAAATGTTTTCTTGGACCCATAAAAATCGGTCAATTTTCCCGCGCTAATGAAAGAGTTAAACTGCTTTCAACTGAATTCCCAGAAATTGGGGCTGTCTGATTTTTCCCTATCCGTGTTCTTCATTTATTCGTGTAGTCTTCCGAAAACTGTTCCTTACTAACCATCACAGCATACAGGTCATGCCTCGTTATTTCGGCCATTCAGTGATTCGTAACAGGTCGCCGCTTTTCCAGCCCAGTAATGCAAGCTTACTGCCACTTTCAATACAAGGAACGCTGTGGAACGATACCGCAGCAGACCACTCTTGTATACCCTTTCTATGCGTGCATATGGCTCTAATTACACACTACGCGCGCGCACAACGCGCATTCGTATAAGCTAGCGCTCAGCGAAGCATCCACACTAGCAGCCAGACGCTGCCGCCACGTATAGGTCGATCTCGCGGCGAACACAAGAGGCGCGCACGCAATGACTGGGACGCGCTATTACCCTGCGAATAATGAGTAGGGTATGGGAGATTGCATCCTTATGGTGTTGAATTCTAAGGGATAGTGGCACAGGCTGTAAATGTAGAGTAAAATGTTGTTCCTCCAAATATTCATTGGTCTTTTTAGCGTCATTAAATAAGCTACGCTGAAGAGTACCGCTACTTCATGTACCGGGAAGCGTCTGGGGGCCATTTGGTTTCTGGCTTGCAGTGTTACCATCTTTCAAAACGAAACCGCCGCCGGTTGTGACAGGCAGAGTGTGAACGGCCACTCTAGCGTCCGCGCAGCAGAGAGAGAAAGGACAGGCGCCCAGAAACAAAATGGCTGCTCCCATATGTAAACAAATATCACGTGGTGCCGGCCGACAAATTAAAATCCTGGCGGCACATAGCAATGAGAGAAAATAGGGCCGATACTCTAGAAGCCTTGATTTAGTGAAGCTAGGTCTTGTTTAAAAGGCACTCTACATGCATGCTCGCATTTTTTTGCTTCATTCCTATTCATTTCCAGAACTTAGGAGATTAAGTTGTACCTCTGCGTGACTTGTACACAGGCAACCGTAGAGCTTGGACAAGAGAGAAGCTGCCAGGGACACGTTTCTTCTTACGCTGTTGATCAGATCATCCTTGTCTTGCATATCAGCCAAGTCCTGGGTCCTCAGGTTGTCGGCATAGAATTAGACTCCTGCTACTCAGAGCAGTGTGTGCCTGCCTTCTGCTTATGGAGCCAAAGGCCTTATCAGGAATACTGCTTTCTGCTTTTTTGGCGCTCAAGAGGCACAAAAAAAGAAATCGCCAACATAAACATGGAAGAGAACAAAGGAGGCAACTAACAAAGGTGTCAAAGAAAGCATACCGTCTCGTTACTCTAGAGTCAGGCGTTACCTGTTGGATAGCAGGTGTCTTGTGTCTGTTTCATTACAGGCACGCTTGGTCACTGTTAACGCAAGATCTAACACTTATCAAAGCATGCGGCATCAAGTCAACGCTATGCTCTGCCTTCCATATGCACGGAAAGTAAGAGGCCCACAGGAACTTCTTGTGCTCTAGCTATCCACATGTATAACGCATTTGAATGAATCTCCTCAACCGTGCAATCCCTGAAGGAAGACGGAATCATTAGGATTTTAGTTTTCTGGGAAAAATTAATGAGGTTTCCGCAGCTTTTGCCGTCCCTATTGTCGTCGTTTGAAGAAATAGTCGGCGTTCTCAACTGAATCTGAAGCTGTTAACATAAATGCCGGACATCACCACTGCGTAAGATGTCAATATGCTCGGCCTAGAAAGCCGGTACTGCGGAGAGTTTATACTGCAAGACAAACTTCTTAAACTCAAGTAGGTCAACATTCCACTAGCATGAGCCCTACGAGTCATCCATGAGCTCATGACAAATTTACTGAAGAGCTACACACCACATCTATATTCTGTCAAAGAGTCAATAAGCCACAGGAATAATTCGCCGGAATAATTCTTTTCACTGAGACAAGACTCCGTTCAGGCTGGCCGTAGCTGGCCAAGGAGATTTTTCATGCGGAAACCCCCTTCCCACAGCAGCAACCGCATCACTGCTCACATTCATGCAAACCTTGGTCGAATACATGAGTGACCCAATCCTAACTAACGTCAAACCTAAATTAACGGCATGGTGTGCGTGTATGTGTGCTTTAGAACCGCGACACATTGTGGCTACTTTCCCTGCCCTTTGCTGTCGACACGCCCTTACGCCTAAGTTCATGCCTACGACCAATGCACTTACACATTTTCTCTCGCTAAAACCCACGCTGCACAATTTGATTTCTGTGGCTGGTTTTGAGCCATGGACCTGATGGCTAGGTGAGCACGTTATTTGCGGTGCAAAACAAAAAGGTGTTTTCTCTCTGTACAAAGAGAACCGAGAGGGGTGTTGACGGCGATTCACGCATCCCTGTATACGGCGGGCTTTGCTAGGGAGGGCTACACTCAAGGTGGTGAGCGCGTAAATGGAGAAGGATGTTGATAAAAAGAAGAGAGAGGCAAGCTGTGCTTGCGTGGACATGTGGAAGAAGAAACATCCTGGAAGGTTCGTTTCCAGTGTGCCAATGGCCGATATACTTCAGTTCTACCCTTTCTTTCGCGCAGTTCTTGGACACAACTTCTAATATTCCGCAAACCAGCACTTTTACTATAGGTCATAGCAGCGAGGAAACATGAAGTGGCGCAATTAAAACGCCTATAATTGTACTGCATTACACTGGAATAGTAGAAATTACAATACAATCGGGCGCACTGCGCGCTGGGGTAAAATCGCGTAATTTTAAAAATCGATAAACGAAATAAATCTTGAAATGCTGGGCTATGCTTTTCCTCCGTCGTGCCAAGAATATGGTCAATCCCGGATCTATCGTCTTGTGTCAGAGGTTAAGAAAAGTGCGAAAGACCGCAAGTAGGGCTTGATCCTTGGAATGAGGATATTTCTGAAGAAGACAATCACCTCGACAGATTTTTTTTTTCGTTCTAACTAGCGTTTATAGAGCGTTCTTCAGTCTCGCGCGTTCCTTGGTTGTTCCAAGAGCAAACTTTGAGTAGCACGTTAATTTGCGACGGTTCGAGCACACCTCTACATTACGAAATTTTTTTTTAGCTTTGGGAGATGGGATCAGACCTAGTATCTTGAAATCTCAAGAATAACCAAAGCAAAGCCATGGCTAAGAGCCCAAGACCCTTCCGCTGTTCTTTGAGGCCTTCAATCTGTTCCTCGGACACCGTCCAAATGCTGCCCGCTCTAGGAACAAAGATTAATCTCACTGGCTACCCCTGACAGCAAGAAGAATAGTCGCAAAGTGTGCTATTCCTGGAAGAGGGCGTATTGAAAATGGCAGAAAACGCTGCCGCCATGCCCAGACCTTCTTTCTCTGACATTTTACACTTTCTTCGCAATGAAAGAAAGCGGGACCTCCTGAGGACCAAAGAAACCGGCCAAAAGGAAATACCTTTTCTTCTTTCATTTTTGCGGCCGGCCAATGTAAAGTCCTTCCCCACATATTTTGTTCGTTCACTTCCATCGCAATACCAACACTCAAACAATAAAAACACCGTTGCTCAACAATGGCACAAGCACACGCTTTTTCTGGTTGGCGTGTATTCGCGAGAGCACCATACTCACGACTTCTAGGCCTCAAATGAAACAGCGATGTTTATTTCTACCTGCATGTGGCGCTAAAAAAAAACGAATTGACGCATTCTACTGAAAAACATACAAAACAAATGTTTCGGACCACCGAATCTTCACAGGATTACATAAAAATAAAATACGCCGTACCCAGGCGTTAGAATCATTCCCTATTGAAAGCGATTTTGTTTGGGTATTTTCTATCCACTACCCTTCGCACCGGAAAAAAAAGGACACATAAAATCCCCATAGCTGGCAAGAACGATTTTGATGGTTCGCCAGCACAAACCATCTTGATGCGGTCAGCAAAACATACGCCCTATATTGCAGTAGATTTTCTCTTCCATTCTTACATATACGGACTGCATTCTCGACTTTCTTTGTGTCCCCGATTTTTTTGCAATAATTGTTTGTTCAAAGGCCTAGTGAAGCTAGCCAAACCGCCGTATTCGTGCTGGGCAGAAGACACCGCTGTAAAAGAATGCAGTTGTTGGAGAGGAAAGAATGTTGATGCCTTTATATGTTTGCAATCCTACTAAAGCACACGTATAACAAATACTTTCCAATGAGCACAAAGGAATTATGAATTTAAAGGTTTTTTATAATATGGAGCACGAAAAATGCGAGAATAAATGTCACAGAACTGCATGATCTACGGTACTGGAAACGCAAGATAACTTGGTAGGTGACGCAAATATTGGCCTGACATAGACTGTGCCTATCCAGTTTTCTTTCCGACAGAGATCACTCACCAACTTAAAACTATATGTTTGGCATCCATCCAGTTACTCTGCTACAGTCTCAACAGCAAGGATATGCCTAAACCTCCGAGTAACATTTCAGGTCATACTATTAAAATATAAACTTTTACAGTAGAACACAACTTTTTGGATAACCCAATGCCAAAGCTTTATGCTACCGTGGGGTAAATGTCTTCCAGTGATGTTGCTACATGCATTAAACTTTTTCCGGCTCCCTCACAGGGCGGAAGGTTTCAACTGCGTCGTTTTTTTTTTCTGGACTCTGGGGAAACAATGATGAAACATCTCTCGGGAAGAAAATCGTCCTGCGTTTCCTGTGGTGACCTGCACTAGAAAATTCTGTAATTCTTAAACTGTGCGTGTGACAACATCTGCGTCCGTTGGCGTTGTCATGTATATATCTTTTTCTGTTTGTTGGTTTGATATTTTCGACTTCCTCGCCATTGTTTCATTTACCGTTGCATTCAAATTACCCCCCAAAGTACTTTTTCTAACATTTTATAGCGTGTCGTTTGAATTATTTTATTTTGATGCTGAGCACTTAAGCGCCGGCTCCTGCGGTTTCATGGCGCCGTCAACCCTCGTTGTAACCGAGCAAACGAAGGGGACATCGAAGACAAATTCGATAAAAGGAGCAGGAAAGTGGAGGAAGAAAGTATAGCGAAAGTTAGAGGGAGACGGCGGTATGCCAAGACAACGCGAGGCATTTTCTCAGGTGGCGACGATGTAACCGACGGAACGAAAAGGCCACCGAAGATAGAGTGAGAGGAAAGCGGAGGATTAAAGTATGGCGAAAGGCGCGAGACGTGGTCCGCCACAGCGATGCACTACGAGCTAACGCCAGAGTATTTCGCGCATCTTCGTGCGGTCGCTGATGCGGCAATTCCTTCGTGAAACGCAGGAGGTATTCGCCGTCACCCAGAAGACTACAGTTTTTTTTTGTACTCTCTCCCTTCTGTCTCCACAATGGCCCACATTCACCCAACTTCCCTGTAATAGTACGCACGTGGCGCAGCAAGCTGTGCTGACAGTAGTCCTAACCTGTCTAGTTCACAATAAACAGCATTGACGTCCATGGGCAGCAACGACCGCGGCGCCGGTGGTGAGTGACGCCAAGCGTTAAGTGGGGCCGTGGCGGGAGATTGAACTTAGGCTGGACGATTCTCAGCCACTGCTTGCTGCCGGTGCAGAGGTGTTACCTGCACGCCAGGCCCTGGGGCCTGGCGGAGGTATCTGCTCCTTCAAGTGGATCTGCACCGCCCAGGCGTTGCCTAGCAAGGGAAGCACGCCCTTTTAGATGCGGAGCATCTCATGCTCGGGGCTGTGTCCCTCCCTCCCTTGTCGTTGTTGTCCGCTGTCCGCACACCCACTGCGCATGCCTGGCCAGGTACCACTGATGATGATTGTGGCAGGATGCCCCTAGGGATTGGCCAACCAAAGAATCCATCACGAGATAGCTTCGCGTTCAACCACCGTCTTCATCTTCCCGTAGGGGTACCTTGAGTAGTATGCGAGGCATTCCTCCTCTCCTCTCCAAAGCTCCTCTCCTCTCCGGGATCGCGTAAGGAATGGCAAAACCTGTGGCTCCGTGCGGGAGAATGCGAAGCAGCTTAGGGTTAGAGAAGCGACGGTAGCCGCTGCATACTCCGCTGGGGGCGCCATTGTAGCTCCGCGGTATAAATGACGCGCGCGCGCGCTCCACTCCCCTCACCCTCCTCCCGCATTGCCGCGTTTGAACTGAAAAGTAATGGGAACTTGAGTCGACCCCATGCCTGCTTCGCATACTACTCAGGGTTCCCCTACGGGAAGATGGTGAAATTTTTTCTCTCTAACTTCACTTCGGAGGCATGTTTGATGGCCTATTTTTAAAGAGCATAGGCGTTCTCGGGCTACTTAAACCCTAAAATTTTAATCTGTCTGTCTGTCTGTCTGACTGTTTCTCGATATCTCTGTTTGTTTGTACCCCGATCCAACCGCCGGGGCAGAGGTTAACAAAATACTCCGACGAGATGTTTATATACGCCAAGCAATTCCAAATACTAAATACAATGGTAATGTTCGTTGTTGTCAGTATTGTTCAGCTAAAAAAACATTAGGCATATTTGAGGCACAGCATCAAAACATAAGTGGTATTTCCAGTGTTCTTTTTCTTAGAAATACTTGGCTGCGTGATGTTTGTGACAGCGAATGAAATGTACGCTTTGAAACCAATCTTTTGACCTAAAAATAAAACAAAGCGCCAGCACAAAGCTTGTGGCGACATTCCAAGAAGTCCGACAGTAACGAAATGTTCCAGTAGATGGCGCGCGAGTAGTGGAACGCGGGGAAATTGAACTGACTTCAGCAAATCTCCACCGTGTTTATCTTGGGAGGGGGGATACTGGAGGAGGGCATGAGAGTGAGAGGTGGGCGGGAAACAGCAGAGAGGCATTTACGTGGAAGGGGGTAGGAGCGGGAGGTCGAGTATGATAAAATACTGGTAAAATAAGAATAATGGTATACTGGTATACTGATATACTGGTAAAACAAAAATTAATTGTAATGGAAATTAACTACTATCGTCTTTCGACGACCCTTGCAGCGAAGTGAGCAGATCGAATTTTTACGACCTGCTTTCAGTCTCAACGCCACCAGATTTCCTCCTAAGTAGATATAGAACATTTTCCAGTTGTGTCGGTTTTTAGCAACCGTGAAATAGTGTAGTCTGACTTTTTTTGAAAAGTGCCATAAAGATAAAAAGAAAATTGGTTCGATTTGATCGAAGTAGCCTCTGGTAACTCACTCTGCTCTATTTCAACCACAAAAGACGGTTTTTAACCAGAAAAACCGGAGAAGTATTGAAAGACCATTCAAATTTCGCGCTATAGTGACGCATTATCGGCTGCAGTGACGTGATATGGGCCAGCACTAAACATAGTTATGAGTGTGTGAACTGCACGTTGCCGTTCAAATTATCCTATTAAACGGATCTCGAGTCCCCACTACAATCGCCCGGTCATGTTTCTTGGAGGCTGCTTAGTTGGGCCGCCACCAAGGGCACGAACAGGCTCCTGTGACGTCATACAAATATTGTCGGTAAGTGGCTGGGAAGCCGCCACTGCGTCAGAAGTTTTCTTTAATATCTGCATTATTTGTGTGAAGTTGGCACAAAAATTGGTACCATTGTTAAAGGAACACAGCAGCCTTTTTTTTATGATCCAGGCTTGTATTTTGTCATCAGGGTCCCTTTAACCTTTTCTCTTCATTAAAGACATTTAATATGTAGATGAATTCAAGCATACCGTAGGAAATTTTCGTTGAATTATAAAGCATTTCAGTAACTTACAAAGTTTAGCAGAGTGACTCCTCCTGAAAGCGTCGCTCACAGGCAAGAACGACATGCCCATGCCAGACTTCGCATAAAAACAAATTCGTCGAGGCACTTAAGTCTGCTCCCGTCCGTTGAAAGCGAAACCCCGGGGATTTTATTAACAGCTTCTTCACTGCTACGTCGTATTGCCTTGTCATTTGGCGCGAGTCACTTTGATAGGCTTCATTTGTGCTATCTCATGTCATCAGCATCATCATCATCATCAGCCTATCTATGCCCACCCATACAGAAATATTGTATGTTCGGCTATAGAAAATCCTTGTTATGGTCGTATTTAGCTATTTGGCCCAATAATCTTTAGACTTTTCTATGGCTGTCTTTAGCGATTCGTATCGCCATTCCTATGGGTGTCTTTAGCTTCCTCTATAACCGGTTCTACGGCTGCCTTTAGCTATTCTTATCGACATTTCTATGGGTGTCTTTAGCTTCTTCTATAGCCGTTTCTATGGCTGTCTTTAGCTCTTCTTTCGATATCACTATGGCTATAGAAGAATCTAAAGACAACCATAGGAATGTCGATAGGAATGGCTAAAGACAGCCATAGAAACGTCTAAAGATAATTGGGCCGAATAGTTAAAGACAACCATAAGAAGGTTTTTCAGTAGCCGACCATACAATATTTTTGCATGGGCTGCAGCCAGAAGAGAATCACCACTACTTGAAACACAGCGACAGCAGCAGCCACTGAGAAATTATTAGCACGCTGCCATACCGGCATATAGCCTTGCAGATCTCTAGAACTTCTCCTGTGGCACTTAGGTTGTGTGCCTATCTGCATTCTGTAATATATGCTCCGTGAACATTTCAGCGATATAGGGGGAGTGCGAGGTTGCGATTCCAAACACTTCGCCAGTTTTCATTCACAAAAGGCTTAAACACAGGCATTCAAGGAAAGCAAAACCAAGGGGTTTATTCATTCCATTCATTACATGAAGGGCTACTATCCACGCTACTTCGCTGCCAGTAAACAGTTGTTCGCATTCGCCGATTGAAACACACAGCACACGCATTCTAACTCTCTAGCTCACGCTTACGTTATTCGCTCGACAGCCACACTACGCGGCACATTTTCCGTGAATGCCCACCGAGACACATATACCTACAGATGCTGGGTAGTCCACAGAAAAAAGAGCACTCGGAAGTCGTTCACTACACTCAGTACTCAACGCACACAGCTGCAAGTACGGTGGCTAAAATGGAAATTCTCTCTCAATAAAACAATGAAGACGGTCGCACACAATGCAATGATAAAAAAATGTTTTTCCAAGTTCACTCAATTAGTTCCTTGAAAGTTTTCTCAGTTCGGGAAAAAAATAATTATTTTTGTCACATCACCGCGGCCAAATCTTCACTTCTTTGTACGTTGTAAATTCCCATGTGGTGCAGGGTAGTTTAGAAAAGTATCCATGAACACCAAAAAAAGTCCTGCATTTCTCGCACTATAGAGTCTCTTCAGTTCGTAAGATCACTCACCCTGGAGTTTTGCGTACGATGAAATTCCTGTCACAGTATCGCAGGTATCCATTTCCGCATGACTGGAAGTTCATGTTGAATTAATCGTAACACTGTCACCGTAAACACCGAAATTTACTACACCGAAAAGCAACACATTTTCTTGGCGTCACATCATCACGAGCACACTGCCGTCGAGTCGTAAATTCCCAGCACCAGGCAACACGTGCCATGCCCGCGTACATGAGCAAGGCGACGAAATGTGGCTGACTGAGTAATCCAGATATAAGGAGGTCCATCGCGAAAGCAAATAGTGCGGAGATACGTGCCCGTCTTTCGATCTTTTTCTAAGTTGTTCGCTGGTAGTTACCGTAATTACCCGATTGTAACGCGCCCCCGATTCTAACGCGCACCCTATTTTCCTGGCAAAAAAACCGAAAAAACTTGCACTTCCGATTGTAACGCGCACGGAACTTTGTGAGCAAGAAAAACGAATGCGAGATAAACGGGCGATTTATTTCTTGAAGTAATCTCACCCATCTCCCTCTTCGTCGCTCTCCGCTAACCACAACATCTCGTCCTTGGTGCCGTCAAGCGCGTTCGCGATGCCACACTTCATAACGAACGTTCAACCATGATCAATGGGATCGTGGCACACGCCTCGCACGCCCATCCTGCGAGCTTCTCCAGAGGCGCACGCTTCAGCCGACCACTTGTTTTGAACGCGCGAGAGCCGCTGCTGCCATTGCTGTTATCAAGTGCGCAAGTGGAACGATTTGACGATTTGTGTGAACGCCGATAGAAACGCCTGGGCGCCTATGCTTCCTGCGTCCGAAAAATTGTTGCTAAAAGCTTTGGCGCCATCTTGAGATGGCGATGGGTGAGACGAAATTTCCGTTGTTTCGGCAGTTTCGGTTTCGTATCCGATTCTAACGCGCATGCGATTTTTCGACCTATTTTTCCGGAAAAAAGGTGCGCGTTAGAATCAGGTAATTACGGTATTTTTTTGGTAAATACAAGATCGCTTAAAATTTTGTTTTCTTCATCCGAAAAAGTTGTATCTGTTCTCAGTACTCAGGGAAAATTGTCTGTCACTAGCATTGCTGCGCGCAGGAATACTAACACAGCGCGGTCCGCACGGCCGTGTCCTTCGGTACCCATCGCCAAAACCAGTATGCCAAACAAACAACAGAAAATAAAGCAGGAAGCAGGGGTGTCCCCTCTACCTTTTCATCGCTTCCCAGAATTTCCTCACCGCGCCTCCTTCGGTCCAGCGTGGGTCGCTCTCCCCCTTTCTCAATAACTAATCTGAAAGGGGGCTCCGCGGGAGAAAGAATGCGGTTGTTCGCAGCTTCCACCATATTTCTGAGAGAGCGTACCGTGGGCCGCGAAAGTTTTTTCCAATCTGCTTCGACGCTGTGAGGGCTGTTTTCAGAGAAGCCCGCTTTTTCACTTGACCGCGGCAGCGAAGGGCCGCAGAGGAAGAATTCTCCGAAATTATACGTCTTTCGGTCAACGTTCATTTGCAAGCTTTGCCGACGCGCAGTATCCAAAGTTGCAACCTGACTTCGAGCGTTAATCAGTAGCTTCCTTTAATTGTACTTTTCCCGTATTATTGGTATAATAAGTACCTAACCTTATTGAACAATCACGCTCATATAACCGGCCGATCAACCTTATCATGTTATCCAATCTGTGTTGTAGATGTAGCTAGGTAAATCATGAGTATATGAATTTCGCGTCGTAAGTCATATTGAAACCAGCAGAATAGGATTTAATGATTGCTCGAATAGGCTTTTCGAACACTTTTCGATTAGCGGCTGGAGACTTGGAGCCTTATGTTACTATGTAGTTAGCGAAAGAAGCCTTTAAATGCAGGTTTGTAAGTTCTGCGCCAAACGCTTTCTTAATGCCGGCAAAATTTTGCTTCATTATCACACGTCTAAAGGTTTACAGTTATATATTGTACTGTACCCAGCCGCAGAAGCTTTTATGGCTGCCTCTCTAGCTCTAAAGCAAATTCTCTCCAATAGCTGGCAGAAGACAGCCCTATGGTTCCACGTTTGTAGACTTAGAGCTAAACAACGGCCCATAGCCAGCCAAATGAGCTTTTATGGCTTTTTCTCTGTAGCTTTAGGACGAACTCTTTTCAATAGCTGCCAAAAGACAGCTGAATGGATTCAAGCTTGTGGACTTAGAGCGAAACAACGGCCTATAGCCACCCGAATGAGCTTTTATGGCTTTCGCTCTGTAGCTTTAGGACGAACTCTTTTCAATAGCTGGCAAATAACAGCTGAATGGTTTCAAGTCTGTAGACTCAAAGCTAAACAATGGTCTATAGCCAGCCAAAAGAGCTTTGCCGCGGCTGGTCTATAGAACTAATGCCATACATATTTATTTAGCTGGCTACAGTAACCTGAATAGCTGTGACTGTATAGACTAAACACACTAGGATGTTCTATAATCGTCTAAAAAGAATTGTATGGTGTACAGTATTTAGTGCAGGATCTATAAAAACTTCAATAGCTGGCTATAGCCTAATTTATGCCTTTTTATGGGTGACCATAGAGACCCATAGGCGGCCATAGCTCACCATACATTTTTCAATAGATGCCCAGAAGGCATTTTTGTATGGGCACTGCAAGGCAAATTCCTCTCCCATGGATCTCCAATTATCCCGGTCCTGTGCTAACTGCGACCAATTTACCCCCGTAAACTTCTTGATCTCATCTTAATAGAACTTGTTGTTGGGCAAGTTTGTTCATGTTTTCAAGTGGAAATTTCAGCGCGAAAATTCGACGAAGACACAGAAAGACCAGACGGAACTAGCGCTCACTTACAACTGCGTTTATTTTGCCGAAAGCATCGAACTATAAGAGTCGACGGAGCCCATTATCACGTTTTTAAAAGATCCAAAAACGCTTGCTATTTGTCAGGCAAACATACCGAAGTGTCGCTAACACACTTGTCACCCGTTTTCCTGATATTTAATGGCGGCTTATCATATCAGGAAAATGGGTGACAAGTGTGTTAGCGACACTTCGGTATGTTTGCGTGGCAGAGAGCAAGCGTTTTTGGATCTTTTAAAAACGTGATAATCTGCTCCGTCGACTCTTATACTTCGATGCCTTCAGCAAAATAAACACAGTTGTAAGTGAGCGCTAGTCCCGTCTGGTCTTTCTGTGTCTTTGTCGAATTTTTGCGCTCAAATTTCCACTTGAAAACTTGATCGCATCTGCCCATCTAACTTTCTGCCGCCCCCTTGCCAAGCTTGCCTTCTCTAGGGATCTCCTCTGTTATCCTTGATGACCAACGGTTACCTTGCCTTCGCATTACATTCCCTGCCCATGTCCATCTCTTCTTAATTTGTACCAATATGTCCGTAACACGCGTTTGTTCTCTGACCCACTCTGCTCTCTTCTTCTCCCTTAATGTTACACCTATCATCTTCCGTTCCATTGCTCACGGAGTCGTCTTAAATTTGATTTGAACCTATTTTGGTAAGCCTCCAAGTAGTTTTTGCCCCGTATACGTGATTACCGGTAATACGAAGCTGTCACAACTATCACCTTCATGTACAATGGTAGGCTGCCATTCATTATTTGTAAATACCTGCCGAATGCACTCCACCCCATTCTTATCCTTCTAAAAATGGGGTGGAGTGCTATACCATGTATGCGTCACTTTACTCGCTTCCTTTTCTTCGTCTTATGGCGTCAATTACGACAGTCACCAGACTGACACTTCCCCAAAATCAGGGTTCTGCGTGGCTGATGTGCACTGGTGCTATTCCCATGCCACCACTTTCGGGTGTCACGTGGCACGCACTATTGAATCACTTTTATGATTCCAGTTCACAGTTTTGGGAATTTTGTGAAAGGGGCACATTTTGCGTCACGGCTTCCGAATTCTGGTAAAACCCCCCAACTGTGTATGTGCCATAACGAAAGAAAAAACCACGACAAAAATTTTTCTTCTATGCTGGCAACGTACATAGATAGCACAGTTGGTGGAGAGCCGGTCTGCTGCTGTGCAGACCCGTTTTCAAATCTCATTGGATCATTCATGTACTTTTTAAAGAGACAGCTTTCTTAGTGGGACTGATGCCATCATTTCAAAAAACTAATGCATTACCCTATAGACCGGTTGGTCTATCGGTTGGTCTATCGGTTGGTCTAATGGTTGGACAACGGCGCGAGCGTGAAACCGGGCATCCATTGTGCCAAAACGGTTAATTTAAAATCGCTAAAACGTAACTGTTCTGGATAAGAGAATACACACATCAATCACGAATAAGGTGTACATATAACGTTAACTATTCTTGTGTATATTGTACATATATGTTATTTTTAGTCTTGTATAGATGTATATATGTATCCTCCCCTTTTCTCTCTCCTCCCTATCCTGTCTGCATGTGTTCCCTGTTCCCCACACCCGCACACCGTCAGGTGTTCCGGTGTCTACTCTTATGCGAGACAAACTACGCATGCTGGTGCTCTTTCCTTTCCATTTTAACAATAAAGGTATCCATTCATCCGTTACCATAGTATACCTTTATCTCAATAACCCGTATCGGTATACACTTAGATCGTTCGTAGATGCGTTTACGTAATGCGCAAGATATCATCGCATGCGTTCTTCTTCATTTGCGATTTAGGTCTTTGAAGGTTTAACGATCGATTGGACGCACTTTTTGGCGAAAGTTTTGACGCACTTATGACGCAGTTCTGATGCGAGAAAGCTTCCGCGCCTCCATCAGCTGTATTTAGGGAGGGATGGTGAAGTTCTTTTTATTTACTATTACAGCGGCAGCAATTTTTTGGCGGGATAATTAGTATAAAACAGCAGAAAGAATTCGGCCTTCTCACAGAATGGAGCATTTAAGGCTTTCACCCTAATATGTCCCACCTGTATTTACGAGTGTCGTAGTTTTATGTGATTCAATGACTTCCCAGAGTGGAAGGAGAGAGAAGACGGGTCCGTAAACACTATACCAAAAACGTTTTTCGGAGACTCGATCTTAATAGCTGCTCTCATACAGATTGCTATTTCAAGGCGGTAGCGTGTAGCGAGCCGCGAGTATATCATTCTCTCCCCCTACGGCGAAATCCTGCGAACAACGAGAGTGGAAAAGGCCCAACGGCGAGATTCGGGGCGGCTGGCGAAGATTTCAGGATCCTCGAAGAAATGGCGAAACGTGCCAAACGCGCTCTGGGCTCCTCCGGAGAAGCGCCGGTGGTCGTTCCGGGCCCTAAGACGGGAAGGCTTGGCTCGTCGATAGCAGTGATTGGCGGGTCCCGAGAGACCTTCACGGCTCGGCAAGAGACGACGCGGCGTAAGCCCCGACGTCCCACAAGTCATACGGAAGCGACCTCATCCGCCCTGGAGCAAGGCGAGGTGTCAGCAGCCCTGCCGCTACGTCCTGTGTTCTGAACAATGTAAAAGAAAAGGCGGAAAAACGGACACGACATGAACTTTTCTGGAAGAAGCATTATCTCTGTGCCTTTTCTTCCGACTTCATATTGGTATTTTCTTTCTGTATAATTTATAAGAAGCAAACTAGCACTGTGGACCGCGGCCGTCATCCTCATCTTTTTTTTTTTGCCCTTCTCCTTGACCTTCTTCCTTGACAAAACAACGGTCAGCCTTCTTTCACTTTCTTTTTAGTGATTTCTTTTCCCAGACACGAACCTTGGCTCGGTAAGGAGTTCTCGTTCCGAGTTTTTCTCCTTCGTCGTTGTCTAGGGCGGCCTGCCCTAGTACCCATCTGCCCTTCGGTCCAGTACATTCTGCGAAGAGCAGCTGTACCACCAGGGCCAAATAAAAACATCCCCGAACAAAATATTGCAATTATCGCCCCCAAGTTTTTCTCCATCTAATACTGGCGCTGTCAAGGTTGTGGTTTTGCTACTGTAACTGGTATTTAAGGTCCGCATTTTGGTCCATGATACAGCGGCGCAGGCTGAATGTGAAGTCACGTTCAGTTCATCCTGTGGGCCCCGGTGTTGCACACTTTGAACCATTGGCGAGTTTACTGGCATGTTTCTGCCTATTGGTATTAACCTAAGGAGAAAACAATATACTGAGGAACCCGCCGCGGTGGCTCAGTGGCTAAGGCGTTGCGCTGCTGAGCACGAGGTCGCGGGTTCGATTCCCAGCCGCGGCGGCCGTTTTTCTGATGGAGGCGAAAAGCAAAAACGCCCGTGTGTACGACATTTCGGCGCACGTTAAAGATCCCCAGGTGGTCAAAATTAATCCGGAGCCCTCCACTACGGCGCGCCTCAACGCCTACGTTGCGTCGGCGCGTTAAACCCTACAATCAAATCAAATATACTGAGGAACTTATTTTTCAAGAATCTTTATCTCTTTCTATTGGTTTTTCCTAGTAAAAAGATAGGCAAAAATGCAATGCCGCTCCACGGTCGAGCTTGACGAAATGAGGAGGCATAATGAAATCAAAGCAGAGAAAGAGAACACGTTGGAAACAGTGCCGAGACAGTAACACTGGCCCACAGACAACCGCAAAACACAAGCACTCCAAGGAACAATTATGCAGGGCAATGGTGTATCGCAAGAGCTTCCTCATACCGTAGCACCTACAGTCTTTGTCAATAGTTCCTAGGCCATGCCAAAAGTGCATAGGCCAGGAAAACCTCTACCAGAAGCTGGCCTCTCGAGCTAGGCTGAAATGTTTTAGCCAGAAAGCTGGATAAAACAATTATCTTCCTTATTGTTATAACGTATTTTTACCCTAGTTAAACGCTCAGCTTCTGCTTTGAAATATTTGTTGCGCAAAATCCTTTTGTGTGGCCTAGAAAATGTTCACAACGACTGTACGCGCACACCGTAACCGGCAGATGAAAGCCACTTACAGCAAGTTCCAACAGTCGGAATAACGTCATTACGATAGCAATGAGACAACACAGTTGCAACTCTGGTCGCATTCCTACATGTCTGTACTGTCTCTACTCCGATAGACTCTCAAGCGCCTGCTTTGTCGGTAACTATGGAAAGCGGTAGCCCACGGTGGTACTCCTCAACAGAAAATGCAACGGGACGCCTCAGCCAAAAATTACTCCTCTATGCACATCAGATTACTTAGATTTTATGTGCGGAGTACCTTAGGGCCGCACAATGTGCGTCCGCGTCCGTGCGCATAGCATTTACAATCGCAAAAGATCACACAAGCACCGGCAGGAATCGACCCTGTGTCTGGCAGACCAGACAGTGTTAGTGTCAGTCGTCTTACCCATTGAGCTAGGACCGTGAGTTAATACCCGAGAGTCAAACGGCTTACTCCCTCGCCTGTAACGGTGCGGAGTACCTTAGGACCTCCCAATGTCCGTCCGCGTCCATCCGCGTGCACACCATCGTCAAGCGAAAATCAAGCGAAATTCGATTTGAGCCGTGAGTTGCAGTTGCAGTTGCAGTGAGTTGCAGTGAGTTGCAGTCTCAAATCGAATAACGGTCGGACGCAAATGAGATGTCACTCCGGGCGCAACTTGGATGTCATTTCGAGTCCCCGTACTCTGCACCCTCGCCATCATCCAGGAAGTGGAGATGCTGCTGCCATTTTTTATCTTTTTCGTGGTCTTGGCCTTCTTTGACCGCTGGAATCACGTCAATACAGCGGTGTTGCAGCAATGTAAGTATTCGATAGCCAGTTTAAAAAGAAAGCTATAAATACAAATCAGACGTCGAAGCCGCCTCCGCTGCGACGAGAAAATCACGCAGGCCGGTCTGTGCTAACGATACCTATTGGCGGTGAGCGCCACCACGGGCGGCGCTGCGAAGCGTGCCTCCGTGACGTCGGCTTAGGGATTCTCGCATTTGTCGTCTGTTTCTTCTGGCTCGCTCTCAGTGCTGTTTCTTAGCGCTCGGTTGACGTCTGGTGCTTGTCCGCGCGACATTTTGCATGTGCGTAACTTTTTATCATAATATTAGACTTAAAATCGCATGCACTAGCTCAAGGCGTGAGTTAAAGTATAATTTTGGATGCCGCTACGGAAGAAACATTGACGGCGTCGCCCATTCCTTGCGAAGCCGGTCCTGTGCGGAGCGCGGCGAGTCGAAGCTAGGCGTCAGCGTCTGTATTTAGCACTCTTTCGAACAAAGGGAAGAGCCAGCTGCTAATAACCGAGAACAGCGGAAATACAAGAACGGAACAAATTCCAGGCCTTCGGGGCTGTTGGCTCTGGCAGAAGACACTGCGATTCCCGGTAATCATAGGTAAGGTAAAACAGTTTTTGCAACCTTGCCTAACGCTCGAAAGTATTGTATCACATCACTTTACGTTTTCGTGGCATTAAAATATGCCGACATGAACTATGGGCTGCAAAAATTGTAGGATGAGTTCCAAATAACCCACTGTGTGTATAGGCACGTGTTGGGTTTTTACCAGGCTTCTAACGCAGTATTGAGGTTTATTCAGCAAAACGAGTCGCGTCTACGGTAATGATAAGTTAACACTATATTTGCTCAGACGTGGAGTGATATTTCGGTACATTTTCCACAGCAATATCTTGAAGATATTCAGATATTCGTTATAGGAAAACTTCACTCAAGAGGAGGAGGAGGACACGGTGGACAAGACGACAGAAGTTTATTTAAATAAACCGCAAAATCGAGCTGATTAGTGGGCCGGGTCTATTCATAGAACGCCATACAGTAGACCAGGATTTGTTTGCTACGCCTGGAAGGGTTGAGAAACATTAAAGAGCTGCTTGGACATATTCATCGGTTTCAATTCTTGTAATATATGCCCGTATACTATTTATTGCGTTCGTTAGCGAGTATATCAAGCCGTCAACACCGTAATCATGTCATTATTGCTGGGGTTGAGAGTCAGTTCGGTATGATAACGATAAATTCGGAGCACAAAAGACGCCTTCGAGTACTCTTCACAACGCTGCGTGGGGCGCGATCGTGGTGGCGTAGCAAACACCTTCTCATTGTATTTCCATGGGAATAAACAACGAACGCTGCACATATGCGCCTTCTTGCACGCAGCCATAACGAAAGCTAATTTGTGAAGCAGGGAATGTTTTCCACACGGTCTGACGAAATTATCCACACGAACTTTCTGAGCCTCCCAAACATTCCCAAGTCTCCTAACAAGTGTTCGTGACGGTGAAGAAAAATTACACCGTTGTGCACCGAAAGAAACATTCATCTGATGCAAGTCAACAACGGAAGAAATAGAACACTGCCGCTTTATTTCCTGCTGTGCGATGCACGTGTAATGCCCCGCTGCTTGGTACGTAGCATTAGAATCTTGAGTCTTCATAAGCACATCTCAAAAATACTGTAGGGAAGCCTTCGCATTTTGAATACTTATCGAAGGGTCTGAGTAAGGAACCTCGCGAATGGGCTAGAAAGGACGAGTTAAACACGATCGAGCGATTACCGATGCTCTCCTCGTGCGTTGCAAACATGTGCGCGATACAGCTTGAAATTATTCAAAGGTATCAGAAGCGTGTACAATAACGGAATTACTGGAAATACGCTTTGTAATACACCAAAGCATCAAAGCGAGCGATTTCTAGCACTGGCACTGCTGCCTCTTACAAGCGGAGTGTAGCAGACGACAGCAGCGCGAGTCCCTAAGCCGACGTCAGAGCCAGGGGGCGCCACTCAAACATCTCACCGCCAATAGCTTTCGCAGTGCTTCCAGACGCTAAGGAAAGAGGGAAAGCGTTTATCGGAGGCGTTGCAGGGTCCCGTCAAGTATTTTTCCTAATCTTTTAGTGCGCAAGCGCCAGGAGAGTCAACCACAAGAAATCTGGGTACGTATTCCGGAGGGTATGAAAGAGAACGAACTGCGTAAACGAACGATAGTGCAGAAATGGGAGTGCGAACGATGTCGCAGCGGGTAAAGAAGAGCGCGCGTGAAGTGAGGACGCGGCGTGCGTGCGTGCGTGCGTGCGTGCGCACGCAGTGCGGGACCGTGGAGGAGCCGTGTTGCGTGGCTTGGTGCGAGGGCGTTAGTGCGTATCTGTGCGTGTGCATGGCCCCTGAAATCAGCCGCGGCGCTAGTGAAAGAACAGGTGCCGCGTCGATAAAAGGAAGCGACGATAAACACTGAAAGAAAACAAGCTGATGCGCCCACGTTATACAGACCATGCAAGAGCGATTTGCGTCCTCTTAGGAAAGCGAATTAACCGAATCAGGCGCGCTTGCTTGCCCCAAACAAACCTTCATCAGACTGTCCCCTAATTTTTGTAAACCCGAGTAGCATTGATAGCGACGGCAGCTTGGATGACGATAAAACGTTCTCGGCCAAGTCACTTCAAGACCCTTGTTGAAGGCCCTTAAGAGCAACTTCGAGGTCACGCCCTTGAGAAATGTCCGCTCTAAAGGCGTAACCACATGGAGCGATTTTTTCCAGCGACGCGACAAGAGATCGCGACAAGTTGTCGCTGCCGCATGACTTTTCGCCCGCCGATGTAACCACATGCAGCGACAAGCGACGGGTTGTTGCCCGGCCGTTGGCAACTAAGGGAGCGGGGCGAGAATGCTTTTTGTTTACAGTTACGAATGCGAAAAAGATAACGAAATACAATTTACTATTACATCCCGTTGCTATAATTCAATGAAAAAGCAGTTGGTGGCGTCTTTTGAATAGTAATTATCAGTTCATTTAACAGTTCATCAATTCAGTTCAACAGGTAGGCAGTTCCGCACTTCGCGCTTGCGCAGAACGAGCGTGCGCGCGCAAAAAGGCGCCAATAGGGTTTTGTCGTTGGTTTTGTCGTTTTGTGTCGTTAACAGAGGTGTGTGGATTTCATTTTGCTGGTGATGGAGCGCGGAAATCGTGCTGCCAGGCTGAAGGCCCTGCTAATTCTGCGGCAGCTTTCCTAAAGTAATCGCAGTTGCTGGGTGCGACCACTTCGGCGTAAGCGCTGTTTTTCTCATTACTGTCGGAGAATTCGGCCTCTTCAGCTGCTGCGCCGCTCTTCAAGACGGGGTTTCTGATTTTGAAAATTCTCCGGAACGCGTCTTTCAGGTTCTTCCACCGCCTCTTGAGTTTGGGCACTGAGAAAATAAAATACAAAAATGATCAGCGTGGGAGCAAAGTATAGTATCATAGTATGAGATCGTGTTTGGCGATCCCGTACATAATTTGGATCTCGGTAATTAGGACATTGACTAAAGCTATGAAGGACTAATCACATTCATTCTATTATGCCTATCACTTGTAGTTAAAATAAATAAAACAAGCCTTGCGGGACGTGCAGTGCAGGCGTACGCAACTCGAAGCACGAAAACATAGCGCCGCCAAAAGGGCGCAGGTTGAACATGACGAAAAGATTAAGCGGACTTCAATGCACTGCGGCAGCAGCCGTGATTAAAACTACAGTGTATGCCGTGCAATTCATTTTTAATTGAAGATATCGGTTGTTCGAGTACCTTACCTGTTGATCGGAGCAACAGCGCGATGAGGCACCATTCAACGTCTTTCTTTTGTTGGTTCTATTTTGCAGGAAGGGCCAGGTTCCATAATACCGGGCTCTTTTCCACTTCTTCAATTAACTTATCGTTGAAAGTTGGCCGTGAGCTTGCCATCGTGCAGCAGCTCTTCACAATCCTATGCTCGCCACAACAGACAACAAAAAACTCCCACCTCCCCTCGCGGGAACCCCTGTGTAGATGCGACGCATAGGGGGCTCACGTTGCAGCGTTGGACAGCGGAGGAACGGCGCTGGAACGATGGAGCGGAGCGGCGCAGGCACCGCGTTTTATAGCGCGCATAACGGTGAGGGGACGCGCCGGCGCCAGTGCGTCGGCCGCGGCTATGACGCAACACAATCCAACACAATCCACTTTAATCCAATCCAATCCAAATCCAATCCAATCCAATCCAAGCAAAGCCGAGCCAATCCATTTGAATCCAATCCTATGCCCCTCGCGACAGAGGGGCATCGGAGAGGAGAGGGGGTGAGCGGCGGAGGGGCGGACGCCGACGACAACGCCGACGACGCCGGATGCAGGGACAAGGCGAGTGAATGAGATGCAGTCGCATCTAAAAATGCGCGCCGGTAGCGGGTCAGTAGCAAGCGGTGGAAGCGCAAAGGCTCACGGGTACGTTGTCTGCTCCTGCCCGAGTGCTCCTGGCCTTCCGCCGCCAGCGGCTTTCACGAGCGTGTGTGCGGATTGTTTGTCGGTTGCCACCGAAAGAAAACGCTCAAACAGCGCGCCTTCAACGATAACTACGATGGATGCTACCAGGGGCGTCTCTGAAAGGTAACAACTTTGTGACAAATACGCAACACCCACACACGCGCGTGAAAGCCGCCGGCTGCGGGATGCCAGCGCAGCTCTAGAACCGGAAGTCGCGGGAGCAGACGACGTACCCCGTCAGCCTTTACGCTTCTCTACCCATTTCCGGGCGACGCGATTTTTTGTTTTGTTTTTTGTCAGGCCTAAACCGAGCGA